>NC_139350.1:121351241-121951241 GCF_055883805.1 Amblyomma maculatum
CTTGTTGTTGCAGGGCTGGCGAGACCGTTTCTTCCAGAACAACAGCGCGCACGGCCCGCCGCGAGAGAGGCACTTCTGACGTAGCCAATATAGTAGCGACATGCCTCTCTCGCTGCCAGTGAGGACAGACCGGGTCTGTGGCCGCATGCCGGCCGCCGCAGTTTGAGCAGCGTGGTTTCCTACTAGTGCACGCGTCGATGTCGTGTGGTCCACCGCAGCGGGTACAGCGCGCGGCAGCTCTGCAGGCCTCGGTGGCATGTCCCAGGCTGGAGCAGCGGCAACACTGCAGTGGCCGCGGGCGGCAGGGCCGGACGGGGAGACGCCGCCTGTATATCGATACATGTGACGGCGGCGTCGGCGCCGCAAACCGGAGAAGCAGCGTGCTTCCCGAAAGCGACGCCGACGTCACAGCCACTGTCGACTCCATAGCGGCAAGCAGCTGATCTGCCGAGCGACGCGCGTCAACGCCGAATACGAGTCCGGTGGACTGATTGCGAGGGGCTGGTTCCTTAGCGCGCACTGCCAGGCCACGGATCACAGTTGTGGCGAGCAGCGAGCCAAAGGTGATCTCACACCCAACGTCCACCGCTACCACGTTCCGGCGTGTGTTAACGCGAACCGCCAGCACACCCGGGCGTGGGCTCAGCTCCTCAGCAATCTCCCAGCCCTGCTCCTTTGTGATGGCAGCGCCGCGGTCCTCCGGCCGGAAGAGAACTGTCCAGTGCAGCCCCTCGTGAGATGGCACAGCAGCAGCAGCTTTCTGGAGGGCGGCCCTGCGTATCCGTTGGGCTCGGGTTGAGACCTGGCTCCAGGGAATCAGGCCGGTGGCCTCCTGTGAGCACGCGGGTGCCATGGGGGGGGGGGGGTGGCTCTCTTCACTGTCAAGCGGGCGTACGAACAGACGGCCGTTCGTCTGGTCCCGCGTCGGGCTCAGGCTGGCTGCAGCATGCTCACGGGCGGTGTCCGTTGGCGCCTGCTGCTCCTCCTCAGCCTGCGTCCTCGCCATCAGCTGATCATCCGTAGGGCTGGTTTCCCTTCCTTCGAGAGCGGAGGGAAGACGGCCGGCAGGTGTGAGAGGGGAGGCAGAAGGGGTGACGCATAGCGCTTCGCGCTTAGCAGCAGATTCCTCCCCACTGCTGCCATTGTCCTCCTCTATCTCCCCTGAGTTGGTGGAACGACGCCTCTTGCGATGGGTCGTCTCATCCATGGCATTGTCCGCATTGTTGAGGGCCTCCTGAACAATAGCTGCCCCTGCTGCAGGAATGTGGTCCCCGCCGGCTGGTGGCTGCAGGCGCTGCGCCGAGCTGGCAATGGCGGCTTCCTCGTGCTCACCCGCTTGCGCCGCCATCTCTGCAACACGTGGTGGAAGGGCCATGGTTCGCAGCGTCTCCTTCGTCGTCTCCGGGATTAGGGCAACGCGCTGAGCTGCACGCTGCACGCACTCAATCCATCTCCCCAAAAGCGGGGACGCATCGAAAGACCCATCGCGGCGGGCGCTGTGCGAGCGAAATCCACCTTGGTGTTTTTTCGCCTGCTTTCGCGGCCCGCGGCGGCGGGTTTCTTGGGAGGGCTCCATGGCCTGGGCCCCCGGGAGGTTATTATCCCAGGTCCAGGCCAGGGGCGTGCGAGACGATCGGGCGCTAGGTGGAGGCCCAACACGAGGTGCCGAAGCGCGTCGCCAGTCCAGTCCGAAGTCGAGGGAGCATGAAAAAACACGTCCTGCTCCGTCGGAGGTCGGCGAGAGAGTCCAGATGTGTGCATGCCTTTCGTTAGCAGCGCGGCCGGCCACACCAGTTTTTTGAAAGAGAGTGGGGAGGGGTGAGAGAGTCAGGATGGGCTCGTACAGCGCGCGGCGCTCCCAGAAGAGATACTCCATGCTGCCGGGGCTCGCTAGCTCCCTCCCTCTCTCCTGTCCCTTTGTTGCACTGACGCTGGCATCGCCTTGGGGGCCGAGGGGTAAACGCAGAAAGAAGGGATGTGCCATCCGGAAGGCCAATTCGGAGAAGTCAACAATGGCAAAAAAAAAACAAGTTGGAAGGTGGATGGGGAGGCTGTTGATTTTTTTTAGACCAAGCTCTTGTGGCTATTGCTGCGGGGCTGTGCTGCCTTCTCCATAAAGGCCAGTGCACACTACGGAAACACTTGGTCGCCTCTGTCTGGCGACAGCCTGTTCGTGTACAGTCAGCTGCCCTGTGACAATGATTCAACACGAACTGTCAGGAAGTATGTCTTTATAGCCCGCCTACACGGAACAGAAAGGTCTGCAGGAATCCTTGGCGAACTCCTTGTCACTCTCAAAAAACAACTTAGGCGACGCTCCTCTGCTGCCTCTCTAGCATAGCCGCGGGCGGCTTCGGAGTCCGGCGCACAAAAGAGGAGGGGAGCCACGACGGCCCCCGCAAGGAGGGGTCTTGCGTATAAGAAAGGGCCGATGATAAGAAGGGAATCCACTACAGCTGGTTTCAATTGTGGCCCACTGCCCGACTGCATTCAAGACCCCTACCGCCGGAGAGAACAAATCTATGAAGGGGAGCTTTTTTTTTTTTTCAAGTGGTGTTTGCAACCTCGAAAACCATTATAAAACGATCAATCACGGTTAAGTAGCGGGGGTGGTGTGTCATTGCCGGGATTTTCGCTCGGCCAGGAACAAGTCAAATACTGGCGACGACCGCAGTTTGCATCTATTTTTCGTTGCCCAAGTCTGTCAGACCGACATAACACCCCGGCAACCTGCCTTGTTTCTCAGCTGCTTTTGCAGTGTGACAAGCTGCTTGGAGACAAGTGTCTTCGGAAACAAGTCTCCAGCTTGACGGACGGACAGGTTTTGTTCACGCCGGTGTTGTGTTCCCGCAGTGTGAACCGGGCTCAAGTGTTCACTTAGGAACTTGTTGAGGAGGCTACAAGACCTGTGACCGCTTCTAATGCCTTTCTTTAATTTCTTTCTTCGTTAGTTTTCTTTTACATTGTTCCGTGTATAACTTCGTTCTTTTGCGCCTACACATGTTACATGTGCTCCGGTTACTGCTTGCAACATATTTTGTGAATAGCAGAGGTGTGAAATATCGTCGACGTACGGAGTGCAGCAACGGCAACAAACCAAACGTCGTCATCTTAGACCGTAAGTATATATATATATATATATTTATTTATTTATTTGCAATACCTTACAGGTCTCCAGGGAGACATATCCTTGCAGCATGCATGCCTTTGTCCCATAAGGGGCTCTGTATAATCTCCTACCAATAGCAAATGTTCTGTTTGCGTATCCTGCTCGAAATAACTGCGCAAAGCATGACTTTCAAGGATTAGGTGAATTTTTATCAGGGTTACATGGAAGGAAACGCGTGGACTTATTTTGCTGGCTGCGATATGGACATTTGCGCTGAAAACTGAGCAGTCGTGCATAGCAGGTGTGCGTGGAACCAAAGCGTGACCGCACGCTCAATCAGCTACCTGCGCAAATTGTCTTGAGTGCGCGGCGAGCCACAGTCAATTAGTTACAAGATACTAAGCGCCCGGCTTTGTACATATATTTCGGACAGCGTCTGATCGCAGAACCCCATGCTTGCTCGGGCAGTTTTTGAATATTTAAGAGTGTATGCAGGGCGGTGTTTTGTTTTCACTTATACACACATTGTTTTGAAAACGTTCCGTGCGGTCTGTGAAAACCGATTTTAAAGGGGCCCACAAACACCTACCGAGCATTGCGCACAAACTATCTCAATCGCTAGATTATGCTGCGATACACATTTGAACATTATAAAACAGTACAGGTCGCGAAATCCTATTCGAAAGTTGGCGCTCTCTTACCTTCAACTTTTGTGGTTCTCCTTCTCCTCTGTGCAACGCTGCTACGTACATGCGTTTTCAAATGACTATTATTAAACTACCACTTATGCCAAAATAATTGAAATACGCTTAACTTTTAGTTATCAGGAAATAAATTTAGAATGTTCTGTAGAGAAAAACATTTTTAAAAGCTTTTTTCCTTGCACTTCCGGCCTCGCGCGGGCACCACGGTAACAGCCACGTTGTCGCGCGCGACGACCTCGTTTCAGTTCCCTGCAGGGTGCTTTGCGCCTGTGTGCGTTCTCGTTTCTTGTGTCTCCCATGCAAAATGCACTTCGAAGTCGGCTTACCGGTCACCAGCATTAGGTACGTGCCTTAAATGCCGTGCGTCAGTGCACCGCGCCGTACGAACTGCAGCAAAATTTCGGAGGCAACCGCTCCTTTCCCGTGTCCACCAAACCATAATACGCACCTCGGATCGAGTGCGTATTACAACATACGCTGGTAAGTAATGTGCTTACTAGCCTGAATATAGCGCACAGATAAACGATGGTTTGATAGGTGCAATGAGAGTTTCTTGTGATGCATCATTACTGTGGCGGCTTTTAAAATCCTGCCGTCTCAACTGTTGACTTGATTGCGTCAAGCTCATTTTGGCACGTAGTAAGTTTGTAGCGTATAAACTTTGGTCTTGTAGTAAATTAGCTAAGACAACTGTACCGACCTGTCTCGGCCGTGCGCGATGCGCGAACCCGTGGTATCGTGTGCCGGCATTGGCAGATTTCGGCCCCTGACACTCGCGCAAATTGCTGGTTCGCATTGTACGCAGCAGCAACGAAAAAAAAAGCAACGAATTAAGCACCCTTACCTAACTTACTACAAGGAAATAAAAGTTACTGCAATATCAAAGCTCCGTGTGCAGTTTCGCCACAAACGACTGAGCGGTAGAGCCGGAGAGATACAAGCCACCGCGGTAAACACGTATTAGGATACGGATGCTGTATCTGCCCCTTGCAAGGTTTCACATGACGTGCAGTGATGAGGAGGCACCAAAGAAACAAAGAAAACAACTTTAAATCGAGAAAAGGCTTACAGCATTTCTCTAGATAAGTCCTATAGTATATTCCATTATGCCCTGAGGCAGTAAACAATGTTATTAAAAAAAACATTCTCTCCGCGGCGAAGCGCTGTGTTTTCTTAGTCCCTCAGCAGTATAAATTATCGCCAAGAACACAGGAGTATTTCGCGCACATAATAATCAGCGAAATTACACTGTTGTCTTGCAAACTGTGTAGCCTAACGGATGGGGAACTGCGAGCCCGTGAAAGGAGGGATGTGACATGTTCACTTGTGAAGACGGCTAATTACTTCCATTTACTTCCAGCTTGGTCTCAAGAAGCTGACCAACTCTGATCGGCATATTTATTAGGAATCTAGCCTTATACACACACCCTGAACCCACATTTGCTCTGCCTTTCCTACTTTTTGTTTCAAGCGGCAGCTTTGATGCAATACTTGAAGGGTCTGCGAGCGGTCGTACACCATGTGAAGTGGCCGCGATAAGCAAACAGCAACATGTTTTGTGTGCACTTTTGCTTGGCCGCAGCCAGAAGCGAAACACAGAGACATGGGTACAAGACTGCACTCACTACGACAGAAAAAGTCATATGAAACTGCGCTTCAGCTATTGTTAGTTGCAGCAAACATACTGAAACAATTGTTTCGGCTCCAGCGGCCAATGCTTTGCGGCGCTGATGCCAGTCTGTTGAGCATTTGGGTCAAGTATACTGACTGTTGTACTGTGTAATTGAATAGTCGTGATGAAGCTCAAATCTGTGCCTGTGTGCAGTAATTAGTTCTTCTTTTGACGGTCTTTCATAGGCATCAGTCATAAAGTGGCGCTCTGAAGCTTTGCTTGCAGCTGTCTCTGTGTGAAGAGCCCCAAGACCGTTTCTCCGCATCCTGGAGGAGCCTGTGGACGTGCGCTGCGTGAAATAGTAATCGAGATTAAAACAGTTTACTTATTTTGTCGTGTAATATTATAAGTAGAACAAAATTTTATCTTACAAAAAGTAGGCTTCATTTTCACTGGAGCCGCACTGAAATGTCGCTTTCTTGATTTTGCGATTTTCATTTTCCAGTGGTCCTCTCCTTTTTTTTTTCTGTGCATGGAGCTTTGAAGAATTTTTATTAAAGTGAATAACAGGCAGATGTGACCAAAAAGAAGGGAAATATGAATGAATTTCTCATACTTTGTAAAAAATGTGTTTCTTGTTACCAACTAGCAAAATTATGCCGAGTAGAGGCTACTATATGGTACCGTTATGCATTATATTCACATCACGGTAGCAGAGATTGCTTCTGTTTTAGCTTTTATATCTAGAGCCTTTATATCGAATTGAGAATGTGATGCAGTGATCTTAAAGCTGCAAAATGAATGTATGACATGGGCTATACAACGTCATATCGTGAATCACCCGTGTTCTCCCTGCTGTTCTATTCTAGCGATCATCATTAGTCCAAGTGATCAAGTGAACCTTGAGCATTCTTTAAGTTTCAATACAGCAGCTTCGGTACATTCGAGACGATACTAGAGGGGTCAAAAACTTGCGCTGATAACTTCCAGTTCTTTAAAAACTACCTTTGTCTTGGGACTGCACTAAAATGAGGAGCACTAAAGAGAGACGAGGTGTTTTTCCAGCCTGCCCTCCATGCTTACCCTCAAATTTATGTCATTGCAGTGTCTCAGCTCTTATCATTTCTGTCTGTATGTATTCCTGGTGCGCTGTTCTTTATCTCATCCTATCTGCCCATTCTAACATGACAGCAATGACTTTCAATGAGCACCCTTGGGTGGCCTGTGCAGTACGTCTATAGCCTCCTGTCTCACTTTTTCCATGGAAGAGGATTACAGAATGGCTAGGCTAGTTGAGATTGAGTTACGTGGCGGGCCCTTTTTTTTGCAGATGTCAGGGTCGACTCCTGTGAATCCCAATTCTAGGGCCTCGTTTTACCTGGCCTAATAACATGAGAGTTCCAGGTCAAGCACTGCACTGAGGAGACTGAAGTCAAACTCAACTTCTATAAAAAAGAAGGCCCCAGATGCATCCAGTAACAGAGCAGCTGTTCCCTACTCACATAAAAAACAGTTGAACTCGTTTTCTCTGTTTCTCCAGATCTCAGCACTACACCATGAGAAAGACTGTTTTGGGGTGCTTGAAATTAGCCACAGTACAATTTTTCAGCCCTCCAGGGCTATTCCATAGCACGTACTAAAAGCGGCCTGCTTAGTTGCTAGTTGCAATGGGCTGCTTAGCAAGTTGAAGAATCAAAAGGAGCAAAAGTAAATGGAGCAAATGAAGCACAAGCTTTTATAGATGAACTTCTAGTTTTCGTTTTCGCACTGGGTTCTATTTCCTCTCACCTCTGTTCCTTTTATAATGACAATATTATGTGCATACATTAAAAGCTTCATGCAGGGATTTATTGTTTGCACATCCCATGTAGAAAAGTTGGACTGCATAGTCACACTGGAGTGAAAAATAATGTCTTAGTCTTCTCTTTCATCCAACGTACCTTACTTGCACCATCCGAGTCTGCCATTGATTTGGGAGCAAACCTGATGACCAAGTTGCGAAAAGATTCAAGGGAAGATTTTTGGGTTTTGGGAGACAGTTGTCGAACGTCACTTAAAAACTGGGAGTTGTTCAGAATGGAATTCTGCTTCATGAAAGCACATGAATCTGTTAAAATATACACATATATATATATATATATATATATATATATATATATATATATATATATATATATATATATATATATATATATATATATATATATATAATATATATATACAGATATGTATTTTCCGGATGAGTTGCAGTATTAGTAGCATTCTAGTCAATCGTAGATGCTGCACCTGCTTACAGCTGCTGCATTGCAGCTGAAAACAGTTTTAGCATCATATTTATAAAAATACCCCAGGTCTTGTGCTACTATATTAGTGTGAAAAGGAATCTAAGAAATGTTGTTGAGCTGCACTTTGTCTCCTTTAAAATTGTCAGTATAGGACAGTATGGAAAATCGCATTGTATTTGTGTTCCATACTTGCATGCACACCCTGCCGGGATGGCGCAGTGGTTACGGCGCTTGAGTACTGATCCCAAGGACGCGGGATCGAATCCCGGCCTCGGCTGCAGCTTTTCGATCGAGGCGAATGGCAAGGCGCTCGTGTGCTGTACGATGTCTGTGCACGTTAAAGAACACCAGGTGGTCGAAATTTCCGGAGTCCTCTACTACGGCATGTCTCATAGCCAAAGTTGCTTTGGGACCAAACCAAACTTGCATGTATAACCAAGCAGTATTAAAATATCTTGCAGTCTCAGCGCTGACATTTACATTATTTTATTTCTTCACTTCATTATGGGTTTCTTTTTCGGCTATGTCATATGTCAACTTGCTGTTATGCACAGATGTGTGGAAGATTTTTTTTCAGTGAAGTTCTATTTGCATTACCTATCCCTTAAAAATATCATTGGTTGACAAATGCCACAAATGTGAGCCATGCGCCTGCTAAACAGCATCAAGGTGAAAACTTTACGAAAAAGAACTTATACAAAACAGATTACCTCTGCTCATCCATTGCTTGTTTGCAAGGAGCTCATGCAGGCATTTGCTGTAAGGACCATCATGGCCATCATTCTTATCGCATATGTGGTTCAACAGGCTGCACCACATGCTGATGATCAGGTCACCATCACCCTGGCTCAGGGCAGCAACATAGTAAACACGACTTGTGATTGTCTGGATCCATGGTTCTATTGCTTCACAGCCCTTCGACCTGCTCACAGCTTTCAACTTCCTAAATCCACTGCAGAATAATGTTATGATCATGTGCTTGCCCAAATTAAAGCAAGCAACTTCATGGATCTTTAGTAATGTGCAAGGCATCAAAATAATGCTGTATGTGCGATTTGCTGTTCTTGCAATATGTACGGATAGCTGGGTGGCAGTCTGTAGATAGATGAAATTAAAAACTCATTACTTAATAATATGTTAGCAAATGTACCTCTTTTCCAATGGTTTACAACGATGAAACATTTTGTAATTCAATTGTTTGTATTGTATAATAATTAGGTTGATTCTTTTTATGTATAGACATGCAAGCAGCACTTGCCAAGGACACTCTTGGTGAGGTTGAAAATGTCAGAGAAAGAACGCTATAGCAGACGACGGACCAGGAAGAGGAGGACACACACACATGCGCTCATTGCCATAGAAAGAACGCTATAGCAGACGACGGTAGTCTGCTATAGCATTCTTTCTCTGACAATGAATAACCAACTTGCCCAGCAAGATACCCTGTTCGAGGTTGAAAATAATTTCTCCTAATAATATACAGAAATTATCGCCTTTTGTTAAAGTCCACTGAGACTCGTTAGGTTGAAGCCAGGTTCCATGCTCTCGCTATTGGGCACTGCAGGTTACTTCACATAGTTAATATGAATTGCAGCTTGCCAATTTTTGTATCGCAGCAATGTTTTACCTCTTCTATTCTTACCTTTTCCCATTGTAGAATATGGTCAGTCTGAATGATAACAACGTTGTACGTGCAGTACTTGGCGCTGTAGCCCGGGGAGTCGCAACGCCCATCTCCTGCGAGGTCCACTTCCATTCCATCCAGCTGGCTGATGATCTGCACCTGCTGTTCCTGCAAAAGCGGGGCAAAAATAAACGTGCATTTATGAGCCACTTGTAATATTGCGCTGCACTGTGTCACTCGATCGTTTCACTGCTGCAATCGAGCGCTGTTTTTTTTTGCGCAAGCTTGTCATAAGGCTAATATAAAAACCCGTCTAAATTATATTGCGTTAGGAACCGGAGAAGCTTCCTGCTCTTATTGTTGTCGGTGAGCCATTTGGAGAAGTGTTCTTCCCTTGTTGCAGTTTATCTCCCCCTCCGGCCCCCCATCCCGCAGAAAAAATCTAGTTATGTATAACTCCTGTCTATGCTCCTTTCAACCAACACTTACACTTCCGATCGGCAGCTGATCGCTTAGGGATGAAGAGGCCAGCGTAGCAGTAGAAGCGTAGAAGCCACCGTGGTGTGTGCTGGTGTTCCTTGGGGGACACGCAGCGCTTTAGACGACAAATAAACACCCCCGTTACGTACTAAGTACGTAACAGTTGTGGTGAAGTTTGCGCAGATCAACACGCATCCCCGTTGTCTTTGACGAAGCTGCCGACTCGCTGGTTTGCCACCCCTACCATCTAACATGGCTCAAGGCGGCGACGCTGATCGAACAACATCTGCGGGGAGCAACTGGCAGCACTATCGCGAGCCGCGCACGTTTGGTGGAAAATCTGATGAGGACGTCGACGAGTTGCTAACCAACTACGAACGGGTGAGCCGGTACAATCATTGGGATGCGACCGTGAAACTAGTGAACGTAGTGTTCTTCTCGGAAGGCACTGCCCTAGTTTGGTTTGACAACCATGAAGACTCACTTACCACCTGGGATTGTTTCACAGAAGAGATAAAGGAGTGCTTTGGCGACTGATCCGCGAAGAAACGCGCAGAGCGAACATTGATGCAGCGGGCCCAGGTACCTGGCGAGACTTGGACCGCATATATCGAGGATATTATGAAATTGTGCAAGATTGCAAACCCTCGAATGTCCGAGGAAGATAAAGTGGGGCACTTGCTCAAAGGTATCGCTGTAGATGTCTATAATTTTCTTATCAGCAAAGACAATTTGAACTCTACAGCTGACTTCATCAGGCACTGCCGCACTTTCGAAACGTTGAAGTTGCGTCTCATCACTCCTAAATTTGGGCGACTGGCCAACGTCACATCTGTTGCGAGCGTTATGTCAGTGCTCCGGAGTCCATGGCTGATCTGACACGCCGGATCGTGCGGGAAGAATTACTGCGTGACAAAGATTCTGCGTGCCAGGACGAACACCAGTATGACGGTTGCGTGCTGCAAGCAGAACTCTCGACCCCATGAACTTCCTGGACTCCGGCTTTAAATGCGTCACGTTTTGGCGAGAGCAGCCAGCATAATTATTTAAGCACTTCTCAGCCACGGATTGGCCGAAGAACCACCTACCACGCCATCCCGATTACTATCGGCAACCAGAACGAGTTTCCACCCGCATTTACTCGGACCGGGGGCGCCGGCAACCTGTGTGTTATAGCTGTGGTATGACCGGACACACCTCCCGGTATTGCCGTCGGCGGAGCCTGCTACCACAAGACCATCGCCCGCTGCCTAACGTTTCTGATCATATCGACACTGACTTTTATCCGACACTCGCTGTGGATACATACCGCCCGGCACAGATGCGAAGCGGATCGCCTGCTTCGAACCGCAGCTTGACGCCGCCAACCCAGACAGCGACAATCACCGTCTCCTCGGCGCCGTTCTTCCCCTTCGGGAAACTAGAAGACGCGGCCGAGGGGGTGAGGTCGCCCTAAAACCAACGTTCCCAATACCTCTGCCTGTGTGTATGTTCCCAATACCTCTGCCTGTGTGTGTGTGTAGCATCGCAAGCGCCCTCCCTCTGCGCTTGCGATGCTTGAGAAGCTGACAAGTGACCACACTTGCATGCCTGTTTGCGCGTGGCACATGTGACATATGTGCGCAGCATTGATTTTCTTCTTGTGAATGCTGTGCGCTGTGGAAAATTGAGCATATGATGGCAGCAGTAATAGAGCTCGTTGACTCAGACAGTGATGGCGAATTTTACACAACCCTTTCTGTTGCCTTGTGCAAAGTGGCGCGGGTCGAGCGTCATCGAGAGAACGGCTAGTTTGAACTCGTAACGACAAAATACTTCGCCTTTGAATTCACGAAACTGTTTAGACTTTCTCGTGGAACATTTGAGGACTTTTACACGCGATTTCGGCTATCACCGTACTATCCGAGGAGTGTTTCATGTCGTCCTCAAATCATAGCATAGAAAAGTTACCTGATCACTTTGTGCTACCTCGGGGCTCAAACGAGTATGCATTCAGTTGCTGATAGATTCGACGTGGCCGAGTCATCGGTTGTGCTGTGCTTTCAAAGGATGCTAAACTTTCTGCAATCAATCAGCGATGAGATGATATGCTGGTCAAGCGCTGCCGACATGGCCCGCAGTAAAACGTCCTTCCTTTCAAAAAGCTGCTCGAAACGCCCCGCAACACCGTTGGATGCATCGATGGCTGTCATATCGAAATACTGAAGCCTGAAGAATCAACTGGATCCTACATCAATAGAGAGAATTTCCATCGGTAATGCTCCAAGCTGTTTGCAACGACCGAAACTTGTTTTGTTGGATTTCCCGGTTCAGTGCAAGATGCTCGGGTGTTGCGCGAAAGCACATTCTTTGAGGAAGCTGCAAGCAAATGCGGAGACCACTTACTCGGAGATACTACGTATCCCCTGTTGCTTTGGCTTTTAACACCATACAAGGACAATGGTTCAAGTTTTCCTGCGTGGAAGAAGAGATTTAACAAATTTCACAGCCAGCAAAGAGTTGCCATTGAGAACACATTTGAGCTTCTGAAGAAGACTTTATCTTGTAGATACTAAAACAGTCATGCAGTGTTGTATAGTTATGGGCGCGTGTGTGCTTCATAACATGTGCAACTCTGAGAGACTTCATAATAAGGCTTGCAGATCGGCCTGCTCATGATGATGTTGGTAATGATGAAGATCGAAGTGAGAGTGATACAAATGCAGGTCACTGTGGAAGCCGAAGGAAGGTAATAGCCCAGCACCCGTGCTGACCGAAAAAGTATAGGAGCAATGTGAACTTGGTCTGACTCTTCTTTATTGGCGTCTGCAGCTCGCATTAGGCGTTCTAGGAGATGAATTTTCTCCACACGCTGCTGCGTTTTCTCATCCAGTGCTTCTTGAAGCACCTTTATGAGGCTGCCATTTGCAGTCCTGTACCTTACCGGCTATGTCTCCTAGCGGCTGTTGCTTCGGTGCTGCGGGAGGACATAGGTGGTTCCTCTTCAACATCAGCGGGCCCATTGTCGGGCAGCGTGTTCTCTTCTACCCTATTAATTTTATTAATAAAGTTTCATTATTTTCAATGTGCATAAAAGTGTTTCTTTCATGTTATAACCAAACAAGACAAGTTGCAGAGAATAAGCGTTTGGGTAGCTTGGTTTCACAGCATTCCTGTAAGCAGAGCAGCGCACAGGGTATTTAAGAGCTGGAGAGGGCTTTATAATGTGAATGAAAAAATGATATACAGGTTCAAGGTTATGTACTTTATCTGAATTGTACAATAACAATTCACTAATTAGTCATTATTTCTTGGTACTGGCCCCCTTCATAAACACACATGCATGCAAGCATGTAAAACCAAATTAGAACCACTACTAAAATACTACAGTTGTACAATATGTGCTCAGAATGAGATGACACTATTTTACAATATTGGATCCAACGAAAAAAAGGTAAATTTTTATGTAAACTTACGCAACTATTCTTCCTGGCGCAATTAATGCCACAGGGGTAACGCGGTGTTCCTTCTCCAGCACCTTGGAGTGTTCACTGTCAAAAAAATACAATGTCAAATATTGACTTCAGAGGATAAACATAGTTACTGGAACAAACAGCTGAAATGTCTGTTGTCCATACCGTTAGTACAGTCAGGTTGATCGTGAATGGCCGGACGGACCATTCTTTACTTTTGACTTTCTGTACGCCCTCTCCATAGTCTTCCATTTGTTCTTTACTTGCTGTGGTGTGAAGTGGCTGCCAAATTCATCATTTATTTGATGTGAAAGCTTCTCCCACATGATCTTTTTTGTCTTGAGGAAATGAGCATTTGTCAAGAGTTAGTATTTCGCTGGTATATAAGTTCTTGAATAATAACAGCATTTACAGTACGTTCCACGCTTGTGCCACGGACCTGTATAATTTTGTACAACTCTTAATAAGGCCGAGGAGGAGGTGAAACAGAAAACAAAGTGAAGGACGTGCTTCTAGAAGTAGACGGTAAAGGTATCTATTGCCACTATAGCTTATTGCTGAGGAAACATGGTGCATTGTAAACTTCAGCTACAAAACCAGATAGAGTAACACGAAGTGCGCCAGTGTCGCATTGCAGAAATCCGATATGTGACATATATGGCGTTTAAGAAGGCGTCATTGCGACATTTGAGGCGCTGCGACTTACCTAAAGCCACCCCTTTTGCCTATGCTATCTTTGGCTTCCTTGTAATTACTGATTAAAAACTTTGAATTGCTGTCGCTCCATGATTCGCGTTCACTGTCGCCGGACGGTGGCGGCGAATCGCGACATGAAAGCACAGGCGACGGCATGCGCTGCCGGACTGGCGGCGGCGTGGACAGCCGGAGAGGCGATGGCGTGAACCGACTGTCACCCTCAAAAACAGCCGGCATGGTTCGCTTTCGTGTCGTCTGCTACACTGCTGTCTAATATGTTGTTCGACACTCCCACATGTTGGCGCCACATCCTCCCGCAAAAGGCGGATTAGGTTTGCATTCCTGTCCATTGTCATCGGTGTAGATGGCGTGAGATGCGCTATACACTGCCGAACAATGCTGGGACGGGACCAGATGGCGTGTCTGCTAAGCATTTAAAACAAGCGAGTGTTCAGTTGTACTTTCCGCTTTTTTTCAGCAGTCGATTTGTGTGCCGTATGACTCATACTGTCTAAATGCATTAATCGTGCGATAACACACTTTTCAGCAACTAACTGACCATTTCGCTGAAGCCAATGAGTTGTAAACTGCTTGAGCACATTATTTACGCCCGCATTAAGGCACACATAAATCAGAATAATCTACTGACAAAAAATAAGCACGGCTTCTGTTAGCTTTCATACATTTACGAACTGGTAACGGACATTCGCACTTCCCTGCACCTGATTCGTTATGTGAATGGCAACTTCATCTATTTTTCAAAAGCCTTTGACTGTGTACCTTATAAAGGATTACTAAGGAAAATTAACAATCTGGAGCTAGACTTTAAAGCAAGAAGATGGCTCGAATAACTTCTCACTAATTGTCTACAGGCGGTTGAACTGTACTATGAAACTGTACTATGAAATAATTAAATACAAAGTAGAAGGAAAAGTAACATGCGGTACACAGATAAAAAAAAAAGATATCCCCTATTTTTACTTTGGACTCGCAGGCTGTTGGCTCCTTTCATTCTCATTGATATGCAGAATAATGAAACCAACATTGCCATTAACGCTATGTTGATTACGCACAAGTTTCCTTTCTTTTCCTAGCATGGCAAACCATCATTGCCAGGAAGCCCGAAAGACCTCAGCACTACACAAGTGTCCACTGGACAGGTTAGCACTGATCACGGCGTTAATAATACATGATTACACTTAAATTTAGGCTGCATATATAACTTTGCAATAGGTTGCACACATATATGATGGATCTATTGCTTGAAGCTATATAAACTAGCACAACTGTAGCCATGTCTTTGTGCTTTCATGCAGTTATGTGTTCAACTATCGCTTGAGGCACCTACTGGAAGTGATCCAAATGCACAGCTCTTCCTGTAGAGATGTGAATATTTTGGATAGTTCATTTTGTCCTTAGGATGATGCAAGTCTTTTGACATACTACTATGTAAGTGTTTAGTTTTCAACTGAACTGAACAGCTTTGCATTGTATTGCATATGATGGCTCTATTGCCCGAGTACGTTAGCTATGCAAATTAGTACAACTGATATGTCCTAATGTGCTTCCATTCACATGTTCAACCATCGCTTGAGGAACCTTCTGGAAGCAACTCAAATGTTTTAGCTCGTCCTGTAGAGGTGAGATTATTTTGGAGTTCAAATAGTTCATTTTGTTCAGTGGATGATGCGAGGCTTTGGTATGCACTGTTGCACTAAGAAAAGAAACTCGAAGCACATATATTAACTGGATTAACATGTGAGACCGGACGTTCAAAAATAGTGAGCTGCTGTATTGGTTCATGAAACGCTGTAGTAGTCTACTACCCTGCATTGTGTATTTTTTGTTTGTGCTGCTAATAAGTCTCCAAATTTTGCTGAGATCTTGAAACTCAACAAACAGTTTGTTTGTGCAAATTTTTTAGATATATCAGTTCTCCACTTTCAGAATATTTGTGCATGTGTAGCAGGTTCCCAGTGTTTGCATTTTGCTCTGGGCAGTTCACTTAATACAGCACCTGAAAACGAGATTAATACAGCACCTGAAAACGAAAGCATGAAAAGGTTCAGATCTGTAACCATCACTATATTTATATCTATCTGTAGGAAGCATCGCAAGCGCAGCCTTCAGCTACTTGCACACATATTGTGGCAACACAGACAACGTGGGAGCATCGTTCTGTTGGTAAGTCATTATTGATAAAGCTGTAGTAGTGTTATGAAAAGGCATTAAAGAAAGCTATGTGATTGATGACATTAAACGTAGACGGGATGCTTGCCAACAATTCTAAATATATGAAATGTTTCCAGGTACACAGGTGGCTACTGGACTAAAACCTCTTGTCAGCACAAAGGTTTAAACAGAGAAGCCTCCTACCAGAGAAGCCAGAGTAGAGGCCAACGAGGGAGCCTGTACAGCTAGGAAAACAAACGTAGCTGCAGTGGTACTTGATCCACTACCACCTGCAGCAGGGCACATTAAACCTTCTCGTGGCTCAACAGCCATTTCGATGGAAGTGGACGACTCTCTGTGCACTAAGACTACAACAAGCTGCTAACTGCAGACAGGGACATCAGTTATGTGCAGCCGTTTGATGCGAGCTTCTGTAGGTAATGGTATCTCCGTTTCACCAGAGTCTCGTTTAAAACCAAAGGCCCCAGCTACAGACCGCCATGATATTGTGTATTAGAGTGAAAAAGTAGACGGTCCCTTGGCTAGGCTTCGTGCCGTTGCACTGCACCACTTGAAATGTCAGACTAACTAGCCCTCCAGTTCATGTTGTATTCAAGCTAGCTCAATGACATACCAATTAGTGTGTCTAGTGAGAGCATACAAGTATCCATGATTTCCTTGTTTAGTTCATCTTTAATGGAAACAGCATAAAAGCAGATGTCAAATGAAGAAAGATAAGCATAGTGCATTTTTAGTGTGTACATAAATTTTCTTGTCCCTGACTGTGTTGTTTCTCCTTTTAAATGGATATCACCCAACTTTCTATCTACTGCAACGGCGTCAGTTAGTGCATGTTCACAATTATTTCAGCAAAATCAGATGCAGACCTGAGCTTTCAATATCATGCAGTTCCAAAAATAATGTTACAAAGTTCATCTAAAGCCCTCACTAGCTTCCTTCTTGGAGAGTTTCAAAGACAGGATCAAGACTGCTATGCCCCACAGTGCATGGGATGGAGGGCTCGGCCGCAATATGGGAAATGTAGTTTTGCACGTTGGGAACAAACAAGCACATAACACGTTGGTGATGTAGCATCTATGTCATAGACTCCTTCCTGGTTCTTGGGAGTGTGCATGTTGGGATGTGAAGAATTGATGCGAGATGGAAGAAGGTCTGCTTCTCTGTAGTGTGTGGGACGTTCATGGTGGGGCCAAGAAGCAGAAGAGGGAGTTGAAATACATCTGAATTATGGCATTACATACTAATCATGTAAATAAGTGAACAAAATGCAAAGCTGGGAGCTTGATTAGAAAGGGGCTTATACTGGGCTACGGTAGCCTCATTGGGAAGTGCTTGGTACACTTTCCTGCAGTCTAGTATTTCCTGCTGTCATTGACCACATGTTAGAACAGAACTTCTTTCAACCACCTTTGTGCATTTGCTGGCCATGCCAGGTAAGAAAATTTGTGATTTCAGCTCTGTTCACTGGGCAAAAAAACCACGAGATATATAGATGCGACATATATGCTACATCACCTGTGTCACATGTTCACTTGTTCACAACCTGCAAAAGTACCCTCCCCATGACACAGCCTATTTGAGTGACAGTGTTCATAACTATCATACATGACTTGACATGAGTAAGGAGGTTGTAGTGCTCACAACGGGACAACAAATATTGCCTTGAGTCTTTAGAGCCACTGGCTCATATATATACCTTGCACACCACTCATCTCGGACCAGGCGTTAGGATATTCACAGTTGCTTCAGGTAGCAAAAGGGTAGTTTTTCCTTACATAATATTGTCATGTTGTGTCGGCCTAGTGTACATTAATGCTGTCTTCAGAGCTACCATGGAGCCATCACTTGCACTTTGCTGTTTTATTTTGCACAAACATTTGAGCAAGTCACTAAGATGCACAAGGATATTTGAATCTGTTGTGAAAAAATATAAGTTGCATATTCCTAAATTCTACCTAATTTACCATGGTATTTTTGTTTCCTGATGATAGAACAAAGCAAAAAAAAAAACTGCAAACCTACCTCAACTTTGACAGCAGCTTTATTTAGCACAACATTTTACAGCCACCACATTCTGAGATGAACATCCACGGCTGCCACATATTAGTTCACAATATTAACCATCACATGGCACCAATCGCTAACGTCAGTGCACTTGTTTTTTAGAGACCATCAAGATCAAAAACAAGCCAGTCAGCGATTGAGGAACGCCTCTACAAGGAGCGAAAATTCTTCATGTTGGAGGATTGAATGCGGCAGCTTCTTCAGACCTGCCCAATGTGCGGGAAAAAAAACTCTTCACTTCAGCATAGTAGGAAGTCTTCTCACTGTGAAGGGAACATGCTCACTGCAACATTCTTTCCTCTGGAAAAGTCACCCACTAGTTGAAGGAACGACCGCAGGAAATGTCTTCCTGGCTGCAAGGATCTTGTTCTCTGGCTGCGGTGTAGCTTCAGTTCTTCGGTTCCTGCAATCCATCAGGGTGCAAGGCATCACAGAGAGGACATACTACAACTACCAACGGGCATACTTGCTACCTGCCATAAAGGAAGTTTGACTATAAGGATATCTTCTCATACAACACAGAAGTCAAAGTATATGTCATTAGCTCCATAACTAGATGTTACATCCTTTCATAATTAAAACCGGAAGCTGCAATGAAACATATACAACAGATGCAATGCAACATATATGCAACAGCAGTGGCATTGCAGTGCAATGCACCTGCTGTAGCACATGTATTTTGCTTTTGGCTATATGTTTAAGAGACCAGCTGCATGCTCTAGTACAGAAGACATCATTTTTGCAACCTATTTTTTATTAAAAAGGCTGTGAGAAAATCGAAGGACAATGCAGCACTTGAAAACTAAAGGGCTCCTTAAATGCTACTTGCGTTAATACTCTAATGTAAGAAATTTATGAGGTGGTCTTTGCAAGTCTTAGTGTGAAGCCTACCCTTCACAAATAAATTTTAAAAAGTGCTCCTTGCAACACTCTCAATCGACCTGGACAGCCCATTCTTACTTTCAAAGCTCGCCAATGATGTTGTCGAGCCCTCTACATCATTGACAGTAGGTCCCCTGAGAGATACCTGGCAGTCAGTGCTGTGGTTATGTCTGCCACCTCTTCACTGCTTGAACACCGATTATTTTCAGCTTCCCACAATATGTGCCCTTTTTCTTCACTGGTCTGCCTGCACTTCTTTCTCTCCTTCTGGCACATCGCAACTAGTTGCACTAAGGAAATACCTGCACAACTGACTTCAGGAATCTCACCCTGGCCACAGCATGGCCATAGAGAAAAGCTTCTTCAACCATAGTTAAACAGTTCACCAGCCATCTTCACAACCAATATAGCGCAGCCAGCCTTAAAAGAAATAGGTCTTGGAGGTTATTACTACAAAATGCTAAATATAGCCAATGAGTGGCTGGAAAATGCGGTTGGGAGGTTACACATTAGAGAAGCTGTGTTTCTTTGCCAAGTGAAATGCCCTCAAATAAATCTCCTCGGCTGGAACCTGACCTCCTGGCCTTCAATAAAAGCTTTCTTGCACATACTAAAAAAAAAAAGACACACTTCATTGCATAACAGACCAGTCAGGTGGCACAGGACGTGCCTAGCTTGGACAGAAAGACACATACAAACTCTCGCATACTGATGATAACACAAGAGGATCAGGCCGATCTGGAAGCAGGTGAGCTGACGAGATTGATCACTCACTTTAGTGCCACAATACAGAGAGCCAGCAATGAAAAATAGTGAGACTTCAGACAAACACTGCAGAGCTTACTCAAAATAAAATATTTTCAGTTTAAAGAAGCTTGTTATACCAGCTCTAAAATACCACTGGAAACATCAACACAATTCATGAATGAAGCTGCGCCTGGATATACGCAACAGACACCACCACTCGCAATGGTCAGCAGTGCGCATCCCCGCTGTTAGCATGACACATGTCCAACTAGCTAGGTCTCCTGCACATCATATGAAACCAGGCATAGCATGGCAAAGCAATCTCTAAAATACATGAGGCACTCTCCAAAACTGTGATGAATGCTTATTTGATGTCGGAAACTGCAGAACTTCTAAAGGAAACTGCACATCAACAATATGCAACCAATGGCACAAGCCCTAACAGAATACGGCCACTCATACGAAACAAAAAGGAAGCTGAAACTGATGTCACAGAACCAGCTCGAAGAACATTATCTTGAGTGTAGGTTATTGTAGCCATTCACAACATAATTAATGGCATCAGGCTCTGCATGAACTTGAGGCAAGCCAACAAAGCCATCCGAAGAATGATACCGAACGCCAATGGTTCAAGCAACAACAGGATCCAGTTCTGTGGTATCATCAGCAGGAACTTTGAAGAAGCTTCCTGGGGCATAACCTTTAGCAGACATTGTAGACAACAAAGGCTGAAATGTTTGTGAGAGTACTTCAAGCAACACAAAAGCAGGCAAGCGCTCAAGTACAGCGAAGAAACAAGCAATGTTTCAGAAAATGTCACGGCATATAGCAACAATATCAAACAGACCAAAGCTGTAGGAAAGGTATTACATATGCTAAAGCATGGCAAACTTAGAATGAGCTGAAAGAGAATGAACTGAAAGTAGGGTGTATTTGCTGCCAAGAAATTACACATGCAGATGAAAAGGACAGAACCAATAGATATGAGAAAGCCCCAGAAAAGGTAAATGAGCTGCAAGAATTTATGGGATTTGCCAACTTTGAGAAAAGCGCCTGCACAGGTTGCATCCTATAGTCCACTGCAAATACGGCACCCCCCTCCCCCTCTCTAAGGAAGTTCCCAAGCACACTCAATTCTGTTTATTTGCAGTAATGCAAAAGTCCTGCGAATTATGTCATGCTGGTTGGTGGATTGGCCCGACATTACACTAGCAAACCTCAGCCGCACTCAGCCAGATGCCGTATGTGTATGCCATATTTACCCAGGTTAAATGAAGGAGTGGCGCAGATGGGACTTCGTGAGGATGATGTTTGCTGCACTGCTGAACAGTGTGATGCAGTTGGAACTTGATGAATAGAATGACGCGCACTGCGCAGCACGAGAGTGTGTTGTAGGGTATGTTGTTCGTACCGTAGACGGGGAATGCCTCAGCCCACGGAACAGAAACAGAAGACAGTGGTCACCACGCCTTGACATGTAGGAAGCTGGAACCAGCTTCCTGGATCTAGGAAGCTGGCCCACACACCCACTTAGATGGTCGAAACGCTCTGCCCGGGGCACGTGACCTCTTTCCCTTCTATAAGTGCTCCCTTCTTCCTCTCTCCTAGCAAATTTCATCATGGTCTTTTCGTAATGCTGTAAATTCTTTTCCATTTTTTTTCGTGGTACTCTTTTCTGTATTGCCTCTCTTTTTCACGTGACAATCTAGCAAAAAGAAGTAAAAAAGGAGGACACATGTGGATTGAGAAGCGACGGAAAAAACTAGAAACATATTCACTGATCTCAAAGAACCAACAAAACAAGCGAGGCTATCGACAGTGTCAAGGCCACAGGCTCTGGAAAATAAAAAGAGAAAAAGTTAAAAGTATCCTCATCAACAGTACCCAATGAATGAATTATGAAAGAAGCTCCTGATTCTACAAAATGCGACTAGGCAATGACAAGGTCTTCCCGCCCGACCAAATGATTTTTTTGGGACAGGTGCAAAAGAGAGAAGCAATGGCTACCGTAGCTGGCAGAATTCGTGTATATTCACTGGTGAAAGGAAAGCGGGATAGTGCACAGTAGATATAGCTGATAACCAAGGAAGAGGGGATTATGTGCAGGCATAACAGCTGGCGGTAACCGAGACAGCTGTAGTAAGGCTTCCAGAGCATTACCCATGCAGAACAACCCATGCACAAACCTCAAAGTGAATGTAATGCTGACTTTGAACGTTCATGCTGTGCCGCAAACATTGCCTTCTTTATAGCTCAGGCACGAAAGCACTATGCTATTGTCACAGCCTATCACACCTTGTTGTGAAACTGCAACACACTCTTGCACTGTAAAGTAAACATCATTATCTCCATCAATTTCCAACTGTAAGATATGTTCGTGCGCTACCGTGAACATCATCATCTTCAAGTTTCATTGCGGCGCTCCTTCAGTAAACCTAGGGAAGTACGCCATACACATACGACAACTTGCGAAAGGCAGCTGCAACCGTACCAGACAGGCGGCCGAGATCATCGAACAATGAAAAGCCAGGCTAGCCCGTTGAGAAAAAGTGCTTAGCAAGAGCGCAAAAGAGCCAAGATCGAAGCAGCAGCAGCGACTGCGGCCGATGGCTAACGCTCATAAAATTTAGTTCAAGAACCTCCACAACTTTTTGAAAATTGCAGTACTGCCCCTACACTTTGGAGAACACAGCCAAAAGGGACCAGCTACTACTGCGGCTTGGAGATAAGAAATGTGACATTCGGCAAGTGTATTTGGGTGTAAATAAATTGAAACAAATATTTCAGCTGAGCAAATATAGGAACAGGAGATGTGGTTTAATCTGTGCTTCACCTGTATCACTGCACTGCTGGAATGGATGCATTCCGCGTTTGTTGCCACGGATTCACGGCTAGGAGTATCAATAAACAAACCTTTAAGCACTCATTTACTTGTGTCAATATTGCGCACTCGCATGGTAACGGTAGTAACATTACATAAAGGTTATGCCTGCTTAGTTCAGGCTGCCTCGGCACAAACCTTCTGTTTAAATTTTTGTTTCTGCAAAATTCTATTCGAAATGAAATAATGTTTATCGTAGATGCTTGGAACCATCTGCCCAGAAAGAACTGGTGGTATGCTCAGCGTAGTTCTCCATTTATAGTGAACTAGAATAATGAGTATTCGAGTTCACTATACCTCCATTCTAGCACCTTGTTGTTTGGATGTGTATTTTTTTAACACGATTTAAACATCCTTCCATGCTTTGTCCGTTTTTCGCTAGCTAACAGTTCTATACCTCTCTTGCTTGTACACCTAAAGTTCTACGATAGACATCCATTTGTTTTTTGCAATTTAGAGGAATGAGATGTCTGTTCTTAAATAGGATCACAAAGCAGACACTCGACAAAGTGCATAACTTGGTTTCATAAAATAGCATTCTCTATTTTTCCACCCTAAAAATAAACTGCCACTACCGTGCACAACTAGAAACAGTGCGCCTGGCACACGTGATAAAGTTTAGAAGGCAGCATGCAGTGAAACGACAATCTCCTGGAATTAAAGGCGAGGGTGCCTGAATCCTATGTAGGTCGCCGACGGATATTCGCCCCGAACGCGGCTAACGATGCCGGCCGGCAACACCACTCTGTTTCCTTCGCTCAGCCTGCCCCAAATCCACTTCGTGAACAAGCGGTAGGATATGAAGCGCTGTTGCCTGAGAATACTACGCGTTACAGCAAATTGATCACAAATAATATGCGCATCTGCCGCCCGACGCTTCCGCACTACCTGCTTATTTGTTCATCTCCGTTTCAATCGATGTTCGCCCCCTCATCCTCCAGTGCAATATGCACAGCCCGAAGGACTTCGCGTGTCAGACACGCTTCAAAACGCTGGGTGATCAGTAATACAGCCGCCGTCCTGTTGGCACACCACCACCTCCGGAACGCTGCGGCAGCACACATCTTCAGGTGTGGTCATGCTTTCGCAGTGGCTGCACCGGCATCTGCGTATACGTAAAATGTGAGAAGGTGCCGAAGCAAACATGAAGCGGCCTTTTGTGAAATAATAAAGTTACGAGAACTTATGTGCCCTAGCGCGCGCACCTCGGAACGCACCATGGTAGGTCGTCATCTCCGCCGCCACCGGGTGATTCAAGCGGGCCAGGCGATGACATGCAGCTGTCGTCGCTGTCATCCAGCGGGTCACGATAGGGGGTACACTCGTAGGGATCAAAGTCCAACCCGGCGGCAGCTTCGCGGAACCTCGCTTCGAGCTCGGGATCCATGCGATCGACGCACGAGCGCAAAATCGGAACACCACCGTAACTAAACAAACCGAGACAGTGGCGTCACTGCGTGACGCACCATGGGCGGGGCTGTCAGGGACACCATGTGGCTGTCAGGGACACCAAACTTGAAAATTTGCGTGCACGTACTTCCATGAAACATGCACCATGCATCAATAATTTGGCACTCTTACGAATTCACTCTAACCAGCATTTTAACACCGTTCAAAATAGAGCTGCTCGTTTCATCACGTCAACCTATTCGCGATATCAAATCGTTTCATCTATTAAGGAAAAGCTCAATATGTCATCACTCTCAATTTGCAGAACGTTCAGCCGTTTATTGCTTGGTTCATTGGGGACGTTGCCATAAATCAGTTGCTAAAAGGACGAACTGCAAATAAGAATGTTTGCAATATACAGACATATCACAACGTGGCAGTAAAGTATAAAAACACAAAGTAATATAAAGCGTTAAAGAAATACACCTACACTATAAGGACGTTGTTACCTCAGATCTGGACGACAGCAAGGAATTAATTGCGAATGTATTATAAAGTGGTGGGCATTTAGCAGGCAAATTTGTTTTTGTGTGCCGTGAACAATAACAGAATATAACTATTACGCTAGCATTAACAGTGTTTTTTGGAGTTAATAGCAAGCATATGATCACTATAGGAGGCGCTAAGCTGCTAGTGTTCTTAACCGCTGCCCTAGAGGGCCCCTGTTAACAAAACTGCAGATATAAGAGGTAGTCAAAAAGCGCAATGGGCGCAAGGCTCAGTGGCACTATGTGGGACCGGTCAACAATTCTTGGTGAGCAGAACACCGAAGCATATATCTACCGGCCCTTACATGCGCGTCACTGGAACAGCAGTAGAGCGATGAGCATTACGTTTTTGCTGTGTTATTATGCTGTTCGCCACGATATGACGCGGAGCCATGAAATAATTTTTCAAGGAAGTGTTTAGCTTCTTTTGGCAGTTTGTCTTGTCAGTTTTGATTCAATGTTTAGCTTCTTTCGTTAACACGGCACTGACAACGTCCTTAGTTTTGCCTGCACAAGTAAAACAGCTTACATTTGTTGTAAGGAGAGTTTAGTTTACCCATTCGACAATGCTGCGGTAAGGCAGATTAAATCCACACAGCTGCCATATTTACACTTTGTGTCATGGTGCAGCTAAGCTCCGCGATATCCTTTTGCAGCGCTGAGCCAAAGTTAGAGGCTTGAATCTGCCGTGCGTCCGTCCAAGTTTTATTACGTAAAGAGGAAGGTGAAATATTCAACATTCAGACAGAATGCGGGGTTTCGATAATTCACTAATTCAACACCCTGATCATTTTTCTGCGTTAAATGCAATAAGGAAATTTCCTTCGTTTAATGGTAGTCACAAGCAATCCTAACAGCCATAGTTTTCTTTCATTATAAGAAGGCAGTGCATCTCAGGTTACAGGGCCGCTGTCACGTACTCTCGAAAAGAGACGAATAATTGTACAAGCACATTGCCATTTTGATTACATTTTCGTGAGTTTTTTTAATGAGGTTCGTAGCCACTAATTAAAACCATTCTGTTGTATTTTCAGCCTTCAAGGGTGTAAATAAAAATAAATCATCGAAGTCGAAAAAAAAACAAAAGCCTCATACTTTTAAATCATCACTGCAAAAACCGGAAGGACGAAAATCGGACACACAGCTCAGAAGTGCTCTGAGCTCTGAGTGATTATATTTTAACACAACCAAAGTGACTTATGCAAGCAAGAACAGAGGCGCATGCGCCAGCAGGGATAGGTGTGTCTGTTATTAGCCATCTTTGTTTTCTGCGCTGCATTTTGAGATATCATCCCTGGCTGAGTTCGCTTCGGCTAGGTTGAAGACGAAAGACTTCTTAACATGGTAAGATGTTGGCAGACAAGGATTGTACCTTGTAGAATCGGGGCATACTCATAAGCCTTTATCATTTTCTGATCTAAATATAGCACTCAGTGACCTCTTTCAGCGGAAGCAGATGCTGTGATAGCAAAGACCTCGAGCTTATGGAGATGACAAGGCAAATCTGTCAGTATAGACTTCAGTAGATTTTCATAACCCTCTCAAATACACGCAAACGGAAGCTGACTGAGTTCTGGTCTTGGCGAGGTTAACACATTTCCGTAATTTGCCATTTAAACAAAAATACTGAAGTTTTATTCGCGGACAAACAAAAGAAAAAAGCTTCTCGAATAGTATCAGGCAAAAAAAAAAAAAACATATCTTTTAACTGATGGAACTTCTCGACCTTTCTGCTATGTTTGTCTAGTCCCCAAGAATGAAATTCCCAGAACGAACACATCGTTTAAAGCAACGCGGTCAGGTTATTTTTTTTAGACCTACACTGATTTACTAAACCAATTCAGTATATGGAATATTTTTGGCTTTCTTCGATGTGCTCTGGAAATTTCCTTGTTGTCGGTATGGACCATGATGCAAGAAAGAAGAAGCGAGAACGTTCCATGTTTCAAAAGGCCAAGAAGAAGAACGTTCCAATCTTCGGCCCCTACCAGCAAGCTGGCTATTGTCGAACCTGCCTGTCCCGGTGGTCGGTTAGCGAGAGCTGCTCCCGAATTCGCCTTTGGAGTCTCCTTCATCAGACAGCCGACTACTGACCTGTGGCCTCGATGGGTCACGGAGAATCAGTTTTGGCGCGATCTGGGAGCTCCGTTTCTACAGCGCAAGAGTACCGTCGTTGGCTTGCTCTACGCGAAGGTGAGGAGCCGGGGTATTCAAGCCTGTGCTGCTTCTCGTCTTTGCTTCCCGCAAACAATGCGTTTTAGATGTTTCACAAACCTTATACCTGACTAGCCCAGGATGTGCTCTAAGCACTGCAGAAATTCGAAGGTTGCACATTCTAGTATCTACGTTGCAGAGGGAAGCGAAATATGTTTAATGCTCCAAGATTGGTGAAGTTTAGCAAGTGCCTCCACCTTTAACGCGCTCACAAAACGTCACAACCCACCGCGGTAGTGCAGTGGTTAGGGCGCTCGACTGATGTGCCCAAGGGTTACGATATTGAGTCCCGACGGGGAAGGTGTTGGGGGGGGGGGGGGGGCGTTTTTTGAATGAGGCGGAAAGTAGACGCTTGTGTGCTGTGCGATGCTAGTGCACAATTATGAATTCCAGTTGGATGCAACTTCCTGCGCCCTAATAGTCAGCCCGGGTGAGGCATTTCAAGCCTTAAGTATAGAGACAAAAGGTTCCCGACAACTAGAGCAATTAAAGAAACGTCCTAATATCTTAGACACCATGACTAAGGCTACGTTAATCAAAAGTTAACTCAGTAGTGCTGTCCGTGATATGAGACCAGAAATAAATTTGGTATAGTCACTAGTGCGTTGATTCAGAGGGCTTCGAATGCTTAGTTCAGTGCAAGTAAGCCATTGAGGTCAATGTGGTTGGTGATACAGTTTCTTTAGCCAGGAAGGTCATTTGAAGCTGCTCATTTATACATGTAGAAATTCCGGAGTTCATGGCACAGTCTATGCTGTGCGTTTTATTGCTCTAGGATATTGAATTTAAGATCATTAGGAAGTAAAAACGCTGCTTCCTCTATTTTTTTTCCTTTGCACAGAAAAAATCAGGGTCTCTTAAGATATCTCTTTAGTCGTGAACGGCGAAAGCGTAGTAATAGTACTAAGCGTATAGCAGCATTTTAGTCATAAATGCTTATTAGTATGCCTTTTAGTGATTTCTAATAAATTGTAGTCGTTGTTAGAGATATTGGTAATTTTAAGTTAGTAGTCATTTTAGCCATTACATCTCAATCCTAAAACATTTTTGTCATTTCTAATCAGTTGTAGTCGTTACAAGCTGTCGTTAGACATGTTGGTCATTACAAGTCATGAGTAGTCATTGCAAGCCATCAGAAGGTCATTTTAGTCACAGGTATTTATTAGTAAACGCTTCTATTCATTTCCAATTACTTGCTTTCCGTTGAATGTATCAAAGCTCATCTATGTTTTATAATTGGTTTACAGGAAAGAAAAGGGGCAGTATCTGTCGCTCGCGGTATCTCGCTGACACATCTTGCGGACAAATCTCGCCGACGCGAGCTTTGCATCATGAGCATAGAAAGGCTTCTTTCTTGAAAGAGATTAGATGCGTAGGTTCCTCGAAACGGAGACGAAGACATTACAAATAGAATCTGATGTCTGGATTATGACCTATACATAAGCCTTCTGCTATGGCGGCCGTTGATATCAGCGTCTAGTAGAGAGCTAAGTTCATTCAAGGACGTCACAGGCCTCTGTGTCCTTGTACGTAGGTGCTGAAAATGAGTATTTATGTTATGGCTTCAGGGACCACTTTGGGAAAAGAGCCCCATGAAAGATGTATAATGTAGGCAAGATAGACTTAAGAGAACCATCTTTCACGGCGTCTAAAGTTAAGTGACCCAAATGATCTGAACATAAATATCACCCGTAGTACCCGGCGATAGTGGGGATTGGACCCAAAACCTCCGTCAAATTAGGTGGAGACCGGTAGACCACCGCTGCGGTAAGGGTGGCAGAAATGATTATTCCTGTGCAGGTGCTGGCCAACATGCGGCCGGGAATATGCGTGGGGTCTGGCATTTCTCAGGCTACAGAGTTTCTCTACGACGCTCACGCCACGCGCTTCGGCCTTCGTTCGTCTTCCTCCCCTGCAGTACCACCAACGGTGAGGGCATGTGCAGTGGCGCCTTTGTGCAGTGGCGCTGGGACGTCATGGTCAATGGTCACCAACACACCATATTCCTTGTGCAACGAAATCTGAGTTTTATCGCGCAAGGAAGAGAACCGAAGCTAGTTGTTACAGTGTGTTGTGTAAGAACTATGCCGAATGCAATATAATAGCCAAAGTTTAGCAGTTTTTCAATCATCTGTTCCCCGTGGGCGTGGCTCAGTGGTTGGGAGCTTCAACTCTGGTGCCAGCACGCAGTTGCGATCGCAGCTCAGCTGCCGCGTTTCGACGAAGGCGGTACGTAATGCTCCCGTGTATTATGTAGTGTCGGTACACGTTAAGGAATCAGATGTGGCTGAAATTATCCTACAAATATACTATGGCGCTGATCATTACTGCTGTGACTTTGATGCCTTAAGCACAATACAGTATACTATTGCGTCACTAACCACGTTCCTACCGGTATGTTTATCTCAAAATGCACCCAGCCACTCATTTGCACTTGATTTTTACACTGAAGCCGCTGTTAGCGGAAGAGATGAAACTTTTTTGTTTTTCGAAAGTTACGCTTCGTGTTATCGCCAAGCCATTCAGAAGTTCCACACTCAAGCACTTCCCATTTATATGATACCCTTTGACTTTTATAGTGTTTCCAATTAACGCTAGAATGCTGCTCTCGTTTGCACTTCTTGAGCGTTTGAGATACTATGGCAACACTATCGCAAATCTCAGCAGGCAGTTCGAATCAGGTTGCCCTGTTTCATATCTCATAGCTGATATAATGGTCGATTTGAATTCAAAGCCTGAATTTCAATTTCACTGAGACGGTATGCTCAAAATAAAAAATAAGCTAAAAATAAAAGACCTAAATAGAACACTATGAGAATATAATGACATGGTATTTCAAGAAAGGATTGGTAAGATTTAAAAAAGGGTCACTACAAACGCACAGGCAAGAGTACTTGCTATGATATCAGCCTTTGAAATAGAGCCATCTTGTTATTTCTTAAACATATTTACAAACTAAGAAAGACCTAATATTTAAGTGCTAATTCCATCACTTCCGTCGTACGCGGCACTCGTTACCGTCCTACCTGCTGGCTTTTATGTCTCTTCTTTTGTGTGCTATATTTCCTGATGAGCTGAAACTAAGCAATTTTATATAAATTCTGCGAAAGAGCGTTTGAACGCATTTTTTTCACATGCCATGATTCGCGCAGGAACTAGCAATGCATCCACAGGTCTCCCATCGGCATGCGTGTATTTTCTATTCGTTTGCAGAACACTTCCCAATGGCTTTCTCTGGGACCCCTAATTACTCGTTTCAAGCGCTGGGTAAATATGAGGAGCAAATTTTTCTATGCTTGGGAAGTTTTGACCATTTCTATCATTGTGGTCATAAATATCTCTCACAATAATCTCCTGTCATCTCAAAACTGATTAGCTAACCCAGCTTCTGGATATTTGACAGGCCTTTTAATTCCCTGGTGCGAGACGCACAGAAACCAATAAAAGATTTTTTTTTTGTGGTTCGTAATCAAAGACATTGCAATGTAGACGTGTATTACACTACATACAATACCGAAAAGTTTCCCCAAAAAATGACCCAGAAACCTGGATTTCTGTACGAGGTGCCCCAGCTAGATGCACGAAACTTTGTAAAAAAAAAAAAAAAAGGAGCAGTGCCCATGCCCGGTAACATGAAACAACTGCCTTGGAGTCACCTGGCCTTGTCTACGGTATTTGTTTCTTTCGTAGATGTGTGTAAATAGTGAAGGCTATTGGAAAAATGGTTAATATTGTTTTGAGAACGAACTTGTTAGAAAACAAGGTTGTAGGTAATGTTTGAAAACAGCTTCTTCCTCAAGGTATCATTCACATACCTTTACTTACTGGCCTTCAAATAAAGCTATCACTTGACCAGGTGCGGATTTGCATCTCTCGCCCAGTGCACACGTAAAGCCCCATCGGGATCGAATTCCAGATATTGGCACATTTGATTCCCTGAGACGACCCTCGGGGCATCCAAGGTGGACGGCATTCCCGTTCGAACTTTTTTATTTACAAATTATCTTTTAAGGCTGACAACGAAAGACTACTTAAAAGGTAGTCTGATGATAGCATTTCTGTCAGCTATTTCTCGCGACCATCTAAAATTCTGCATTACCGCTTCGTTTTTCATGACAATAATTAGAACGATAACTTTGGTGTTAAGTTGTTTGGCGGGCGAAACATACTACAGACGAGGCCAGAGGACTCTCAACTGTCCTCAGAACGCGTTGTCTTTTTTAAGCATTGCTTGCATTTAGCTGGAGCTCTCAGGTGACTCCAAGGAGAAAGAGTACGTCGTCTTTTTTAAGCATTGTTTGCATTCAGCTGGAGCCGATAGTGCGTTATCTGATGGGCCTCTTCGTTTCTTTTGCGCAGTGTAGTATAGGCCTCATTTCTTGGCCTTTTTTAAATCGTCATTAAGCCATCGAAAATGTCAAGTGACACTGATATGGTGGTACTGAGTAGTGTTCAGATATGTGGAATTCACTTGCCTACAGTGAGAAAGAGTGAAGCCATTCAAAGAAGTGAGCGACAGAGTTGTTCAACTTCATGGAATTTTCCAACTCAGCAGGTCTCGCCAGGAAAATTGCTGCTCTCAAGATGTCACTAGAAAGTAAAGAAAATATATATTTTCTTGAAGGAAATACCGCCCCTGATATCGCATGGAGCGCTCAATCTCAGTGTGCACATCTGCGACTGCCTCAGCATTGGCGCCTTGCTGGTGCTTGACTCAATGATCGCGTATTTCATGTTAAGCTTGCTGGTCATGCAGACACCGAGTGTGATGAAGGCTCGCAACGGCTGACCTTGGACCGGGCCTTAGTTCGCGCCCTCACGCACATTCACGTGCAAGTGCCTGAACGCAGCACCGCACTTCACTGCCGCCCAGCAGCGAGTGGTGAAGGAAAGCACGAAGCAAGGTGAGGAAACTCCGGTCTTTGAAGTCATGGCCTGAGGCATACGAACTGTCATTTAAAAATCTTGGAATGTAAATGAAAGCTGGTTGCTGATTAGCAAAGTAATAATAATACTGTGATGCCCTTTAAGGGATTTTCGCTGAGGCTTAACACTGGCTTAGGCCCGTCGCTTGGCTATGTAGGCATGCCACTACTTGTTAGGCCACTTTCAACATGGGTAGCGTAGCAAGGAACCGTTTACCATAAGGTACACACAAATTCCAAGGAAGTGCTTCAGTGGGAATTCAGCATCTCTAAGTGGCAATTCTAGCGCTGCTGTCAGTGCGCAGACCATATGATGCCAGCTGTTTCACTCAATAAAACCGAAACCTACACCCTAAGAAGCGAGAATTAATGGCGAATTTTCTAATGGACTCTTACCTCGTTTAAGTGCAATTTTTTGACATTTTACTATGACTGTACAACTTTCTTCTCCAAGAATATTCCCTAATGTCACCATTCATACAGTAATGCCTGCTAAAATTCATAGATGTACAGTACTTCATTCTGAAACTAAAGCTCAGAATTGAAGATATTTTCATCTAGCTTTAATATAACTAATAAGAACGGAAACCTGAGTCCTATCAATAAAAAAATGTCACTTCAGCTCTGCTTTTCAGGCTATGACGGGACAACGTTAATGGCTTTCTGAAATTCTGCCAACTGTCATCGAGGCCATTGTTCGTGTGCATGGACTATATATGCAACTCGCCTAAATGCTATTTCCTTAATAAACCACCCCACCGCGGTGACGCTATGGTTAGGGCACTCGACGGATGTGGCCAAGGTTGCGGGATCGAATCTTGGCGGCGGCGGTTGCTTTGCGATAGATGCGGAAAGCAAAGCGCCCGTGTGGTGTGCGATGTGAGTGCATGTTAAAGAACCCCAAGTTATCAAAATTTCTAGAGTCCTCCACAGCGGCGTCTCTCAAAGCCTGAGTCTTTTTGGCAAGTTAAACCCCAAAACTAAAAACCGTATCAAAACCTCAATGTATTCCTCTAATATCTATATAATGTATCATACAGGCCGATATGGCAATGTCCGCCCTAATTAGATATAATGCGGCGCTTAACCAAGTCATACGAGCTTGCCGCCATTCCACAAGCGTAGCATCCTTGTCTCAAAATGCAAGCGTCCTGAAATCCCGATACTGATCTCTCTCTCCTATCTCTGAGGAGAGGTACGAGTTGGCAGCTCTTGCCAATCGGCCATGGCATGTGGTCCCGTTCCGTCAGAAAACCCTAAGGCCAACTATAGTTTTCCGGTCATGCCAAGTTCTAGCTGCCACCCGCCGGACTCATGTCCGCGATTTTTCGCTCACAATGCTCGCACCAAATTTTCTTTAGAACGAGGCGTTTGACGCTGTCGTGTTCAAACTGAAAGTGACGAATAGGACTGGCAATGTATGCTTAACAGCGTTGGCCGCCGTTGCCTGCCCCTTAAACGATGCCTAGTGTGCCATCGGCTTCTGCTTGGAAAGGATGGCTTTTGTTAATCATCTACCCCAAAACTTAGCTCTTTGTTGCGTTGAACGTCTCGCAGTAACTCCTGCGTTACAACTATACAGTAGGGGAATGCATCGAGTTATTTTACGTGTTACAATGTTTTTAACATGCCATAAATTGCACTGCACGTGTGTGCGTTTCTTGCTTCGCCTCTATGGAAATGAGGTACTCGAAGCTTGGACTGAGCCTGCCGTATTGAGATCCAGGGCCGAATTGCAAGACCTGAGAACTCCCTCTGTGGGCAGTCTCACAGCAGGCATTTTAATATTTCTTATTTTATAAAGTTTCGTCATGATATCTGCTACAATCAAACCTTTAATACCTCTCCAGCGTGCTTTTTTGAGGGTAGGCTACCATGTTGCTAGTTCTTATTCGATGTTTTACATGCGCTGCGATGGCGATTTCTTTTTTCCTTCAGCATAGTAGCAAGAATCATGAGAGCGAGAAAGAAACAAAAGCCTCCACAATGAGTGGTTGCTTAAGCTAGCCTTGAATTACTCACGCTTGAAAACTGTACGTTAAGGGACCCCAGGTGATCGAAATTTCCGGAGTCCTCCACTACGGCGTCTCTCATAGTCTGAGTCGCTTTGGGACGTTAAACCCCACAAACCAAACCAAACCTTTTACTGGCCACATGTTACTAAAAATGTGTGCTTGTCGGTTTGGGGGTTGTGATCGCCTGGCAAAATCTCCTAGCGTTTTTTGTGTTATGTACACAAGTCTTCGTGTTACCAGATGATGAAACCTCAACTTGAGGCTCCGTGCTCATTGTGAAGCTTTCACTTATATACTTTCCATGTATTTTATATTCGAGGCGAAAACTGAAGTGTGCTACGTGTTAGCGCACGCACTCATTCGGCCGAAACGTCGTCACCGCATTTTAGTCTGAGATGGTTTCATGGTCGACAGTGCTGCGTATCGCAAAACGCGCCCATGATTTCGTAGAAATATTGCGGCGCAATCGTTCTTCTTGCACTGTTCAAGCTGGTGTCATACAATTTATTTTCTCATTTAGGATTCATCTGCTGGTGAATTTGGAGGATTGTTTGCGATAAAGATTCAGAATGAAGTCATGTGCATTTCCTACTTTATGCTATTCATTTTACCTGCAGGTGTCCAACGAGAAGGGAGGCTGAGTGAAACTGCGCCTTCCTTTCCCCAGCAGTCAAATCAACTAAAGACGTTTAGCACTGTGTCAAACTATGTACCAGTCTATCAATGTCAAATGTTTTGGAATAAAGATGGGATTGTAAAGGCGCTATCGCGTCTGCTCTTAAGGCATACCTTAGCTGCCCTTCTGTTTTTTGTGTGCAAACACATGTAACACCATTGCAAAAAAGAATCAAACCTTTCATGCATCTCTTCCCCTTCCTTTCAACAGGGTAATCGTCCATTCTCCAAAGCTCACGAATAGCAGTTGCTTGTATGAAGGGTGCTTTGCCCTCAAAATTCCCCTGTCAACATACTCTTTCATGTGGAACGGATGTATCGTATTAGTTTTTATATTAGCCTAATATAAATAGAATAATGTTTATTTATGGTTTCCCATGACTTGCTTTGCTATTACCTCGTAGTTCCAGGCACGAGGACAGCTTTCCCGGTGACACTGCTGGCGGTCATTCCTACCGATATAAACCATGGCTGCAGGGTCCTTCGAGGAACTGGGATCGGCAGGAGCGGATGTCCCACTCGCTGACTACGCTTCATCTGGGTGGACGTCTAGGGCATCACGGCGTTCCTCACAAGGCTGGCCAGACGTTTCAGGTAGCCACTTAGTGTTCCGACGAGGAAGCCAAGCAGGCAACAGCGCAGGTGGTTTTAGCTGAAAATAGCTTTGCAAGTGCTTCTGTCGATGGGGAGCAAAAACATGTGCGCACGTTTGGGAAGTATAGAATTCTGTTTTTAACGGCGCGGCTGTAGCTGCAGCTCATTCATTCACTTCATTCACTTGCGCATTTCATTTTGAGCCTAGAGACGCCGAGCGCAGGGCTGCATATATTTCGACCACTTACCGTTCTTCAACGTGCACTGACCACGTGACTGGAAGAGAAGATTAACAATTCACTCACCGGCACTTGGTTCCTCTGTCTTACCATGGTGGGGTGCGTTCAAGTCCGAGTGCGTCAACGTTTCAGCGCAGGCTTCAGGTTGATGTTAACCACGCTGATGAGATCTTACGCTGGGGTACTACATTTAACCAGGATAAACCTCCGCAATTTTTTCGGGGTAAAATATTTCAATATTTAAACTATTATTGCAGCAGCAACAGAACACTGGCCAAATGCAGTTTGGTGTAAGGTGTACACAGCCCAACAATTCAAGACAGGGACGTTTTGTGACCTATGCGTTGTGTGCCTGCCTGGCCAATGGTATGCTGGGTTCAAACTTCAGTACGAAAAAAGTAGTATATTGAATTACGTAACCACTGAGATCCGAGCCAAAGGGCGGTTATCGAAGTCAACGATGTCGCGAAAAAAAGGAAAGTAGGCATCTGAGATCATGAGTTTGTGCTGGTAAACGGTCAGGAGCAATCATCTTTGTGTATTCTTCAAATGGTGTGACGTCTGACACGTGGCGGTTCACCGAGGGGATGCACAACCTGTAACAGCTGATACAAAACATTCGTAAGCAGGCCACAGCTTGGCTAACGACATGCCTTGGGGAAGCGTCTGAATGTGCTTTGCAAAGTTGAGGACAAGAAGGGACACTTGATTGGCACACATAGTGATACTGTATGCGCAAGGGCAATGTTCCGTGCGAGAGGTACATCAAGGGCTGGAGTAATGATGTACTGGTCATCGGGGACTGGTGTGGCGGACAAGAACGATACATTGGTGACGGTTTCGGGGTCCAGGCGGAAAAAAATTGACAGTACATAGGTGGTGCACAAGTGGATCCGGCGGCTCCTCTTTAAAAGGTAGGCAGAGCTGAACCACACTTGTGGCACAGTCAATAAGGGCAGAGTGTTTAGAGAGAAACGTTAGGCTGAGGATTAGGCCATGACGGCAGTGTTTAAGTGCAGTGAAGAGAACAGAAGTATGACGGCCGGCGATTGACACACAAGCTGCACACATTCCAACGACAGCAGAATTTCTACCTTCACTGACACAGACAAGAGCTGAGGTGGCAGTAGTGAGCACTTTCCTTAGGCGATGGCGGAGACAAGAATTCATTACGGAGACGTTCACTCCCGTGTCGATCAGAGCTGTAACAGTGATCCCATTCACGTGGACGCTGCTATCAGTTTTCCGTACGTCATTCACCATACGAGTCAGGAGATGACGGGCGGCGAGATAGGGTCTACGGAGAAGGACGGCGGTTGGGCGACGAAGAACGGTTGGTGGGCAGAGTCGGAGCGTCGGAGCTTGAGAATTGCTGTTCAGAGGGCGATGAATAGCGGCGAGAATAGACATAATCCGGGTAGCGGCGGTAGGTTGATGGTGGGCGAGTTCGGCAGTGTCGAGAGATGCCACCGACTCGGGAGCAGTTAAAGCAGATACGCATATTTCCAGGTGTTCGCCCCTCATCTGAGTTGCGGCTGAGGTGAGGGTAGTACGGATGTCAAGAACTAAGTACCGGGGGCACACAGAGAGCATCTTGGGAGCTAATAGAGCATACAGGTTGGATCCCGAGATTGAAGAATCCTTGCCGGACAACAACTTGTATCAGGGATACCGTAGAGGCACTGTCCGGTACCAATAGTTGCGCAACTGTGCGAAACACTGCTTCTAGCTCCCGGCTCACAAGTCGTGTCAGGCGGTCGGATGTTGGCAGAGGGCAAGGTGGGGTCGAGTCCGCCCAGGACGGCGTCGCAATTGTGTTCGGCAGCCGCGTGAGCTGAGAGGAAATACGGCTGCTTTTCGCTTTCAAACCGGCGGCATTCTTTTAGGATTGCGTCAACCGTTCCGCAGTCCTTGTACACGAGCAAGTGAAGGTGTCGTCTGCTATTCCCTTTACCACATGACCAACGTTATGACTATCTGACATTGCGTGGTCAACCTCAACGCGGAGAGCCAAAATGTCCCAGACACATACGATTCTGTTGACCATTGTTTTCGGTATGCGAGCTCCTTCTGAGTGGCTAGGTGAAATCCGATTGGCTTACCAAATAAGTCAGATTGTTTCCGCTTGCACAGGTGCCGACTGGTTAGTACCTCCTCATGGGTCTCGAACCCGACCCTTGCAGTGCCCCTCAGGTAGAAAACGACATTAGCCAACTTCGTGGTCGGGTCCCACCTGTTGTGTGCGCTCACGCGCTCGTGCATAGCGAGCCAGTCCTCCACATTAGAACCGTCTACTCCATTGAAGGTTCCGGGATCACGCGGGTGGGCAATGATGAAAAGCCGGGTTGAGGGACGCCGATAGTGCGGCCTCGTCGCTGGGCATGACAAAAGGGTCGGGAATTTTAAGACCGCCGCGGAGATCCGTGCTTGCTGTAGGCCACTCCGCACCTTCACAAATAATCTAGCATAGATACACGCAGACAGAGGTTAGATATATTCACAAATATTTACAGAGGGGTAGCTAACCACAGAAGAACAACTTCAGGCCAGCGGCGCCCAGCATGAACCACCCACACAGTTCGTCGTCCTCGCGTTCCCCGCATTCCACACGCGAGCACAGCTTTTTGTTCTCGTCGTCCCTTGACAATATATCTCCTAGCGGAACCTTCACACTGACAAAGAGAACAGCCTGTCCTGCTATTCACGGAAGTAGAAGCAAATAAACGGCAGAAATAAGCATTTACTGATCTCAGCTGCAGGAGATAAAACTTACAGGTAAAACTAACACAGAAATTTCAAATTCATTTACATTTGCCGCCGTCTGCTTCCTTGTTGTTTGGAAGCACTCCAAGAATGTTGAGGCCCCATTTACAGCGAGGTTGCTTGCTTCCTTAAAACTGCGTTACACATTCTCCTTGATATTAGGACCCACCTTTGGACGCTTTGCTAAGTTTTGAGCCGTTGTTGGGGTTTCGGTTGCATGTGGCAAATAGAGGCGGCCTATAGGGAATAGTGAAATCTTCTGCATTACTGTGACAAAGAGAAGCGGCTAAATCGGAATAAAAAATCCTCCTTTTAGCTGTGGCAAAGGGAGCGAGCAATTAGGAAACAAGAAAATCTGCCTCTTTGCTTTCTAAGAGAGAGGGGCCAAAAGGAAATAGAAAAATCCTCCTCTTAACTCTGACAGAGAGAAGCGGCTAAATGTCAGTAGCAAAATCCCCTTCTTAGCGGTGGCAAAGGGAGGGGGCAAAAAGGGACTTTGAAAACCGTCCTCTTCGCTGTGGCAGAGGGAGAGCAAAATGTTGTTGGGGTCACCATATATGAACTTAATAGTGGCGCCCTCTTAGCTGAAGCGCAGCCAGGGGGGTTTGGAATAAATCGGTTTTTGTTTCGTTCTTGAGCGGCGTGGTTGCCTCGCTCTCTCTCTTGGTCTCCCGGCACGATAGCACGGGAACGCCCACACAATATGGTGTCAGAAATGACAGCAGCATGAAAAACGCGTCTTGAAGCAGCTCTTAACGACCGTCAACGGCAAAAGGATCTAATCGAAAGAAAGCACCAAGTAGGCCCAGTGGCTAGGCCTCAGTCTGCAACCGTCAGACGCGTTCGACTTCTGCAACCCTGGACGTTGGTCTTCATAGAAGTTTCGCTTCGAGGACTATGTCGCTGTCTCCGGACTACAGAACGCCCCTCAAGACATGCAAGTACGTATGCTTCTGTACTGTATGGGCCCGGAAGCTCGCTCGCTGCTAGACACTTTTTTACTCGATGCTGCCGCGTTAGCCTCCTACGACGCAGTTGTCAAGCGCTTCTCCGAGCTCGTAGTGCATCCCTGTAATCAGCTCTATGAGTCATCTCGCTTTTGCAAGCGCGTTTAACAACCTTTTGAGAGTGTTGACGCATTTTACGCCGAATTGCTTAAGTTAGTCAAACGTTGCAACTACCCGTCACCGGCGGTGGAAGAACGCTCGGTCCGCGACAGGTATGTCGTTTGATTGCTCGACACGCGTTTCTCCGATAAGCTTTGCTGCTCCCCGAAACTAACTCTCAAAGCGTCATGGACGCAAGCTCGTCAGTCCGAAGACGCGGACAAGGAACGCTCACTCGCAGAGGCTACCTCGCAAGGCATGGACAACATTGATGCTGCGACTCAAAAGTTTTCGCGACGCCCGGTCGACGCCAGAACGCGCTCAACGGACGCGAAGTCGGAACGCTATCGTGACATTCCAGTCTGTTTCGTCTGCGGCCACGCATACCATGCACGCTCATAGCGCCTGAAAAAGAGCTCTATCAGCAACTGCTGCGGAAAGAAAGGTCATTTTGCTGATTTTTGCCGCTCCAGGAAGTCGAGGCAGGCCGAACTAAATGCTATCCAATTGGACGCTCTCGAGAAGCCAGCTAAAGCCAAGTATGTGGATGTCACAGTCGGCAGCTAAACAACTCAGTTCAAAGTAGACAAAGGGGTCGAGGTTTCCGCAGTTCCAAGTGACTTCCCGGAGTCCCGGCAGAGCTCGTCAAGGCAGATCCTACTTTAACAGGGCCCGGTGGCCAACCTCTGCGTGTACGCGGTTCGTATTTGGCTCACCTATCTTGGCAAGGGAAAACCAGCTCCCAGCGTCTTTACATCATTGAGTCACTTTCAGTACCTTTACTGGGTCTACCAGCCATCCACGCTCTTGATGTTGAAGTTTTGGGTACAGTCAATGCTCCTGAGCCAACGCTTCATACTGAACTGTTCCCTGGCCTCGGCACGCTCAGAGATAGTACACCATTCGTTTGAAACAAGATGTTGTGTCGTTCTCACTTAGTGCACCTCGACGGATACCAATCCTGGAGGTAACATTCCACGTGACCAGCAGTCAAACGTGTGTCCTTACTCCAGGGAAGTCAGCGGAACCACTCCTTCCCACAAACTTCCCTGGTCGTCCCTAGGAAGTTCTGGGCATGGACCTCTTCTACCAAAATTCTCAAACCTTCTTGATGGTAGTGGGCTACTATTCCCGGTTCCCGGATGTGGTGGCACTGAAAAGTACAACAGCTCCAGTGGTCATTGACGTGCTCAAAAGCCTGTTCGCCCGTCATGGGATACTGCAACAGGTTAAGTCAGACAACGATCCGCCCTTTTCTTCACGCGAGTTTGCCGCATTCCCTGCATCTTAGGGTTTCGACCACATCACCAGTAGCCCCCATTAACCAAAGTCTAACGGAAAGGTAGAGCGAATAATCCGGACGGTAAAAGAATCTTCCATGAGGCAAAAATCATCACTTGGCCCTTCTCAACTATAGGGATACACCAGGTGTGAGAGCCTTCAGCCAGGATCTGCTCCTAATAAGAATTAAGGCAACTGAGAACACGAGTCCCAAAGCCGAATGAAAAGCTTCGTCCACACTGGCCAGAAAAATAGGAGGTAGCCCTCAGAGATGACTCTTACAGGAGAAGGACTGCAAAGGACTTCAACCGACTTCTTCGTGTCAGGCATCTGCCATCACTTCTGTCCGGTTAACAGGTCTGTGTTTGACCCTGCCAGGTGCGTGCTACATTTCTGAGCAAGGTGCCGCGTCCAAGGTCCTTCATCGTCGAAACGAAGCGAGGAATGATTCTGCAGTGAAATCGTTGACACCTCGTTACCTTTGTGCCGAGGGTAGCAGATCCCGTACTTCTCCAGCCCTAACTCAAGAGGCCGCAGCACCTGATCCGAACTTCATGTCCTGGTAATGGTGTTTTGTCTACCCGTAGCGGTCGTCGTGTAGTACCACCGGACTACTTGAACTTGTGACTAAGAGGGAGGGAGATATTGGGGTTGTCACCCATAGACTTTATAGTGGCGCCCTCTACGCTGAAGCGCAGCCAGGGGGGATTAGAATAAATCAGTTTGTGTTTGGTTCTGGAGCGGCGTGGTTGCCTGGCTCTCTCTCTCTCGACCTCCCGGCGCGACAGCTTACGAACGCCCACACAACAAAAGGAAACAGGAAAATCATCCCGTAGCTGTATCAGAGAGAGGAGGCGAAAGTGGAAAAAACATTTTCCTTTTAGGTTTGGCAGAGGGAAGGGGCAAAAAGAGAATATGAAAATCCTCCTCTTAACTGTGGAAGACACAAGCGGCAAAAAAAAAGAACAGGAAAATCCTCTGCCTAAATGTTGTAGAGAGGCGGTAGAAAGAGCACCAAAAAATCCTCCTCCCAACTGTGGCAGCGAGTTGTGGCAAAAAGGGAATAACATAATCTTCCTCTCTACGGTGGCAGAGACAGGCGATAAAAATAGGATATGATCCTCAGTTAACTGTGGCAGAGAGGCGGCAAAAAGGGATCAGGAACATCATTTCCCTAATAGATGCAGAGAGGGGGCAAAAAGGATATAGGATAATCCTCCTCCTAACTGTTGCAGAGATAGGCGGCAAAGCGGGATAATGAAAGTCCTCCTCTTAACTATGGAAGAAAGAAGCGGTGAAAAGCGATTAAAGAAATCCTCCTCTTAAATGTGGCAATGGCAGACAGCAAAAGGGAATAGGAAAATCCTTTTCTCAAATGTGAGAGAGAGAGCCGCCAAAAAAAAACTAAAAATCCTCCCGTGAACTGCTGCAGAGAGAGGCGGCAAAAAGGGAATAGGAAAATCCTCCTCTTAACTGTGGCAGAGAGGCCTCAAAAATGGAATAGGAAAATACTTTGCCTAATAGTGGCAGAGAGAGGAGGAAAAAATAGAAAATAAAATCCTCCTCTAAGAGGGGGCTACCTTGCAAGGATAAGGTTAGGAGGAGGGGAGAGCAAGCCCATAAGGAGAGCGGTTGGCACGCTTACTCGGGACAATAAAAGGAAGAAGTAATGGCGAACAATCAGGAATGCGGACGGCAGGAATAATAAGTGTATCTAAACGGACATACAGGCTTCCTGTCGCTTCCGTACCTGAACATAAAAAAAAAATTAGAGGATTTCTTAGATGTTTCTTAAGAGAAGAATGACGAAAGCCTACCCTTCCTCTCCTATGATTTGCATCTCATTGTTTGCCTTTTATTGGCGTTCGTTGCAGTTCTACATATAAATATAATAGGTTTACAGGAAAGCAGAGAAGCAGTATCTGTCACACTGTCTCCGGCAAGTGTGCATTTAGACAGTACATCATCGCTCCGGCTGCGTGGCGTTGCCTGGCACGCGTTCAAGTGTGGGATTGCAGGTGTCAGGAATGCTAGACATGATTCGACTTCTGGTTGGTCGCTTCGAATTTGGCGGCTGGTGATGTTACTTCTCTGCTAACCAATCAAGGGCACCGCTCGTGCGGACAGCTTTTGTTGACGGCAGTATGAGCCAATAAAGGCTTTCGCCCTAATAGCTTCTCTGGAGAATATCTGTGCAGTCCCCGGTAGTCCGAGATCACTGGTGATCTGGTTTTGTGAGAAAACAAACGGTTTTGAATGATCGTCTTTTTTCAGTTTAGCCACACTTAGCGCTCAGAGATTCGCGATGACTATGCTTAGATTTATGATTATTCTCTTGCCTCATGTGAAAACACTATCAATATATATTGATGAAAAAATATCAATAAATGTGTTTTGTCTCTCGCCTCAAGATTACTATAATCTATGAAAGAGTCCTGGAGTGGAAATTTTTGTACATTCCGTTTTATTCTCGTTCGCAGGGTTCTTTTTTATAATATAATTTTCTTCCATTTCGCATTGCATTCAACACTGTGCTCGATTCATTCCATTCCACAGGAGATCAGCGTCCGAGATGGTCTTTGGCGCCTTTCAGTGCCCGTCTTCTGTCAGCTGGACGAAAATGTTGAGACCCTGTTCCAGCAATGCCAGCCGCTCCAGCAGCAGGCCAAGGAGTTCCAGGAATCCGTCCTACTCGACACCGATGCCACGAAGCTGCCGATTTTTGAGACCGGTGCCAACCTGCTCAAGGAATGGGTCTGAGCGACGGCGAGCGCATCATGAATTGTCCCTGTCGATCTATACGGGACTTCTATCTTTTTGTTGTGTTTTGCTTCAAGCTCCATTTACAATTTCTACTTTTTCGTACCCGTTTTATTTTTATGCTATTGTTTTATTACTCCTTGGCAATTGTATGCCTTCTCAATAAGTTCGATGGAATATTTATATAAATGATGATTTCACGTTTTATTGAACACTGACTTGATTCATTTTATTGGACACGAAATTGCCTTGCGAAGGTGATGGTGGCGCCTTCCAATCCACTTAGGCTTCTATCAACTTTACTTTCCTTCACACGTTTAGTGAAGTATACTAACCCGTTGGCTGGGATCTCTGCCATTTCTTCCAACAATCCACCAATAGACATCCACTAAACAGAATTCGGAACACGAGATCGGGTTACAACTCAAAATACGCATTTCCAGATTTTTTAACTCGGTTAATTATAAGTTGTACTGTGATAGTCATCGCCATCGACATGCACCTGTGCGGTGTGCGACGAAGACGAAGTACGCTGGGCTCGCCGTTGCAAGGTCCTGTCCTCACAGCTCTCCATCTGAGCTTCAATAAACGCCCTATTACAATTGGCGGAGGTGCCGGAAACGATCCCACCCAAACTGGAACTGCGAAGCCGTACACTACCCTCTACGACCGCCATGCAAGACACTTCGACGCTGCCGGCCGTTCCACCCACGATCATGTGTGCTGGCGTCGTGCGCCAGCGTGACCCTTGCCTGTTCAGCGGCACGGCCGATCAAGATGTCGACGACTGGCTGTCATCCTATGAAAGAGTAAGCACCTACAACAAGTGGGATGACTCATACAAGCTCAGTAACGTCATATTCTATCTGACGGACGTGGCGAACCTCTGGTTTCGCAACCATGAGGCTGACCTGTCATCTTGGTCGACATTTAAAAAGAATTTCGCGGAAGTGTTCGGCCGCCCGGCAGTGCGTAAGCTTCGTGCCGAACAACGTTTACACGATCGTGTTCAGCGCGCTGATGAGACCTTTACCAGCTACATAGAAGACGTCGTTGATCTCTGCAAACGAGTCGACCCGGCCATGCCGGAAGCAAACAAAATCCGCTACATCCTCGAGGGCATTTCTGAGGACGCCTTCCAGATGCTGGTAGCGAAAGATCCCACCAGCGTTAGTGAACTCGTGAAGCTTTGCCAGAGCTACGACGAGCTCCGCAAGCGGCGCGCTTCTAGGCGCCGCTCCAGTGTGTGCGACGAAGGCGTATCCGCATTAGCCCTGGGTGGTTCGCCAATTTCTGAAGGGAGCCCGCTGAATCAAAAGATCAAAGATTTTATTCGTGAAGAGGTCGCACGTCAAATCTCACTCCTTCCCCATTTTCAAGACTCGGGCCGCCTCGTTCCTGAACTGGCTCCATCTTTGGCCCCTGCTATACGCCGTGTCGTGCAAGAACACGTCGCTGATTCCTTGCCGTCCAACCCCGTGGTGCCGCCTGTGACGGCACCTCTCACGTATGCCCAAGTAACGGCTAGGCCACCACCTTCGCCCACGTCTGGCTCCTATGTGCAGGTCCCTGCCTACCGTTCACCGCCGCATGCTGAGCCTTCGTTTCAAGCCCCACCCTCAAGATTCCGCCCACATCCTATGAAACCTTGGCGTACTACGGACAACCTTCCGATTTGCTATGCCTGCGGTCGGCCGGGCCATGTTGCGCGCCTTTGTCGCCAGCGCCTCCAACCTTCACAGCCTGACATTCGATTTTACCCGTACGATACCGACTCACGCTCGCAAATGATTCCGCCCGGTTCTCAATTTGTCCCACAAGATCGCCAAACCTATACCACTCGTCGATCACATTCTCCTCGGCGCCGATCGCTTTCTCCAATGCTGCGACGTTCTACCAGCACCGTTGAGGGAAACTAACAGTCGCAGTTCCGGGGGCAAGAACTGCGCTTGTTTCGAATTCCTCAAGTCCTCCATGCCGTCCCGCTAATGTTATCAAAGTTTCTGTAGAAGGCGCCACAGTTCTCGCTCTCGTCGATACCGGTGCAGCCGTCTCCGTCATCAGTGAAGCGCTCTGCCGTCGAATTCGCAAAGTGACCACTCCGATTTCCGACTTTTCGCTCCGCACCGCCTCATCACAGCACATTCACCCCTCCGCATCTTGCACAGCCCGTGTGCTCATTCAAGACGTCTTGTACCCCATCGAGTTTATTGTTCTGCCGAACTGCTCGCATGATATCATCCTCGGATACGATTTTCTATCGACTCATCAAGCCGTTATTGACTGTGCTCGTGCACAAATTGCCTTCGCCCCCCTCTGTGATGCCCCCTTTTGTGATACCCCTCCCCGCACTGCAAAACTTCTCGTCGCCCATGACACCGACATTCCTCCGTTCTCTGCTGCCCTCGTACCACTGTCTTGTGAGTGGGTAACTCCTTTGACTGCGATTTTTACACCTTCCGAAGCCACCTCCCGTCATCCCTGCCTCCTTTTTCCGTTCGCTGTTCTCGAAATTCAAGACGGCAAGAGTGCACTTTACGCCTCGAACCCATTTTCTTGCCCAGCAGTCCTGCTCCGTGGCGAATGCATTGGACGTCTTGAAGAGCTTGATCCCAGTCATATCACCACTCTTGCTGACTCAACCCCCTCCTTCGACGCTAGTCTGTGCTCTTGCGATGTTGCGACCGCTTCGACGCCCTCCGACGCTTTCCAACATGCTATTGATGCTGATCTTCCACTTGCGCAACGTGATCAACTTGTCGCCCTCTTGCAGAACTTCGCTTCTTCATTCGACTTTCCTCAAACTGACTTGGGCCGCACGTCTGTCGTAGAGCACACCATCGACACCGGTAATACTGCACCTTTGCGCCAGCGCCCCTATCGCGTGTCGGCTTCGGAGCGCCAAGTAATTGCTGATCATGTGGACGACATGCTCCGTCGGGGTGTCATTCGGCCATCCCACAGTCCCTGGGCGTCTCCAGTTGTGTTGGTACCTAAGAAAGATGGCTCCTTCCGGTTTTGTGTCGACTACCGCCGGCTCAACAAGATCACGCGCAAGGACGTCTATCCTCTGCCACGCATCGATGACGCACTAGACTGCTTGCAGGGCGCCGAGTTTTTCTCCTCGTTGGATTTACGATCTGGCTACTGGCAGGTGCCAATGGCTGACGCTGACCGCTCTAAAACTGCCTTCATCACACCAGATGGATTATATGAATTCAACGTCATGCCCTTTGGGCTTTGCAACGCCCCGGCCACATTTGAACGCCTCATGGACACTGTGCTTCGTGGATTCAAGTGGCGAACCTGTCTTTGCTATCTCGATGATATCGTAGTCTTTTCTACCGATTTTCAATCCCACCTGCTCCGACTGAAGGACGTTCTCACTTGTCTCGCTACCGCCGGCCTCCAACTGAATCTGAAGAAGTGCCGCTTTGCTGCTCGCCGACTAACAATTCTAGGTCATGTCGTTTCTAAGGATGGCATTCTTCCCGATCCCAGCAAACTTCGTGCAGTTGCCGAATTCCCACGCCCAAAATCACTGAAGCAGCTACGAAGTTTCATTGGCCTATGCTCCTACTTTCGCCGCTTCATCTTAAATTTCGCCTCTATTATTGCTCCTCTCATCCAGCTCCTCTCCGGTAGCTCCGACCTCTCCGCATGGACACCTGCTTGTGATGACGCCTTCAACACTTTACGCCGTCTTTTGGTTTCGCCTCCCATCCTCCGCCACTTCGACCCGAATGCGCCAACTGAGATTCACACTGACGCTAGCGGTATTGGGATAGGCGCCGTTCTCACCCAACGCAAACCTGGTATCCGAGACTATGTGGTGGCGTACGCAAGCCGCACCTTGACCAAGGCAGAGTCCAATTATTCTGTTACGGAAAGAGAATGCTTGGCCATTATTTGGGCCATCGGCAAATTCCGTCCGTATGTCTATGGCCGACCATTTTATGTGGTCACTGATCATCACGCTCTGTGCTGGCTGGCGTCCCTCAAGGACCCGTCCGGCCGCCTTGCTCGCTGGGCTCTTCGCCTCCAAGAGTATGACATTCGTGTCATATATCGCTCAGGCCTCAAGCATACTGACGCGGACGCTCTTTCGCGCTCACCGCTGCCTCCCTCTTCGTTGCCTGATGAGATCTGCGCCTACGATTTGTCTTCGCTTGCCACTATTGACATGGCCACGGAACAGCGGCGCGACCCGTGGATATCTACACTTCTGGACTTTCTTTCAAGTCACTCTCCAGGTCGTCTGTCTCGGGCGCTTGCCCGCCAAGCTCACCATTTTTCAATTCGTGACGGGCTGCTCTATCGCCGCAATTATCTTCACGACGGAAGGAAGTGGCTTTTAGTCATCCCCCGTCATCTCCGCGCCGAAATTTGTGCTGCTTTCCATACTGATCCCCAGTGCGCCCACGGCGGAGTGTTGAAAACCTACACGCGCTTGCGTCTACGCTTCTTCTGGCGTGGAATGTACCGCTTTGTCCGCCATTTTGTCCGCTCCTGCCAGTCTTGCCAACGCCGAAAAACTCCTCTCAAGTCCTCTGCTTCGCACATTCCTGAGTGCATTCCAGTGCTAAAAAAGGGCATTAATGACCAATTTTAAAACAGCTCTTCGAATGAAAAAAAAAATGAAATGCCACGTTCTGTTCGATCACGGATTCAATGCGGTAGCGAAGAGCGGACCACAGCAAAAACCGCACTGTTTATTGAACCACTTTAGAAACCTCATGGAAAAATCTCCGCGAATGCTGCTGGCGCTGCCGCTTTTAGTAACACGCGGTTACTCAGATGTCATCGACACAAATTAATTTTATTTATTTCTGCCGTCTGAGAGCCAAGTCTGAGAGCTAAGTCGAGCCACACTGGGATAACAACGAAAATCATTTCAGCCAAGATTTAGTCAAGGACTACTTTCCTGAGGCTTTATCCAGATTTGATTGTTACTATATCAATACATTCCAAAGAATTTGCCAATTTTAGTACGACCGCCACTCTAACTCATCAGGCAGACATGCTGCCATAAGGTCCATGGGCGTAGCGGGGGAGTTATAGAGCGTCAGAACACCTCCCCAAATTTTCTCTTCGCGGCTCGTCTCGCACGTTTTTTTACCCTTTCTTACCTTTTTTTTTCTGCCCATGGTGTATAAAACCGCTGAAATATATTTCCGACTATGCTACTGATGTCAAATTCCTCGGCCACCTCCTTATCCCTATATCGTGTTCTTTTGGCTTAACACCATCTGGAAGGCCGTCCTATCACTTTTTATCCCCTTCACATTATGTGTTATCACATATATATTCAGGCACCCAAACCAGGTTTACACCTACTCTTCAAGCGCATGGCTCCGCCGTGCCTGCGGTTTTTGTGCCAGCGTGTTCTGTGCTCGCTCCACCAAATACATCTGTGTTTGAATACGGCCTCGTGGACAGTTTCTGCTATTTTTCTCGCATTTATTCAATGACGACATGGGGTAAAATGCTACGCTGAAATCGTTCAACGCGGCCATTAATTATATCGCATTGCAAGCGTTCAACAAAAATCGCGGATTCGAGCGGCTCAGAGGACATCTTGCGTCAGCGATAACGGTACCATTGGCGTGCGAGGCGCGGTGGCACGCAACCTCCTCGACAATCGCTGGACCTTTTGCATCAGAGGAGAGCAGCAGCCTGCTCCTCAGCCACAAGGTACTCCTACTGAGGCCTAACTCACAAGTTCAATAATGCATAGATGTCGCCATGCTTGCTCGAAATATTTCTGAAAATAAACGTTTTATTTTCGCTTTGCAACAAATACTGGGCTCCATAAATTAATTTGCGCTGACATCAATTTCCGAAGTCGGCCTTGGCGTCTTCAAATGCAGGAACTTATTTATCATCTAGACAAGAAGCCGCAAACAATCTTTGAGCGTGCAAAGCACTGCAGCAGTACGCCAAGGAGCTCAAGAAATCCGTGCTGCTCGACAGTAATGCAAAAATACAGTGGTTTTTCAATAATAAAACATTCCAGGAGAAAAACAAATATCTTTTAGATTGTCTTTGCCATGCGTCGTGGTTTTCAATGGCAAGCGAAGGGTCCTCTTTGCAGCCATCACTCCTTCCCCCTGTGAGAGTATCGACAAGCTGTCGCATACAGAATTTATAGAGCGCGAATGGCTTGGGTACGCTATAGGACCTATTCTGCCCGAGGCCATGTGTTGAACTTTCTTGGTGCACTTTAGTTCAAATTCGGTTTTCTGCGTTTTTATTTATTTTTCTTGGCTTCGCTTGGTTCATTCTATATTGTATCTCATTTTTCTTTTGTACTGCCAGCCTTGTCATATGCTGCAAATGAATCATGCTGAAAAAAAAAAAAACGTTTACTGATTTAAATTACAGCGGATGAAACACTTCATTTACACTACTGAGCACGGAATTGCTCTTTGATTTGCACCGGGGGCGACGTCTTCCGATGCACATACTGAGTGACATTGGGCCCGTATTCCGAGTTTTCGTCGTTATCGAAGTGTTGCTATCTCACGTGACCTTGAGTCATCTGATTCGTCGAAATGCCTTAACCGGGTGTTGCCACTTCGGAACAGGCAAGGTGGCAACATCATGTTCGGCGTTTTCACTAATCATTTGACCTGAGGTTGGGGAGATAACGACACTGTCGATAATGACGCAAACTCGGATTACAGGCCCTGCTCTCGCTATATATAAATATTATTTCTGAATGTGGGCCTTTTTCTGCTTTGTACTCTCATTTATGAGAGTCAGGTGTCGCTATGTACAGAATGCCTAATTAAAGCGCACTGATTTTGACCCGCAACTAAAACTGCATCTGTCGGTAAAGAAGCTTGTTGCGCTTCACGCTAGTGCTCCCGTCATCCTAGAAAATCAGATGCAGTTGCCTACAAGCTACCGCAATGCGCAGTAAAAGATTCATCGTAAGAACAGCACGCGCGAAGAGTGGCTTCCAATTGGCGATTTAATCCCTCTTCTCTGCCCGTACAAATGATGTGCGCAAAGACTGCTTTATTTCACATCTTCTCATAAATGCTGCGCTGCTTAGTTGTACACGGACAAAGGGACTGGACCAACGCTGAGGTTAAGCGCAATTATGAGAATATATGAAGAATTTATGAGAAAATGTTCCAACTAGTCCAGTCCCAAGCACTTGTTTATTTCATATCGTTCGCCATTTATCTATTGCCTACCACTCTGGAGGAAGATTAGGTCGAAAATAAAGGAGAGACACAATGAACGCTGACATGCAACTAAAAGGAATGGAACCGAAACTGCGTGCTGTAGGAAGGAAATGCAACGTACAGCTTTCAAACCTACAATATAAGAAGAGAGTAAGATAAGTCAAAAGAGCGAGGCCACAGCCTTTTTATACTATTATTTTAGTTATATCCCCAGAATTTGTTCTTACTTTCTTCAGTTCTCTTTGGGCCGTGGGCCGCTTTTAGAGGACATATTCTGGATTTAAATATTTTTTCTGCTTTACTGTAGCTCTCGCTGTGTGTCCCTCTCCCAGTGTTTTTTCTTCAAAGCGTCTTTTGCAATTAATCATCTACCAACCAATCCAAAGTTCCGCACTGTTTAAGTGTATGGAAAGCTCATATGCGCAATGTCGGACAAATGCAGGACGTTCCCTCTTTTATTTTGTATGTCGAAGTGTACTGCCGTGGTATAGACCTTCTAACACGGCGGTTTTCCATTTTGAAATATATATTGGAGCCCACGAAGAAGAACCCAGTGCAGGTGGAAAGACCGAAAAGCTTTCAGACTCAAGCGCGCCCCATTACGTATTCCCAGCCACCACGCTGCGCCACCTCACCCCCGTCGACATGGGCGGGAAGACGCGGGAACTCCCTCATGCTTCTCACCGCACGCATCCGGTCATCCTCATATCGTGCCCTTGAGAATGCCGCGCATGCAGACCATGGCTTCCAGAGAATTCAAGGTCTCTAGGGAGCCGGTGTAAAGACGAATGGCTTTTTGAACGCTGCGGTTTTTTTCGCGCTTCTTTCCCACATCTGAAATATTCGGTCGCGGTTTTTAGAGAGGGCTGAGCGCCGCAACCACCGGTTCTCGACAAAGCTACGATAGCAGTATTAGGCAGGCCCTGGATTAGACAAAGACGTGAAGGAGGACTAAAAGCGTTTAGCGTTATTCAACGCACCCGCTCGCGGAGTGTTTTGTAGCATGAGACAGCCTCTTTTCTCAAGTCTGGTTGCCTCTGTAAATACGCTTATGTGCATGATTGTTGTTACTACTATATAAAGTTGTTTCTCCTGTTACTGCAAGTTCATCGTTCTTCGTCTCTCTGTTTGTCGGCTACATGTCGCCTGCCGAACTGAGGAGCACCTCGCAGAGGTGCAAAAGAAGTGCAGAGCACAACGGACCAGAATTCTTCCGACTTGCAAGATAAATGAGGTGTAGCGAACACGAAGGAGTGAAATGGTAAATCTAATAAGAAGACCGACAGCTCTACCTGAACGCTTCTCCGGAAATGCCGGCGCCGTAAACATGCCAAAGTATGCGAATAGTGCGTGACAGGTTTCGGCCGTTTTCGAAATATTACGACGGTGGCCTGCATCATGCCTAACAAGTTGAGCACAGAAAAAAGCTAACTTACACTTCAGACTAAAGCCTCAGGGCGACCCACACGTCAATATTTTCGTTAAGCTGTTCGTGGTCTATAGATATGTCAGATCTTTTAATGAAACATAATTCTATAAACGCCGCAATTTTAAGAACGGAACGTAATATATGGCGGGAACAAATGATTTAGTAAATATAGCAGCTTGAAAAACGATGTAGTTGACGTCGGCTATGAGACATGTAGGTCTGGAAGGCTCCTGCCGTTTCATCCTCCAGGAGCCTTTAATGTTCAATGAAACTGCGTCGACTAGTTTAACGCTTACTGTTCAACTAATATTAGACGCATCGCACACCGCGGATAGCAGACGGAAACCACACAAGCTGGTAAATCTATCTCTGGATGGCGTCGACTCTATGCAGATCGGTCACTCAACGAGAACATGTGCGTCTTGTGGATTTGTACTTACCATGCTGTGTTGCTCAATGCTAAACTTTGCGAGAAGATAAATTTATCATTGAAAAGCGACCAAGAGTCGTTTTGCAAAGGCGGCTGAATCCAAACTGTTGCTTTCACAGGCGAGAGAAAAGTTCTCTATCGTCCAGCAACTAGTCTGAATCGAGCGGTGCCTGTTTTATACCGGTATCAAAGGCTACCTGGAAAAGCCCGAACAACTTTGGAAATTTGTCGAAGGCGAGATTCTTCAGGAAAGTTTGAGAATCCTCCTTTATTGCAGGAGGTCAAAGCTCCCATCGCCAGTGGTATCTCTATTCATCACTGTTATGTGAATAACAAGGCTGAATAATAGTGTAATCTGCTGGTCAACTTTCCTGGCTTCAGTGCTTGGCAAAAAAATCTTCTCCCTATGCTTGAGTGAACAAATATAGGGTCCACAAAGGGGCAAATTGCCGCAGGAGGCACAATCTTATCTGAGTAAGTAGTAGCCGAGTGCTTTGGGCGCCCGTGTCGGTTGCGGAAAGCGGTTCTTTTTTCGAAATCCAAAGCCGGAAGCTCACAAGATAGGAATCTATACAAGCGTTCCTAGGAGTAATGCTCAGGTCCGTTTATGGCTGTGCGCATGGAAGGAGCACTGTAAATCTCACGGAGCCTCACGCCGACCATGGCCATCACCGAACAATCTATCAACCTGCTAAAAGAAGATAACCTCTACAAACTCAGCTCGAACCCAAGGGAAGCCTCGATCCTCTGTCAGTGGGCGAGCGCCTAAGCGGCATTCGTCTCTTGTCTTCAAGGACGACAAGACGCCCTCCTGCACTTGAGCACACAAGCACGCAGAGGTGCCACTTTCCCTCAGCTCCAGTGTCTGCGCTAAGCCTCCTCCTCAGTCGAGAGGCGCACAAACCGTGCCTTGCCTTCCAGCAGAGCACCCGGCCCTCGCACTCATGGCAGCCGCCTCAGCTTCGGATATGTTGGGTGCGATACTTAGTATCGTTTTATAATGGGTACGTTTTACGCGGCCGGTCATTCTCTTCGTCTGCGAAGAAATGCACGGGATAAATTAACTTATAAATTTGTGCATTTGTTTCAATAAGAGCCGTGCCATTTATGAAAAACGCTAATGTATCATATTCTATCTTGAAGAGTGCAAATAAAGCGAATTCAACAACTACCACAACCAAAACAAAAAACATATACACTCGTTACAACTATTCAGACAAAAACCGGGAAGACGAAAATCAGAAGCACAGCTCATCTGTGCGCTTTATTCTGAGTAATTCCTTTCGAAGAGAACTAAAGCGACTAATGCAGGTATGAATAAAGGCTCATACGCCAGTGGTGATGTGCATCTAAGTTGTTCGTCCTTCTTCTTTTCTCCTCTACACTTAAATATCGTATCTCACTGATTATGCTTCGCTGAGTTGAAGACGAAGGACTTAAGACAGCAAAAGATTGGCAGACGAGAATTTTACCCTAAGGAATCGGCGCCTACTCATATGCCTATATCATTTCGTCATCTAAATAATTGCAGCCAGCAACATTCTCCAGTGGCAAACTGTGGTGTGTGAGTAAAGAACTCGAGTTCATGGGGATGAGGCAGCCAATCTGTCAATATAAGATTCACAAGATTTTCATAACCACTGAAACATACGCGAACGGAAGCTGACTAAGGTTTTCTCTTAGTGAGGTCGACACGTTCTAGTAGAGTGGTATTAAAAAAGAAAAACTGAAATTATACTCATGGTCAGAAGTGAAGGAATCCTGCATGCAATGCGGAGAACAGTCACATCTTTTAACGGATGAAACTGACTTAAAAATGAAGCATGCAGTTCGACATTTTTGCGTTATGTAGTTACCTACGATGAAATACCAAGAATGAAAATATCGTATAAAGATATGCGTTAACGGCTCGGTGCTCACCTAAAACCCAATAATTCATTATTTATTCGATCACAAATTTATAAAACTATTCTGATCTTTGAATTATTTTGGGCTGTCTTCGATCACGTCTGATCAATCCCCCATCCTGGGTTTGTGCCATGATTCAAAGAAGAAGAACAAGTTAGACCGTGTGGACAAGAAGAAGAGGAAGCTAGAGCTTTGCATTCTTCGGTTACTGCCAACAGAGGGCGGTTGTCGAACCTGGCTGTCCCTGTAGTCGGTTAGCGAGACCTTGCGCACGAGTTCGCCTTCTCAGTCTCCATCCTCAGAAGGCTGAACACTGACGAGCGGCCACGGCGGGCTACAGAGAACCCGTTGCGGCGCCATTTGGAGCTCCGCGTCTACAGCGAAAGAAGATTATCGGCATCGGCGTGTCCTGCGCACAGGTGAGGAGTCGGGCTATTCGACCCACTGCTGGTTCTAATGTTCTCTAAACCCCAAATAATGCGTTAGTGAGGTTTCTCCCCAAAGCTCATGTCTGCCTAGTTCAGGGTATGCTTAAAGCGCAATAGGAATACGAGGGTAGCACAACCTTGCATATGTGTTGCACAGTGCCGCGAAATAAATTGCATATTCCAATTGTGATGAAATCCGGCAAGCGCCTCCTATATTTAGCGTCTTCACAAAACATGCGCAGCCCGTCGCGGTTTTGCAGTGGTTAGGGCACTCGACTGCTGTGCCCAAAGGTGGCGGGATCGAATCCCGGCATGACTCTTGCTTTTCCTTAAAGTCTGAAAGCAAGACTCCAGTGTGCTGTGCGATGTCAGTGCTCGGTAACGAAACCAAGAGGATTGAAATTTCCTACGTCTTCCACTTCAGCATCTCTCATGGCGTGAAACGCTTTGAGACTGCAATTTCCACAAAACAAACCAACATAAAATTATGGCACCTATGTTTACACCCCCTTTCACTGCTTACGTTTTTTAGATGGTGAGGCACAAGTAGAAACAATCTTGCAAAAACGTGCTTTCAAAGGAGTCATATGCCTGTGTACCATTCAACTTAGGGGCTGAAACTTAGGATGGATATTATCGCGCCTAAGACATCTTTTGCAAAATAGGCCCATGGCAGATATTTTTTGTCTCGGTAAGATAGTTTCGATATACGCATTTTTCATTCCGTGTAACTTTAACTGATCCAAATAATCTAAGCATAAGCCCATTGCATCACCAAATGGCACCCGGCGACAGTGGGATCGGACACAGCTCCTCCCTCACATTGGGTCGATGCTCGACCAGTAGACCACCACCGCTGCGTTGAGGGCGGCAGAAATTATTCGTGCTGTGCAGGTGCTGGACAACATGCGACCGGAAATATGTGTGGGGTCCGGCATTTCTCAGACTGCAGAGTTCGTCAACGTCACTGACACAGCGGGCTTGCGGACATCAGTCGTCTTCCTCAGCTGTCATACCATCATCGGTAAGGATATGTGCTTTAACGCAAAATAACCGTCCGGGATGCAGTGAAGCTGCATCTATAATATTTTTGCTGAGTGATTATGGGGGGGGGGGGGGGGAACAAATATTTCAGGGCAACTTTCATTACTCGTTCTTTGTACAGTGGCGCTGAAACGTCTTCATGAATCATCACAAATACACCAGATTTATTGTACTACTGAATCTTAGCTTCATCGCGGAAGTAAAACATCAGGAGATAAACATTTCAGTGTGAAAATTATTTGTATAAAAGCACTATGTCGAATGTTGGATAATAGGGAACTGGCTAGCGGTTCTTTATACAGGCGTTCCCCGTCGCTGTGGGTTGTGGTTAGGACCTTCACTGGTGGTTCTAGTGCACGAATGAGATCGCGGCAGGGCGGCCGCGTTTCGATGTAGGCGATATGCAAGACGCTTGTGTATTATGCGGTGTCGGTGCAAACTAAAGCATTTCTGTGGCTGAAACTACAGCAGTCCTCAACTACGGTGCCCGTCATCACTGTTGTGACTTTTCTGCCACAAGTACCGCACACTATATCGTAGTCATGAATCCTGTTCCCCCGGCGTCTCTATATTTCTCTGAATAAACACAGCCGCTCCTTCGCACCATTTTCTTTGTTTGCAGGCGCTGCGGATGGAAGCGGAGAAGTGCTTTATTTTAAGTTATGTTTAGTGCAACCTCTATGCCACTTACAAGTTCCACGATCACGCACATATCATTTATACCCGTTACAATTTTTATACACTTTTTCATATTAACATTAGAATGCTTTCACTTTTGCTCTTGACCACATCCGACAGTATGCCAATGTTATCGCAAATTTCAGCGGTCAATTCAGATCTGGTTGCCCTGCTCTAAGAAATCGAAGAGTTATTACAATGCCTGATTAGAATTCATAACCAGATTTCTGATTGCATGGCCGCAGTTTGCTCTAAATAAACAAAATTGTACGATAAAAGCCTTAAATTAAACCATGACTAGAAAGTCATGAGAGGGTAGTGCAAGCAAAGACCAGTAAAATATAGAAATTAATGGTCAAAGCGCACAGACAAGAGTACTTGCAGTGATGATGATATCCTGTGCAACGGAACCGTCACGCCGTATGTAAATATTTTTCGCACTTAAAAAGACATATTCAAGCGTTTCTTCCGTCACCTGATTCGTACGTCACCCGTTACAGCCCTGCCTACTCGCTTGTATGCCTTTCAATTTGTGTCCTTTGTTTCCTGATGAATAAAATTATGAAATGTCCGGTAAGTACCGGCAAAGAGTTTTTGAACGCAATTTTTCCCGTATTCTAAAAAAATACCGTAATTACCAATACATGCGCCGTCCTCTCTCTGAGATGTGCGTTTTGAAATTTGTCTTCAGATTGCGTCGCAATAGGTTTCTACGATAAATTGAATTAGTTGTTTGGAGCTAAGGACAAATAGGGGCAGGAAATTTTAGAATTCCTTCGAGGCGTGGACCATATATTTCTCTCAATTTGGTCATAAACGTATTCCAGAATTTTCCGCAGCCGCCTCAATATTGTTTTGAGAATGGAGCCCTTTGATTTTAATAAGAGTAACTACCTGGTCGAACGCATAAATATCATTAACAGATTTTACTTATGGTATGGAACTATAGACCATTGCCATCAACATGTACTTTAACTATAGAACAATACCACATCGCTGCTTCAAACATATAAAAGAAATGTTTCAAAAAGCTGGATATATCTATAAGTGTCCCAACAACACGCGCAAAACTTTTAAAAAAGGGTGGAACTGTGCCCAAGCCCTGCAATATGAATCAAGTGCTTTTGAGTGGTCTGGCCTCATCTGCAGCGTTTTTTTTTGATCGAAAAGTTGCGTTATTACTGAAGGTTTTAGGAAAACTATTTAGCATTGTCTTGAGAAACAACTTGTTAGATAATAGGCTGTAGGTACATCAAAGCACCATTTACATACCTTTATTTACAGAAGAAAGCCATCACTTTAACAGGTGATGACATGAATCTCTTCTCCGGTGCTGACGTAAAACTCTATCGGGGCAGAATTCCGCATATAGACAGATCTTGATGTCTAAAACCACGCTCGGGACTTCGAAGGAGCACGACCTTCAAGTGAGAAGTATTCTTATTGAGCAAGGTATATTTTAAGGCAGATAAACACAAACTGTTTCAAGTAAAAAGTAGCCTGGTGAAAACAGTTCTGTCAGCTTTTCGTCGCGGCCATATAAAAAAATTCTAGAGGGCTCTTCGGACCACTAAAGTGCGATGAGGCGCAAGCCATTACAGTGAGGTGGATCGCAGCCCTTACTACGGCACCTCTCTCTCCCTCGCTTCTTTCACTCCAACATTCCTCCCTTCCTTTACGGCGTGGTACATGTGCCCGCGGAGAATTGTGACCGATATTGCGCCTTTTATGTCGCTGATGCCTGCTGTACTAACGCCTCTATAGACATCTGGGTCTGCTTCTGTTTGCTGTGTGGTCCGGTGTTTCAGGAAGCGGCAAATCAAAGGCGCCGAACGGACGCCAGGATCGGACACCAGGCGGAGTCGGCTTTATAATTCATGAATCGCCTGGTAACGTTATGACCTCTCATGACGGTACATCGCGCGGTCAATTTCGAAGCCAACCAGCATTTCATTGAACGCATAAAAGTTCACCGGTGTTGTATTTTTTTTTTTTTGCAGGAAAGGGAAGGCGCAGTGTCTGTCTCTCGCGGAATCCCGCTATCATCTTCGAGGTCGACAAGGGGAATTATGAAGAGCGTTTCACGATCTGGGGTGTAGCGCAGTTGGTGAAGCCCTGGGCTGGGGTTCCGAGGGATGAAAGTTAGATTGCCGGTAGAGACAAGGTTTACTAATTTATTCTTTCCTTTTGCTCTCGACAGCAACGAGGCAATGAATGCTCTCGCCTTATTTCAGCATCGACGGTTTCTTCCTGATTGCCATAATTAAAATATAACTGTTTATTATTGAGGTAATTTGCTTACAAAACACACTGCATACGACGCGTGATGACTCTTATTAACCCTACTCGGTTGCACTAGAAATGACGCGTGGTCTTTTTGTAACGTTGCTCACTTTCAGCTGGAACATACACTATGCTATCCGACGGACCTATTTTTTTTTTGTTTTGTGTCGCTTAGTATAAGCCCTATTTTCTGGCTTCTTTCAGTTTTTCTAGGTCGTCGTTAAACCATAGTAAAATATCGAAAAACATTTTAGGTGTTCAGATAAATCGAATTCCCTAGCATACAGTGAGAAATTGTGGAGTGATTCAAAGAGGCGAGCACTCCATAACATTTTGTAACTTAACTGGTCTCGCAAGCGAAGGAGCAGCCTGTCAATAAACTAACGATAAAGTCTCGAAGATATATTTTTTTGGAAAAAAACTCAGTGAATACCAACTGGTGGAGCGCTAAGCCTCTGTGCGCCTATCTGCTGCTGCCTCGGCATTGGCGCCTTGCTGGCGCTTGACTCAGTGATCGCGTGCTACATGCTGAGCTTGCTGGTCATGCAGACTTCGAGAGCGACGAAGGCTGGCAACGGCTGATCTTGGACCGGGCCTTGGTTTCCGCCAAAACACAGCTTCGTGCACAAGTGCCTGAACTTCGCTCCGCCCTTCACTCCCGTCCAGCAGCTGCCAATAAAGGAAAGCACGAAGCAAGGTGAGGACGCTCAGCCCGCCAAGAACTCGCCTGAGGCAAAATAAATTAGTCGTTGTGAACCACAAACGACCCATCTCTTTTCACGGATGTTAAAAAAAAGTTAGGTAATGAAGGTGCCCTCTAGGAGCTTTTCGCTGACGCTAAACACTGGTCGCTTTGCTAAGCAGGTTTTGCTGCATGTGTTAGGCCATTAACAACATTTAGTGGCGTTGCAAGGCTCCATCAACAGTGCATAAATTCTAAGCACGAGTTTTGGTCGGGATCCCGTGGCGTTAACCGGCAAATCCATCACTGCTCCCAGTGCGCGGACCATGTGATATCAGCTGTTTCGCTGAATAAAGAATAAAACCGCAAATATAAGCAGCTAGAGCTAAGCACTAAACTTCTGCTATATTCCGGCCTCTTTATTTTTGCATACAATACACTTTACATACATACAGTACATTGTTTACAATATTTTTACATTGTACGCAGATTGTACAACTTGACTCTCCAAGAATAGCCGTGAACGTTACCATTTATACGCTAATTTCTGCCAAATTACAAGATATACTTTTTTTTATTAGGGTAAAATACTTAAAACCCTCCCCCCCCCCCCCCCCCCCCCCCCCCCAGAAAAGACATTCGCTGACAAAACCTTTCTTGGAAAGGAGCCCAGAGGAGGTTTCTGAATTAACCTAATTTCAGCAAACTATAAAAACGTAACCAAAGTCAGAAATCTTCATGTTCTGTCGGTTAAGATCAGTGAGGAGAAGGGCATGAACGCCACCTTTAAGAATATTTCTCCACAACAATGGCTTCCTGGCCGTCCTTGGGCACCTTTCTTCGCATGTATGGATTATTCTAGTCCCTAATTGCTAGCCCCTTAATCTGTTGCCCCGCCGTGGTGGCGCAGTTAGTGGTGTGCTGGACTGCTTAACCATGTCGTGCGAACGTTCAAGTGAGGCATTGTGGTAGCATCATCCCTCACTCAGAATGCTATTGTTCCGGAATTCTAATTCTTATCACTCTCTTTCTCCTATCTGAAATGAGTGGCTAGAGCTGGCAGCCGTTGCCTAATCAACCATGTCGTCTAGTTGTCGGAGATAAGGCACCCCATATACGACCAATCAATACCAGGTCATGCCTAGCTCAAACTTCCGCCTGCCACAACCATGACTATGATCTTTCTCACATCGTCGGCACAGAGTTTCCGGAGAACGGGGCGTTTAGCGCTGTAATGGTAAAACGTTAAACCACGTATGCGAGACATGGTTGTATGGTTAACATGGTATGTTCCCGGTTCCCTGTGCCTTCCTAACCGATGCCTAAAATACCATCAACTTCTGCCTGGAAACGGTGCCATTAGTGAATAAGCTAACCCAAACCGAAGCTTTTTTAAATTATGGGATGTACGTCCCGAATGATGCCTCGGTTACGAGAACAGAGTAAGGCAACACTATTTACTTACAACAGTTATTTTACACCTTACCGAGAGCTTGGAACATAAATTGTATCATACAGATGTGCCTTTGAGCTTCCTCAGCGATTAAATCTCACCGCAGACACATTTTTATATTTCTAATTTTAATACGTTTCGCTGTGACATTTGTTGTCACAGCTGGGCTAATAAAGTAAGCTTGTTTTAAAAAATAATTTTGAACCTTTATTACCTCTTGAGCTTGCTTGCTTGCGGGCAGGTTGCCATGTTGCTAATTTCGCTGTCAATCTTTTACATGCGTAGCAATGATGTATTTATCCTTTCGTTTGACATCACAGTGAGCAGAATGAAAGCGAGAAAGAAATGCCTTAGCATTGACTGCTTATTAAAGCTAGCCATGCACCACTCACTTTTGAAAGCGGCCAGATTGACTTTATGGCCTGCAAGTGTATTTGATGTTTTGGCTGTTTTCGTCACCTGGCAACACCTCAGAGCGTTTTTTGTTATGTACGTATGTATTAGTGTTCCCAGATAAGGAAAAAATAACGCGGTGATCAGAGCTCCTTATCTAGCTTTCTTCCTGCACGCCTATTTATACTTAACGTGGAGTTCGGGATCGACATAAAGACGGGTGTGTCCTACGCGATAGAGTATAGGGCTCGTTCGGTATTAAAGTCGTCGCCGTACATTACTTTGAGATGGTTTTGATGACAAGAATGAAACGTGCCTTAAATCGTGGACGTTATCTAGTATAAGTATTGCGACGCATATAGAAGAGTAAAAGTCGAGTACCCACCTTGAACGTTCCAAAGAAGTGGCTCTATGCCGTCTTCGCATACGACACACATATTTAACACATAGCTTCATTTCAACAAAACAGGATAAGCCCTTGTGTGATTTATGCGGGCACGAGCTAACAGTCCCCCACATTTTACTCTCATGCAGACAACTTGAACAACTGAGAACAAACATTTTACGCGGTTTTACAAAGAACACATTCCTCTTCATCCAGCGTTGTTTTTAGCTGAAAATGCGTATTAGAAGCAAATATTCTAAACAGAATGTAAGTTTAAATTACGTAAATGCAACACTCTTAACCTTGAAGGTGGCGCATGATAGCCTAAGTCGCTTATGCGCCACTAAACCCAACTCAACAACAACAGCAACCATTCTTCTTGCAGAGTTCAAGGTGGTGTCACACAATTCGTTTACCATTCAGCATCCGTCTGGTTGTGAATTTCGAGGTTAGTTTGCGAAAGATATTTAAAACCACGACATATGCATTTCCATCGGCATGCCTTTCATATTAAGTGCAGATGTCCACCAAGAAGGGAGGCTAATGCTGCCCCTTCCTTTCACCAAAGAAGTCGAACCAACTAGAGACGTTAGCACTCTGCCAAAGTCAGTGCCATTTTATTAATGCAAAGTTTTCGGGAATGAAAATACGATGTTAAAGGCGTTATCACGAGAACTCTCTTAAGTTTTCTCCTCATGTTTGGGCGTAAACACCTGCAACCACATTGCAAAGCTGCACAAGAAATTTCATGCAACATTTCCCCTTCCTTCCAACAGGTTAATGGTGCCATCTCTCCACGTGCACAAATAGGTGTAGCTTGAACGAAGTGTGCTATACCTACAAAATTCTTTTGTGAACTGCAGTCCTTATGTAGGACGGATGTAACTTTTTATCGTTGCGCATGACTTATTTTGCCTTTACCCCGCGGTTCCAGTCAAAAGAACAGCTTTCCTGCTTACGCTCCTGGCCGCCATTCTTGCCGGCGTAAACCATGGCCGCAAGGCCATTCGAGTAACTGGGAGCGGCCGAAGCTGTTTAACCGCTTACTGACATCGCATCGCGTGAGTGGACACCTAGGGCAGCACGGCGTTCCTCGACATGCTGCCCAAAGTACTCCAGCAGGCTCTTACTGTTTCGACGAGGAGACCAATCGATCAAAAGCGCAGGTGGTTATAGCTGAAAATACCGTCAAACCTTCTGCCGATGGCAAGGAAAAACAAATGTTCGCGTGATTGTGCCGTACTGTTTGCGTGTTAAACATTGCGCGGCTGCGACTGCACCTTATTCACTTGAGTGTTTGACCTTAGCTGATAGATGTCGAGTGCACGGCTGCATATTTTTTGACCACTTATTGTTCTTCAAAGTGCACTGACTACGTTACAAGAAGGGGGATTAACAATTCATTCGCTTGCACGTGGTTGCTCGGTCTCGCTATGGCGGGATGCTTCCCGGTTTCAGTGCGTCAACGTTTCGATGCAAGTATGAGGCCATAACGTAGCCCTTCTTAAGAGAGCTGATGATCATATAACTAATTTTAACCGGTATAGACCTCCGAAATTATGTCCATAATTCTTATAGTGTTTGAATTCATAAATTGCTGCAGGAGCGTCAGAACGCAATCCAAATGCAAGTTTGTATAAGGTCTTTTCGTAGCCTATGCGTTATGTGCCGTGACAGGTCTGCGGAGATCCAAGGATCAAACCACAGTGTCGTCAGTTAATTTATTGCATCACCTATATTTTCTGAAATACCTCCATGAAAAAACCCCAGTTTTTCTCCTAATAAGTACCTTGTCCTAATTCATCACTGTATTTGATTGTGTAATATTTAAAATTCCAGTTCGAGAGCTTGGGGTCATTGTTCGTCTCGCCTTCGAACATTGAAGATTTTACCCGTCCGCTATCTGAGATGCCGGAGGCGGCTTGTCAGCGGAACGTAATATGTGGCTTATCGAGTACTAATAAGCAGTCAGGACGCCATAAGATTGCAATGAAGGAGCAATGGAAAGATGGCTCCTGTCCGGACGCTTAGTTTCTTCTCTCTCATTCTCACGCAGCAGCTAAACTGCTCTGCAATCATGCAACTATTTAGAAGCGTAGAAGAGTTCGTAAAGGTTTCTCGTAAATTCAAGCTCCCTGATGCTGCGCTTTTTGTGATGCACTAAAGAATGGCTGGACATACAGAAGAGTTCCTTCATTCAAATCTTTCTTTCGCGTACGGCTTTTGCACTGAGGGCGAAAGAATAAAAAGCGCACTTTCTCGAGTCTGCGTATCAACTCGGAACATGCCGTCTAGAGGTAGGAGTGATTAAACCTGCTCAACAGTGGTAGCGGATGTGTACGCACACGGCGGCGCTCTGCTCAGGGCGTGTGACGTGCAGTGAGTTTAATATACAAGCGTTGTTGATCGGGCTAGTTGATACTTATTGAAAGCGAAAAGAAGAAAAGAGAGCACCTTTCAATATAGGATGAAACGGTGAGAAAGTATCCCGCGCAGCTTGAAATAGATACATTAAGCCAATGAAGAAATATTGTCCTCGAAGCGAAGCTAAGAAGTTGCACTGTAATTTTTCTTTGGTTCTTTTACGTGTTTCTCCTCTCACGTCTCAAGCCTCGTTGCCCTTCTTGCCCCCTTGCTGCTGCTGTCTGCCATAAGCACAATTCGACTGACAGCTTCTTTCTCTCATTCTCATCTAAAAGGTCGGCGGTTTTCGTTTTTCAATGTTATAAATTTAAAATGCGCTCGCCAAAGCCTTCGCACTGGGAAAGTGACAGTCTTTCGAGCTCAGTTCAGTTCAGTCGTTCAGTCGTGTCCGACTCTTCGTGACCCTATGGACCATATCACACCACACTTTCCGGGCTCTCACAATCTTCCTAAAATCACATAACTTCATCTGCAGCGCCTCGAGGATGCCATCTAACCATCGCGTTCGCTGTCTATCCCTTCTCCGGCGACCCTCAACCTTTCCCAACATCAAATCTTTATCCAGCGACTCCTCTCTTCTAATCAGATGACCAAAGTAGCTGAGCTTTAACTTTATAATTTGATCCTCCAATGAGCAGTCAGGGTTTATGGTCGACAATATTTATTTATTAATTTATTTGAAAATACTGCAGGCCTTATGGCCCAAGCAGGAGGGGCATACCAGGTAACAATCACACACAGAAAAACAAAAAATACAATACACACTACAATTCTGCGAGAAGAAAATTTGACAGTCTAACAAATAAAGATAGACAATAACACACAGCACAATTCGGCATGCACAAAGGAAACAGATATAAAGTGCTAAAAAGTTGAGCAGCCTAACCAAACAAATGACCTTCCAGTGCCTTGTTAAAATTACTGCTTTGGAAAAGAAATTCTGGAAGCAAATTCCAATCAGAGGTGGTCCGGGGAAAAAACTGTACCTAAATGAATTTGTTCGGGCAAAGACAGGTTGCAGCATGTGTTCCCTAATGTGTCGTGTTCGTCTAGCAGTAGAAGGTTGGACGAAGTTAGGTAATGGAATATTACCTTCCTGTAACAGAATCTTACGAAGAAACAAAATTCTGTTCATTTTCCGGCGGACTGAAAGGAGCGGCATGTCATTTTAATCTATTAGCTGTGTGGGAGAATCACATCTGCTGTACGTGTGGAAAGTAAACCTGACTTGTTTCCTTTGAATCATTTCAAGAGCGGATATGTTCTTTTTCGTGCACGGATCCCAAATGATAGAGGCGTACTTGAGCTTAGTCCGGATGAATGTGTTGTATGCCAAAAGCTTTATATTAGAGGGGGTGCGATTAAGGTTTCGTTTCAGGAAGCAGAGTGTCGAGAATGGCGAAGAACAAATTTGTGAGATATGCGGTGACCAGTCCAATTGATTGGTAAGTGTCAACCCTAAATACTGAAGGCTTGCTACTTCTTTTGATATCGGAGCCTTGTAGGGAATAAGTGAATGGGCTAAAATGTTTTTTTTTTTCGTTGTTGCACGTAGTAGTACAGTTTTCTTGATATTAAGTTTCATGCTGCATTCCACACACCATTTGTCAATAGCTGTCATAGGGCTTGAAGAATAGCATGATCAGAAGTTTCCCTCATCTGCTTAAACACTATGCAATCATCTGCAAATAATCGTATGGATACAAAATTTGGAATAACATCAGGCAAATTATTCATGTATATAAGAAACAGTAATGAACCTAACACGCTTCCCTGCGGTACACCCGAAGTGACACACAGGGATTCGGAAACGGCACCATTCACCTCAACAAACTGACTCCTCTTTTCTAAGTATGCATCTATTCATTGAACATATATTGTGGAAGACATATTAGCTGTAATTTATGAATAAGTTTATTGTGTGGGACCGTATCGAAGGCCTTGGCAAAATTCAAGAATAATATGTCCACTTGGCCCGAATTGTCAAGAGCAGAGGATAATTCATGAACAGTTGACACAAGTTGGGTAACTGTTGACATTCCTTTTCGGAATCCATGTTGAAAAGGTAATAAAATGTTTTTGTCACTGAGAACATCCCTAACGATATTCGCCAGAATGTGTTCTATAATTTTACAACAGCTGCTAGTTATTGATACAGGACGGTAATTGGATAATATTGATCGATCACGTGATTTGTGAATAGGCACTACACGGGCTACTTTCCAGTCAAAAGGTAAATCGCTTGTACGGAAGGAAACTGCAAGCATGTTGGCTAAATACTCAGCAATCTGTGAAGCATAGCGTTTTAAAAAAAGTGTTTGGAATGCCGTCCACTCCGCAGCCTTTCTTTGCGTAAAGCTGGCGTAGCAATGATAATACGCCTTCTGTTGAGATGGAAGGAATACTACTAGGATCTATACATTCTTTCTGCTTAGTAAGGACAGGTTTCAATGTGAAAACACTTTAAAGTAATGATTAAAACAATCCGCAATTTTCTGGCTATCAAGTAACACGGTTTCATCCGTTTTCACTCATTAGTATTTAAAATATGAAGGAAGAATAACTTTGTAGTAATGGTTCTTTGCCATCATTAACTTTCGTGCTAACGCGTGCTTTAATTCTTGAAAGGTTGCAGAAGGAGCTTTGAGTTGCCTACGATGTCGTTTTATTTTACGTTTCAGGTGTATAATTTTCCGGGTCACCCCAAGGATTCCTGCGATACGGTTTTATTTTTTTTCAGAGGAACAAAAGTTTCAATAGCAGAAAGCATTGATTTTTTAAACCTATTCCAAAAAACATGAATATCATCGCTCTCGCTAATAACTAAAGAAGTTTCTAGGTAGTCTATTATGGCAGTGTCGTCTGATCGATTAAAGTCTCGAATACGTACAGGTGGTACATTCTCGGAAAACCGTTCATAGTTACAAGACCAACAAAACGATAACAAGTGATGATCAGAAATGCCACGCTCAACACTCAAAAAGCCATTGGAAAAAATTTCACTGACAAAAAAGAAATCAAGAAGGGCACTGTCACGGGTGGGTTCTCTAACCATTTGATCAAAAGTCAATGCTAACATGATATCCAAGATAGTATTGTTGTCATCACATTGTCCATAAGCCAGACATGGCCAATTCACACTTGGCAGGTTGAAATCACCAGTTAATATGGTATTACAATAAAGCTTTGCCAGCAGGTGATCATACAGTTTTTGAAGGTACAAAATTGCAAAGTTTGGTGGACGATAAACTGAACATAGTAGAAAGGAAGTGCCCCAAAGAGATACATTCAAAAATAAGCTTTCGTGGTCAGGTATTTGGTCTAATACAGTAACAGCAACAGAAGACTTCACTATAACGGCAACCCCTCCACCACGAGAACAGCGGTCACGCCTGTATACTTTGTAACCAGTTGGAACAATTGTATCTCTAGAGATGCCATCATGTAACCAAGTTTCTGTAAGGATGACTATATGAGTGCCATGAAAGAAGCAGGCATTCCAGGCTATCAATTTTTTTAACAATACTCCTGGCATTGATCGAGAGCATGCGTAGTTGACGCTGCTGAGTCTGTGACCGCTATCTATCTGATTGAACGGTCCGTCGAGCCGGCATTCGCATGTTGCACGAATCATCCCAAACGTGAAAGGCTTTATCAACACGTAGTTTATCTCCAACTAAATTTACTTTTTTGCTAGCGTCTTTTTCTGCTTTTCTGCTTTGCAAAGTAATTTGTGCTTCCTTAACGTTTCTGGCGAGAAGTCATTTTTAATAGAAATACCAGAATCTTTTAGCTTCCGTACATTACGCCATACCATTTGCTTCTCAAGGTAGTTCTAGAAGTAGAGAATAACTGGGCGAATAGAAGCTCCTTGCCCCATTCCGTGAATGTGTGCTACAGACAAGCAATCAACTCACAATTTTTGATTAAAGACCTCGTCAATTACCTTCCGTCGCAGGTCATCTTCCGTTTCGTCATCTTCCGTTTCGTCATTTTGTTCGTTAATTCCAAACACAACTAAGTTATTTCTTCGACTACGATCTTCCAAATCCGTTAGACGTGACCTCTGCGAGTTAGGTTCTTCTTGGTATTATGCGACAATTTCTTGCAGCCTTTCTATCTGCTGCGAATTTTTGTGTACGTTCTTAATATTATCTTCTACCTTCTCCATGCGTACACCAAATTCAAACGCAGCTTTCTCAGTATTTTCCAGTCTTTGCTTAATATTTACAAGATCGCTGCGAATTGCTTTCTGACCTTCCACTAGTTGCTCTAACATTTCCGCAACAGAAGGATCAGGGTTGTCCGCTATATCTCCACAAAGCAATAACTTACAAACATGAAAGCAGTCAGCAGCAATAAATAGAAGAGTGTGTGGGCTCGGCACAACAACTAGCGTTCTTTCATCACTTCTAAATAAGCAAGTATAACAAACCTGCAATAAGATGGGAGGCATGCTTAGCACACCGTCTGGTCCTCTTTCGCCGAGCCCACTGAAGTGCCAAGAATGCAGTCCTGATTTCCTAGGCTGTGTCTTTTATTCAGTCCCAAACCCGATGCTTGACGTTGTCGCTTGAAGAAAACCGTCGATGCAGTAGGCGTTGTCCCACGTGCTGCCGAATTCTGCTGCTTGCTCTCTGAGTCCATCGCCTTGGGTTTGAAATGTCAGCAGTCCGGCTGAAGATAGCACGATCGCCTGCAATAAGATGGGAGGCATGCTTAACACACCGTCCGGTCCTCTTTCGCCGAGACCACTGAAGTCCCAAGAATGCAGTCCTGATTTTATAGCCTGTGTCTCTGATGACGTCAAAATTCCGATGCTTGATGTTGCCGCTTGAAGAAAACCGTCGATGCAGTAAGCGTTGTCCCACGTGCTGCCGAATTCTGCTGCTTGCTCTCTGAGTCCATCGCCTTGGGGTTGAAATGTTAGCAGTCCGGCACGATCGCCTGCAATAAGATGGGAAGCATGCTTAGCACACCATCCGGCCCTCTTTCGCAGAGCCCACTTATATCGACTGATTTGACCTTCTGGCCGTCCAAGGAACTCTCAAGAGTCTCTGCCAGCACCACAATTCAAACGCGTCAATTCTTCAGCGGTCAGCCTTTTTCACAGTCCAACTCTCGCATCCATACATCACAACTGGAAAGACCATACCACGAGTTATACGGATCTTGGTTGGCAGACTAATGTCTCTGCTCTTTACTAGGCGGTCAAGGCTAACCATTGCTCTCTTTCCCAGAAGCAGGCGTCTCCTAATTTCATAGCTGCAGTCTCCTTCCGAGGTAATCTTGGAGCCCAAGAAGAGAAAATCTGTCACAGCTTCCACTTCTTGTCCATTGATGCTCCAGGACTTGATAGGGCAAGACACCATGATCTTTGTCTTTTTAATGTTCAGTTTAAGCCCAAACCTCTCACTCTCTTCTTGTACGCGCATCAGAAGTCTCTTGAGTTTCACTTCTATTTCTGCCATTAAAGTGGTATCATCCGCATATCTAAGGTTGTTGATACGTTTCCCAGCAATCTTCACTCCAGCTGAAGACTCGTCAAGACCGGCCTTCCTCATGATGCACTCAGCATATAGGTTAAATAGGCAGGGCGGCAATATGCAGCCTTGTCTCACTCCTTTCTCAATCGGAAACCAATCAGTAAGACCATGCCCAGTTCTGACTGTGGCCTCTTGCCCTTCATACAGGTTCCTGAGGCGACAGATGAGGTTAAGTGGAACTCCCATCTCTTGGAGAGCTTGCCACAATCTGCTGTGATCTATGCAGTCAAACGCTTTTGCATAATCAATAGAGCAGAAGCAGATGGGTTTCTGGAATTCTTGCTTTTTCCATGATCCAGCGAAGGTTGGCAATGTGGTCTCTAGTTCCTCTGCCCTTGCGAAACCCAGCTTGCACGTCCGGAAGGTCCCGATCCACATACTGCTGCAGCCTACCTTGGAGGATTTTCAACATCACCTTGCTAGCATTTGAAATAAGCGCGATCTTTCGGTATTTGGAACAATCTTTGGCACTGCCTTTCTTTGGGATGGGGATGTAAACTGACCTCCTCCAATCCTGTGGCCACTGCAGGGTTGTCCGACTTTGCTGACATAATGTATATAGAACGGTAACAGCGTCGTCATGGTTGAGGTTTTGAAGCTGCTCAGCTTGAATGCCATCAATTTCGCTAGCTTTGTTCTTAGCAAAGCTGGCTAAGGCCCATTCAACTTCACTCCTCAGGATGCCCGGCTCGAGATCAGTAATCACAACCGTCTTATGTTGTGTTTGCCCATCCGGGTCCTTGTGCAGTTCTTCTGTGTATTCCTGCCGCCTCTTCATCTCCAAGGCTTCAGTGAGGTCCCTGCCTCGTTTGTCCTTTATCACGCCGAGCTTAGCACAGAAGCGTCCTTTGATAGCTTTGATTGTCTTATACAGAGCTCTTGTGTTCCTCAATTGGCTGTTGTACTCAACTGCTTGGCACTGTATGTTCAGGAAGGCATTCTTAGCTCTCCTTGCTATTTTCTGAAAATCCGCATTAAGAACCTTGTATCTTTCTCTTTCCCATGTAACTTTTGCCATCCGCCTTTCCTCAGCTTTTTGCAAAGCCTCTTCAGATAACCAGTTTGCTTTATTGAATTTCGTTTGCTTTGGAACTACCTTAGTAGAAACTTCTTGTATTATATCACGAACATCAGTCCGCATCTCTTCAGGCGTTCTGTCTTCTAGATCTAATTCTTGAAATCGATTCCGCACTTCTGCAGCATATTCTAATGAAATTTGATCCATATCATACTTGAAAGGCCTTCTAGTTTTCTGCGTTTTCCTCATTCGAAGCGTATTTTTGGCAACAAGAAGCTGATGATCAGTGCCACAATCGGCCCCAGGCCTTGCTTTTACTGCGCGCTTCTCCATCTAGGCTGGGAAAGAATATAATCAATCTGATTCCTGTACAGACCGTCCGGTGAAGTCCATATGTACAGGCACTTCTTGTACTTTTGAAAATGAGTATTCGCTATGGTCAGGTTGTTTTCGTAACAAAACTCTACTATCCTCTGCCCAGCTTCATTTGGCTCACCAAGACCGAACTTGCCTGTATTTCCGGATATTTCTTCACTCCCCACCTTAGCATTCCAGTCTCACATGAGAAAAACGACATCCAATGATGGAGTGCGGTCTAAAAGGCATAGTAGGTCCGCATAAAATATCTCAACGTCAGCTTCTTGAGCAGTAGTGGTTGGTGCATAGACTTGGATAACTGTTATGTTGAAAGGGTGACCTTGGATCCGAAGTGAAATCATTCGGTCGTTTTTGGGGTTGTACTCTAGCACTGCTTTGCACACTCTTCTCTTTACTATGAAAGCAACCCGGTTCCTTCTAATGGATTCGTGCCCACAATAAAAGTCATCATGGTCACCGGAATTAAAATCTCCCATTCCCGTCCACTTGAGCCCACTGATACTCAAGATATCAATGTTCAATCTCTCCATTTCTCGCTTGACAACATCCAGTTTAGCTTGCGTAATGATCTTTCATTCCATGTTCCTATGTGATATACCTCCTTGCAACATCGGGTTTTCCGGACGCTTCCCGACATATCCACAACTGAGCGTCTTTTTGGCTTAATTCATCCTGGAGCTACTAGGAATCGCCCTTTGTTCATCCCCAGTAACAAGTGGGACGCCTTCCAACCTGGGGGGCTCATCTTCCGGCGCCCTATCATTAATGCTATTGTGACTGGCCTTAGAGTTTTCTTGGCAGAAAATACTGGAGTGGGTTGCCATTACCTTCTCCAGTGAATCACATTTTTTCAAAACTCTCTGCCGTAACCTGTATATCTTGAGTGGCCCTACACAGCACAGCTCACGACTTCATCGAGTTTCGCAAGCCCCTCCGCCACGACAAAGCACTGGTCCATGATACATGTAGGAAGTGATCCATGATTTAATGAGTAGCTCGAATAAAAGCAAATCAACGACATAAATTTGCTTTTTCTGATCGAAGCTGCCGGAGATATGACTGAAGAGTGGGATAACAATGAAATATCAGATTCCTTTCTATTTTCGGTCATCTGAGTACTGGTTGTGTAGGGGTACTGGAAGAATATACGCGGCTTACAGGGAGTAGTGGCATGCTTTCTTTAAGATGCTTTGCACGTTGGCCCGCTTTTTAATGTACTTTCAATAGCTTTGTGTCGACGTCGTGATATTGCTTCGATGTGGCAAAGAGAAAGGCAGCAAAAAGGGAGTGTGAAGGTCCACCTCTTAGCTGTGGCAGAGAGGGGCGTCAAAAGCAAATAGGAAACTTCACTCACTAAGTGCGGCTACCTGCCAGGGTGAGGCTACTGGAAAGGGGAGCATTGCGCATAAATTGTTTACCACGCGTATACGGGACAAAACGACATAGGCAACGGCGAAAACCCTGGATTGAGGACAGCTTCCGTACCTGGGCTTTCAAAACAACTTCCCTGAAGAGTATCCGTGAAGCAGGGGCCATTCAACATCACCTGTGATTAGATTTTGCAAGAAAAAAGACGGGTTTGTATGATTTTCTGTTTAGCTACACTTAACGCTCAGCCATTCGCGATGACCCTGCTCTAGTTTCTTGTAATTATCTTGCGTCATCTAGAAACAATGGCTTTGTACTCTTGCCAACAACCAATTGATGACTTTTGACTCTCACCTCAGGGCTTCTGGAATAATGCAAGAGTCAGATAGTGGAAACATGTGTACATTTTCGTTTCCTTTTCTTCATTGCGCATCGAACATTGTACTCTATTCGTTCCATTGCGCAGAAGACCCCCCCTCGAGTTGGATTTTGGCGCCTCTCAATACCCGTGTGCTGGACGAAACGCTAGAAAGTGTGCTGCAGCAGCATTAGCAACTCCAGCAGCAGGCCAAGGAGTTCCAGGAATCGGTCCTACTCGACACCAACGCCACGATGGAGTAATTTTTGCTGGAGATGTGCTGGACCTAGGCAAAGGAGTTCGAGCTTTACAATTGCCTTATAATTAGCCCTATATTTAGTTCAGTTTCCGATGTCTTTTTTTTCGTACCGATTTCATTTTTAAACTATCCTTTTATATTAGTCCGAATGAATCGTGTAATTAAACAATGATTTCGCATTGTATCGAACAATGGCTCGATTTATTTTACTGCGCACGCAACTGCCCTGCAACATGGATGGCAGCGCATGTCATGCCACGTATCAACTTTGCTTTTCCCGGTGCCTATAGACAAGTATATTTCAGCCGTTCTTGGGATTCAAACCATTTTCTGCCAACCATTTACTAGGGGGGATCAACCTATCTGTCCTACTGATGTGGCGTTTTTGGCATTATCACTTTTTTGTCTACCAAACATGAAGAAACTAAGATCTAACCTCCACATCGACAATAATATGGTCCGTAAGTACTCGCCTATACGCATTTTATGCACTTCGGTTGCGGTTTGAGCTGTCCACAGCCTTTTGACACCGGTAATACGTGTAGATATACACGTTTGAATTGGAAAGAAAACACGGGTATACTGCTGTAGACACGCTTTTTCAGCGATCTTTTACTTCAGTCATTTATTGGCTTATATATCTGGGGGCATTCTGATGAAACAATGTGGAATCAATGAAAAATGTTAAAACAATTCTTGAAACACTGCAAAATTAGGGCCACGTGTTACAGCACGTTATTTAAAACAGCCTGGATTTAATGTCTTAGCGCATTGTTCACCACACCATAGACTTGGCTATTTTTGAACGACTGTAAAATATTCATGAAAAGTTACGGTGCGTAGACTGCTGCTAGAGCTGTTGTTAGTAGCTCTACCCGCGATCACTCACCTGTCTCCATCGAGGACGCATTTTTTTCTTTCTGTCCGCGATTCGAGATTTTTATTGCAAAACTAAACTTCACCAGGGCCAGCCCACTGAGCAAAGCAAAACCAGAAAGTCATCTAATCTCAAGGATGATCAGAAACAACCATCAAAATGGGAATGCTGTTAGACACAATTAAAAAACATTAACGCAAGACAAGTCCCTAAAAGCGACACAGTAACACAGAACACAATCTCCCGCTGCGTCCGAGAGAAATAGTGAAAAAAAGACAGTTCACACAAGCACAACCCCGTACAGCTAAGACAAGCCTCGTTAGAAACAAAAAATACAGCGAAAAAGGTACCAAGTTAGAATAAAACTAATATTGAACAACAAAAACAAGAAAAAAAAAACGAAAAAAGAACAAGACGCCAAGCCATGACATTTGACCGTATTTGAACTGAAGAAAAGCGGGACCTACGCGGTTGCTAACATAAATTCAGCTAAAAAAACATAACCAATACATGCCCTCCAAAAACAAACAGGAAACGAAGTTTCTTGTAAGATCGAAAGACGAATGAGAGTGCCTCGTCATTGAAACCTTCTACATTGTCACTACACGCTTTTGCGATAGCAAGCCCGCTATTTTCTTGCCGGATAAAGAATTTCTTTTTGTAAGGACATGTATAGGTTCTGATTGCATCATGTTTCATAATGTGCCTGCGTTAGCTTTTGGTCCTTCCTTGAATGAGCCATTTGTTGTTTGAGCTGAATTTACTTCAGCTACCGCGTAGGGTCCCCAAATGGGCATTGCCGCAGGAGGCAGCTTCTTATCTGAGTTAGAAGGTACCGAGTGCTTGGGCGCCCGTGTTTGTTGCGGAAAGTGGTTGTTCTTTCGAAATCTAAAGCGGGAAGCTCACCGATAAGAATGTATACAAGGGTTCCCAGGAGTGATGCTCAGGTCTGTTTATGGTTATGCGCATGGCAGAAGCACCATAAATCTCGCGGAGCCTCTCGCCGACCATGCCCATCACTGAACAATATATCAACCTACTAAAAGTACATAACCTCTGCCAGCGCTTTTCGAACACACGGGAAGCCTCGATCCGCTGTCATTGGTTGAGCACCTAAGCGTCATCGTCTCTTCTCTTCAAAGAAGGCAAGACGACCTCCTGCAATTGAGCGCACAAGGACAAGTAGAGGTGCCACTTTTCCTGAGCGAAAGTGTCAGCTCGCAGCATCCTCCCGAGTCGAGAGGCACACGAACAGTGCCTTTCCTTCCAGTAGAGCATCCGGCCCTCGCACTCATAGCACTTTCAATGCCTAGTATCGGCACCTGCCTATCAGCTTTAAACGGGTACGTTTTATCCGGCCTCTCTTTCTCCTCGTCTGCGATGAACTGCTCGGGAAAAGGGCCTTTGGACAAGTCACCACAAACTCGAAGGATAACATTTACACGAGGGACCAAAATCAGCTCTTCTGCGGCTGCTTTTCAGCGCAAGGTGTACATTACTGGCTGAATTCGTTCATGGCTTTAACGTCCAAACGTCACTCATGCTATGAGTGAGGCCGAAATGGAGGGCTCTAGCAATTTCGACCATCTGGTACTGTTTAACGTGCGCTGACATCGTACTCCTTGCTTTTCGCCTCCATCGAGAAGTCTTCGCCGCGGAAGGTGTCGATACCGTTTACCTGAGCGCAGAGGTCAGACGCCCTATTAAGTGCACCACTGCGGCGGGCAATCACACTATTAATGAATACATGAAGGACTGTATTCTGACTTCGAAACACAATTTCATTCGCTAGTGGGAATGTATTGTTTTCCTAGCGGAACGCACCGCGCACAACTATACATATATTAGATACAGTTATTTATTGCTTAAGCACCAGTGTTTTATTATCCTAAAACTTGACACCAAGCAGATATATTTACTCTTTGCAAGCATGCACGAAATTGTGAAGAGAGTGAAACAGAATATTACGCTTAAAAGCGCTACTGCAAAAGAGTATCATTCTTGAAAAAATAAAAATAAAACAACTGCAGTATATAGACGCAAACAGACGAAACACAATGGTAAAGGAAATCTTCGCCGTCATATAAACAATGACTGGATTGATGTAAACACGACTCCATGGATTAGAACTAAGAAAACACAACTGCAGCCTTTGTAAACATTTTGCGCGCCTTCATAGATTTGACGCCCTCGAAGATACCTGCGTGAATGTTGTGTTACTGCCGGAATTACGGGTACTGAAACATTTACACGGCGCCAGCTAAAGCAGAATCACTTGTACAAGAAGCGAAACGCGGTAACAGAATCTCGTTGTACGCCCTCATTTTAAAGACGCTTGCTTATAGGCTTGGCGAAATACTCTCACGGTATACAGTGGCGTTCAGTTAAATCATCCTGCTGTGAAAAACCCAAATACTTGCAGCGTAACCCAATCGACGTGCCGGTGTGGGCGTCTGTCCGAGCGCCAAAACACCAATTATGGAAAGCGGAATAGATGGTGTAAAGCACAACTTGTGAAATTAGCCTATTCAGTTATTTACTAGCTGCGTGGATTATTTGGGATCTTTCTAAAAACCCACCCCCTTCTGTAGGAAAAAGGGGCGAAAGGTCACAATTTGTTTTTCGTGGTAAGAAAGCAGAAGCTGACTACCATAAAAGGTGGAGGCTCTTACGCAAAGGAATGCATAACCTGAAGACATGTGCCGGGGGAACTTTTTTGCATTGGCTACCATGCAAGAGTGACTGACGTCATGACGACAACGAAGAAAAACGAGAATACAGCAAGCAGCGAAAGAGTGCGTTCTAGGTTAGAGTCACTTTAGCAAATGACAAATAATGCGTTTTACACAGCGTGTGGGGTTAGAATGCAGTCCGATATGAGCGCAGTTAATTAGGTGCACCATATACATGGTTATAGCAACGTTCGCTGAATATTGCGCCAAGCCCTTATTATTATTATTATTATTAGCTCTACAATGGTTTCAACGGCTTAGCGCACTTCCCATTTTCGGTAGCTCTCTCACTCGGGTAATGAACTAACCTCTACAAGCTCCGCAAGGACTACCTCCTGATTGTTGCCCGTCCTTATTGTGCGTCATCTTTTGCTGAACGCAGACGCGATCCGACACATCTGGATGCGGCAAGCGCAAGACTGTACTCGGCTTTTCTTTGGACTTGAGCAGCCGCTTCTCTGATTAATCCAGCGTGTTGGCCTTCACTAGGAGGCACAGCCTCTTTTATCTGTCGTTTTTGGGTGGAGCTACTGTCTTAGACACGTGCGGCTCGGCACCAAGACATGTGATATGGCTGTCAAGATGGGAGCATCGTGGGCAAAGCCAGGACACATTTGCGGTGCGGTTGACGTTCGTCTGTTCCAGCTGCAATATAGAGGCCCTGGGTGCGCTCGTGTCTGTCTGCAGCATAAACGGCGACAGCTTCGAGATCGTCCTGAGGTTGACCTGACTGTAGCTGCATCTTGATACTTAAATCTTACCGCTAGATGAAAAAGAGCACTTCGAAGAATATTAACCGAGGGACAACAGTGCCTCACAGAAGGTTGTAACAGGGCTGCCGAGGAACGATAGCTCTTTGCTGTTGGAAGATATATTATAATAATATGAACAACTTAAACCTATGACTCTCGCTGCATTGCAGAGCGTCAGACAATTGTCGCCGTGGTAGCAGAAATAATTTTGTTCAGTACAAGATTTAACTTTAAATGCTATACATCCGATACACAGCGCCAAATGCTAAGGCATACTAACGAGGTAGACAAAGTTTTCATCAAGCATTAACCTTACTTTCCCCATTGTAAAATTTCTCTTGGTCCGCAAAATGCAAGTTTGAAAGAAAACCTCCAAAACTGATGTTGATCACAGAATCTGGTAATACTATCACTCCCAACTTTCTCGATTATTAGTTCTAACTGAGTGGTAACATTATATGCCTTCAATTTATTTATTTGGATGTCTCACCTCTGGCATATATGGGAAAATCCTGCTGAAAAAATCCTGATATTCATCTGCATCCAGCATATAGGACCAAACGTTCCCATTATTTAAAATAAATGAAAGTTATACGGGCTTCAAAGGGGTGCTACATACATAGTCAGGTATGCTGAAACGATACAGTAAAAATTTCGGTGTAAAAAGCTTTTCATTGAAAAATGCCAATGTTACTGTTCGGTTAAACGGAACATGGTTCCAACCACAGCAAAACATTTTGGACATTTTTCAAAAGGTTTTCAGGCGTAATTAGTTAACCTCTGGCATAATTGCATTAGCAATAAATGCCCACGTGCCCTTTTTCGGCGGTCTCGTAGCTTTCTATATGTTATATGAAGAGATCATTAAATTCCTTCCTTAGTGTAATCTGAATTTTACGCAAGTGATAAAAGAAAACTTTAGAAGGAAAATACCGCTAAGCATTAGAAGCTTGAGCAATTTTAACAAATGTGTTCATAAATATATTTTACAGTAATCTACAGTGCTACTTTTTCAAAAACGAAGCCTAATGGTGCTCTATGGCAGATTTAACTTCACGGCGCGAACGGGAGTAAAATCAAAAAGGATTTTGCTACGGATGAGAAGTTCAGAAGTTAGACCATCGCCTTCTACATGTGCATAACGCTAACCCACCAAATCCCTCAGTTGCTCCACGACTCAGAGTTGTCCTGGAAAGCTATACTTAACCGTGCCAGGATGCAATTTATAGCTTGGATATTTATAGCTTGTTTTTAGAATTTGGCTTAGGCATAAGGGGTGCGGTTCTTGAATATTGGCTTTCCTTAGACTACCGACCCAGTCGCTTCATCCTTTATAGCTCTCAACTTTTTGCTTTTGTCTTAGGTAGCCTCGTTTGAAAGCGACCGTGCTCGCCGCTTCCTCTTCTCCGCGACAGAAATGATGACAGAATCACTTGAGTCGTTCGAAATGGCTGGCTTCGAGGGAGTGGGCACGCCTGACGACATCGAATTGGAGTTTTACAAGCAGCGGCCGAGGTTTCGAAGCCTGTGGCTGTAACCTTACGGAGGCCTCGCCGCACTTTGATGCCTCCGCACAAAGTGGCTCTGTACAGGCGATAGCGATAGCCTCTGGCAACCTATCTGAATTAGAGAACTACACTTTCAACATTTTCTCTCATGCTTCTTGAAAATGTCGCCGCGTATGCTCTGTCACGAAACGTTCAATACACGGCACCACAGCATAGAATGCTCCAAGTTATTGAGATGAAAAAAAGCGTGGCGCAGTAAAAATGAGTGTCAATCGTTCGAAAACCAACGGCGTATTATCCATGTGTTGCGGATGTACTCGAGCAGGAGTAAGAGAAGAAAGAGTGCACTTTCATTAAACATAATCGTTAGGAACTAGATGGTCATTGCTCTTTGTCCAGAGCCCGCTGGCGATAACTGACTTGCACACAAGTTGCATGAACCACGCTTGCTGCTCCAGCATCTGACTGGTCAGGGCCGCCTGGCATTGGTCATATTTCGGTGTGGCACTTGAACACTTATCTGCTCTGGGCTGGCATTTCTAAGAGGTGTTGGGGAGTGTGGGGCTTGATCCGCTTTAAAGACAGTCACGTTGGTCTTTTGGGAAAACGTGTTCTTGAAATGTGACGATGGGGAAATATGTTCAACTTCATTCTCCTCCAGTCTATATAATCTGAAGAGAATCGTCCGTTGAGAGGTGGACAGGAATGTTTTATTTTTAGACTGAGATGTTCTAGCCAGCCACCTTAAGGCGCAGTGACGGCAGTGTGGTAAGGATGAGAATGTGCCCGATTTGTGAGATCTCAGCGTTTATCATTCGCCACCTCCATTCGTCGTGGCTTCTACGTGAGTCGAGTTTCGTACTCAGGATATTCTATAGTGTCAGAAATGATGATTTGCGCAGCCTATTCTGCAGGAATGGTTATGGAGGTCCCAGAAGAGAACTTGAGCAGGTCACAAACCCAATAGAAACTGCAATGAAATAGAGAATTGCTGAAAGAAAAACATTTTTGCACGAGAAGGCAAGAGAAATGCAATATTTCACTAGTAAGAATAAACTACAAGAAGGGCAAAGTTTAACTGGCAACGCAAACTTCAAAATACGACTGAAAAAGGAACATGCGTACTTCATAATAAACAAAAATTCTATTTCACCGAATGATATGTACATGTATTTTGAACGTATATTTAAAAATGAAATATTTCTCTAGTCAGAATAAACCACAAGAAAGGCAAACTTTAATTCAGAATAAAGAACATCAACATACGACTGAAAAAGAAACATGCCTACTCAATAAAAAATAAGAGTGCTTTTCCAACGAATGATATGTACAGCATTTACAAAAATTTACAGCCCAAGGGGTCTATTTCTGGGCGATACTATGTGTCTCGTAACGCATTCCAGGTGTCCATATTTGCTGAAGGCAAGAAAGGTTTCGTCCTACTCTCTCCAATGGCTAGGAATTCCACGAATTTTAGAGAAGTCATATGATACTCCTTAAAGGCAAACCATCTGGGCTGTAATTTTTTTATAAAGGCTGATGTATTTTCAACACATATTGGCAATATGTTCCTTGTTTATTCGGCTTGTCTCAAAGGCGCTCTGACAAACATGGGCTTTTGCACGTTCACTGACAAAGAGAAATAACAATAGACTAGAAAGCTTCGCTGGGTGGAGGACATTCTCTCTCCAATCCATCCGCTGTGGAGGGGGCGGTCCGTTCTACAGGAACCCTGCATGGAGCAAAATTTGGCTTGGCTCTGCTCGGTAATTAGCCTCACTCGATGGGACACTAGACTATAAGTCCTATCTCCCTCAAAAACTGCCTTTCTAGTAAATATTCTTTCGATTACTACTGGTGTCCGAAGCACCTTCCTCCTCGCTCTTCCGAAGCAATTTGAAAACGCACAAAAATAGAGGGTCGTCTTTATCTAGACGTAACTTGTCCCTGCTCGCCTGTCGTGATCGTTACCAGTTGGGTTACCGACGCATAACCGGTTCCGGCAGTATTGGTCATGGGAATAAAGGAACCTGTCTTTATCCGTTCTGAACGGGAGTGGGCTGCAAGGGTGGAAACAGCGAACACTTTGCGACCAATGCAGTGTTGTCAACCATACCCGGTATGATACCTCCGATATCATAGTTGGATGGCAGGTGGCTAGGAATTTGGGAGATGGACTGATAATAGATTGGGAGAAGGCCGCATGGGTTCGGGTCCCACCCTCGTTGCTGATTGCTCGCAAATGTTTTGGGCCTTCGCGGCTGCGATTGGCATCAGCAGAACTCGTGTCGTTTGCTGTTACAGATCGGAATACCTTGCCTCGTGCAAGCCAAGCAATCTTGATTCATCCTTGCTCCATACTGAGGATTAGCTCGCCATCTTATCTGGCTTCCAAGTGTCCCAGCTATGAACCAAATTTTATTGTGCAATGCGCCGTCACTACAGAACTCAGGCTGGCAATGAGAGGTCGCCGCACAACCATAGACCTATAAAGCCACCCCTTGGTGTCATCACCTTGAGTTCCGAGATCACTGTGGGCAAATGTGTAACGCGTGTTCTCCGCTTTATAGGTATGCACTTTGTTTTTCATTAAACGTTTATACCCAAGGTTACTGATAATTCCGATTACACTATCTAGATATATGCAAACATTTGTATGGAGGTGTGCACGTCCATAATTGCCTTTATTATTTGGTTCGGCGAACACTTCCCTGTTCCCTTAATGAACTTTCGCCAAAAATGTGCCCTTCTGCATAAGCTGTGTACTAGATCTACTTCGCTTGTGTTGACCGTATGTATTGCGATGCTCTTACTCTGTACAAATGAAGTGAAACAAATCAAAACCCTAGGATTGAAGACATACTGACGCTCATAAAAGAGTGCCACCCTGAAACCACTATGTCATAAGAGAAATTAATCAGCAAATCAATATCCTAAAAGCGCCAGAACCCACTATTACACATTGTCTCAATAGTGTACCAGGATTCAAAATTCGCTCGCTCAAAATTGTTCAAAGTTAGCTTGATAAATAGTTTTTCTGTACTTATTTTGATTATAAGTTGGTACGTATTAATTAGGGTGGAGTGTCATAGTTATACAACACGTGTAATGCAGGCAGCCTATGTGAGAATTGATAGGTTACAAGCATCAAGGATGTTCAAGGCGATCAGACATCTGCACTGCACTGGACAACCAACATTTTTACTGAACAAAAGTTTTGCACTCGTATCTCTGCATTGCCATGAATTTTGGCTGATAAAGCTTCTTTGCAGAGCAGCAATGGTGGCAGGTAAGATTTCAGGATATTTATTTGCGGTTGAGAATGCTCCTTTCTCAAATGCCTCTTCAAGCAAACGCCTTCAGCTGCTTACAATTTAACCCACTCATTAACATCTACAGAAGCCAAATTATACGGCTTGATACATTAGCTTTTATGCAAACTTTAGTGTAGAGAATGCATATAATGGAGTTACAGGTTAACTGAAAGCAAAGGCGCGTGATTACGGTGATTAGACGGTGATTATGCGGGCATTCTAAAAGTCCGAACGGATATATTTCAACACCTACAGATTGCAGCTAATTCAGGCAGGGCTGGAAGTGAGTTAGCAATTTCCTTCCACGGGAACGTCAGTACAAACACAAATACAGCCGTACGTGGAGGTGTGGCGGAAGGTGGAACACCATTACGACGACCATATTAATGGGTAGCGTCACCTTGAGATCGGCGTGGTTCAGCCTTTCCGGCATCGGTTCAAGATCTTACGCAAAGCCTTTTTTTCTTGATCCGCCGATACCGCCGGAAAACATTGGGATCGTGGAGGACACTGACACACCACTACAGATTAATAGTAACCGAAACAATGGACGCAAATTGTCGTTCCATTCTTGCAGAGCTGACCTTCGTCTTCTCACCATTTAATTCGGTACGTTTAAACGGAATAATGTTTTTGATATCTTTCTGAATCAGGAGCCATGTCAAGAAACTGCGCAATTTGTTATTAGTAACTGATAGCAGTACTGCTATGAGTTGAAGTTGTTCTAACCTCTAATCCTACTACATGTCTGTACGCTAGACGGAATTCCCGAGCAGCAGTAAGGAAAAGTTGTTCTCCTCGGATTCAGTGCAGACAGTGGCACTTGATTAATGTGTTTGACACAAAAACCTTGCAACCCGTTTCTTGTAAGTCTACTTTATGAGCTGTCGCTTTTAATGTCGCTTCTCCTGCTTTCGCTTAAACTGTAACTTTGCCGCAACTGTTTAAAATCACCAGATTCACATAGTTAATCAGTTTTCGTACCTGCAACTAATTCAGCTAAGCCTTCTCCTCGACCAATAGTCTTTGACTGCAAAGGAGGTAGGTCATATTTGAAAAGTTCTTACCTCGAAGTTTAAGCTTGAGCAAAGTCATGTGACAGTATCCAAAGAGCGCGGTCATTGCGTGTGCTCATATTGGTGGCCATGTTGCTGCGCTGTTCGACAAATATCGATGGCGTGCAACAATTTGGATGGCTTTGCAGCCAACGATAATATACAGCCATGTGGCGCTAATGGCTCAAAGTGAATAATCTATAGAACGAAAAATGGCAAGGGTGGAGGCCCCCTGTTAGCGCAAACAGGAAATTTGAAAAATTGGTGATCTCATTGTGGTGCGCCAATTGTGACTCAATTCGATGACCAAGATCAGTTTTCCAGCCATACTGGATAATCTAGCGCACATCTCTGCGGAGGGTGCCATTGAAATTGGTGCACGGTAAGCAGAAATGTCCTCTGTGAGCTTTTTCAGGCGACAAAAAAATCTCCTAAAGAAAAGCGAATTCTTGAAATCTTCTAGCGCCCAAAATCGAATAGAAAAGACAAAACGTAAAACGTTATCATTAAGAAAAAACAAATAGCCAGACATAATATGTAACCCATGCTCTGGACAATATTATAAGAACCATAATATGTAAACCATTCTTGACCATGCTGTATACAACGCAGGTAGCCTGAAGTTCTGCCAGTAGAGATCAATGCATATGTGTAATTCATACTCAGAAGAGAAAAGTGGTGCCAATTATTTTTACGCAGAGAGGCGAGGTAGCTGGCGAGGTGCATATTGCACAAAGATGTTACACAAAAAGTTTTTTACCTGTTTACAGATCGGTGTTTTATTCCCACAGGAGATACTTCGGTGCGGTATGCGCAGGTTGGTTGTATTATGTACGTGACTTAGTTCAGTAGCTAAACGAGAAAATAGCAAAAATAATAATTGACTTTAGCCCTTTTACATTATTGGATAACATCTTATGAATAATTTGAAGGCAATGAAATGAAAATAGGACCCCGTTTTTATTTTCCGTTGCCGGCAATGTAAATCATCATCATCATCAGCCTGATTATACCCACTGCAGGGCGAAGGCCTCTCCCATATTTCTCCACTTAACCCGGTTCTGTGCTAGCTGCATCCACTTGACCCCTGCGAACTTCTTAATCTCATCCGCCCACCTAACTTTCTGCCGCCCCCTGCTACGCTTTCCTTCCCTTGGAATCCAGTTTGTTACCCTCAGCGACCATCGGTTATCCTTTCTTCGCACTACATGTCCTGCCCATGTCCATTTCTTCTTCTTAATTTCTACTAGAATGTCGGTAACTTGAGTTATTTCTCTGACCCACTCTGCACGCTTTCTTTCTCTTAATGTTACCCCTACCATTTTTCGTTCCATAGCCCTCTGGGTTGTCCTCAACTTAAGTAGAAATCTCTTGGTTAGCCTCCACGTTTCAGCCCCATAGGTGAGTACAGGCAAGATGCAACTGTTGTATACTTTCCTTTTGAGCGATACCGGTAAGCTGCTAGTCATAATCTGCGAGTGCTTGCCAAATGCGCTCCATCCCAATCGTATTCTTATTGTTATTTCCTTTTCGTGGTCCGGATCTGCGGTTACTACCTGTCCTAAGTAGACATATTCGCCTACTACTTCCAGTATTTCGCTACCTTATGTAAACTGCTGTTCCTTTCCGAGGCTGTTGAACATTACCTTAGTCTTCTGCATATTGATTTTCAAGCCTACCTTTCTACTTTTCCTGTCTAGGTCATCAATCATTATTTTCAGTTCATCCCCCGAGTTGCTTAGCAAGGCAATGTCATCAGCAAATCGCAGATTACTGAGGTGTTCTCCATCTACCCTTATCCCTAACTGCTCCCATTCCAAGTCTCTGAATACTTCCTCTAAACAAGCTGTGAATAGTACTGGGGAGATTGTGTCTGCTTGCCTAACACCTTTCTTTATGGGAATTTTGTTACTTTCTTTATGCAGAACTATGGTTGCTGTGCAGCCATTATATATATCTTCCAGCACTTTCACGTACGGCTCGTCTACCCCCTGATTTCGCAATGCCTGCATCACCGCCGAGGTTTCAACTGAGTCGAATGCTTTTTCGTAATCAATGAATGCTATGTATAAGGGCTGATTATAATCCGAGCATTTTTCTATCACCTGATTGATGGTATGGATATGATCGATAGTAGAGTACCGTTTCCGAAACCCTGCTTGATCCTTTACTTGATTGCAGTCTAAGGTTGTCCTGATTCTATTAGCGATTACCTTAGTAAATACCTTATACGTAACAGACAGTAAGCTGATTGGTCTGTAATTTTTAAGGTCCTTAGGGTCCCCTTTCTTGTGAATGAGGATAATGTTTGCATTCTTCCATGGTTCCGGTACCGTCGATGACACCAGGCACTGCGTATGGAGGGTGGCCAGTTTTTCTAGCACGATATCCCCCCCGTCCTTCAGCAAATCTGTAGTTATCTGATCCTCTCCAGCTGATTTCCCCCTTTTCATAGTTTCTAGTGCTTTCTTGACCTCGTCCTTCGTCACTGGTGGAACGTCTGACTGTTTTTCCCTACCGCCAATCTCATTACGGTCCTGACTACTTTGGCTACTGTAGAGATCTGTATAGAACTCCTCGGCTACTTTGACTATCTTTTCCATATTAGTGATGACGTTGCCCGCCTTGTCCCTTATCGCATACATCTGGTTTTTGCCTTATTTATATTTATCGTTAAATATGCGCACTTTTTTTAGCTCGTAAACTTGTACTCCCGAAATGGTGTGCATTTTTTAAATAATGTAGATTTTCTTCTATTTATGCTGTAGAAGCAGCGGGAGTTATTTCCACAAAAATAATACGCCCAGAAACATGAATTTAAAAATTCTCATTATCGGAATTTTCCCGCCAAACAATTCAAACTGCACTGTCGATAAAGGAAATTGAAAAACTGCACTCAGCTTTTGTTTTGGCGGCCTGCATTTTCTTCTCATAATGTTAGCCTCAAAGATTAATGAGTATAAATTTCCTTAGTAACTATATTTAATTATTTTTTTAAATGCTGAGAGCTATCATGTGCATAAATGCCAACTGCGCTGCAGAGTCCACCTGTACGGACGGAAATGCCGAATCTTTCATATGATATTGTTACGGGGCTGCACAGTAAATGCATTTCTAAACACGTGGCCACCGATCGCTACATCTACATATCAAGCACCAAGAGGAACCATCGATCCTCTCTCTACCACACAAAATAATAAAATTTTATCGCGACCAAACATAATTTTATGGCCGAGCGATTCCTAAAATCTAAGCTCATCACGGACACTATATAAGAATAGTATCCAAGGCCATAACACAAACACCGTTCACAAACACTTCCAGGCGGTACTTTAGCATAACGACAGAGGAATATGTAACATCGATGACTTGGTGACCGCACATTCATCGGCCGCACACGCTAGCTTCCCGTTGGCGGCGAAGAACGGCGGGGAGAGGGAGAACAACGGGAGAGGGGAGCTGTGGACTCAGTTTCCAGCCAGAAGCTGGAGAGTCTTTTCGTGGTGGTGCATGAGGGAAGTGGGGGCGGGGGGCTGACAGGACAGGTCGCGGCCTTCTGGGCTCACATAAGTTCGGCGTTTCAACAATTACCACGGGTAGCGTGGAACCTGGTTGTGGTGGCGGCACAATCGGGATATGTGGCCGCACATGCCTCCGCGGTAACATACTAGTGATTCACGGCCACTGTCCGGATAATAGCCTTTGGAGACAGGATAGAAGTTATCAGAAAAGTACAGCCGCTGGTTCCGTTGTGGAGGAGCTGGCACACGTAGTAGGAGCGAGTGAGTAGATAGGGCCATAGTGGTCGTTCCTTGGTTCAGGGACACCATGAGTGTGAGCACTAGTAACCCAAGGGGAGGAGCGGTGGATCGGAGCTGCCTGCAGGGTGTAGCAAACAGAGGGGATTTCACTGCAGCTGAGAACATCTTGATGGCAGGAGAGTTCATCACGCGCAATTTGTCGAGTCATGTCGGTTAAATTCAGAGGCTCATGTGATTACGCGCTTGAGACAGTTTTCACAATAGGCAAACGGCCCAACTTTTTGGTTATGCGACGCAGCTTTAGAGCTTCGAACGTATGACAGTGCTTGATGGCGACCGTGGCAGAAAAACTGTGCACAGCCTTTTTATTGGCTGTATTCAGAGATATGGATTCAAAGGAGCTCGGATTAGATATTACTGAAAAAATTGTAATGCTTGGTTCATTCTGGACTTCGCCTGAGTAAGCTACGTAGAAAACCAACAGCGAAAAACGGTAAATGTTCTCTGCAGGCATATCAGGAAGGGTGTAAAATATAAAAAAAGAACTGAACTAATATAAAGTGTCGAAGACATACACTTATACTACAAGGCCGCAGTTACTGTAGATCTGGTTGACTACAATGAATTAAGACTATATTTTGGGTAGTCTATTTTGCAGGCAAATTTGTTTGTTTGCACGGAGTCATAACAGCAGACAATTAGGACGACAGAAATCAACGTTTTCCAGAGTCAATAGCGTGCCGATGGCCGATGATCCCTCTCGGAAGAACTATAGCCGCTATAGTCTTTGCACGAACAGGTGTGCATATGGATTTTCTGTTAGTCAGAAGGACTCCTGACAGCCATGTTTCAATACGTCTATGAAGTTGGTGCATCTCAGGCTCCAGTGGGTCGTGCCAGTGCAAATTATAATCCAGGTAAACGGGGCGGTACCACATAGCATCAAAATGAGCTCACTAATCGTACATGAAGCCGTCTAATTCGCTTAACTATTTGCGCGTTCATTTCCATAAGAGCCGTACCATTTAAGAAAAACGTTTATGAAATATATTCTATCTTAGAGTGCAAACAGCGAACTCAACGATTACCACAAACAAAAAAACATATATACACTCTTTACAACCATGAACACAAAAGCTGGAAAGACGAAAATCAGACACAGCTCATAATTTCGCTGTATTTTGAGTGATCGCTTTCAAACAGCAGTAAAGAGACTAATGCATGTATGAACAAAGGCGCATCCGCCAGCGGTGATGCGCGTGTTTGTCTTTCTCTTTTGCTCTTCTACACTGAAATATGGTATCTCACTGATTTTTCTTTGTTTAGTTGAAAACGAAGGACTTAATACAGTAAAAGTTTGGCAGACAAAGATATTAACCTCAGGAATCGGCGAATACTACTATGCCTATATCGTTTCCTCATCTAAACAATAGCAGCCGACAAATATTTCCGGTGGCGCCCCGAGCAAAGAACTCGAGTTCATGAGGATGAGGCTGCTTATCTGTCAATATAGGATTCACTAGATTTTCATAACCACCTGAAACATACGCGAACGGAAGCTCACTGAGGTTTTCTGTTAGTGAGGTTGACACGGTTCTAGTAGACCGGAATTAAAAAAGAAAACCTGAAAAAATACTCATGGCTAGAAATGAAGGAATCTTGCATGCAATGCGGAGAAAAGTCACATCTTTTAACGGATGAAAGTGACTTAAAAAGGAAACTCGCCATTCAGCATTTCTACGTTATGTAGTTCAGTTCAGTTCAGTCGTTCAGTCGTGTCCGACTCTTCGTGACCCTATGGACCATGTCACGCCACGCTTTCCGGTCTCTCACTATCTTCCTAACATCACATAACTTCATCTGCAGTGCCTCGAGGATGCCATCTAACCATCACGTTCGCTGCCTACCCTTTCTCCAGCGACCCTCAACCTTTCCCAACGTCAAACCTTTCTCCAGCGACTCCTCTCTTCTCATCAGATGACCAAAGTAGCTGAGCTTTAACTTTAGAATTGGCCCTCCAATGAGCGGTCAGGGTTTATGGTCGACAATATCGACTGATTTGATCTTCTGGCAGTCCAAGGAACTCTCAAGAGTCTTCGCCAGCACCACAATTCAAACGCGTCAATTCTTCGGCGGTCAGCCTTTTTCATGGTCCAACTCTCGCATCCATACATCACCACTGGAAAGACCATAGCACGAGTTATACGGATCTTGGTTGGCAGACTAATGTCTCTGCTCTTTACTAGGCGGGGTAAGGCTAACCATTGCTGTAGTTACCTATGATAAACTACCAAGAATGAAAATATTGTGTAAAGATAAGCGGGAACGGCTCAATGCTCAGCGAGAACCCAATGATTTATTATTTATTCGATCACTTATTTATAAAAGTAATCTGATATAGGAATTAGTTTGCGCTGTCTTCGCTGACGTCTGGTCAAACCCCCATCCCCGATATATGTCAGGATTCTAGAATGAAGAACAAGTTAGACCATTTGGACAAGAAGAAGAGGAAGCTAGAGCTTTGCATTCTTCGGTTTCTGACAACAGAGGGGCGGTTGTCGAACCTGGCTGTCCCTGTAGTCGCTTAGCGAGACCTTGCGCACGAGTTCGCCTTCGGAGTCTCCGTCCTCAGAAGGACTGACGAGCGTCCACGGCGGGCCACAGAGAACCTGTTGTGGCGCCATTTGGAGCTCCGCGTCGACAGCGCAAGATGATTATCGGCATCGGCCAGTCCGGCGAACAGGTGAAAAGCCGGGCTTTTCTACCCACTGCTGGCTTGCGAACATCGGTCGTCATCCTCACCTGTCATACCATCATCGGTGGGGATATGTCTGTTACCGCAAAATAACTGTCAGGGACTCAGAGAAGCTGCTTCTCTAATATTTACGCTGAGTGGCGATGAGAACAAATATTTCACGGTAACATTCATTACTCGTGCTTTTACAGTGGCGCTGGAACGTCTTCATGAATCATCACAAATACACCGGATTCTTTGTACTACTGAATCTTAGCTTCATCTGAAGTAAAACATCAGCAGATAAACATTTCAGTGTGAAAATTATTTGTATAAGAAAAACTATGTCGAATGTTGCATAATAGGGAACAGGCTAGCAGTTCTTTAATCAGGCGTTCCCCGTCGCTGCGGCCAAGTGGTTAGGACCTCCACTGGTAGTTCGCGTTTTTATATAGGCGATATAAACGAGGCCTGTGTATTATGCGGTGTCGGTGCAAACTAAGCAATCTTAGTGCCTGAAACTACGGTGCCCGTCATCACTGTTGGGACTTTTGTGCCTCAAGTACAGTACACTAACCTTAGTCATGAATCCTGTTCCCCCGGGCGTATCTATATTTCTCTGAATAAATGCAGCCACTCCTTCGCACCATTTTCTTTCTCTGCAATCGCTATTAATGGAAGCTGTATAGTGCTTTATTTTTACCTAATGCTTAGTGCAACCTATAAGCCCCTTACAAGTTACACGATCATGCACATATCATTTATACCCGTTTCAATTTTTATACACTTTTTCATATTAACACTAGAATGCTTTCACTTGTGCTCTTGACCACTTCGGACAGTATGCCAATATTATCGCAAATATCAGCGGCCAATTCAGATCTGGTTGCCCTGCTCTAAGAAATCGAAGAGTTATTATAATGCATGATTAGAATTCATATCCAGATTTTTGATTTCACGGACGCAGTTTGCTCTAAATAAACAAATTGTACGATGAAAGCCCTAAATGAAAACTTGAGAGGGTAGTGCAAGCAAAGTTCTGTAAAATATAAAAATAATGCTCAAAGCGCACAGACAACAGTACTTGATACGATGATGCTATTATCTTGTGCAATGGGATCGGCATGGAATATGTAAATATGTTTGGCACTTAAAAAGACATATTTGAGCATTACTTCCGTCACTTAATTCGTACGTCACCCGTTACATCCCTGCCTACTCGCTTGTATGCCTTGCAATTCGTATCTTTTGTTTCCTGATGAGTAAAATTGAGAAATTTCCAGTAAGTTCCGCGAAACAGTTTTTGAACCACAATTGTTTCCCGTATTCTAAAAAGCACCGTATTTACCAATACATCCGCTGTCCTCCCTCGCAGGTGTGCATTTTTAAACTTGTTTGCAGATAGTGTCGCAATAGTTTTTATGATAAACTTAATTAGTCGTTTTGAGCTTAGGACAAATAGGGGCAGCAAAATGTTAGAATTCCTTCTAGGCGTGGACCATATATTTGTCTCAATGTGGTCTTAAACGTATTCCAGAATTGTCCGCAGCCGCCTCAATGATGTTTTACGAACGGAGCCTTTTGATTTTAATAAGAGTAACAACCTGGTGGAACGCACATCGCTGCTGGATATGTGTATGAAGCTGGCTCACAAAAGCTGGATATGTGTCTGAAGTGTCCACCAAGATGCGCAAACGCTTAAAAAGGGGGGAACACTGCCCACACGCTGCAAAATGAATGGAGTGCGTTTTGGCGGTCTGGCCTCATCTGCAGTGTTTCTTTTTTATCGAAAAGGAACGTTATTACTGAAAGTTCTAGGAAACCTATTTAGCATTGTCTTGAGGAACAACTGCTCAGAGAAGCGGGTGTAGGTCATCTTTAAAAACTGCTAGCTATGTCTGCATCAAAGTATCATTTACATACCTTTATTAACTGAAGAAAGCCGTCACATAAACAGGTGCTGACGTAAAACACTATCGGGGCAGAATTCCAGATATAGACAGATCTTGATCTCTGAAACCACACTCGGGACTACGAAGGAACACGACCTTCAAGTGAGGTTTTCTCATTGAGCAAGTTATGTTTTAGGACCGATAAAGAGAAACTGTGCCACGTAAAAAGTAACCTGGTGAAAACAGTTCTGTCAGCATTTCCTAGCACCATATGAAAAAATTCTGGAGGGCACTTCGGACCACTAAAGTGCAATCAGGCGAAAGCCGCTACAGTGCGGTGGATCGAAGCCCTCCACCACGGCACCTCTATCTCACTCTCTTCTTTCACTCCCACCTTCCTCCCTTCCTTTACGGCGTGGTACATGTGCCCGCTGAGAATTGTGACAGATATTACGCCTTTTATGTCGCTGATGCCTGCTCACCTAACGCCTCTATAGCCATCTGGGTCTGCTTCTGTTTGCTGTGTGGTGCGGTGTTCGAGGAAGCGGCAAATAAAGGCGCCGCACGGACACCAGGATCGGACGCCAGGCGGAGTCAGCTTCGTAAATCATGAATCACCTGGTGACGTCATGACCTGTCATGACTGTACATCGCGCGGCCCCTTTCAAACACAACCAGCATTTCATTGAAGCCATCAAAGTTCACCGGCGTTGTATGATTCGTTTGCAGGAAAGGAAAGCCGCCGTATCTGCCACTCGCGAAATCCCGCTGTCATCTTCACTACCGACAAGGGGAATTATGAAGAGCATTCACGATCCGGGGAGTGGTGGAAATGGTGAAGCGCTAGGCTAGGGATCCGAGGGATGAAAGTTAGACTCCCGGTAGAGACAAGGTTGAATAACTGTTTTCAACTCTCACTCTCTAAAGCGTGACACCTCTACTGAAAATCTTCTGCTGTCAACCTTCTATCACAACAATGAGGCATTAAATGCTTTCCCCTTATTTCTGCATCGACGCTTTCTTCCTGATTGCCATAATTGAAATATAACATTTTAGTAATTAGGTAAATTGTTTCCAGTCAAAGCAGAAAGCTGGGCTAGTTAGTGTGCCATCATAAATAAAAAGACTAGCGCAAAGAGCATAGACACAGACATAGGAGTAGACAGGACGAGCGCTCGTCCTGTCCTTCGGGTAGTATAAGCCTTATTTTCTGGCTTTTTTCAATTTTTCCAGCTGGTAGTTAAACCTTGATAAAATATCACGAAACATTTTAAGTAAACCAAATTTTTCTAGCATACACTAAGAAATTGTGAAGTCATTCAAAGAGGCGAGCGAAAGTTGTTCAACTTCATGAAATTTTGTAACTCAACTGGTCTCGCTAGGGAAGTAGCAGCCTGTCAATATACAAACGAGGGAATCTCTAAGATATTTGTTTTTGGAAAAACTCAGTGGAGCACTCAGTCTCTCCTATCGGGTGGAACACTCAGTCTCTGTGCGCGTATCTTCTGCTGCCTCAGCATTGGCTCCTTGCTGGCGCTTGACTCAGTGATCGCGTGTTTCATGCAGACTCCGAGAGCGATGAAGGCTCGCAACGGCTCATCTTGGACCGGGTCTTGGTTTGCGCCAGAACGCACCTTCATGCACAAGTGCCTGAAATCCGCTCTGCACTTCACTACCGTCCAGCAGCTGCCAATACAGGAAAGCACGAAGCAAGGTATACGGACGCTCAGGTGCACCAAGACATCGCCTGAGGCAAATTACATGAGTCGTTGTGAACCACAAACGACCCATCTCTTTTCACGGATGTTAAAAAAAAGTTAGGTAATGATGAGAAAAAAATTAAAGTGAGGTGCCCTCTAGGAGCTTTTCGCTGACGCTTAACACTGGTCGCTTTGCTAAGCAGGTTTAGCTGTATGTTTTAGGCCACTAACAACATTTAGTGGCATCGCAGAGCTCCATGAGCTGTGCATAAATTCTAAGCACGCGTTTTGGTCGGGATCCCGTGGCGTTAACCGGCAAATCCATCACTGCTCCCAGTGCGCGGACCATGTAATATCAGCTGTTTCGCTGAGTAAAGAATAAAACCACATCCTAAGCAGCATGAGCTAAGCACTAATCTGCTATATTCTTGCCTCGTTTCACTTCAATATTTTTGCATTTTACTCTTGTTGTACAACTTGGCTCGCCGAGATTAGCCTTGAACGTTACTATTATACGCTAAGTTTTGCCAAATTACAAGATATACTTTTTTTTATTGGGGCATAAATACTTAGGACCATTCCCACAAGAAAAGACATTCGCTGACAAAAATATTGCTTCAAAAGAAACTCAGAGGAGGTCTCCGAATTAAACTTATTAACTGCAAACAAATAAAAAGTAATCAAAATTTTAAATCTCCAAACCCTGTCCGTAAAAATCAGTGCGGAGAGGGTGTAAACTCCACCTTTAAGGCTATTTCCCCAGAATGTTAATGGCTTCCCGGCAGTTTGTCAACTGTGCTTCCGCATCTTTCTTCGCATGCATGGATTAAGCTAGCCCCTTAATTGCTAGTCCCTTATTCTTTTGCCCCGCCATGGTGGCGCAGTGGGTGGTGGGCTGGACTGCTTAACCATGTCGTGCGAGCGTTCAGGTGTGGCAGTGTGGTAGCATCATCCCTGACTCAGAATGCTATGGTCCCGCAATTCTAATTCTTATCACTCTCTTTCTCCTATCTGAAATCAGTGACTCGAGCTGGCAGTCACTGCCAAATCAACCACGTCGTCTAGTTGTGTGACATAAGGCAACCCATATACGACCAATCAATACCAGGTCATGCCTAGCTCAAACCTCCGCCTGCCACAGCCATGTCTATCATTTTTCTCACATCGTCGGCACCAGTGTTTCCGGAGAACGGGGCGTTTAGCGCTGTAATGGTAAAGCTGTTAGTGAAGGATACGAAAAAAACGGTAAACCACGTATGCGAATCATGATTATATGGTTAAAATGGTACGTTCCCGGTTTCCTGTATCTTCTTAAAAGATGTCTAGGGTACCATCGGCTTCTACCTGGAAACGGTGCCATTAGTCAATAAGCTAGCCTAAACCGAAGCTGTTTTTAAATTATGGGTTGAACGTCCCGAATTGACGCCTCGGTTACGAGAACAGAGTATGACAACGCTATTTGTTTATACCAGTTATTTTACACCCTACAACAGTTTTGAAAATGAATAAATTCTATCGTGGAGGTGCGTGTATTCTTGCTTCGCCTCTGTGTAAATGAGGCAGTGGGGGCCCCAATTGAACCCGCGACATTTGGATTCGGTGCCGAAATATAAAGCCTGTGAGCTTTGTCTGTTGTTAAATCTCACCGCAGACACATTTTTATATTTCTTTTTCTGATAAGTTTCGCTGTGACATCTGTTGCGATGGATCGAATAATAAAGTAAGCATGTTTTAAAAATAATTTCGAATCTTTAATACCTCTCGAGCTTGCTTGCTTGCGGGCAGGTTGCCAATTTGCTAGTTTCGCTGTCAAAGTTTTAGATGCTCACCAATGATGTATTTATCATTTCGTTTGACATCACAGTGAGAAGCATAAAATCGATTAAGAAATGCCATAGCCTTGACTGCTTATTAAAGCTAGCCATGCACCACTCACTTTTGAATACTGCCAGATCGACTTTAAGGGCTGCAGGTTACTGCGCGTGTGTTTGACGTTTTTGCTGTTTTGATCACCTGGCAACACTTCTGAGCGTTTTTATATTATGTGTGTATGTATTCGTGTTCCCAGATAATGAAAATGTAACTCGGTGATCCGAGCTCTTTGTCTAGCTTTATTCCTGTACGCCCATTTATACTTACCGTGGAGTTTGGAATTGACACGAAGACGGCTGTGTGCTACGCGGTAGCGTATATAGGCTCGTACGGTATTAAAGTCGTCGCCGTACATTACTTTGAGATGGTTTTGATGACGTGAATGAAACGTGCCTTAAACCGTGGACGTTGTCTAGTATAAGTACTGCGACGCAACAATTCTTCTTGCAGAGTTCAAGGTGGTGTCATACCATTTGTTTACCATTTAGCATCCGTCTGGCTGTAAATTTCGAGGTTAGATTGCAAAAGGTATTCAAAACCACAACATACGCATTTCCAACTGTATGCCTCTCATTTTAAGGGTAGATGCAAACCAAGAAGGGAGGCTAATACTGCGCCTTCCTTTCACCAAAGGAATCGAACCCACTACAGGTGTTAGGACTCAGCCAAATGCAGTGCCACTTTATTATTGCGAAGTTTTCGGGAATGCAAATACGATGTTAAAGGCGCTGTCACGAGTACTCTCTTAAGATTTCTCCTCATGTTTGTGCGTAAACACCTGCAATCACATTGCAAAGCTGCACAAAACATTTCATGCATCATTTCCCCTTCCTTCCTACAGGTTAATGGTTCCATCTCTCCCCGTGCACAAATAGGTTTGGTTTGTGGGGTTTAACTTCCCAAAGCGACTCAGGCTATGAGGGACGCCGTAGAGGAGGACTCCGGATTTTGCGACCACCTGGAGTTCTTTAACGTGCACTTACATCGCACAGCACACGGGCGCCTTGCTTTTCCCTCCAACGAAAAGCGGCCGCCGAGGCCGGGTTTCGATACCGCGCCCTTGCCGAAGCTGCTTGAACAAAGTGTGGTATGCCTACAAAACTCTTTTGGCAACATACAATCATTATGTGGGACTGATGTACAGTTTCCTTTTAAAATTAATCTAATAGAAATAGAATAATATTCATTTATAGTTGCACATGATTTATTTTGCCGTAACCCTGCGGTTCCAGTCACGAGAGCAGCTTTCCCGCCGACGCTCCTGGCGGCCATTCTTGTCGGCGTAAACCATGGCCGGAGGGCCGTTCGAGGAACTGGGAGCGGCCAAAGCTGATTTCCCGCTTGCTGACATCGCATCGCGTGAGTAATACCGAGGGCAGCACGGCGTTCCTCAACATGCTGCCCAAAGTACTCCGGCAGTCTCTTACTGTTTCGACGAGGAGGCCAACCGGACAAGAGCGCAGGTGGCTATAGCTGAATGTAGGGTTGAAACTTCTGGCGATGGCGAGGAAAAACAAATGTTCGCGCGATTGTTTAGTACTTTATGCGTGTTAAACATTGCGCGGCTATGACTTCAGCTCATTCGCTTGAGTGTTTGATCTTGAGCCGATAGATGCCGAGTGCAGGGCTGCATATTTTTTGACCACTTATTGTTCTTCAACGTGCACTGACCACGTTACTAGAAGGGGGATTAACAATTCATTCGCTTGTACGTGGTTGCTCGGTCTCTCTATGGTGGGATGCTTGCCGGTGCCAATGCGTCAAAGTTTCGACGCAGCTATGAGGCCATTATGTAGCCATTCTTACCAGAGCTGATGATTACATAACTAATTTCAATCGGTATAGACTTCCGCAATTATGTTCATAATTCTTATAGTATTTGAATTCATAAAGTATTGTAGGAGCGTCAGAACACAATCGAAATGCAAGTTTGTATAAGGTCATTTCGTAGTCTAAGCGTTGTGTACCGTGGCAGGTCTGAGGAGAGCCGGGGATCAAACCAGTGTCGTCAAAGGTATTTTATTGCATCCACCTTTATTTTCTGGAATATCCCCATAAGAAGAAGCCTCGTTTTTTTTCCAATAAGAACCTTGTCCTCGTAGTTATGTGTTCGTCTTGCCTTCGAACATTGAAGATTTTACCGTCCGCTGCCTGGGATGCCGGAAGCGGCTTTTCAGCGGAACGTAATACGTGGCTTATCGAGTTCTAATGAGCAGTCAGGACGCCATAAGATTGCAATGAATGGGCGATGTAAAGATGGCTCCAATCCGGGACCTTCGCCGCTTCTCTCTCATTCTGACGCAGCAGCTAAACTGCTCCGCAACAATTGCAGCTATTTAGAAACATAGAAGAGTTCGAAAAGTTTTCTCGTAAATTCAAGCTGTCTGATGCAAAGCTTTTTTGTGATGCACTACAGAATGGCTGGGCATAGAGAAGAGCTGCTTTATTCAAATCTTTCTCTCGTGTACGACTTTTGCGTTGATGGCGGATGAATAAAGAAGGAACTTTCTCTCTCGAGTCTGCGCATCCACTCGGAAATTGCTGTCCAGAGGTAGGGCTGATTAAACCTGCTCATCAGTGGTAGCGGCTGTGTGCGCACACCTCAGCACTCGGCACAGAGCGTGTGAGGTGCAGTGAGTTTATTATACAAGCCTCGTATCGGGCTAGTTGACACTGATAAAAAGCGAAAAGAAGAAAAGAGGGCATCTTTCAGTCTAATACGAAACGGCGAGTAACTATCCCGCTCAGCTTGAACAAGATACATTAAGGCAAGCAAGAAATATTGCCCTCGAAGCGATGTTGGGAATTATATTAGTTGGCTCACATGAAGGGAAAGGTACAGTATCTGTCACACTTGTTCTGTGGACAGCTGAACCGCGCCGTAAGAGAAGGGAGGTAGGTGGGAGTGAAAGTAGAAAGAGAGAACGGGGAGCCGTAGTGGAGGGCTGCGGAGTAATTTCGACCACCTGGAGACAGCACACGGACGGCACTTCGTTTCGCCTCCATCGAAAAGCAGCCGCCATGGTCAGGTTCGAACCCATTTACTCCGGCACAGTAGCCGGGCGTCTTACCACTGCACCACCCCGGCGGGGCCTTGGAAGTTGTATGTTTCTTTGGGCTCTTGTACGTGTTTCTACGCTCACGTCTCAAGCCTCGTTGGCCTTCTTGCCCCCCTGCTGCTGCTGTCTGCCATAAGCGCAATTCGACTAACAGCTTTTTTCTGTCATTCTCAACTAAAAGGTCTGCTCTTTCCGTTTTTCACCGTTATAAATTTAAAGTGCGCTCGCCAAAGCATTTGCACTGAGAAAGTGACAGTCTTTCGAGCCATTCATTAAAATAAAAGCAAATCAACGTTATAAATATGCCTTTCCTGATCCAAGCTGCCGGAGATATGACTGAAGAGTGGGGATAAGAATCAAATATCAGATTCCTTTCCATTTTCGGTTGTCTGAGTACTGGTTGTTTCCAGGTACTGGAAGAATATTTGAGACCCATAGAGAGTAGGGGCATGCTTTATTTAGGATGCTTTGCACATTTTCCCGCTTTTGTAGGCATCTTTGCGGTACTTTGAATAGTTTTCTGTCGACGTCGTGATGTTGCTTCGATGTGATAGAGAGAAAGGCGGCAAAAAAGGGAATGTGAAGATCCGCCTCTTAGCAGTGGCAGAGAGGGGCGTCAAAAGCAAATAGCAAAATTCACTCTCTAAACGTGGCTACCTGCCAGTATGAGGCTACTGGATAGGGGAGCAATGCGCATAAAGGAAGTGGTTACCACGCGTATACGGGACAAAAAGACATAGGTAACGGCGAAAACCCTGGATTGAGGAGGGTTTCCGTAACTGTGGTTTCAAAACAACTTCCCTGGAGAGTATCCATGCAGCAGGGGCCATTCAAGATCACCTGTGATCGGATTTTGCAAGAAGACGTATTTATATGATTTCCCGTTTAGCTACACATAACGCTCAGCCAATCGCGATGACCATGCTCTAATTTCTTCTAATTATCTTGCGTCATGTAGAAACAATGACCTCGTACTCTTTCCAACAACCAGTTGATGACTTTTGACTCTCAGCAGAGAGCTTCTTTAATTATGCAAGGGTCGGAGAGTGGAAATGTGAGTACATTTTTTTTCTATGGTATTTGGTCTCATTTTTTCTTACGTATACGTTTTCGTTATTTCATTGCCCATCGAACATTGTACTCGAATCGTTTCACTGCGCAGGAGACCCTCCTCGAGGTGGTCTTTGGCGCCTCGCAATACCCGTGCTCTCCTGTGAGCTGAACGAAATGCTAGAAAGTCTGCTGCAGCAATAGAAGCAACTCCAGAAGCAGGCCAAGGATTTCCAGGAATCGGTCCTACTCGACACCGACGCCACCATGGAGTAACTTTTGCTAGAGATGTGCTGACCTACGCAATAGAGCTCGAGCATTATCTTATAATTATCCTTCTTTTAGTTCAGTTTCCAATATTTTTTTTGTACCCATTTTATTTCAACTATCCTTTTATTACCCCTTAAACCTTCTCATTAGCTCGCTTTCAGCTTTCTCATTAGCCCGGACGGATCGTGTAATTACACAATGATTTCGCATTGTATCAAACATTGGCTCGATTTATTTTACTGCGCACGCAACTGGCCTGCAACGTGGATGGCAGCGGCTTCCATTCCATGTACTCCTCTAACAACTTTACTTTCCCCGGTGCCAAACCATTTTCTGCCAACCATTTACTAGCGGGGACCAACCTCTGTGTCATGCACATCTGGCGAATTTGGCTTTATCACCTTTTTACTACCACTAAGGTCTAACCTCCACATCGACAAATATATGGTCCCCATCTACTCGCCTATAAGCATTTTAAGCACCTCTGCTGCGGTTTGCGCTGTCCACAGCCTTTTGACACAGGTAATACGTGTAGATATACACTAGTCTGAATTGTACAGAAAACAAGGGTATACTGCTCTAGACACACATTTTCAGCGATTTTTTACTTCATTCATTGATTGGCTTATATATCTGGGTGCATTCTAATGAGACAATGCGGAATCAATGACAAATTTTAAAATATTAGCTGGAACACTAAAAAGTAAGACCACGTGCTATACCAGCCTGGATCTAATATTTTGGCGTAATGTTCACCACACCATAGACTTGGCTATTTTTGAACGACTGTGAGTGAGTGGAAAACTTTTTTGAGTAGACATAAGGGAGGGTAAGTGGTGGGTGTATGTAATGGTATATGTAAGTGGTGTCTTTAGTCCGGGACTCCAGCGGCTGCCGCTGCCATCTTCGCACGTGTCACGAGGGCCCGTTGGGCCTCTAGGTCAGAACTGGATAGGGCAGACTCCCACCACTCAATTGTTGGTACTGAATTCGGGGCACCTGGAGGATTCTGTGGGCAGGTTCACACCATGTGGTGCAGGCCTGCCTTCTTACCGCAATATTTGCAATTGGGGTCGCAGAACCCGGGTGTATTGTATTTAAACGGGCTGGTCTGTTATATGTACCTGTCTGTTGGCGTCGCCATCTAACTTCCTCCACTTTGGAGATCCCCTAGGGGGGGGGGGGTTCTTTTCTCCAAGAGAGAGTGCAGTTCTATAACCTCTCCGCATACGTGGCCAGAAGGCCAGGATAGGAAAGTCGAGGATGGAAGGGTCGAGTCCCGAGGGAGGAGAGCTCGGGCACCGGCATGGGCGCATTAAAAACGTGATGAAAAATTACGCCGCGAATGCTGCTGCTGGAGCTGCTGTTAGCAGCTCTACCTGCGATCACTTGCCTGTCCTCGTCGCCGATGCATTTTTTTCTTTCTGTCGGCGATTCGAGATTTTTCATGAAAAGATAACCTTAACCAGGACCGGCCCACTGAGTAAAGCAAAACCATAAACTTATCCAATCTCAAGGATGATCTGAAACAACCATCAAAATGGGAATGCTGTTAGGCACGATTACGAATCAGTAACGCACGACAAGTCCCTAAAAACGACCAAAGTAATACAGAGCACCATCTCCGGCTGCGTCAAGGGAAACCAGTGATAAAAAGACAGTTCTCACAAGCACAACCTCGTACAGCTCAGACAAGCCTCGTCAAAAACAATAAATACGGTGAAAAACGGTACCAAATTAGAATAAAACCAATTTTCAACAACAAAAAGAAACAAAAAACGAAAAAAAAATAAGACGCCAGGCTATGACACGGGATCGTATTTGAACCAAAGAAAAGACGGACCTACGGGGTAGGACCGGCTGTTCGATTGAGGAGACGAAGTTCTCAAAAGGTCGAAAGACAAATGAGAGCGCCTCGTCAGTGATACCCTCCACGTCGGCACTACAAGATTTTGCGTTAGCAAGCCTTCTTTTTCCTTGACGGATAAAGAATTTCTTTTTGTAAGGACATAGGCTCTGTTTCGGTCATCTTTCATAATGTGTCTGCGTTTCCTTTTGGTCCTTCCTTGAATACGCCATTTGATTTTTGAGCTGAATTTATGTCAGCTACCGTGTAGGGTCCACAAATGGGCATTGCCGCAGGAGGCAGATTCTATCTTAGTTAGAAGGTAGCGAGGTCTTGGGCGCCCGTGACAGTTGCGGAAATTGGTTCTTCTTTCGAAATGCAAAGCCGGAAGCTCACTGATAAGAATGTACACAAGCGTTCCAAGGAGTGATGCTCAGGTCTGTTTATGGTTATGCGCATCGCAGAAGCACCGTAAATCTCACGGAGCCTCTCGCCGACCATGCACATCACCGAACAATATATCAATATGCTAAAAATAGATAACCTCTGCAGCGCTTTTCGAACACGTGGGAAGCCTCGATCGGCTGTCATTGGTTGAGCACCTAAACGCCATCTTGTCTTCTCTTCAAGGAAGAAAAGACGCCCTCCTGCACTTGAGCGCACAAAGACACGCAGCGGTGCCACTTTTCCTCAGCGAAAGTGGCAGCGCAAAGCATCCACCCCAGACGAGAGGCGCACGAACACTGCCTTTCCTTCCAGTAGAGCATCCGGCCGTCGCACTCATAACATCCGCCTTGGCTTCGAGATATGTTGTATGCAATACCTAGTATCGGCAGCAGCCTACCGGCCTTATAAAGGGTACGTTTTATCCGCCCTCTCTTTCTCCTCGTCTGCGTTGAAATGGGAAAAGGGCCTTTGGACAAGTCAACACAAACTCGAAGGATAATGTTTCCACAAGGGACCAAAATTAGCTCTTCACGCTAGAGACTTCTGCGGCTGCTTAACAGCGAAAGGTGTACATTACTGGTTGGATTCGTTCATGGGTTTAATGTCCAAACGTGACTGAGGCTATGCGTGAGGCCAAAATGGAGGGCTGTAAACATTTCGACGATCTGGTACTCTTCAACGTGCACTGACATCTTACTCCTTGCTTTTCGCCTCCATCGAGAAGTCTTCGCCGCGAAATGTGTCCATACTGTATACTTGGCGCAGAGGTTAGACGCCCTATTAAGTGCATCATTGCGGCGTGCAATCACATTAATAATGAATACATGCAGGGCTGTATACTAACCTCAAAACACTACAGTTTCATTCGCTAGTGTCTATGCATTGTTCTCCTAGCGGGACGTACCGTACACAACTTATATTTCAGATACATTTATTTATTGCTGATGCCCCAGTGTTTATTTTCCTAACACTTGGCACCAAGCAGAAGTATTTACTCTTTGCTATCATGCACGAAAAGCAGTAGTATATAGACGCGAACAGACGAAACACAATGGTAAAGAAAATATTCGCCGTCATGTAAACAACGACTGGATTGATGTAAACACGGGTTCATGAAGTAGAACTAAGAAAACACCCCTGCAGCCAGCGTAAATATTTTACGCGCCCTCATAGATTTGACGCCCTCAAAAATGCCTGCGTGCATGTTGTGTTACTGCCGGAATTACGGGTACCGAAACATTTACACGGCGCCAACCCAAACAGAATCACCTGTCACAGAATCGCAGAAGAACCTGAATGTACGCCCTCATTTTAAAGACAGTTGCTTATAGGCTTCGTGAAGTACCTTCACAGTATACAGGGGCGATCAGCTAAATCATCCTTCCGCGTAAAATTCAAATACTTGTGGCGTAACCGATTCGACGCGCTGATGTGGGCGTATGTCCGAGCACCAAAACACCAAATATAGAAAGCGGAATTGATGATGGAAAGCACAACTTGTGAAATTAGCCTATTCATTTATTTACTAGCTACGTGGAGTAGTTGGGATCTCTCAAAAAACCCACCCCTCTTGTAGGAAAGAGGGGTGAAAGGTCACAAGTTGCTTTTCGTGGTAAGAACACAGAAGCTGACTACCATAAAAGGGGGAGGCTCTGACGCAGACAAACGAATGCATAACCTGAAGACATGTGCCGGGGGAACTTTTTGGCATTGGCTACCATGCAAGAGTGGCGGACGTCATGACGACAACGAAGAAGAACGAGAATACAGCAAGCAGCGAAAAAGTGCGTTCTTGGTTACTCTCACTTTAGCCAATGACAAAGAATGCGTTTCACACAGCGTGTGGGGTTAGAATGTAGTCCGATGTGAGCGGGGTTAAATGGGTGCACTATATCCATGATTATAACAACTTTGCCTGTATAATGCGCCAAGCTCTTAGCTCTACAATGGTTTCAACGGCTTAGCGCACTTCCCATCTTCGGTAGCGCCCTCACTCGGCTAATGAACTAAGCTCTACAAGCTCCGAAAAGAGTACCTCCTGTTTGTTGGCGGTCCTTATTGCGCCTCATCTTTTGCTGAAGACATACGCGATCTGACACATCTGGCTGCGACAAGCGCAAGACTGCACTCAACATTTCTTTGGACTTGAGCAGCCGCTTCTTTGACTAATCCATTGTGTTGGCATTCACCAGGAGGCACAGCCTCTTTTATGTCTTTTTTGGATGGTGCTACTGTCTTAGACACGTGGGGCTCGGCAACAAGATCTGTGATATGGCTGTCAAGATGGGAGCATCGTGGGCGAAGCCAGGACACATCTGCGGTGCGGTCGACGTTGGTCTGTTCCAGCTGTAAGATAGTTTCCTTGGGAGTGCTAATGTCTGTCTGCAGCTTCACGGCGACAGCTTCGAGGTCGTCCTGAGGTTTACCTGACTGTAGCTGCATCTTGGTACTTGCGTCTTACCGCTAGATGAAAAAGAGCACTTAGAAGAATATTAAGCGATGGACAACGATGCCTCACAGAAGGTCGTAACAGGACTGCCGAGGAACGGTAGCTATTGGCTGCCTGGAAGATAAAATATAATGATATGAACAACTTAAACCAATGATTCACTGCATCGTAGAGCATCAGACAATTGTCGCTGTGGCAGCACAAATAATTTTATTCAGTGTCTGCAAATTTTAGGGCAGAGATTGCATATAATGGGGTGGGGGAGGGGGGGGGGGGAGTCACAGGTTCAAGCTGAAGGCAAACGCGCGTGCGCGCTGGAAGAAATCTACTGTTGTCTGCTTTCTAAATTTCAATTAGACGGTGATTACGGGGTCTTTCTATAAACCCGAAAATATAAATTTCAACAACTTCAGATTGCAGCCAATTCAGGCAGGGCTGGAAGTGAGCGAGCATTTTCCTTCCGCGTGAACGTCAGTACGAACACAAATACAGCTGTCCATGGAGGTGCTGCGGTAGATGGAACACCATTACGACGACCACATATCGGGCAGTGTGACCTTGTGATCGGCCATGGTTCAATCTTTCCGGCAGTGGTTGAGGACCTTACACGAAGCCATTTCTTCTTGATCCACCGATACCGCAGGAAAACTTGGGGATCGAGGAGGACACTGCCACTCCGCTACAGATAATAGTAACCGAAACAATGGATGCAAAACGTCGGTCCAGTCCAGTTTGAAGGGAATAATGGTTTTTATACCTTTCTGAATCAGGAGCCATGTCAAGAAAATGAATAAAGTATTATTAGTAACTGAGAGCTGTACTTCAATTAGTTGAAGTTGTTCTAACCTATAATCGAACTAGATTAATTTCTGTACGCTAGAGGGAACTTCCGAGCAGCAGTAAGGAAAAGTGTCATCCTGGGATTCAGCGCAGACAGTCAGTGAAACTTGTTTAATGTGATTGAGGCAAAAAAATTGCAACTCGTTTCTTGTAAGTCTACTTTATGAGCTGTCGCTACTAATGTCGATTCTCCTGCTTTCGCTTAAACTGTAACTTTGCCGCAACTGTTTCCAATCAGCAGATTTCTATCGTTTATCTGTTTTTCCGCCTGCCACTAATTGAGCTGAGCCTTGCCATCGACCAATGCTCCTCGAGTGCAAAGGAGGTAGGTCATAATTGAACAGTTCCCACATCGAAGTTTAAGCTTTAGCAAAGTCATTTGACAGTATCCAAAGAGCGCGGTCATTGTGCGTGCTCATATTGGTGGCCATGTCGCGGTGCTGTTCGAAAAATATCGATGGCGTGCAACAATTTGGATGTCTTTGCAGCCAACGATATTATACAGCAATGTGTCGCTAATGGCTCAACCTGATCAATCTTTATGACGAAAAATAGCAAGGGTGGGGGCCACCTGATAGCGCAAACAGGAAACTTAAAAAAATTGGTGGTCTCATTGTGGTGCGCCAAATGTGACACAACTCGACGACCAAGTTCAGTTTTCCAGCCATACGTGATAATCTAGCACACATCTTTACGGAGGGTGCCATTGAAATTGGTGGACGGTAGGCAGAAACGTTCTCAGTGAGCTTTTTTAGGCGACAAAAAAATCTTCTAAAGAAAGGTGAATTATTGAAATCTTGCACCGCCTAAATTGCATAGAAGAGACAAAACGTGAAAATTTATCAAGAAGCACAAAAAAAAAAGAAACTGCCAGACATAATATGTAAACCACGCCCTGAACAATAATATAAAAATGTATAATACGTAAACCATCCTCGACCAAGCTGTAAACAACGCAGGTAGCCTGAAAAGCTGTCAGGTGAGAATCATGGATGTGTGTAATTCGTACTTAGAAGAGAAAAGGGGTGCCAGTTATTTTTACCCATGGAGACGAGGTAGTTGGCGAGGTGCATGTTACTCAAAGATGGGGTGCTTTTTTACCTGTTTACAGATCGGTGTTTTAATTCTACAAGAGATACTTCGGTATGGTCTGCGCTGGTTGACTGCATTATATACGGGACGTTGCTAAATAGCTAAACGAGTAAATAATAAAAATATTTGACTTTTTCGCTTTTGACATTAGTCGATAACATCTTATGAATAATTTGAAGGCAGTCAAGCGGTGGCATATGACACTCCCCGAGCAGCCACAATGGATTCATGTGCTTGACAGTTTGGTAAAACTGAAAAAGTTTTAACCCGCCGTGTCACGCGAAAGTGTGCTGGCACGTTTTATTGTTCATCGTCTTGTTTTGAATGTCCAAGTCGGCAATAAAGAAAAAGAAAAAAAAAGTCAAGCGGTGGCCCTTTGGGAGAGCATCCGCCTCGCATTCGGGAGGTACTGAGTTCGATCCCTGGTGCCACCGGGTACCCACCTGTTTTCAATTGGTACAAGCTTTCCCCCTGCTTGATGCTCGGCTCTACTGGGGTAAAATGCTTGGGAAAAGTTAGGCCCCGTTTTTAATTCCCTTTACCGACAATGGAGTTTGAAATATTTATAGGCAAATATGCGCCCTTTTTTAGCTCGTAAACTTGTCCTCTCGAAATGCACATTTTTAAATTAATGTAGTTTTTTCCTGTTTGTGCCGTCGAGGCAGCGGGTGTTGTTTCCGCAAAAATAATACGCTCAGAAACACAATTTTAAAACTTCTCTTTATTGAAATTTTGACGTGAAATAATTCGAACTGCACTGTCGATAAAGGAAATTGAAAAACTGCACTAAGTTTCTGTTTTGACGGCCTGCATTTTCTTTTCATAATGTTAGCCTCAAAGGTAAAAATGTACAAATTTGTTTAGTAACAGTATTTAATTAATTTTTTAAATACTGATAGCTACTACGTGCATAAATGTTCACTGCGCTGCACAGTCCACCTGTACAGACCGAAATGACGAATCTCTCACATGCTAAAAAATTATGACCTGTACACAGCTAAAAAAAAATTCAACTGTAAAACTCCCATGCGTCGTACTCCCAGAGAGAGAGAAAATTAAGCCTAATAAGGAAGTCTTACGTTCCAGAGGATTAGACGCGGTATACATGGTGTCTGTCTAATCAAGTGTGCAGAAGCGGTGTCAGTCATCTTATGCATGCTGAAAGGTGTAATCGGTGGTGGCTGATTTCGGCCGACGTCAATCACGTCCACATGATTCATAACAACTTTTATCAATATCCGGCGGTCGTTGGTTGATAGCGATTATTTGTCATGGACAGGAATTGGTAAGATCGGGACGTTTAGTTGGACGAGCAACCCCTTCACTGAAAGCAGCGACGTGCACATACTTGTGTTCTTCTTCAAAGTCAGCGAGTTTAAAACCACGCGGAAATATTGTAGGTTCGTTGTAATGATTGACAGTCCAAAGCATGGCATGGACACCCTCATTCAAAAAACGCTGCGGGGTACTAGCATAGCCATTTTCGCACCGGCAGGGGAAGCAGTTTCCACTAGAGTGCCGAAGGCATTGCAAAATGCTCGCGAGGGTACAACTGGGATAAGGATGGCTTAATGAAAATTCTATCGTGACCAAATATAATTTTATTGCCCAGCGATTTCTAAAATCTAAGGTCATCACAGACACTATTAGAACAGTATCCGTTAAGGCCATAACACAAATACCGTCCACTAACACATTCAGGCGGTACTTTAGCCTACCGACAGATGAATAGGTAACATCGATGACTTGGTGACCGCACATTCATCGGCCGCACACGCTAGCTTCCCGTTGGCGGAGGGGAACTGCGGGGGACAGGGCGAACATCGGGGGAGGCGAGCTGGGGAGTCAGTTTCCGGCCAGAAGCTTAAGAGTCTTTTCGTGGGGGGGCGTATCGGTAGGAGTACGCGGGAGGTTTGAGAGGGAGGGGGTGAAAGGTCAGGCCACGGGCTTCTGGGCTCACATTAGGTCGGCGATTCGACAATTACCGCCGGTAGCGTGGAACCTGGTTGTGGCGGCGGCGGAATCGGGATATGTGGCCGAAGATTCCTCAGCGGTAACATACTGGTAATTCACGAGCACTGTCAGGATAATAGCCTATGGAGACAGGATCGAAGCGATCAGAAAAGTACAGCTGCTGGTGCCGTTGTGAAGGAGCTGCCGCATGTAGTAGGAGCGAGTGAGTAGAGCGGGCCATAGTGGTCGTTCCTTGGTTCAAGAACACCATAAGTGTGAGCGCAGTAACCCATGGTAAGAGCTGTGGATCGGAGCTGCCTGCAGGGTGCAGCAAATGGAGGGGAGTTCACTACAGCTGAGAACAACTTGATGGCCTGAAAGTTCATCACGCACAATTCGTCGAATCATGTCTGTTAAATTCAGCCTCATGGGTTTACACGCTTGAGAAAGTTTTCACAATAGGCAAACGGCTCAACTTTTGGTTTATGCGATTATGCGATGCAGCTTAATAGCTTCGATCGTGTGACAGTGCTTGATGGCGACCGTGGCAGATTTACTCTGCACAGCCTTTTTACTGGCTGTATTCAGAGGTATGTATTAAAAAGAGCTGGGATTAGATATTTTTGAGCAAAAAATGTAAAGCTTGCTTCATTCAGGACTTTGCCTGAGCAAGCTACTTAGAGAACCAACAGCGAAAAATGGTAAATGCGCTATGCAAGCATATCAGGAAGGGTGTAAAATATAAATAAAAGAACTAAACTAATATAAAGTGTCAGAACAGGGAGTCATAATAGCAGAAAATTGTGACGCCGGCAATCACAACATTTTCTTGATTCAATAGCATGCTGATGATCCCTCTCGGAAGAACTATAGCCGCTAGTCTTTATAATTGCTACCAGAGAGCTCTCCTGTTCACAAACGCATACAGACATAATACATGCATGATGTAGACAAACGCGCCACAGGCAGGAAGGCTGAGCGGCGTGGCTGGAACTGGTCAACCCTTACTCGTGATTTGAACACAGAATCGCATCCCTACCGGTGCTTACTACCACGAATGCGGATCATCAGTAGCGCAAATTGGATAATGTTCGTGTTGTGATTATGCTGTTTGCACCGATATGGCGCGGCGAGATGAAATAGATTTGCAAATTAGTGTTTGACTCATTTCTTTAACGCGCCACTGATAACATTTTACATATGGCTGTACAGATCAGGAAGGTTGCCTTTGTTATAAGCAGCTCTAGCAGAATTAAGTCTGATTCCTGTCGCCAATATTTCGCTCGGCGTCAAGATATCCCTAATGCGGTTATATTTACAATTGCTGCCACGGTTCAGCTAAGCTCCACTATATGATTACGCAGAGCTAAGGCAGTCAGAAGCTTTCATCGCTCACCTGGCACATCTACCATGCGTCCGTCGGGGTTTCGTTCAGTTTAGAGGAAGGTGAAACAGTGGACATTCAGGTATAAGGCGGGGCGCTAATGATTCACTAATTCAACACCTGGAATACTTTTTTTACTCGCGAGTGTCCTTCAGGACGCCTACTGTGGGAAATAAGGTTTTGCGAAACCAAACCAAACGCAGTAAGGAGAGTGGCATATCCCTATTGCAAAAACCAGTGCCACTGGGTCCGAGAGCCCCAGCGCCACACATGATTACGGGCCCAGTATGACGCTGGACACTGGGCGCACTGGGACGCGGCTAACTGGCACGCTCTGAACTGGCGCCACTGGTCGCCCGGAGGAAAATGGCCTAGGATAAAAATTAAAAGCTAAAAAACTACAAAGCATCTCAAGTTCATAAAAAAGGCTAAAAGTGTAAAACAAAAAAGGAAAAAGAGGGGCAATTAGCGCGCTTCGAACTCGCTACCGCTTAATCTGTACTCTCTACCATAACCACTGCGGCGTTTTATGTCATGACCGCATTTATAGGGTTGGGACTTCATGTTTCGCAGTCTACAGGCCACTGCTGCCGCTCTACAATGACAACTTCTTGATCATTGAAGCTTGCTGTCTGCTCTCACGACTTGCAACTAATGTTCTGGGTCCCTATACGCACTATTTTGTGCACTGTAATTATTGTAACATATGGAGTTTGACATCGCTGGCAAATTTACCAACGCGGACTCTTCGGTGGTGCTCTGCTACCTTGGGCGTAAGTTTCACTGAACACGAAGGTTTAGTACAAACCTTCAAGGAAAACAATGTGACCAAGCTTCAATACCGGCAAGCCCAGCAGCGACGACCCTATTTTGTGTGTAACTAAACTTTGTTTGTACGTAAACATTTCGGGAAGCGTTGCGATAACCGAGGGCTCGGCTGCTTTATAGGCAGACCAAGAGGGAGCGCAAAAGCGTGATAAACACGCAAACTATTATGCATTATAAGCGCTGTATGTTGTTTTTTCTCTCATGGGGCCGATCGCTTGGTATACTACTCTCTTCCTTGTTTTATTTTTTCTTTCTGCTGTTTATACTGGGCCGCGGTGCAGGCTACGCTCGCTAAGCGTAGGCCCTGTTTGGAGCCGGCGATTAAACCCGCATTGAAGATTTCGGCAGTAATTATTGTGTTAGAGTGCCCTCAAGATCAGCTGTGAAGTTTGATATGCATGGTAGCCCACATTATTCAATTCCAGTTTTAGTTGTACGAAACAGTGTGTCATATCAGAGGCGCGGTGATCGCGGTCTCTCTCGAAACGCTCGAAATGACCTATCGAAACATGGAAACTCTAGAAAAAAGATACAACCTTTGTTTTCTTGCAAGTGCGCCACGACTTCGCCGCAAAAAGCGCTTGCTTGAACTATATTTTTCATATGCGCCGCGATGGTCGATTGCGAGTAGGCTTATGTCTTTTTGGCCCCTGAGGGATGCTAACCGGTCGACGCCGCGGACACCACTGGGACCAGCGCAGCCCCAGCGCACATACCGCGCTTCTGCCAGTGCATCGCGAATGCCAGCGACACACCTAGCGTCAAAAAGCTATTCCCAGCGTTTTACCAGTGAAACCAGTGTCTTCCCGTTATTGCAGCAGTGAATATCGCAGACCTACAGAATGCCTAGCAGACCCAGTGAAATCTTACTCGTTTCGCACTGGATGACACTAGGAGACGCTGATTTTTGCAATAGGGATGCATTTTCTGTTCGTCACAAGGACTCCTGACAGCTATATTTTTTTATATGTCTACGACGTTGGTGCGTCTCAGGCTCTAATGTGTCGTGCCAGTGCAAATTATAAACCAGTTCAAAGGGGCGGTGCCACTTAGCATCAAAATGAGCTGACTAATCGTAAAGGACGCTGGCTAATTCACTTATATATTTGTGCATTTGTTTCAATAAGAGCCGTACCATTTAAGAAAAACGTTTATGTATTATATTCTACCTTGAAGAGTACAAATAAATCGAATTCAACAACTACCACAAAAAAACATACACTCTTTACAACGATTAAGACAAAAACCGGAAAGACAAAAATCAGAAGCACCGCTCTGTATTCTGAGTGATTGCGTTCGAACAGAACTAAAGCGACTAATGCCGGTATGGCCAAAATGCGCATGCGCCAGTGGTGGTGGGCATCTAGGTTGTTCGTCCTTCTAATTTTTCCTCTACGGTGAAATACCGTATCTCACTGATTATGCTTCGCTTAGTTGAAGACGAAGGACGTAAGACAGTAAAAGGTTGGCAGTCAAGAAATTTACCCTCAGGCGTCGGCGCATACGCATATGCCTAATCCTTTCCTCATCTAAACAATAGCAGCCAGCAACATTCTCCGGTGGCAAACCGAGGTGTGTGAGCAAAAAACTCGAGTTCATGGGGATGAGGCTGCCAATCTGTCAATATAGGATTGACAAAAATTTCATAAACTGAAATTATACTCACTGTTAGAAATGAAGGAATCCTGCATGGAATGCGGAGAAAAGTCACATCTTTTAACGGATGAAACTGACTTAAAAATGAAATACGCCATTCGACATTTTTACGTTATGTAGTTACCTACGATGAAGTACCAAGAATGAAAATATCGTATAAAGATATGCGGAAACGGCTCGATGGTCCGCTAGAACCCAATGATTTAATATTTACTCGATCATAAATTTATAAAAGTAATCTGATATAGGTATTATTTTGGGCTGTCTTCGCTGACGTCTGGCCCCATCCTGAATATATGCCATGATTAGAGGAAGAACAAGTTAGAACGTTAGGCCAAGAAGAAGAGGAAGCTAGAGCATTGCATTCTTCGATTCCTGCCAACAGAGGGGCGGTTGTCGAACCTGGCTGTCCCTGTAGTCGGTTAGCGAGACCTTGCGCACGATTTTGCTTTCGGAGTCTCCGTCCTCAGACGGCTGAACACTGACGAGCGGCCGCAGCGGGCCACATAGAGCCGGTTGTGGCGCCATTTGGAGCTCCGCGCCTACAGCGCAAGAAGATTATCGGCATCGGCGTGTCCTGCGCACAGGTGAGGAGTCGGGCTATTCTAGCCTCTGCTGGTTCTAATCTTGCTAAACCTCGAACAATGCGTTAGTCACGTTTCTCTCCAAAGCTCATGTCTGCCTAATTCAGGATATGCTTAAAGCGCGAAACCAAACCGTGTTTCATAGCGCCGCGAAATAAATTGCATATTCCAAGTGTGATGGAATCGGGCGAGCGCCTCCTATATTTAGCGCATTCACAAAACATACGCATTTGCAGTGGTTAGGGCATTCGACTGCTGTGCCCGAAGGTGGCGGGATCGAATCCCGGCATGACTGTCGCTTTTCCATAAAGTCTAAAAGCCAGGCTCCAGTGTGCTGTGCGATGTCAGTGCTCGGTAAAGAACCCAAGAGGGTTGAAATTTTCTGCGCCATCCACTTCAGCATCTCTCATGGCATGAAACACTTTGAGACGTTAAACCCGATTAGCCAAACAAACATAAAATTATGGCCCCTAGGTTTACGCCCATTTCACTGCTTACTTTTTTTAGCTGGTGAGGCACAAATAGGAACAATCTTGCAAAAACGTGCTTTCAAAGGAGTCATATGCGTTTGTACCCGTCTACTTAGGGGCTGAAAATGAAGATGCATTTTATCGCGCATAGGACATCTTTGGCAAAATAGCCCCATGGCAGATATTTTTTGTCTAGGTAAAATAGTTTCGATATACTCATTTCTCATTCCGTGTAACTTTAACTGATCCCAATAATGTGCGCATAAGCCCATTGTATCACCGTATAGCACCCGGCGACAGTGGGTATCGGACCCAGCACCTCCCTCACATTCTGTCGATGCTAGACAAGTAGCTGCGTTGGGGACAGCAGAAATTGTTCGCGCTGTGCAGGTGCTGGACAACATGAGACCGGAAATATGCCTGCGGTCCGGCATTTCTCAGGTTGCAGAGTTCGTCAACGTCACTGACACCGCGGGCTTGCAGACATCTGTCGTCTTCCTCACCTGTCATACCATCATTAGTGAGGATATGTGCGGTACGCGCTATAACTGTCCGCACGCAATGGAGCTGCATCTTTAATATTTATGCTGAGTGGCGATGGGAACAAATATTTCTCGGCAACTTTCATTACGCGTCCTTTGTACAGGGGCGCTGGAACGTCTTCATGAATCATCACAAATGCACCGCATTTTTTTGTACTACTGAATCTGAGCTTCATCGCGGAAACATCGAGAGATAAGCATTTCTCTGTGAAATTTCTTTGCATAAGAAAAACTGTCGAATGTTGGATAATAGGGAACAGGCTAGCGGTTCTTTATACAGGCGTTCCCCGTCGCTGTGGGTTGTGGTTAGGACCTTCACTGGTGGTTCTAGTGCACGAATGAGATCGCGGCAGGGCGGCCGCGTTTCGATGTAGGCGATAAGCAAGACTCCTGGGTATTATGCGGTGTCGGTACAAACTAAAGTATCTGTGTGGCTGAAACTACAGCAGTCCTCAACTACGGTGCCCGTAATCACTGTTGTGCCTTTGCTGCCTCAAGTACAGCACACTATACCGTAGTCATGAATCCTGTTTCCCCGGCGTATCTATATTTCTCTGAATAAACGCAGCCGCTCCTTCGCACTATTTTCTTTGTTTGCAGGCGCTGCGGATGGCAGCGCCGAAGTGCTTTATTTTTAAGTTATGTTTAGTGCAACCTCTAAGCCACTTACAAGTTCCACGATCACTCACATATCATTTATACAACTTTCACTTTTTATACACAGTTTCAAATTAACACTAGAATACTTTCACTTATTTTGTCGACCACTTCCGACATCATGTCAATGTTATCGCAAATTTCAGCGGCCAATTCAGATCTGGTTGCCCTGCTCTAAGAAATCGAAGAGTTGTTATAATGCCTGATTAGAATTCTTATCCATATTTCTGATTGCACCCCTGCCGTTTGATATAAATAAACAAAATTGTACGCTGAAATCTCTACATAAAAACATGAGTAGAAAGTCATGAGAGGGTAGTGCAAGCAAAGATCGGCGAAACATAAAAATAATGGTCAAAGCGCACAGACAAGAGTACTTGCAATGATGATATGATCCTCTGCAACGGAGCCGTCATGCCATATGTAAATATTTTTGGCACTTTAAAAGACATATTTGAGCATTACCTCCGTCACCTAATTCGTACGTCACCCGTTACAGCCCTGCCTACTCGCTTGTATGCCTTGTAATTTGTGTCCTTTGTTTCCTAATGAGTAAAATCGAGAAATTTCCGGTACGTTCCGCGAAAGAGTTTTTGAACGCAATTTTTTCCCGTAGTCTAAAAACCACCGTAATTACCAATACATCCGCCGTCCTCCCTCGCAGGTGTGCATTTTGAAATTTGTTTGCAGATCGATTCGCAATAGTTTTCTACTGTAAACTGAATTAGTCGTTTTGAGCTTAGGATGAGTATGGGCAGCAAACGTTTAGAATTCGTTCGAAGCGTGCACCATATATTTCTCTCAATGTGGTCATAGACGTATTCTAGAATTTTACACAGCCGCCTCAGTATTGTTTTGAGAACAGAGCCCTTTAATTTTAATAACAGTAATTATCATGTGGAGCGCAGAAAATTCAGAAAAAGATTTTTCTTATGGTATGGAACCATAGACCATTGCCATCAACATGTCCCTTACACTATAGAACAGTACCACGTCGCTGCTTCAAAGATATAAATGAAATGCTCCCAAAATCTGGATATGTGTATGAAGTGTCCCGCCAATATGCGCAAAACGTTTAAGAAAGGGCGGAACAGTGGCCAAGCCTAGCGAAATGAATCGAGTGCTTTTCAGTGGTCTGGCCTCATCTGCAGTGTTTTTTCGATCGAAAAGGCGCGTTATTACTGAAAGTTTTAGGAAAACAATTTAGCATTGTCTTAAGAAACAATTTCTGAGATAATAGGCTTTAGGTCATCTTGAAAAACAGTTGGCTATGTCTGCATCAGAGTACCATTTACATACCTTTATTTAGATAAAAAAGCCATCACATAAACAGGTGCTGACTTGAATTTCTTCTCCGGTGCTGACGTAAAACTCTATCGGGGCAGAATTGCAGATATAGACAAATCTTGATTTCTGGAACCACGCTCGGGACTACGAAGGAACACGACCTTCAAGTGAGAAGTTGTCTTATTGAGCCAGTCGTATTTTAAGGCCGATAAAGACAAACTATTTCACCTAAAAAGTAGCCTCGTGAAAACAGTTCTGTCAGCTTTTCCTTCCGACCATATGAAAAAGTTCTAGAGGACACTTCGGACCACTAAAGTGCAATTAGGCGAAAGCCATTACAATGCGGTGGATCGAAGCCCTCCACTACAGCATCTCTGTCTCCCTCTCTTGTTTCACTCCCACCTTCCTCTTTTCCTTTACGGCATGGTACATGTACGAACGGAGAATTGTGACAGATATTTCGCCTTTTATGTCGCCGCGGCCTGCTCACCTAACGCCTCTATAGACATCTGGGTCTGCATCTGTTTGCTGTGTGGTGCGGTGCTCGAGGAAGCGACAAATCAAAGGCGCCCCAGGGACGCCTGGATCGGACGCCAGGCGGAGTCAACTTCGTAATTCTTGAATTGCCTAGTGACGTCATGACCTGTCATGACGGTACATCGCGCGGTCTTTTTCGAAGAGAACCAGCATTTCCTTGAACACATCAAAGTTCACCATTGTTGTATAATTCGTTTGCAGGAAAGGAAAGGCGCTGTATCTGACACTCGCAGAATCCCGCTTCTATCTTCACGGCCGACAAGGGGAATTATGAAAAGCGTTTCACGATCCGGGATGTGGCGCAGGTGGTGAAGTGCTGGGCTGGGGATCCGAGGGATGAAAGTTAGATTCCCGGTATAGACAAGGTTTATTAATTTGTTTTTACTTCTCGCTCTCGAAAGCGTGACACCTCTACTGACAACCTTGTGCTGTCAACCTTCTATCGACAACAATGAGGCAATGAATTATTTCGCCTTATTTCTGCCTCGACGCTTGCTTCCTGATTGCCATAATTAAAATATAACTGTTTAGTATTGACATAATTTGCTTACAAAATACACTCCATACGAGGCGTGATGACTCTTAATAGCCCTAGTCGGTTGCACTAGAAATGACGCGTCGTTTTTTTCTAACATTGCTTATTTTTAGATGGAACATACAGTGCGCTAACTGATAGACCTATTTGTTTCTTTTGTGTCCCGTAGAATAAGCCTATTTTCTGGCTTATTTCAGTTTCTCCAACTGGTCGTTAAACCATGATAAAATATCAAGAAACATTTTAGGTGTACAGATAAACCGAATTCCCTAGCATACAGTGAGAAATTGTTGAGTCATTCAAAGAGGCGAGCGAGAGTTGTTCAACTGCATGAAATTTTGTAACTCAACAGGTCTCGCAAGGGAAGTAGCAGGCTGTCAATAAACAAACGAGGAAGTCTCGATGATATACCTTTTTGGAAACAAAATCAGCGACTAATATCGGATGGAGCGCTCAGTCTCTGTGCGCATATCTGCTGCTGTCTCAGCATTGACGCCTTGCTGGCGCTTGACTCAGTGATCGCGTGTTTCATGTTGAGCTTGCTGGTCATGCAGACTCCGAGAGCGACAAAGGCTCTCAACGGCTCATCTTTGACCGGGCCTTGGTTTGCGCCAAAACACAGCTTCGTGCACAACTTCGCTCCGAACTTCACTCCCGTCCAGCAGCTGCCAATAGAGGAAAGCACGAAGCAAGGTGAGGGTGCTCAGGTCCTCGAAGACCCCGCCTGAGGCAAAATAAATGAGGCGTTGTGAACCGCAAACGGCTCTTCTCTTTTCATGGAATGTTAAAAAAAAAACTAGGTAATGATGAGCAAAAAATAAAGAAAACTGAGATGCCCTCTAGGAGCTTTTCGCTGACGCTAAACACTGGTCGCTTTGCAAAGCAGGTTTCGCTGTATGTGTTAGGCCATTAACAACATTTAGTGGCGTTGTAAGGCTCTGTGAACTGTGCATAAATTCTAAGCACGAGTTTTGGTCGTTAACCGGTTAACCTGTGGCGTTAACCGGCAAACTCATTATTGCTGCTAGTGCGCTGACTATGTGATATCAACTGTTTCGCCGAGTAACGATTAAACCCGCCCCTATAAGCAGCTAGAGCTAAGCACTAATCTTCTGCTATATTCTTGCCTCGTTTAATTTCAATATTTTTATATTTTACTCTGATTGTAAACTTGCTTTCCAGGAATAACCGTGAACGTTAACATTCATAAGCTAATTTCTGCCAAATTACAAGATATACTTTTTTTTATTGGGGCATAAATACTTAAAACCCTCCCCCCAAGAAAAGACATTCACTGACAAAAACCTTTCTTGGAACGAAGCCCAGAGGAGGTCTCTGAATTAAACTTAATTTCAGGAAAAATTAAAAAGTAACCAAAATCCGAAAAGTCCAAGTCCTGTCAGTAAAGAGCAGTGAGGAGAAGGGCATAAACACCAGGTTTAAGGCTATTTCGCCACAACAATAATGGCTTCCCGGCAGTGTGCCAACTGTCCTCGCGCATCATTATGCTAGTCCGTTATTTGCGAGTACTTTAATCTGTTGCCTCACCGTGTTGGCGCAGTGGGTGCTGTGCTGTACTGCTTTGTCGTGCGAGCGTTCAGCTGTGGCAATGTGGTAGCATCATCCCTGACTCAGAATGCTATGGTCCCGCAATTCTAATTCTTTTCACTCGTTTCTCCTATCTGAAATCAGTGACTCGAGCTGGCAGTCACTGCCAAATGGACCACGTCGTCTATTTGTGTGAGATAAGGCAACCCCATATACGACCAATCAATACCAGGTCATGCCTAGCTCAAACGTTCGCCTGCCATAGCCATGACTATGATTTTCCTCACATCGTTGGCACCAGAGTTTCCGGAGAACGGGGCGTTTAGCGCTGTAATATTAAAACTGTTAGTGAAGGATACGCGAAAACGGTAAACAACGTATACGTAACATGGTTGTATGGTTAACATGGTATGTTCCCGGTTCCCTGTACCTTCCTAACCGATGCCTAGGATACCATCGACTTCTGCCTGGAAACGGTGCCATTAGTGAATAAGCTAACCCAAAACAAAGCTTTTTTTTTTTTTAATTATGGGGTATACGGCCCGAATGACGCCTCGGTTACGAGAACAGAGTAAGGCAACGCTATTTACTTACAGCAGTTATTTTACACCCTACAGACAGTTTTGAACATGCAATAAATAGTATCGTACAGGTATGCCTGTGAGCTTTCTCTGCGATTAAATCTCACCCCAGACACATTTTTATAATTGTAATTTTACCACGTTTCGCTGTGACATTTGTTGCGATGGCTAGGCTAATAAAGTAAGCATGTTTTAAAAAATTATTTCGAACCTTTAATACCTCTTGACCTTGCTTGCTTGCGAGCAGGTTGCCATGTTGCTAGTTTCCCTGTCAACCTTTTACATGCGCAGCAATGTTGTATTTATCATTTTGTTTGACATCACAGTGAGAAGAATGCAAGCGAGAAACAAATGCCTTAGCAATGACTGCTTATTAAAGCCAGCCATGCACCACTCACTTTTGAAAACTGCCAGATTGACTTTATGGCCTGCAGGTGACTGCGCGTGTGTTTGACGTTTTGGCTGTTTTGGTCACCGGGTAACACCTCAGAGTGTTTTTCGTTATGAACACATGTATTCGTTTTCCCAGATAATATATAAGTAACTCGGTGATCCGATCTCTTTTTCTGGCTTTCTTCCTGTCGCCCATTTATACTTACTGTGCAGTTCGGAATCGACATGAAGACGGCTGTGTCCTACGCGGTAGAGTATAGGGCTCGTTTGGTATTAAAGTCACCGCCGTACTACGAGATGGTTTTGATGACGAGAGTGAAAAGTGCCTTAAACCGTGGACGTTATCTAGTATAAGTATTGCGACGCATCTTCGTGCAGAGTTAAAGGGGGTGGCATACCATTTGTTTACCATTTAGCATCCGTCGGGTTGTGAATTTCGAGGTTAGTTTGCGAAAAACATTCATAACCACGACATATGCATTTCCAATTGCATGCCTTTCATTTCCAGTGCAGATGTCCACCAAGACGGGAGGCTAATACTTGGCCTTCCTTTCACCAAAGAAGTCGAACCAACTAGAGACGTTAGGACTCTGCCAAAATCAGTGGCACTTTATTATTGCAAAGTTTTGGGAATGAAAATATGATGTTAAAGGCGTTATCACGAGAACTTTCTTAAGGTTTCCCTTCGTGTTTGTGGGTAAACACTTGCAAACATTACAAAGCTGCACAAGACATTTTATGCAACATTTCCCCTTCCATCCAACAGGTTAATGGTGCCATCTCACCCCGTGCACAAATAGGAGTCGCTTGAACGAAGTGTGCTAGGCCTACAAAACTCTTTTGAGAACATACAATGCTTATGTGGGACTGATGTACTGTTTCCTTTTTAGATTAACCTAAGGAAACTAGAATGATATTTATTTATGGTTACGCATGACTTCTTTTGCCGTTACCCCGCGGTTCCAGTCACGAGAGCAGCTTTCCTGCTGACGCTCCTGGCGGCCATTCTTGCCGGCGTAAACCATGGCCGGAGGGCCATTCGAGGAACTGGGAGCGGCCGAAGCTGATTTCCAGCTTGCTGACATCGCATCGCGTGAGTGGACACCGAGGGCAGCACAGCGTTCCTCAACATGCTGCCCAAGGTACTCCAACAGGCTCTTACTGTTTCGACGAGGAGGCCTACCGGGCAATAGCGCAGGTGGTTATAGCTGAAAATAGCGTCCAAAGTTCTGCAGATGGCGAGGAAACAAAATGGTCGCGCGATTGTACAGTACTGTATGTGTGTTAAACATTGTGTGGCTTTGACTGCAGCTCATTCTCTTGAGTGTTTGATCGCGATCCGAGAGATGCCGAGTGTAGGGCTGCATAGATTTTGACCACTTATCGTTCTTCAGCGTGCACTGACCACGGGACTAGAAGGGGGTTAACAATTCATCCGCTTGCACGTGGTTGCTCGGTATCGCTTTGGTAAGATGCTTGCCTGTTCCAGTGCGTCAACGTTTCGATGCAGGTGTGAGGCCGTTCTGTAGCCATTCTTAACTGAGCTGATGATCACATAACTACGTTTAACCGGTATAGACCTCCGCAATTATGTCCATAATTCTTATAGTATTTGAATTCATAAATTACTGCAGGAGCGTCAGAACACTATCCAAATGAAGTTTGTATAAGGTCATTTCGTAGTCTAAGCGCTTTGTGCCGTGACAGGTCTGAGTAGATCCGGGGATCAAACCACAGTGTCGTCAAAGGTATTTTATTGGGTCACCTTTATTTTCTGAAATATCCCCATAAGAGGAAGCCCCGTTTTTTTCTTAATAAGGACCTTGTCCTAATTCATCACTGTATTCGATTGCGGAATATTTGAAATTCCAGTTCAAGAGCATGTGGTCACGTGTTCGTCTTGCCTTCGAACATTGAAGATTTTACCCGACCGCTGCCTGGGATGCCGGAAGCGGCTTTTCAGCGGAACGTAATACGTGGCTTATCGAGTACTAATGAGCAGTCAGGACGCCATAAGATTGCAATGAATGGGCGATGTAAAGATGGTTCCAATCCGGGACCTTCGCCGCTTCTCTCTCATTCTCACGCAGCTGCTAAACTGCTCCGCAACCATGCAACTATTTAGAAGCATAGTAGAGTTCAAAAAGTTTGTTCGTAAATTCCAGCTGGCTAAAGACGGCTTGGTTTCGTTTGTGGGGTTTAACATCCTAAAGGAACGCAGGCTATGGGAGACAGTGATGCACTAAAGAATGGCTTTGCTTATAGAAGAGCTCCTTCATTCAAATCTTTCGCTTGCGTACGTCGTTTGCGTTGGCGGCAGAAGAATAAAGAATGCGCATCAACTCGGAACTTGCTGTCCAGAGGTAGGACTGAGAAAAAACTGCTCATCAGTGGTAGCGGCTGTGTTTTCACACGGCAGCGCTTGCTCAGGCTGTGTGACGTGCACTGTGTTTAATATACAAGCGTTGTTCATCGGGCTAGTTGATACTTATTGAAAGCGAAGAGAAGAAAAGAGGGTATCTTTCAGTCTATGACGAAATGGCAAGAAATTATCCCGCTTGCTTCAAGAAATATTGCCCTCGAAGCGATGCTGGAAACTTGCATTTTTAATTTTTTGGGCCCTTTTACATGTTTCTCCTCTCATGTCTCAAGCCACGTTGCCCTCCTTGCCCCGTTGCTGCTGCTGCCTCCCATAAGCGCAATTCGACTAACAGCGTTTTGTCTCATTCTCATGTGAAAGATCTGCTCTTTCCTTTTTTTCACTGTTATAAATTTAAAGTGCGCTCGCCAAAGCCTTTGCACTGGGAAAGTGACAGCCTTTCGAGCTACTCAATAAAATAAAAGCAATCAACAATATAAATATGCCTTTCCTGATCTAAGCTGCCGGAGATATGTCTGAGGGATAGGGATAACAATGAAATATCAGATTCTTTTACATTTTAGGTTGTCTGAGTACTGGTTGTGTCTAGGTACTGGAAGAATATTCGTGGCCTACAGGGAGTAAGTAAGTGCTTTCTTTAGGCTGCTTGCACATTGGCCCGCTTTTGTGGGTAATCTTTGTGGTGCTTTCAATAGTTTTGTGTCCGCGTCGTGATGTTGCTTCGATGTGGTAGAAAGAAAGGCGCCAAAAAGGGAATGACAAGATCCGCCTCTTAGTTGTGGCAGAGAGGGGCGTAAAAAGCAAATAGAAAACTACCCTCTATAAAAGTGGCTACCGTACAAGGGTGAGGCTATGCAATGGGGAGCTATGCGCATAATGATCGTGGTTACCACGCGTATACGGGACAGTAAAAAGGCAGTGGTAACGGCGAAAATCCAGGATTGAGGAGGGCAGAAATATTGAGCGTATCTAAACAGACGCTGAGGTTACCTGTGGCTTCCGTACCTGAGCTTTCAAAACAACTTCTCTGAAGAGTATCCGTCCAGCAGGAGCCATTCAATATCATCGCTGATCGTATTTTTCAAGAAAAATGAGATAGATATGCATGATTTGTTTTTCTGTTTAGCTGCATGCACCTAACGCTCAGCCATTCGCGATGACCATGCTGTATTTTCTTGTAATTATATTGCGTTATGTTTAAACAAAGGCCTCGTGCTGTTCCCAACAACCAAGTAATGACGTTTGTCTCTCGCCAGCGGACTTCTGAATTATGGAAGAGTCAAATAGTGGAAATAGGTGTACTCTTTTTCTATGGTATTTGGTCTAATTTTTTCTTAAGTACACGTTTTTTTTTTTATTTCATTGCGCATCGAACATTGTACTCGATTCTTTCCGTTGCGCAGGAGATCCCCCTCGAGGTGGTCTTCGGCGCCTTTCAATACCCATGCTCTCCTCTGTGCTGGACGGAAAGCTAGAAACCCTGCTCCAGCAGTACAAGGAACTCCAGCAGCAGGCCAAGGAGTTCCAGGAATCGGTCCTACTCGACACCGATGTCATGATGCTGTATTTTTTGCTAGACAAGTGCTGACCTACGCAAAGCAATTGGAGCCTTGTAATTACCTTGCTCTGAGCACTGGCGAATGTATCATAGGCTGTGTACTTAAATGTTTACCTATTACGGGAGTTCTACTTTTTTGTTATGCTTCCTTTGAAGTTCAGTTTCCAATGTCTTTTCTTTCGTACCCGTTTTAGTTTTAACCTATCCTTTTCTTACTCCTTAAGCATTCTCATTAGCTTGCTTTTAGCCTTTCATTAGCCCGGACGGATCATGCAAGTAAACAATGATTTCGCATATCATCGAACACTGGCTCGATTCATTTTACTGCGCACGCAACTTTCCTGTGACTTGGATGGCAGCGCCTTCCATGCAACGTACTCCTCCTTCAACTTTGATTATCCCGGCGCCTAGACAAGTTTCTTTCAACCTTTTCCTGGGATCCAAACCATTTTGTGCCACCCATTTACTAGCGGGGGCCGACGTCTCTTTACTACACATCTGTTAAATTTGGAATTATCACTTTTTGTTGAACAAATTATCATCTTATTGTCTACCAAACATGAGGAAACTAAGGTCTAATCTCACCATCGACAAATATATGGTCCGCGACTACTGGCCTTTACTAATTTTATTTACTTCGGTTGTGGTTTGCGCGGTCTACAGCCTTTTGACATCGGTAGTACGTGTAGATATACACTAGTCTGAATTTTAGAAAACATCGAGATAATGCCCTCGACACACAATTTCAGCGATTTCTTTTACGTTCGTAAATTAATTATATTTCTGGGGGCATTGTGATGAGATAAAGTGGAATCAATGACAAATTTTAAATCAATAGCTAAAACGCTAAAAAAGTAAGGCCACGTGCTACAACAGCCTGGATTTAATGTCTTAGCGCATTGTTCAACACACCACTGACTTTGCTATTTTTGAACGACTGCAAAATCTTCATGAAAAGTTAGCCGCGAATGCGGCTGGTGGAGCTGTTGTTAGCAGATCTACCCGCGATCACTCACCTGTCCTCGTCACTGATGCATTTTGTTCTTTCTTTCAGTAATTCTAAATTTTTAATGCAGAACACTATTGGGTGATGGCCGCGACCAAATCTGAATTGCCGAGTCAAGACATCGCTAGGATAACGACTAAACGTATTTCAGCCAATGTGAAGTAAAGAAATTCAACAAGGTTGACGACTGGGCAAGTTGGTATAGGTTCATACTTAACTAGCCAAAAGACGAGACACAGCAAAGAGGAGGACAGGACAAGGCTGGACTATCAACTGAATGTTTAATGATCTGAAGAAAATGAAAAGCTCGCGCGCAACCCAACCAGTGGAATGGCAAGACAATGGGAGGAAGATGAAGACGAAAATTCAAAGCCAATTCAAAGTCAAGGCCTAACTAACGACTTTTCTAGTAGATCCAATTCCTTACAATGAAGGCTAACCGACGCCTTAGCCACACACTTGTCCTTGGCTTTAGCAATATAAAATGCTTCAACCAACTCCCTGCAGAGTTGATTACCATTGCTATAAAGTACACCCGTATTATTGAAGTCAGGCGCACAAAGAGACGGGTCGTGCTTCGACTTACACTCTCGGGATTGCACATGTAGCGCAAGATTGGAACTCGCCTTCCCTCCCAGAGAATTAGAGTGTTCCGTCAGGCGCACGTTGAGGCATCTGCCTGTCTTTCCGTAGTAGCACCGGCCACAATTCAGCGGAATGCGGTAGACCACATTCTTTCTTCAGGAGGTGAACTTTTTCTTATGTGACACTGCACATCGAAAACTATCACGAGGTACACTGTCAAGCCCCTTTCGAACTCTAGCGCACAAGCCTCCTATCTTGTTTCTCGTTGTAAATACAACGTCAACGTCGTACCTTGCCGCCAGTTTCTTTAGTCGGTGAGAAACGCCGTGGAGGTAAGGTATGGCAGCCACCTTCTTTCGTCGCATCGCCACAACAACATCCCCCTGCACCGTTTTACTCTTCCTCGATCGCGTTAAAACACGTTCTGACAAGCGAGCGAGATGGATAGTTGGATAGCCTGCCGCCAACAACTTCGAAATTTGTTTTGAAAAAGCATCTTCGACACGGTGATGGCATGATTTACGTAATGCGGACTTGATGCATGCGACCGCCAACCCATCCTTTACCAACCTCGAGTGGTTCGATTCAAAGCTAAGCAGAGGCTTCCCTGACCTGGGGCTGTAGCACCAACACACGTGATTGTCTTCAAAGCACAAGTCCAAATCCAGAAACTGTATATGGTGATCTTTCGGAAACTCATACGTAAAAGACAGACCCTGACCTTGCTCCTTGAACATCCGTAACACATCTTGCGCCAAACTATCGAAACCATCCTTATCCAAGAAAATAAGGTAGTCATCAACGTAGCGAAACGCTACTATACCGATGGCGTCCAAACTTGGCTTCAATGCGGAATCAACTTTAGACAGAAAAATGTCGCTGAGCACAGGAGCGACTTGCGAGCCAATGCAAACCCCTGACTTCTGGATGTACGTGCTGCCTTGCCAACAGACGAAAGTGGAACTAAGGTAAAAGGATAACAGCTCCAAGAAACTAGCAACCGATATACCGCACGCATTAATGAATGCCAGTTCATCATTATCAACAGTGATGCAGTCTTGCACACACCTTAAAAGTCCGTCCTGCGGCAAAGAATAATATAAGTCCTCCACATCAATGCTCATTGCAGAGCACCTACCCAGATTTCTGTCCATTAAAATTCTAGCACCTTAGAAGAACTCGGAATCAAAAATGGGTCCTTAATTTTTAACATCTTTAGGTGCGTCTTCAAAAATCCCGAAATCTCGTACTGCCATGTTCGACGTTCCGAAACAATGGTCCTAAAAGGTATGTCCGTCTTGTGCGTCTTCGCCGAAAAGAAAACATCCAAGTTGGCGTCGGTAGCTGCCTTCACCTTCGAACTTAAAGCCTTCAGGTTGTGATCGTCTAACCAAGCGATAGCTTGCTTCCTGTAAGACGATGGCTTTGCTTTCACCTTCTTAAAATTCTTGGCAATAGCGGCCGAGGCTTTTTCAGAAAAACAGCTGTCAGGTACAGCGACAAAGAAGCCTTCCTTATCAGATACCATTAGACGCATTCGTTTGTCAACCAGGTAGTCACATACTGGTTTCAGATTGTACCGTGGCCTCTGCTTACAATTCCTCGCCGCTATTACGTCCGTGGCTTCACTCAAAAACCGACTCTTCTCATCTTCCGAAACATGACGAGCAATATTTCGAGACACCGCCAGAAGATCAACTGGACTTACATCTGGTTGTAGGCAAAACTTCGGCCCACGCTCCAAGATCCGCCTGTGCCTTACATCCAACTCTTCGTCTCCCAGGATTAGCAGTTTACCCTGAACATTTGCGCGCCCCTTCCAAGAAGGCAACGTGAGGCGAACGGTCTTCCACATGAACTCCGTTAGTCCATCAGCAGTCTTGCTCCAGTCAGCTAGCTGACCTCCGCGACGAGTATCACCGCTGCCAACACAGTGGACACGTAGCATTTCTTTGTAGAGACGGCCTTGTCTCCACCATTCCGACGCCAAGATGCGACATATCCTGCTTGAATGGCCCGGAGAAGGCTGCAACCAACCACACAAGGACTGCACATCAGGAGGGCATCTTCGGTGCTTGGCATACCATGACGCTGTCCGGGCTCGACAGATGCAGAGTACGATCAAAGCCACTAACACTGACGGGTTGTGCACGTTGAAAGTAACACATGTAAAAGAGCCCAACGAACTAGTAATGAAATTCAACAAGGTTGACGACTGGGCAAGTTGGTATAGGTTCATACTTAACCAGCCAAAAGACGAGACACAGCAAAGAGGAGGACAGGACAAGGCTGGACTATCAACTGAATGTTTAATGATCTGAAGAAAATGAAAAGCTCGCGCGCAACCCAACCAGTGGAATGGCAAGACAATGGGAGGAAGATGAAGACGAAAATTCAAAGCCAATTCAAAGTCAAGGCCTAACTAACGACTTTTCTAGTAGATCCAATTCCTTACAATGAAGGCTAACCGACGCCTTAGCCACACACTTGTCCTTGGCTTTAGCAATATAAAATGCTTCAACCAACTCCCTGCAGAGTTGATTACCATTGCTATAAAGTACACCCGTATTATTGAAGTCAGGCGCACAAAGAGACGGGTCGTGCTTCGACTTACACTCTCGGGATTGCACATGTAGCGCAAGATTGGAACTCGCCTTCCCTCCCAGAGAATTAGAGTGTTCCGTCAGGCGCACGTTGAGGCATCTGCCTGTCTGTCCGTAGTAGCACCGGCCACAATTCAGCGGAATGCGGTAGACCACATTCTTTCTGCAGGAGGTGAACTTTTTCTTATGTGACACTGCACATCGAAAACTATCACGAGGTACACTGTCAAGCCCCTTTCGAACTCTAGCGCACCATTGTCTTGCCATTGTCTTGCCATTCCACTGGTTGGGTTGCGCGCGAGCTTTTCATTTTCTTCAGATCATTAAACATTCAGTTGATAGTCCAGCCTTGTCCTGTCCTCCTCTTTGCTGTGTCTCGTCTTTTGGCTGGTTAAGTGTGAAGTAAAGGTCAACTTTCGGGAGACGCGAGCCGGATTCTGTTGTTGCTATAATAATACATGCCAAAACATTTGCCAATTTTAATACGCATTATTTGCTACCACGAGAACTAAGGGCGTAGCTAGGGGGGCGTTTCGGATTCAGAACCCCTCTCGAAATTTTCTGCTCCCCCGCCAAGCCTCCTCCTCTAGGCCTTTTTTTCACCTTTCTTTTTTAGCGGCGGTAGATAACTTCCTAAAAATATTTCTATGCCACCAATGACACCACAATTCCTCTGTCACCTTGTTAAATTATTTAATATACTTTTCACTCATGACCGCTTGAAAATGCGTCTATCACTTTTTATCTCCTCTATTACTCGTGATATATTTTCGTATTTACGTACACAACCAAGGTTCATCCCTACCCTTAAAGCTTAGAGCACCGCCGTAGCTGTATAGTTCTGTACTCATTTAAAAAAAATACACCTTCAGTTCTAATCCATTATCGCGTTCGATTGTTGGAATTTTTTGTGTGTGTGTTTTATTACCTATGGGGACCAAACGCACAACGCTACTCTGAAAACACTCAAAGCGGCCATTAATAATATCGCATTACAGGCAGTTGCCACGTTTTCATCAAGGCAGAGCAGCGGCCTCGTACTCAACTACAGGGCACTCTTGTCAACGCCTGAATAGCGCGTGCAATAATGCATACATGTTGCCACATTTACTGGAAATGATTCTCAAACTAAACGTTCATGTCAGTTCTGATCGAATACTCTGCTAGATTCAATCATTTGCGTTGGACATCAATTTCCCTAAGTTGGCTTCGATGGGTTCTAAGACAAGATTTAATTATCTGGAAGAGAAACAGCGAGCAAGACTTGGATATACAAAATAAGCATAGGAGGGGACAATTTTTTTTTTCAATTTCTTCAATATTTTTCCTCTGCTTACCAGACTGACATTTTATGGAAGTAATCTCGAATTATTCCCGACGAAAGAAAGGAAACTGAAAGACTCGTAAATCTCTGGAAAAGCGTCCCTTGTATTTTTCTCACATCTTGGCTGCCTCAAGAACAACACTTCAGAAGCAACAAGTGCAGGTTGTGTGTGCTGGCACAGAGAGACTGACACTGCGACTTGAGAAATTGACAGAACAAATAATAATTGAAGCTATTATGAATATCATTCCTATTTGATCCGTTTTTGCCATAACATTTGAGATGAATTGTTTACAACCTTGTAGATTGTGAACTCACTCTATTTTCTACGAGTCTGGTCTAGCTAGCGTTATTTCCTTCCTTTTGAACGAAATTATGGTCATTTGTCCTAAATTCACGCACACTTTATGCCTAATAAAGCAAAATTATTTCGCGCATTAGTGACCTAGGTAGTGTGCCGTGCGCCATTTGTTGTCGGCTGTTATTTATCCTGTGCCAGTATCGTAACTAACTGCCACTGAAAAGGCCCCAATCCAGCGTTGTCCGCTTTATGAGCAAGCCAGGTGCTATTTTGGCAGGAGACAGGGCTGAGCTCAAGATTCTTTAATGGTTGTGTGATGTAACGACGCCACATGACATCACAATTGTGGTAGGAACTGCCAACTTGGGTTGATAATTTGAGGTGGAAGGGTGGTTTGGAAAGAACCCTCTATGTCTATCAGATGCACATTCAGGCGCTATTCCTATGCCACGGAGGAAAGCTCGTAAGGCGGTTTTGTTGCTAAAGCAACACTATGATAGTCGTTGAGCCGTTTTGTGTGGCACAGTATAGGCCAATCTGCGCATGCGCGAGGAGCCGCGTGACGTCAGAGGAAGCGGCTGGTGCGTCGGAGCTGCCTTCGCGGCCGCGCTTCGCCGCGCTCGCCGCCGCCGCCGGAGAAGTGACGTCATAACCACATTCAGCGCCAGCTGCGCATCTCTCTCTCCGTTTGCTGTGCAGAGAAGAGGTGTGTGTGGTGCAGGTATGGCTGGGAGCGCGCGGACAGAATCGACTTATTATGGAGTAGGAGATCCCGGCCTCTGCTCAGCGCGTAGCTTAAGCTAGGTATTCTAAACGTAGCCATGCAGCTGTTGCTTTCGCAACTCAACCAGGTTTAACTGAAGCTAAACCACTGCCAATTTTATTTTGTCTATGCCTTTTAGTGCTCATGACCAGTAGCTGGATAACTTCTTAGCTTAAGGCTATATTGTCACAGACCAGATGAAGTGCACTCAGAGACCTTAGAACGGCTGAGGTTTAATCACCTGGACTAGAGCCAGCTCGAGCACATCTCACGTAAGCGCGACCCCTTTATCCTCGTCACGGCTTAGAGCGCAAACAACACGAGCCAGGTATGTGGTATCAGTCCCCCGAAAAAAAGAAAATCGTCCCGATACCGAGAATATCTACAAAGCATAGATAGACGATAAAAGAAACAATATGTTGAAAATTCAAATAGAATGCCGCGGCATAGAGTGCATGAAGAGGAAAAGCACAAATAAAATGGAACACAAAAACAAATAATAAGATGAAACGCAGAATCCGAATAGAGTTAAAAGCGGAGCGTGATTCCTGTCCCGTCCAAAGTACGGCTCAAGTCGCATTACATGCCCAATGTCGCTCCGTAATTGCAGACAACCTAGAGACACAGTTCCACGCAGAAAAACTTCATAATCTACGTTGCCAACACAACGGAGCACCTCATAATGTCCGAAAAAGCAGTTTTTAGGACAATCCTTGTTTCCGGTCGGGGGCTCACACCCACACACCGTCAACTGGATTGTCAGTAACGTCCCTGTGGTGCAGACTGCGTAACGTCTGGAGTCCGTGGATTGTTGAGCTCAGATCTTCAAGCTAGCAAGCTGGCGAGCTTGCTCGGCATGTTCGACGAAGGATCGAGCCCGCGTGTGGTGTAAAGTCATCATCCACGAAAGGGAGCAAGGCATCCAGCATCATCCGCACTTCTCTTCTGTAGAATAGACGGAATTGTGTAAAAGCGGTTTGTTTCTTGGCTCGCAGTGTTATACACGAAAGTGACTTAAGCGAGCCCCAAATTCACGTATATCGAAATCGTGTCGGCCAGTGTTTTATTAGACTGTTGAGGTGAGCCTATTTGTTTGAGGATGATATGCAGTTGTATATCGATGGCTGGTGTGACTCAGCTTGAAGATGTGGTCGACAGCTGAGCTGTGAATGCCTTGCCCAGATTTGTAATGGCGACGCACGAAGAGCCGTGTCGGAGCACAATTGGTCGCATAAAGAAGTGCGTAATTTCGACCGCTGTGCCAAGAGGGAGGGCCTGCGTTTCGGCATAATGCGTCAGATAATCTGTCACAACAGCTAGCCATCTGCTTCCTCCCAGCAGCATATAAAATGGTCAGAGAGGTCCATGCCGACTTGTTCAAAAGATGTTTAAGGAGGCATGATTGACTGCAACATGCCAGGCGGTTTCAGAGGCGACGTCTTACTACGCTGGCACTCACGGTAGGTCCGAGCGATTCACCTCACATGTGAGGCAATAGCAATTCTGCCGCACTTTTTTATTCATAATTTTTTATTCACTGCGAAAGTGGCTCGACTCCAATGTATTATAATCAGCATGGTGCGCCCCAGCGGGATGTGCTCAGCCATAATTTTTTTGAACTAACACTCACGCTTCCCCAGAGTATCTCCCTTCCACCGTCCAGATATCAACGCATGCCGCTTAAATCTGTATTTGGGCCCCATCTGTGACGCGTCAGCATGTGCGCGAAATGCTTTTAACGGGCAGGAGCATTAACTTCGTCTGATCTTCATAAGCAAAGTTTCAGCGTATCAACAGAAAAGTGCGCGCTAGTGGCATTTACACGCAGATCTATAAAATCCACAACCGGTGTGTATCGACGGTAATAACATTTCTTACTACAGAACCCTTCGTTTCTTAGAGATTCTGATAGACCGCAATCTATCATTACGCCCTGTTGAAGAGAAAGCTAACATCCATCACTCACATACTCCGCTTTCTTGGCGGAAAGTCATGGGGTTCTTCAGCACAGTCGATGCTGTAGTTGTTCAGAGCACAGTTGTTAGGATTCGTGCGGTACAGTACGCCCGTACTTTCAAACGCATGCAAGACTAATTTCCGCGCCCTCCAGGAAGTCCAGGGCGAGGCCCTTTATACATGCTTTGACCAGCCTCGGAGCGCATCAACATTGGGGAGCTTTGCACTAGCCAAAGACCACCCGCTTTCGACGTATATTGCTTTCGACTCTTTGTGAGCACGCATACGACAAATTCAAGGGTTCCACATCATCACCTTGCACAGATGCCTCTGCAGAAACCACATTCTGCATTTGAAAGGATCAAAGCAACGTTCGTGATAGCTGCTTAACAGGGTCCTTAATAACAATTCTACAGATACTGTAACAGTTGTTACAAAGAAGTGCAGTGCAGAAAAAAGTACTGCAGCATCTGAACGAGGACACCAAAAACACTGCTACGTTCTTTACCTCAAGTGCATTCGACGTGTTACTGCCCACTTCTCTGCTTCATCGCCATGATGCGATTTTACCACCGGAGAGAAGAGCGGAGAGAAAGAGGGTACAAGAGTTAAAACACGAGTGCCACATTATGCTGGCCGCAGTCATCCTGAAAGACCGTCGGGAAGCGGCTCATAGTAGAGTTTCAGTCGCACAACCAGCACAACGTCGCTGCGCTGGCTGCTGTGCGATGCGCGGGCTGGTGAGGCTGGTGCAACTTGGTACATTACGTGGCTGAGGCGGCAAACAACGAGGTATGGGCCGAAATACCAGCGCAGTAATTTTTTAGACAGCCCGCGGCGAATAATGGTCTTCCAGATCAATACATTGTCGCCTTGTTTATAGATAAAGAAGCAGCGTCCTAGGCTGTATCGGTCGGCATCGATCTGCTACTGACGGTGCATTCCTTGTCTGGGTAGTTAACGCGCTTCTTCCGTACGCTGAACAGAAGGGGCAAAGTCGAGTTCAAGTTTAGTTTCACTTTTAGGGTCAACTGGTAGCATAGCATCCAGCCTGGTAGTAATCTAGCGTAACTGAGTAAACCATGTCTCCTGCTGTGCCGTACTATTTGCGAATGTTGTGTATGGAACAATTCGATCTCATATGTTTTGTTCTCGACATCAACATATATAGAAAGTATGTCGGCCGAAATCCGTTTTGAGTGGTTCCACTATGCCATTTCTCTGCGGATGATAGACCGTTGTAGGTCTATGGCTGGTGTGCGTAAACTTCGCCTAACTGAAGCGGGCCGTAAACAGAACTCCACGTTCGGAAATGATAGCTGCAGGAGCGCTAGGACGTAGGACTATGTTGTTTACAAGTAACTCGGCGACTTCAACTGCAGTACCGCTTGAAAGTAGTATGCCGTGTAATCCACCGCGACCACAATGCACCGTTTTCCAGTGGACGACTACGGAAAAGGGCCGAGAAACTCCGTGCTAGCTTGCTGGAAAGAGTTCTTATGTAGCCGGGTCGTTTCGGAGGAGAAGACCTTCTCCGCTGGCAATCGCGGCATGTTTTACGTAACTACGCACTCATGATAGTAATCTAGGCCAATAATACTTGAGCCGAATTTTTGCTAGCGTACGACTAACCTCCACGTGGCTGACGGATGGTTCATCATGACAAACGCTGAAGATTTAGGAGCGTAACTGCGATGGTAAATAAGCCGAGACGTCTCCTTGTTGCTGTCGAAGTTGCGCTTGCAGAGGCCTCCTCGTCGCATAATTAAGGAGCGCAATACACGCGGCACACAAGCCTTAAAACTATCCAGGTGCTCATTGAGTGGCGCCAAGTCAGTGCCGGTCAGTTGCAGGTGCGAAGTTCGGTATAGGCCAAATGAAAAAAATCAAAATGGCAATTTTCGGTGATGTCTCGTCGAGCCGGTTCCCTAGGCACTCGTTATAAACTGTCTGCATTTGGTACTGCCGGCCTGACATCTAGGCGATTGCCACGTTGTATTCCTGCAACCGGAGTCTCTATCTGGCCACTCGTCCAGAATGGTCCCTAATGCTGGCTAGCTAGCATAGCGAGTAGTGATCGCTGTTAATTTGAAACGGTCGTCCGTAGGTCTATGGTTACAAATTACTGAGAACCAAGATGACGTCAAGACATTATTTTTCTCTCGCCGAATTTCTGACCGAGGCCTAGGCCTAGCTCGACTCCGAATCCTCGTTGGGTGCTAAGCGTTACCCGAAGAGGCTGGGAGCGGCCCCAGAGCGTCGCGACTTGAGGAGAGCAAGATGATGGAAACCGTGGAGGGAAGAGACGCTTCCGCCAGCGATATTTTGAACGGACAATGGTTCATCAGAAAGAGAAAGCGAAACGTGGCAGTCAACAACGCCCAAGCCGATCACGTTGGAACGCTGAGCCTACCCAAGCCCAAGCCCCCTCAAGGGAGGAAGCTGGCCGAAAAATCGATTGAGCGACAGCAGGAGCGAATTCCCAGCACCGCTAACAAGATCATCATTCGCCCCAGAGGCGGAATTAACAGTATTATCAACATTGGAGGAAGATTGAACTTGTCTCGAGTTATCATCCAAGCCGCCGGCCTGGATCTGACGACCACGAAGGGTGACATCATCTACCCAAACTCTACTCAGCAATCAGTACTGGTCGCTACCACGGATACCGAGAGAACATACAAGTACGCAGCAATTCAAGCTCTGAAGGTTGGACCCAACATAATTGAAGCCAAGTCATACATCGCTATGCCGGAAGACGGAGGCAAAGGCGTTGTTCACGACGTACCACTCGAATATTCAGCGGAGGAAATTAAAGAAATGATAGAATGGAGTGGGACTAATCCGCAAATATCCGGCATAGAAGATTGGGAGCGGGATCCAAAACTATTCTAACACTTTTCGAAGACTGGTTTGTGCCGAAATGGCTCAATTTCCAGGGAATCAGCATGAGGTGCTACTTGTATAAAAAGAAGTACGAAGTCTGCACAACATGCGGCAGGCTGGGACACAGAGCCGATGTATGCCCAGACCCGACCAACGTGAAATGTCGGGGCTGTGGCTTGGAACATCCAGGAGCTGGACACACATGTGAACCTAAGTGTCAACTCTGCGGTAAAGACCATCTCCTGGGAGACAACAAATGCCGCGACATATACAGGATGCCCTACCTCTCAAAGAAGAAAATGTGGGAGAAAAGGCTAGAAAAACAACAACTGCAATCAACTTCAGGAAGCCAGGGATCCATCCTCTACTCTTCGGAACAAGAGAACCGGGGACGACAACCCCGAGGAAGGAACCGGGAAAACACGGACCCACGGCCGGGAACCCGATCGAGATCAATATCAAGCTCGGCAACCAGAGAGACCTCGAAATCCCGGGACACGAGCCAGGGACGAGGACCTGGCCTGCCTCCCAGAGATCCCAAGAATCTATGGGGCCAACTCAAGTCAGCAGACAACAAGACGGTAAGCTTCGTTAGCAAAACCTCCCAGGCTGAAAATAGAGAGATGGAAAACCTAAAAGGGGAAAACGCAGAACTTAGAGAGATTATCAAACAAATGAGTCGCGAAATTCAAGACCTTAAATCTAAATTCACCGAAACGCCCACGGCTAACAGCCCGCCTGCAAATCAATCACATGAGGTACCAAAAACCACAAATTCAATTACTACTAATTCTACTCAGAGGAATCAAACTTTGAACTTGGAATTCACCCGGCCGCCACCCCAGAAGCGTAAAGGGGGAGAGACCGATCCGTTTATAACCCTTAATAGAAAATTTGAACAACGTAATGACAAATTCGATAAGCAACTCGAGAATATTAACACGCTAATCCAGCAACTTCTAGGGGCTCAGGGACAGATGCAAGTGCAGATTCAAAATCTCATTAAACAAATGCAGGAAGCATCACTGGCCTTGTCTGAATCCAGTAACAGAATCGCAAAACTAGAAGAAACAATGGGTAACAATCATGGGCAAAAGCAATGATATTTTGCCGCCACTGCCAGCAAAAGAGGCAGTGGCGGCCCCAATTGAACCCGCAACATTTGGATTCGGTGCCGAAATATAAAGCCTCTGAGCTTTGTCTGCTGTTGAATCTCACCGCAGACACATTTTTATATTTATTATTCTTATAAGTTTCGCTGTGACATCTGTTGCGATGGATCGAATAATAAAGTAAGCATGCTTTAAAAATAATTTTTAACCTTTAATACCTCTCGAGCTTGCTTCCTTGCGGGCAGGTTGCCATGTTGCTAGTTTCGCTGTCAAAGTTTTAGATGCTCAGCAATGATGTATTTATCATTTCGTTTGACATCACAGTGAGAAGCATGAAAGCGAGAAAAAAAAGTCTTAGTGCTGACTGCTTTAATAAGCAGTCAGCACTAAGACTCACTAAGACCCACTCACTTTTGAATACCGCCAGAACGACTTTATGGGCTGCAGGTTACTGCGCGTGTGTTTGACGTTTTTGCTGTTTTGATCACCTGGCAACACCTCTGAGCGTTTTTATATTATGTGCGTACGTATTCGTGTTCCAGTGATCCGAGCTCTTTGTCTAGCTTTATTCCTGTACGCCCATTTATACTTACCGTGGAGTTTGGAATAGACATGAAGACGGCTGTGTGCTACGCGGTAGCGTATAGGCTCGTTGCCTCGTTCGGCATTAAAGTCGTCGCTGCACATTATTTTGAGATGGTTTTGATGATGAGAGTGAATCGTACCTTAAAACGTGGGCGTTATCTAGCATAAGTATTGTGACGCAACAATTGTTCGTGCAGAGTTCAAGGTGGTGTCATACCATGTGTTTACCGTTTAGCATCCTTCTGGTTGTAAATTTCGAGGTTTGTTTGCGAAAGGTATTCAAAACCACAACATACGCATTTCCAACTGTATGCCACTCATTTTAAGGGTAGATGCAAACCAAGAAGGGAGGCTAATACCGCGCCTTCCTTACACCAAAGGAGTCGAACCAACTACAGACGTTAGGACTCAGCCAAATTCAATGTCACTTTATTATTGCTAAGTTTTAGGGAATGAAAATACGACGTTAAAGGCGCTATCACGAGTACTCTCTTAAGATTTCTCCTTATGTTTGTGCGTAAACACCTGCAATCACATTGCAAAGCTGCACAAAAAATTTAATGCAACATTTCCCCTTCCTTCCCACAGGTTAATGGTTCCATCTCTCCCCGTGCACAAATAGGAGTAGCTTGAACGAAGTGTGCTATGCCTACAAAACTATTTTGGCAACATACAATCCTTATGTGGGACTAATGTACTGTTTCCTCTTAAATTAATCTAATAGCAATAGAATAATATTCATTTATAGTTGCACATGATTTCTTTTGCCGTAACCCTGCGGTTCCAGTCACGAGAGCAGCTTTCCCGCCGACGCTCCTGGCGGCCATTCTTGCCGGCGTAAACCATGGCCGGAGGGCTATTGGAGTAACTGCGAGCGGCCAAATTGATTTCCCGCTTGCTGACATCACTACGCCTGCGTGGACACCGAGGGCAGCACGGAGTTCATCAACATGCTGCCCAAAGTACTCCAGCAGCCTCTTACTGTTTCGACGAGGAGGCCAACCGGGCAAAAGCGCAGGTGGTTATAGCTGAAAATAGTGTCAAAACTTCTGCAGATGGCGAGGAAAAAAAATGTTCGCGCGATTGAACAGTACTGTATGCGTGTTAAACATTGCGTGGCTTTGAATGTAGCTCATCCACTTGAGTGTTTGACCTCGATCCAAGAGATGCCGAGTGTAGGGCTGCATAGATTTTGACCACTTATTGTTCTTTAACGTGCACTGACCACGTTACTACAAGGGCGATTAACAATTCATTTGCTTGCACGTGGTTGCTCTGTCTCGCTATGGTGGATTGCTTGCCGGTGCCAGTGCCTCAAAGTTTCGACGCAGCCATGAGGGCATTATGTAGCCATTCTTGACAGAGCTGATGATTACATAACTAATTTCAATCGGTATAGACTTCCGCAATTATGTTCATAATTCTATAGTATTTGAATTCATAAAGTACTGCAGGAGCGTCAGAACACAGTCGAAATGCAAGTTTGTATAAGGTCTCTTCGTAGCCTATTCGTTGTGTGCCGTGACAGGTCTGAGGAGATCCGGGGATCAAACCACAGTGTCGTCAAAGTTATTTTATTGCATCACCTTTATTTTTTGAAACACCATCATAAGAGGAACACGCTGTTTTTTTATAATAGGACCCTGTCCTAATTCAACACTGTTTTCGATTGCGGTATATTTGAAATTCCTGTTCGAGAGCATGTTGTCATGTGTTCGTCATGCCTTCGAACATTGAAGATTTTACCCGACCGCTGCCTGGGATGCCGGAAGCGGCTTTTCAGCGGAACGTAATACGTGGCTTATCGAGTACTAATGAGCAGTCAGGACGCCATAAGATTGCAATGAATGGGCGATGTAAAGATGGCTCCAGTCCGGGACCTTCGCTGCTTCTCTCTCATTCTCACGCAGCAGCTAAACTGCTCCGCAACAATTGCAGCTATTTAGAAACATAGAAGAGTTCGAAAAGGTTTCTCGTAAATTCAAGCTCTTTGATGCGACGCTTTTTGTGATGCACTAAATAATGGTTGGACATACAGAAGAGTTGCTTCGTTCAAATCTTTCTCTCGTGTACGACTTTGGCGTTGATGGCGGAAGAATAAAGAAGGAACTTTCTCTCTCGAGTCTGCGCATCCATTCGGAAATTGTTGTCCAGAGATGGGAATGATTAAACCTGCTCATCAGTGGTAGCGGCTGTGTGCGCACACCTTAGCGCTCGGCTCAGAGCGTGTGAGGTATAGTGAGTTTAATATAAAAGCCTTGTATCGGGCTAGTTGATACTGATTGAAAGCGAAAAAAAGAAAATAGGTCATCTTTCAGTTCAATACGAAACGGCGAGTAATTATCCCGCTCAGCTTGAAGTAGATACATTAAGCCACGCAAGAAATATTGCCGTCGAAGCGATGCTGGGAATTATATTAGTTGGCTCACATGAAGGTTAAGGTACAGTATCTGTCACACTTGTTTTGTGGACACCTGAACCGCGCCGTAAGAGAAGGGAGGTAGGTGGGAGTGAAAGTGGAAAGAGGAAAAGGGGGAAGCCGTAGTGGAGGGCTGCGGAGTAATTTCGACCACCTTGGGACAGCACACGGACGGCACTTCGTTTCGCCTCCATCGAAAAGCAGCCGCCGTGGTCAGGTTCGAACCCGTTTACTTCGGCACAGTAGTCGGGCTTGTTACCACTGCACCACCCCGGCGGGGCCTCGGAAATTGTATGTTTCTTTGGGTTCTTGTACGTGGTTCTACGCTCAGGTCTCAAGCCTCGTTGCCCTTCTTGCCCCCTTGCTGCTGCTGTCTGCCATAAGCACAATTCGACTAACAGCTACTTTCTGTCATTCTCAACTAAAAGGTCTGCTCTTTCCGTTTTTCACCGTTGTAAATTTGAAGTGCGCTCGCGAAAGCATTTGCACTGGGAAAGTGACAGTCTTTAGAGCCACTCATTAAAATAAAAGCAAATTAACGATATAAATATGCCTTTTCTGATTCAAGCGGCCGGAGATATGACTGAACAATGGGGATAACAATAGAATATCAGATTCCTTTCCATTTTCGGTTGTCTGAGTACTGGTTGTTTCCATGTACTGGAAGAATATTTGTGGCCCACAGAGAGTAGGGGCATGCTTTATTTAAGATGCTTTGCACATTGACCCGCTTTTGTAGGCATCTTTGTGGTTCTTTCAATAGTTTTCTGTCGACGTCGTGACGTTGCTTCGATGTGGTAGAAAGAAAGGCGGCTAAAAAGGGAATGTGAAGATCCGCCTCTTAGCAGTGGCAGAGAGGGGCGTCAAAAGCAAACAGAAACTTCACTCTCTAAACGTGGCTACCTGCCAATGTGAGGCTACTGGAAAGGGGAGCAATCCGCATATAGAAAGTGGTTACCACGCGTATACGGGACAAAAAGACATAGGTAACGACGAAAACCCTGGATTGAGGAGGGTTTCCGTAACTGTGGTTTCAAAATAACTTCCCTGAAGAGTATCCGTGCAGAAGGAGCCATTCAAGATCACCTGTGATCAGATTTTGCAAGAAGACGTATTTATATGATTTCCTGTTTAGCTACACTTAACGCTCAGCCAATGGCGATGACCATGCTCTAATTTCTTCTAATTATCTTGCGTCATGTTGATGACTTTTGAACAATTGATGACTTGTGACTCTCATCATAGGGCTTCTTTAATTATGCAAGGTTCAGAGAGTGGAAATGTGTGTACATTTTTTTTTCTATGGTATTTGTTCTAATTTTTGCTTACGTATACGTTTTCTTTATTTCATTGCGCATCGAACATTGTACTCGAATCGTTCCATTGCGCAGGAGACCCTGCTCGAGGTGGTCTTTGCCGCTTCGCAATACCCGTGTTCTCCTGTGAGCTGAACGAAATGCTAGAAAGTCTGCTGCAGCAATAGAAGCAACTCCAGAAGCAGGCCAAGGAGTTCCAGGAATCGGTCCTACTCGACACCGACGCCACCATGGAGTAACTTTTGCTAGAGAGGTGCTGACCTACGCAATACAGCTCGAGCATTACCTTATAATTATCCTTATTTTAGTTCAGTTTCCAATATATTTTTGTACCCATTTTATTTTTAAACTATCCTTTTATTACCCCTTAAACCTTCTCATTATCTCGCTTTCAGCCTCCTCATTAGCCCGGACGGATCGTGTAATTAAACAATGATTTCGCATTGTATCAAACATTGGCTCGATTTACTTTACTGCGCACGCAACTGGCCTGCAACGTGGATGGCAGCGGCTTCCATGCCACGTATTCCCCTATCAACTTTGCTTTCCCTGGTGCCAAAACATTTTCTGCCAACCATTTACTAGCGGGGACCAACCTCTCTGTCCTGCACATCTGGCGAATTTGGCTTTATCACCGTTTTGACTACCACTAAGGTCTAACCTCCACATCGACAAATATATGGTCCCCATCTACTCGCCTATAAGCATTTTAAGCACCTCGGTTGCGGTTTGCGCGGTCCACAGCCTTTAGACACAGGTAATACGTGTAGATATACACTAGTCTGAATTGTACAGAAAACACGAGTATACTGCTCTAGACACACATTTTCAGCGATTTTTTACTTCATTCATTGATTGGATTATATATCTGGGTGCATTCGGACGAGACAATGTGGAATCAATGACAAATTTTAAAACAATAGTTGGAACACTAAAAAGAAAGGCCACGTGCTATACCCGCCTGGATCTAATGTCTTGGCGCAATGTTCACCACACCATAGACTTGGCTATTTTTGAACGACTGTGAGTGAGTGAAGAAGTTTTTTGAGTAGAGATAAAGGAGGGGAATATGTAAGTGGTGTCTTTAGTCCGGGACTCCAGCGGCTGCCGCTGCCATCTTCGCACGTGTCACGAGGGCCCGTTGGGCCTCTAGTCCAGAACTGGAGAGGGCAGCCTCCCACCACACAATTGTTAACACTGAATTTGGGGCACCTGGAGGATTCTGTGGGCAGGTTCACACCATGAGGTGCACGCCTGCCTTCTTACCGAAATATTTGCATTTCGGATCGCAGAACCCGGGTGTATTGTATTTAAACGGACAGGTCTGTGATATGTACCGGTCTCTAGGCGTCGCCATCTAGCTTCCTCCGCTTTGGAGATCCGCTTGGGGGGGGGGGGGGGGGGATCTTTTCTCCAAGAGAGTCTGCAGTTCTATTACCTCTCTGCATATATACGTCGCCAGAGGGCCAGGATAGGAAAGTCGAGGATAGAAGGGTCGAGTCCCGAGGGAGGAGAGCTCGTTACAGGCATAGGCGCATTAAAACGTGATGAAAAGTTACGCCGCGAATGCTGCTGCTGGAGCTGCTGTTAGCAGCTCTACCCGCGATCACTCGCCTGTCCTCGTCGCCGATGCATTTTTTTCTTTCTGTCGGCGATTCGAGATTTTTCATGAAAAGATAAACTTAACCAGGACCGGCCCACTGAGTAAAGCAAAACCATAAACTCATCCAATCTCAAGGATGGTCTGAAACAACCATCAAAATGGTAATGCTGTTAGGCACGATTACGAATCAGTAACGCAAGACAAGTCCCTATGTTTAGCGCAGAAAAAGAACACAAAGGACAACTTTTTACCTAATGGATCACCAACTAGCCCGGCAACATGCTCTCCTCAACAAGTCCCTAAAGCGACCAAAGTAATACAGAGCACCATCGCCGGCTGCGTCAAGGGAAACCAGTGACAAAAAGACAGTTCACACAAGCAGAACCCCGTGCAACTCAGACAAGCCTCGTCAAAAACAATAAATACGGCGAAAAAAGGTACCAAATCCGAATAAACCAATTTTCAGCAACATCAACAACAAAAAGAAACAAAAAAACGAAAAAAGAATAGGACGCCAAGCTATGACATGGGACCGTATTCGAACCAAAGAAAAGACGGACCTACGGGGTAGAACCGGCTGTTCGATTGAGGAGACGAAGTTTCTCAAAAGGTCGAAAGACAAATGAGAGCGCCTTGTCATTGAAACCTTCCACATCGGCACTACAAGATTTTGCGTTAGCAAGCCTTCTTTTTCCTTGTCGGATAATGAATTTCTTTTTGTAAGGACATAGGCTCTAATTCGGTCATCTTTCATAATGTGTCTGCGTTTGCTTTTGGTCCTTCCTTGAATACGCCATTTCATTTTTGAGCTGAATTTATGTCAGCCACCGTGTAGGGTCCACAAATGGGCATTGCCGCAGGAGGCAGATTCTATCTTAGTTAGAAGGTACCGAGGTCTTGGGCGCCCGTGTCAGTTGCGGAAATTGGTTCTTCTTTCGAAATCCAAAGCCGGAAGCTCACCGATAAAAATGCATACAAGCGTTCCAAGGAGTGATGCTCAGGTCTGTTTATGGTTATGCGCATCGCAGAAGCATCGTAAATCTCACGGAGCCTCTCGCCGACCATGCACATCACCGAACAATATATCAATCTGCTAAAAATAGATAACCTCTGCAGCGCTTTTCGAACACGCGGGAAGCCTCGATCGGCTGTCATTGGGTGAGCACCTAAACGCCCTCTTGTCTTCTCTTCAAGGAAGAAAAGACGCCCTGCTGCACTTGAGCGCACAAAGGCACGCAGCGGTGCCACCTTTCCTCAGCGAAAGTGGCAGCGCAAAGCATCCACCCCAGACGAGAGGCGCACGAACACTGCCTTTCCTTCCAGTAGAGCATCCGGCCGTCGCACTCAAAACATCCGCCTTGGCTTCGAGATATGTTGTGTGCATTATCTGGAATCGGCAGCAGCCTACCGGCTTTATAAAGGTACGTTTTATCCGTCCTTTCTTTCTCCTCGCCTGCGTTGAAATGGGAAAAGGGCCTTTGGACAAGTCAACACAAACTCTAAGGATAACCTTTCGACAAGAGACCAAAATCAGCTCTTCACGCTAGAGACTTCTGCGGCTGCTTAACAGCGAAAGGTGTACATTACTGGTTGGATTCGTTCATTGGTTTAATGTCCAAACGTGACTGAGGCTATGCGTGAGGCCAAAATGGAGGGCTGTAAACATTTCGACCATCTAGTACTTTTTAACGTGCACTGACATCTTACTCCTTGCTTTTCGCCTCCATCGAGAAGTCTTCGCCGCGGAAGGTGTCGATACCGTATAATTGGCGCAGGGGTTAGACGCCCTATTAGGTGCATCACTGCGGCGTGCAATCACATTATTAATGAATACTTGCAGGGCTGTATACTAACCTCAAAACACTACAGTTTCATTCGCTAGTGTCTATGCATTGTTTTTCTTTGCGGGACGTACCGTACACAACTATGCATATTTCAGATACATTTATTTAATGCTGAAGCCCCAGTGTTTATTTTCCTAACACTTGGCACAAAGCAGAAGTATTTGCTCGCTGCTAGCATGCACGAAAAGCAGCAGTATATAGACGCGAACAGACGAAACACAATGGTAAAGAAAATATTCGCCATCATGTAAACAATGACTGGATTGATGTAAACACGGGTCCATGAAGTAGAACAAAGAAAACACCTCTGCAACCTGCGTAAACATTTTACGCGCCCTCATAGATTTGACGCCCTCGAAAATGCCTGCGTGCATGTTGTGTTACTGCCGGAATTACGGGCACTGAAACATTTACACGGCGCCAACTCAAACAGAATCACCTGTACAAGAAGCGAAAAGCGCTAACAGAACCTGAATGTACGCCCTCATTTTAAAGACAGTTGCTTATAGGCTTCGCGAAGTACCCTCACAGTATACAGGGGCGATCAGCTAAATCATCCTTTCGCGGAACATTCAAATACTTGCGGTGTAACCGATTCGACGCGCCGATGTGGGTGTCTGCTCGAGCGCCAAAACACCAATTATGGAGAGCGGAATTGATGATGGAAAGCGAAACTTGTGAAATTGGCCTATTCAGTTATCTACTAGCTACGTAGAGTATTTGGGATCTTTCAAAAAACCCACCCCCTCTTGCAGGAAAGAGGGGTGAAAGGTCACAAGTTGCTTTTCGTGGTAAGAAAGCAGAAGCTGACTACCATAAAAGGGGGAGGCTCTGACGCAGACAACGGAATGCATAACCTGAAGACATTTGCCGGGGAAACTTTTTGGCAGTTGGCTACCATGCAAGAGTGACTGACGTCATTATGACAACGAAGAAGAACGAGAATACAGCAAGCAGCGATAACGTGCATTCTTGGTTACTCTCACTTTAGCCTATGAGAAAGAATGCGTTTTACGCAGCGTGTGGGGTTAGAATGCAGTCCGGTATGAGCGCGGTGAAATGGGTGCACCATATCCATGATTATAACAACTTTCCCTGAGTAATGCGCCAAGCTCTTAGCTATAAAATGGTTTCACCGGCTTAGCGCACTTCGCATCTTCGGTAACGCCCTCACTCGGCTAATGAACTAAGCTCTACAAGCTCCGAAAAGAGTACCTCCTGTTTGTTGGCGGTCCTTATTGCGCCTCATCTTTTGCTGAAGACAGACGCGATCTGAGACATCTGGCTGCTACAAGCGCACGACTGCACTCAGCATTTCCTTGGACTTGAGCAGCCGCTTCTTTGACTAATCCAGCGTGTTGGCATTGACCAGGAGGCACAACCTCTTTTATGTCTTTTTTGGATGAAGCTACTGTCTTAGACACGTGCGGCTCGGCAACAAGATCTGTAATATGGCTGTCAAGATGGGAGCATCGTGGGCGAAGCCAGGACGCATCTGCGGTGCGTTCGACGTTCGTCTGTTCGAGCTGCAAGATAGAGGCCCTGGGAGCGCTCGTGTCTGTCTGCAGCTTCAGGGCGACAGCATCGAGATCGTCCTGAGGTGTATCTGACTCTATCTGCATCTTGGTACTTGCGTCTTACCGCTGGATGAAAAAGAGCACTTGGAAGTAAATTAACCGAGGGACAACGGTGCCTTACAGGATGTCGTAACAGGGCTGCCGAGGAACGGTTGCTCTTGGCTGCCTGGAAGATAAAATATAATGATATGAACAACTTAAACCAATGACTCACTGCATCGTAGAGCATCAGACAATTGTCGCTGTGGCAGCACAAGTAATTTTATTCAGTTTCTGTAAATTTTAGGGCAGAGATTGCATATAATGAGGTGGGGGAGGGGGGAGTCACAGGTTCAAGCTGAAGGCAAACGCGCGTGCGCGCTGGAAGAAATCTACTGTTGTCTACTTTCTAAATTGCAATTAGATGGTGATTACGGGGTCTTTCTATAAACCCGAAATGATAAATTTCAACAATTTCAGATTGCAGCCAATTCAGGCAGGGCTGGAAGTGAGCGAGCATTTTCCTTCCGCGTGAACGTCAGTACAAACACAAATACAGCCGTCCATGGAGGTGCTGCGGTAGATGGAACACCATTACGACGACCATATTATTGGGCAGTGTGACCTTGTGATCGGCCTTGGTTCAGTCTTTCCGGCATTGGTTGAGGATATTACACAAAGCCATTTCTTCTTGATCCGCCGATACCGCAGGAAAACTTGGGGATCGAGGAGGACACTGCCACTCCGCTACAGATTAATAGTAACCGAAACAATGGATGCAAAACGTCGGTTCAGTCCAGTTTGAACGGAATAATGGTTTTGATATATTTCTGAATCAGGAGCCATGTCAAGAAAATGTATAATGTATTATTAGTAACTGATAGCTGTAATCCAATTAGTTGAAGTTGTTCTAACCTCTAATCGAACTAGATTTCTGTACGCTAGAGGGAATTTCCGAGCAGCAGTAAGGAAAAGGTGTCATCCTGGGATTCAGCGCAGACAGTCAGTGAAACTCGGTTAATGTGATTGAGGCAAAAAAATTGCAACTCGTTTCTTGTAAGTCTACTTTATGAGCTGTCGCTACTAATGTCGATTCTCCTGCTTTCGCTTAAACTGTAACTTTGCCGCAACTGTTTTCAATCAGCAGATTCCTATGGTTAAGCTGTTTTTGCGCCTGCCGCTAATTCAGCTGAGCCTTCCCATCGACCAATGCTCCTCGACTGCAAAGGAGGTAGGTCATAATTGAACAGTTCCCACCTCGAAGTTTAAGCTTGAGCAAAGTAATTTGACAGTATCGAAAGAGCGCGGTCATTGTGTGTGCTCATATTGGTGGCCATGTCGCGGTGCTGTTCGATAAATATCGATGGCGTGCAACAATTTGGATGTCTTTGCAGCCAACGATATTATACAGCCATGTGTCGCTAATGGCTCAACCTGATTAATCTTTATGACAAAAAATAGCAAGGGTGGGGGCCACCTGATAGCGCAAACAGGAAACTTAAAAAAATTGGTGGTCTCATTGTAGTACGCCAGTTATGACACAACTCGACGACCAAGTTCAGTTTTCCAGCCATACGTGATAATCTAGCACACATCTTTACGGAGGGTGCCATTGAAATTGGTGCACGGTAGGCAGAAACGTCCTCCGTGAGCTTTTTATTTATTTATTTATTACATACTGCAGACCCTTGGGTCCAAGCAGAGGGGCATAGCTTAGTACAAAAAAGAGCAAAGAACAACGACAAAAGTAATAAGAAATTATACAATAATAATCGCAATGCATAGCCATCTGTAAATTAGTGTTCCAGTCTGATATTGTGAGAGGGAAAAAGGAAAACATAAACGTGTTAGTTCGAGCATAATAGGGCGTCAGTGAGTTAGGATGATGATGTCTCGTATAGCGTGTTGATGCAGGAGATATATAAGGGGACTGGTTTATTGCAAGCTTGTTATTTATCAGGAGAGAAAGGAATTCTAGCCTCAGCTGTTTTCTGCGGGATTCAAGTGTGGGAATAGAATTTTCTATCATTGTTTGAGAGGGTGAGTCAAACCTAGCGAATTTATTAAATATAAACCGAACTGATTTTCTTTGTATTTTCTCAAAGTGCTTGATATCTGACTTAGTGTGAGGATCCCATGCTATGCATGCATACTCTAGCTTAGGTCTAATGAAAGAGATGTAAGAGAGTAACTTTACGGAAGAGGGTGCATTTTTTAGTTTGTGTCTCAAGAAACAGAGTTTGCGGAAGGCAGAGGAGCAGATAGTGTTAATATGTAAGCTCCAGGACAGAGTAGAAGTTAAGGTAACACCCAAGTATTTGTAGCTGTAAGTACTGCGCAGTGGTGAAGAACCAAGGGAGTAAGAGAAAACAAGCGGGGCTTTCTTACGAGTAACACAGAGGAATACTGATTTGTCAGCGTTTATCAACATCCCCCATTCACTGAACAAATTTAATATGTTGCTTAAATCATTTTGAATGACAATGTGATCATGTTGAGTTGTTCCATCTTTATACAAAATACAATCATCAGCAAACAGTATGATTTGAACACCTGGACTCACAACATTCACGATGTCATTAATATATATCAGGAATAACAGGGGACCCAGAACACTACCTTGGGGCACCCCCGACGTGACTGGAAGAATGGCCGAGCTGCATTCGCCAATTTTACCTTACTGCGTCCGTTTAGTGAGGTAAGCAATAATCCAGTGTACAAAAATGTCAGGTATGCCAATCATTCTTAGTTTAAATATTAATTTGTCGTGCGGCACCTTATCAAACGCTTTGGTGAAATCTAAAAGTATTACATCTATTTGTCCATTTTTGTCGAGGGTTAACGCAAAATTATGAATTACGGATACCAGTTGTGTTACAGTCGAATAACCCTTTCTGAAACCGTGCTGAAACTCTGTAAGCACATTGTTTTCAGCCAAGAATTCATTGATGCAATTTCCCACAATGTGCTCCAAGAGCTTGCAACATTGAGATGTTAAAGAGATGGGGCGATAATTTTGGAGTATTTTTCGATCTCCCTTTTTGAATACCGGAACAACTCGGGCCACCCTCCAGCCAGCCGGGAGCTCCCCCAACGAAAGTGAAACAGAAAAAATTTTAACAAGAAATTTCGCGACATGTTCAGAATACCCCTTTAGGAAGATATTCGGTATATCGTCAGGGCCACATGTAGTTTTGGTTTTGAGATTTACCAGCATATTGGCAATACCAGCATAAGAAACAAAACTGGCATCAAATTCACGATTCTTGGAAAACCCGGTAATAACATTTGATACTGAAACGACACTTTGAAAATATTCATTAAAGTGCTGCGCTATGTCTATGTCATCAGTTATCAGTGTGTCATCCACTGTTAATTGCGGAATTGATTTCTTTTTCTCCTTCATATGCTTCCAGAATTTATCAGGATCATTTTTAATGAAGTTGGGTAGTGAAGTATTATAGTAATAATGTTTAGCTGCGTTCACCTTCTGTTCAAGCACATCCTGAGCTTCTTTTATTTTATTCGGATTGATATGCTTTTTTCTTTAACCTTTAATTTTAACTTTCGTTTAGCATGAATCCCATCGCGTGTCATCCAGGCTGTACGCTTATGACCTTTCTTTCTCTTAGTAGGTATGAATTTTTCTACGCAGTGAAGACACATACTTTTGAAAGAATTCCAAAGGGAACAGACACTGGCGCTGTTAAAATCGAGAAGACAATTTTCCATGTAATTTATGATAGAAACGTCATCAGCATGAGAATAATCTTTGTAAGAAAGCACTGAAGAATAGTTTTCCGCTATTTGCATAAGTGGAAGGGTGACGCTCACCATGCAGTGATCAGACAGTCCTTGTTCTATAGAAACGAAATATTCTGGGAAATCCCGGCTAACAAAAACCAAATCCAGAATTGAACTGCATGTTCCTTGCACACGTGTTGGTTGATGTACCACCTGCGTTAGGTTGTAACGCAGCATAACGTTGAAAGTAAGGCTAATGTTTTTGTTCTGCACATTCCCCCCATTAAGGCGCTCCCAATCAATATTTGGCAAATTAGTCTCCCATTAATACAATATTATTGTTCGCATGTCTGACCATTCCTTCTTCCAATTTCTGCAAATATTCAACAGGGGCATCGGGTGGTCTGTAGATAGCATAAACAATAAAGTTGTGTCCCCAACACTTTATCTTGACACGCAAACATTCAAGGTCAGGGATATCTTCCAGCCGATAGGCAGATATGCTATTTTTGATAAGGATGGCTACTCCGCCACCTCTGGTGCCTCTATCTTTTCGGAAAACAGTATAGCGTGAAGGAATTACATCGTCACCTATTTCTTCATTTAGCCAAGTCTCCGTTAATACTGTAATATGAGGATCATGCTTCAGTAATAACATTTCTAATTCATCAGTTTTATTTCTCACACTGCGGGCATTGACATTTATAAGCCTGAGCTTGGTAAAAAAGTGTTTTTACCAACTTTGACCTCATCATAGATTAGTGAAGCTTTTATTTTAAGATCTCTTTCCCGTTTACAACTCTCCCAGAGAAGTTTTCGTTTTTTTTAATGTGGATAGAGAATAATCATTCTGGACATAAATATTAGACCCTTTTAGTTTCTTGCAGTTTGCAAAAATCGCCTTCTTTTCGTTGTAACCTTGAAGGAGGATAATTATTGGTCGGTTTTCCTTGTTTTTTCCTAGCCTGTGTATTCGGCCAATTGACTCACACTTCACGCCCAGCTTGTCCTGAAATACCTCATTAACTACTTTTTCTGTTATCGTAGATTGTTTCATCATCCGTTTCTTAATTCCATATATAATCAGATTGGAACGCCTGCTATAGTCCTCCAAATCGGTTAGCTTCTTTGTCTGAAAGGACATCACTTGTTCTAAAGATTTCAGTGTCGTTTTTACTTGACCAGCTTGGAACTCGGTTGTAGAAGACTGATGTAATTTAGTGTCTATTTCTTTTACTGCACTTTGCAGGGTGGCAAGTACATTGTTAAGGCTGCATAGCTGTGTTTTAATTTCATTTCATCAAGAATAGTTTTTTGGCCCTCAAATATTTGTTCGTACAATTCCTTTAGCGTTGGTCCTGGATTTGTTTCTACATCGCCGCATAGAACTAATTTACACACCAGAAAACACTCGTTAGCAAGACTGGCACACTGCTGTGGGCACGGCAGGGCCACAATGCAACGGTTGTCACTACGAACGCTGCTAAATGTCACAGAAGGACCAACCTGCACAACGAAGAACAGTTGCCTGGTCAGCATCGTTGCAGTGCCGGGTCCACCGTGCCCACTGAGGCTGAAGAAACAGAGGGTCTCTTTTATAGGTATGGCTACCCATGACGTCACGCGGCGCTGACGAAAAGGTGTCGCCAGAAGATCAGGGCCACGAGGAGCTGATACTGCAAAGTGTTCGATGGTTCGCACGAGTTCGCTCTTGTCGATGCTGATATGGTGATCTGCGCAGTTGAAGTTCGAAGCCGTTGATACTGCGGCGGTTCCCAGCAAAGCCTGCACAACGAAGAACAGTTGCCTGGTCAGCATCGTTGCAGTGCCGGGTCCACCGCGCCCACTGAGGCTGAAGCAACAGAGGGTCTCTTTTATAGGTATGACTACCTATGACATCAAGCGCCGCTGACCAAAAGGTGTCGCCATAAGATCAGGGCCACGAGGAGCTGATACTGCAAAGTGTTCGATGGTTCGCACGAGTTCGCTCTTGTCGATGCTGATATGGTGATCTGCGCAGTTGAAGTTCGAAGCCGTTGATACTGCGGCGGTTCCCAGCAAAGCCTGCACAACGAAGAACAGTTGCCTGGTCAGCATCGTTGCAGTGCCGGGTCCACCGCGCCCACTGAGGCTGAAGCAACAGAGGGTCTCTTTTATAGGTATGACTACCCATGACATCAAGCGGCGCTGACCAAAAGGTGTCGCCAGAAGATCAGGGCCACGAGGAGCTGATACTACAAAGTGTTCGATGGTTCGCACGAGTTCGCTCTTGCCGATGCTGATATGGTGATCTGCGCAGTTGAAGTTCGCAGCCGTTGATACTGCGGCGGTTCCCAGCAAAGCCTGCACAACGAAGAACAGTTGCCTGGTCAGCATCGTTGCAGTGCCGGGTCCACCGTGCCCACTGAGGCTGAAGCAACAGAGGGTCTCTTTTATAGGTATGGCTACCCATGACGTCACGCGGCGCTGACCAAAAGGTGTCGCCAGAAGATCAGGGCCACGAGGAGCTGATACTGCAAAGTGTTCGATGGTTCGCACGAGTTCGCTCTTGTGGATGCTGATATGGTGATCTGCGCAGTTGAAGTTCAAAGCCGTTGATACTGCGGCGGTTCCCAGCAAAGCCTGCACAACGAAGAGCAGTTGCCTGGTCAGCATCGTTGCAGTGCCGGGTCCACCGTGCCCACTGAGGCTGAAGCAACAGAGGGTCTCTTTTATAGGTATGGCTACCCATGACGTCACGCGGCGCTGACCAAAAGGTGTCGCCAGAAGATCAGGGCCACGAGGAGCTGATACTGCAAAGTGTTCGATGGTTCGCACGAGTTCGCTCTTGTCGATGCTGATATGGTGATCTGCGCAGTTGAAGTTCGAAGCCGTTGATACTGCGGTGGTTCCCAGCAAAACCTGCACAACGAAGAACAGTTGCCTGGTCAGCATCGTTGCAGTGCCGGGTCCACCGTGCCCACTGAGGCTGAAGCAACAGAGGGTCTCTTTTATAGGTATGGCTACCCATGATGTCACGCGGCGCTGACCAAAAGGTGTCGCCAGAAGATCAGGGCCACGAGGAGCTGATACTGCAAAGTGTTCGATGGTTCGCACGAGTTCGCTCTTGTCGATGCTGATATGGTGATCTGCGCAGTTGAAGTTCGAAGCCGCTGATACTGCGGCGGTTCCCAGCAAAGCCTGCACAACGAAGAACAGTTGCCTGGTCAGCATCGTTGCAGTGCCGGGTCCACCGCGCCCACTGAGGCTGAAGCAACAGAGGGTCTCTTTTATAGGTATGACTACCCATGACATCAAGCGGCGCTGACCAAAAGGTGTCGCCAGAAGATCAGGGCCACGAGGAGCTGATACTGCAAAGTGTTCGATGGTTCGCACGAGTTCGCTCTTGTGGATGCTGATATGGTGATCTGCGCAGTTGAAGTTCAAAGCCGTTGATACTGCGGCGGTTCCCAGCAAAGCCTGCACAACGAAGAACAGTTGCCTGGTCAGCGTCGTTGCAGTGCCGGGTCCACCGTGCCCACTGAGGCTGAAGCAACAGAGGGTCTCTTTTATAGGTATGGCTACCCATGACGTCACGCGGCGCTGACCAAAAGGTGTCGCCAGAAGATCAGGGCCACGAGGAGCTGATACTGCAAAGTGTTCGATGGTTCGCACGAGTTCGCTCTTGTCGATGCTGATATGGTGATCTGCGCAGTTGAAGTTCGAAGCCGTTGATACTGCGGCGGTTCCCAGCAAAACCTGCACAACGAAGAACAGTTGCCTGGTCAGCATCGTTGCAGTGCCGGGTCCACTGTGCCCACTGAGGCTGAAGCAACAGAGGGTGTCTTTTATAGGTATGGCTACCCATGACGTCACGCGGCGCTGACCAAAAGGTGTCGCCAGAAGATCAGGGCCACGAGGAGCTGATACTGCAAAGTGTTCGATGGTTCGCACGAGTTCGCTCTTGTCGATGCTGATATGGTGATCTGCGCAGTTGAAGTTCGAAGCCGTTGATACTGCGGCGGTTCCCAGCAAAGCCTGCACAACGAAGAACAGTTGCCTGGTCAGCATCGTTGCAGTGCCGGGTCCACCGTGCCCACTGAGGCTGAAGCAACAGAGGGTCTCTTTTATAAGTATGGCTACCCATGACGTCACGCGGCGCTGACCAAAAGGTGTCGCCAGAAGATCAGGGCCACGAGGAGCTGATACTGCAAAGTGTTCGATGGTTCGCACGAGTTCGCTCTTGTCGATGCTGATATGGTGATCTGCGCAGTTGAAGTTCGAAGCCGTTGATAATGCGGCGGTTCCCAGCAAAGCCTGCACAACGAAGAACAGTTGCCTGGTCAGCATCGTTGCAGTGCCGGGTCCACCGTGCCCACTGAGGCTGAAGCAACAGAGGGTCTCTTTTATAGGTATGGCTACCCATGACGTCACGCGGCGCTGACCAAAAGGTGTCGCCAGAAGATCAGGGCCACGAGGAGCTGATACTGCAAAGTGTTCGATGGTTCGCACGAGTTCGCTCATGTCGATGCTGATATGGTGATCTGCGCAGTTGAAGTTCGAAGCCGTTGATACTGCGGCGGTTCCCAGCAAAACCTGCACAACGAAGAACAGTTGCCTGGTCAGCATCGTTGCAGTGCCGGGTCCACCGTGCCCACTGAGGCTGAAGCAACAGAGGGTCTCTTTTATAGGTATGGCTACCCATGATGTCACGCGGCGCTGACCAAATGGTGTCGCCAGAAGATCAGGGCCACGAGGAGCTGATACTGCAAAGTGTTCGATGGTTCGCACGAGTTCGCTCTTGTCGATGCTGATATGGTGATCTGCGCAGTTGAAGTTCGAAGCCGTTGATACTGCGGCGGTTCCCAGCAAAGCCTGCACAACGAAGAACAGTTGCCTGGTCAGCATCGTTGCAGTGCCGGGTCCACCGTGCCCACTGAGGCTGAAGCAACAGAGGGTCTCTTTTATAGGTATGGCTACCCATGACGTCACGCGGCGCGGACCAAAAGGTGTCGCCAGAAGATCAGGGCCACGAGGAGCTGATACTGCAAAGTGTTCGATGGTTCGCACGAGTTCGCTCTTGTCGATGCTGATATGGTGATCTGCACAGTTGAAGTTCGAAGCCGTTGATACTGCGGCGGTTCCCAGCAAAACCTGCACAACGAAGAACAGTTGCCTGGTCAGCATCGTTGCAGTGCCGGGTCCACTGTGCCCACTGAGGCTGAAGCAACAGAGGGTGTCTTTTACAGGTATGGCTACCCATGACGTCACGCGGCGCTGACCAAAAGGTGTCGCCAGAAGATCAGGGCCACGAGGAGCTGATACTGCAAAGTGTTCGATGGTTCGCACGAGTTCGCTCTTGTCGATGCTGATATGGTGATCTGCGCAGTTGAAGTTCGAAGCCGTTGATACTGCGGCGGTTCCCAGCAAAGCCTGCACAACGAAGAACAGTTGCCTGGTCAGCATCGTTGCAGTGCCGGGTCCACCGTGAACACTGAGGCTGAAGCAACAGAGAGTCTCTTTTATAAGTATGGCTACCCATGACGTCACGCGGCGCTGACCAAAAGGTGTCGCCAGAAGATCAGGGCCACGAGGAGCTGATACTGCAAAGTGTTCGATGGTTCGCAGGAGTTCGCTCTTGTCGATGCTGATATGGTGATCTGCGCAGTTGAAGTTCGAAGCCGTTGATACTGCGGCGGTTCCCAGCAAAGCCTGCACAACGAAGAACAGTTGCCTGGTCAGCATCGTTGCAGTGCCGGGTCCACCGTGCCCACTGAGGCTGAAGCAACAGAGGGTCTCTTTTATAGGTATGGCTACCCATGACGTCACGCGGCGCTGACCAAAAGGTGTCGCCAGAAGATCAGGGCCACGAGGAGCTGATACTGCAAAGTGTTCAATGGTTCGCACGAGTTCGCTCTTGTCGATGCTGATATGGTGATCTGCGCAGTTGCAGTTCGAAGCCGTTGATACTGCGGCGGTTCCCAGCAAAGCCTGCACAACGAAGAACAGTTGCCTGGTCAGCATCGTTGCAGTGCCGGGTCCACCGTGCCCACTGAGGCTGAAGCAACAGAGGGTCTCTTTTATAGGTATGGCTACCCATGACGTCACGCGGCGCGGACCAAAAGGTGTCGCCAGAAGATCAGGGCCACGAGGAGCTGATACTGCAAAGTGTTCGATGGTTCGCACGAGTTCGCTCTTGTCGATGCTGATATGGTGATCTGCGCAGTTGAAGTTCGAAGCCGTTGATACTGCGGCGGGTCCCAGCAAAGCCTGCACAACGAAGAACAGTTGCCTGGTCAGCATCGTTGCAGTGCCGGGTCCACCGTGCCCACTGAGGCTGAAGCAACAGAGGGTCTCTTTTCTAGGTATGGCTACCCATGATGTCACGCGGCGCTGACCAAATGGTGTCGCCAGAAGATCAGGGCCACGAGGAGCTGATACTGCAAAGTGTTCGATGGTTCGCACGAGTTCGCTCTTGTCGATGCTGATATGGTGATCTGCGCAGTTGAAGTTCGAAGCCGTTGATACTGCGGCGGTTCCCAGCAAAGCCTGCACAACGAAGAACAGTTGCCTGGTCAGCATCGTTGCAGTCCCGGGTCCACCGTGCCCACTGAGGCTGAAGCAACAGAGGGTCTCTTTTATAGGTATGGCTACCCATGACGTCACGCGGCGCGGACCAAAAGGTGTCGCCAGAAGATCAGGGCCACGAGGAGCTGATACTGCAAAGTGTTCGATGGTTCGCACGAGTTCGCTCTTGTCGATGCTGATATGGTGATCTGCGCAGTTGAAGTTCGAAGCCGTTGATACTGCGGCGGTTCCCAGCAAAACCTGCACAACGAAGAACAGTTGCCTGGTCAGCATCGTTGCAGTGCCGGGTCCACTGTGCCCACTGAGGCTGAAGCAACAGAGGGTGTCTTTTACAGGCATGGCTACCCATGACGTCACGCGGCGCTGACCAAAAGGTGTCGCCAGAAGATCAGGGCCACGAGGAGCTGATACTGCAAAGTGTTCGATGGTTCGCACGAGTTCGCTCTTGTCGATGCTGATATGGTGATCTGCGCAGTTGAAGTTCGAAGCCGTTGATACTGCGGCGGTTCCCAGCAAAGCCTGCACAACGAAGAACAGTTGCCTGGTCAGCATCGTTGCAGTGCCGGGTCCACCGTGCCCACTGAGGCTGAAGCAACAGAGGGTCTCTTTTATAAGTATGGCTACCCATGACGTCACGCGGCGCTGACCAAAAGGTGTCGCCAGAAGATCAGGGCCACGAGGAGCTGATACTGCAAAGTGTTCGATGGTTCGCAGGAGTTCGCTCTTGTCGATGCTGATATGGTGATCTGCGCAGTTGAAGTTCGAAGCCGTTGATACTGCGGCGGTTCCCAGCAAAGCCTGCACAACGAAGAACAGTTGCCTGGTCAGCATCGTTGCAGTGCCGGGTCCACCGTGCCCACTGAGGCTGAAGCAACAGAGGGTCTCTTTTATAGGTATGGCTACCCATGACGTCACGCGGCGCTGACCAAAAGGTGTCGCCAGAAGATCAGGGCCACGAGGAGCTGATACTGCAAAGTGTTCGATGGTTCGCACGAGTTCGCTCTTGTCGATGCTGATATGGTGATCTGCGCAGTTGCAGTTCGAAGCCGTTGATACTGCGGCGGTTCCCAGCAAAGCCTGCACAACGAAGAACAGTTGCCTGGTCAGCATCGTTGCAGTGCCGGGTCCACCATGCCCACTGAGGCTGAAGCAACAGAGGGTCTCTTTTATAGGTATGGCTACCCATGACGTCACGCGGCGCGGACCAAAAGGTGTCGCCAGAAGATCAGGGCCACGAGGAGCTGATACTGCAAAGTGTTCGATGGTTCGCACGAGTTCGCTCTTGTCGATGCTGATATGGTGATCTGCGCAGTTGAAGTTCGAAGCCGTTGATACTGCGGCGGTTCCCAGCAAAGCCTGCACAACGAAGAACAGTTGCCTGGTCAGCATCGTTGCAGTGCCGGGTCCACCGTGCCCACTGAGGCTGAAGCAACAGAGGGTCTCTTTTATAGGTATGGCTACCCATGACGTCACGCGGCGCTGACCAAAAGGTGTCGCCAGAAGATCAGGGCCACGAGGAGCTGATACTGCAAAGTGTTCGATGGTTCGCACGAGTTCGCTCTTGTGGATGCTGATATGGTGATCTGCGCAGTTGAAGTTCAAAGCCGTTGATACTGCGGCGGTTCCCAGCAAAGCCTGCACAACGAAGAACAGTTGCCTGGTCAGCATCGTTGCAGTGCCGGGTCCACCGTGCCCACTGAGGCTGAAGCAACAGAGGGTCTCTTTTATAGGTATGGCTACCCATGACGTCACGCGGCGCTGACCAAAAGGTGTCGCCAGAAGATCAGGGCCACGAGGAGCTGATACTGCAAAGTGTTCGATGGTTCGCACGAGTTCGCTCTTGTCGATGCTGATATGGTGATCTGCGCAGTTGAAGTTCGAAGCCGTTGATACTGCGGCGGTTCCCAGCAAAACCTGCACAACGAAGAACAGTTGCCTGGTCAGCATCGTTGCAGTGCCGGGTCCACCGTGCCCACTGAGGCTGAAGCAACAGAGGGTCTCTTTTATAGGTATGGCTACCCATAATGTCACGCGGCGCTGACCAAAAGGTGTCGCCAGAAGATCAGGGCCACGAGGAGCTGATACTGCAAAGTGTTCGATGGTTCGCACGAGTTCGCTCTTGTCGATGCTGATATGGTGATCTGCGCAGTTGAAGTTCGAAGCCGTTGATACTGCGGCGGTTCCCAGCAAAGCCTGCACAACGAAGAACAGTTGCCTGGTCAGCATCGTTGCAGTGCCGGGTCCACCGTGCCCACTGAGGCTGAAGCAACAGAGGGTCTCTTTTATAGGTATGGCTACCCATGACGTCACGCGGCGCGGACCAAAAGGTGTCGCCAGAAGATCAGGGCCACGAGGAGCTGATACTGCAAAGTGTTCGATGGTTCGCACAAGTTCGCTCTTGTCGATGCTGATATGGTGATCTGCGCAGTTGAAGTTCGAAGCCGTTGATACTGCGGCGGTTCCCAGCAAAACCTGCACAACGAAGAACAGTTGCCTGGTCAGCATCGTTGCAGTGCCGGGTCCACTGTGCCCACTGAGGCTGAAGCAACAGAGGGTGTCTTTTATAGGTATGGCTACCCATGACGTCACGCGGCGCTGACCAAAAGGTGTCGCCAGAAGATCAGGGCCACGAGAAGCTGATACTGCAAAGTGTTCGATGGTTCGCACGAGTTCGCTCTTGTCGATGCTGATATGGTGATCTGCGCAGTTGAAGTTCGAAGCCGTTCATACTGCGGCGGTTCCCAGCAAAGCCTGCACAACGAAGAACAGTTGCCTGGTCAGCATCGTTGCAGTGCCGGGTCCACCGTGCCCACTGAGGCTGAAGCAACAGAGGGTCTCTTTTATAAGTATGGCTACCCATGACGTCACGCGGCGCTGACCAAAAGGTGTCGCCAGAAGATCAGGGCCACGAGGAGCTGATACTGCAAAGTGTTCGATGGTTCGCACGAGTTCGCTCTTGTCGATGCTGATATGGTGATCTGCGCAGTTGAAGTTCGAAGCCGTTGATACTGCGGCGGTTCCCAGCAAAGCCTGCACAACGAAGAACAGTTGCCTGGTCAGCATCGTTGCAGTGCCGGGTCCACCGTGCCCACTGAGGCTGAAGCAACAGAGGGTCTCTTTTATAGGTATGGCTACCCATGACGTCACGCGGCGCTGACCAAAAGGTGTCGCCAGAAGATCAGGGCCACGAGGAGCTGATACTGCAAAGTGTTCGATGGTTCGCACGAGTTCGCTCTTGTCGATGCTGATATGGTGATCTGCGCAGTTGAAGTTCGAAGCCGTTGATACTGCGGCGGTTCCCAGCAAAGCCTGCACAACGAAGAACAGTTGCCTGGTCAGCATCGTTGCAGTGCCGGGTCCACCGTGCCCACTGAGGCTGAAGCAACAGAGGGTCTCTTTTATAGGTATGGCTACCCATGACGTCACGCGGCGCGGACCAAAAGGTGTCGCCAGAAGATCAGGGCCACGAGGAGCTGATACTGCAAAGTGTTCGATGGTTCGCACGAGTTCGCTCTTGTCGATACTGATATGGTGATCTGCGCAGTTGAAGTTCGAAGCCATTGATACTGCGGCGGTTCCCAGCAAAACCTGCACAACGAAGAACAGTTGCCTGGTCAGCATCGTTGCAGTGCCGGGTCCACTGTGCCCACTGAGGCTGAAGCAACAGAGGGTCTCTTTTATAGGTATGGCTACCCATGACGTCAGGCGGCGCTGACCAAAAGGTGTCGCCAGAAGATCAGGACCACGAGGAGCTGATACTGCAAAGTGTTCGATGGTTCGCACGAGTTCGCTCTTGTCGATGCTGATATGGTGATCTGCGCAGTTGAAGTTCGAAGCCGTTGATACTGCGGCGGTTCCCAGCAAAGCCTGCACAACGAAGAACAGTTGCCTGGTCAGCATCGTTGCAGTGTCAGGTCCACCATGCCCACTGAGGCTGAAGCAACAGAGGGTCTCTTTTATAGGTATGGCTACCCATGACGTCACGCGGCGCTGACCAAAAGGTGTCGCCAGAAGATCAGGGCCACGAGGAGCTGATACTGCAAAGTGTTCGATGGTTCGCACGAGTTCGCTCTTGTCGATGCTGATATGGTGATCTGCGCAGTTGAAGTTCGAAGCCGTTGATACTGCGGCGGTTCCCAGCAAAGCCTGCACAACGAAGAACAGTTGCCTGGTCAGCATCGTTGCAGTGCCGGGTCCACCGTGCCCACTGAGGCTGAAGCAACAGAGGGTCTCTTTTATAGGTATGGCTACCCATGACGTCACGCGGCGCTGACCAAAAGGTGTCGCCAGAAGATCAGGGCCACGAGGAGCTGATACTGCAAAGTGTTCGATGGTTCGCACGAGTTCGCTCTTGTCGATGCTGATATGGTGATCTGCGCAGTTGAAGCTCGAAGCCGTTGATACTGCGGCGGTTCCCAGCAAAGCCTGCACAACGAACATTTGTTTTTGTCGCCTGTTTTTCAGGCGACAAAAAAATCTTCTAAAGAAAGGCGAATTATTGAAATCTTTCACCGCATAAATTGAATAGAAGAGACAAAACGTGAAAATTTATCTAGAAGCACAAAAAAAAAAGAAACTGCCAGACATAATATGTAAACCACGCCCTGAACAATAATATAAAAATGTATAATACGTAAACCATCCTCGACCACGCTGTAAAACAACGCAGGTAGCCTGAAAAGCTGTCAGGTGAGAATCATGCATATGTGTAATTCGTACTTATAAGAGAAAAGGGGTGCCAATTATTTTTACCCATGGAGACGAGGTAATTGGCGAGGTGCATGTTACACAAAGATGGGATGCTTTTTTACTTGTTTAAAGATCGGTGTTTTAATTCTACGGGAGATACTTCGGTATGGTCTGCGCTGGTTGATTGCATTATATACGGGACAGAGCTAAATAGCTAAACGAGTAAATAATAAAAATATTTGACTTTTTCGCTTTTGACATTAGTCGATAACATCTTATGAATAATTTGAAGGCAGTCCAGCGGTGGCATATGACACTCCCCGAGCAGTCACAATGGATTCATGTGCTTGACAGTTTCGTAAAACTGAAAAAGTTTTAACCCGCCGTGTCACGCGAAAGTGTGCTGGCACGTCTTATTGTTCATCGTCTTGTTTTGAATGTCCAAGTCGGCAATAAAGAAAAAAAAAGTCAAGCGGTATCCCTTTGGGAGAGCATCCGCCTTGCATTCGGGAGGTACTGAGTTCGATCCCTGGTGCCACCGGGTACCCACCTGTTTTCAATTGGTACAAGCTTTCCCCCTGCTTGATGCTCGGCTCTACTGGGGTAAAATGCTTGGGAAAAGTAGGGCCCCGTTTTTAATTCCCTTTATCGACAATGAAGTTTGAAATATTTATCGGTAAATATGCGCCCTTCTTTAGCTCGTAAACTTGTCCTCTCGAAATGCACATTTTTAAATTAATGTAGTTTTTTCCTGTTTGTGCCGTCGAGGCAGCGGGCGTTATTTCCGCAAAAATAATACGCTCAGAGACACAATTTTAAAACTTCTCTTTATTGGAATTTTGACGCTAAATAATTCGAACTGCACTGTCCATAAAGGAAATTGAAAAACGTCACTAAGTTTGTTTTGACGGCCTGCATTTTCTTTTCATAATGTCAGCCTCAAAGGTAAAAATGTATGAATTTGTTTAGTAACAGTATTTTATTATTTTTTTTTAAATACTGAGAGCTATCACGTGCATAAATGTTCACTGTGCTGCACAGTCCACCTGTACAGACCGAAATGACGAATCTCTCACATGCTAAAAAATTATTACCTTTACGCAGCTAAAAAAAATTCAACTGTAAAACTGCCATGCGTAGTATTCCCAGAGAGAGAGAAAATTAAGCCTAATAAGGAAGTCTTACGTTCCAGAGCATTAGACGCGGTATACATGTTGTCTGTCTAATCAAGTGTGCAGAAGCGGTGTCGGTCATCTTATGCATGCTGAAAGGTGTAATCGGTGGTGGCTGATTTCGGCCGACGTCAATCACGTCCACATGATTCATAACAACTTTTATCAATATCCGGCGGTCGTTGGTTGATAGCGATTTGTTTGTCATGGACCGGAATCGGGAAGATCGGGACGTCTAGTTGGACAAGCAACCCCTGCACTGAATGCGGCGACGTGCACAGAGATGTGTTCTTCTTCAAAGTCAGCGAATTTCAAACCACGCGGAAATATGGTAGGTTCGTTTGAATGATTCACAGTCCGAAGCATGGCGTGTGCCCCCTCACTCAAAAAACGCTGCGGGGTACTAGCACAGTCTTTTTCGCACTGGCAGGGGAAGCAGTTTCCACTAGAGTGCCGAAGGCACTGCAAAATGCTCGCGAGGGTACAACAGGGATAAGGATGGCTGAAGTCGCCAGAACAACGATGTCTTGAAGGCCAGAAAACAGTTGGGGAGTTTGATTCATCTATGAGGGCCGATCTAATGCTAGGGCTTATTGATATCCCGCCACTATTAAAGTCGAGAGATGCACCCCACTGTAGTAAAACGTCAACACCTAGAATAATGTCGTGCGAAAAGCGAGGCAGCTCAGTAAATTCAATTTTAAACACGTGGCCACCGATCGCTACGTCTGCATACCAAGTACCAAGAGGAACCAACGAACCTCTCATCCCGCCACGAAATATGAAAATTCTATCGTGACCAAATATAATTTTATTGCCGAGCGATTCCTAAAATCTAAGCTCATCACGGACACGATAAGAGCAGTATCCATTAAGGCTATAACACAAATACCGTCCACTAACACTTCCAGGTGGTACTTTAGTATAACGACCGAGGAACAGGTACCATCGATGACTTGGGGACCGCACAGTCATCGGCCGCACACGCTAGCTTCCCGTTGGCTGGAGGGGAACTGCGGGGGACAGGGCGAACATCGAGAGAGGTGAGCTGGGGAGTCAGTTTCCGGCCAGAAGCTTAAGAGTCTTTTCGTGGTGGTGCGTATCGGTAGGAGCACGGGGGAGGTTTGTGGGGGGGGGGGGTTGAAAGGTCAGGTCACGGCCTTCTGGGCTCACACTAGGTCGGCGATTCGAGAATTACCGCCGGTAGTGTGGAACCTGGTTGTGGCGGCGGCGGAATCGGGATATGTGGCCGAAGATGCCTCAGCGGTAACATACTGATGATTCACGAGCACTGTCAGGATAATAGCCTTTGGAGACAGGATCGAAGCGATCAGAAAAGTACAGCCGCTGGTGCCGTTGCGAAGGAGCTGGCGCACGTAGTAGGAGCGAGTGAGTAGAGCGGGCCATAGTGGTCGTTCCTTGGTTCAAGGACACCATAAGTGTGAGCGCAGTAACCCTCGGTAAGAGCAGTGGATCGGAGCTGCCTACAGGGTGCAGCAAATGGAGGGGAGTTCACTACAGCTGAGAACAACTTGATGGCCTGAAAGTTCATCACGCACAATTCGTCGAATCATGTCTGTTAAATTCAGCCTCATGGGTTTACACGTTTGAGACAGTTTTCACAATAGGCAAACGGCTCAACTTTTGGTTTATGCGATGCAGCTTAAGAGCTTCGATCGTGTGACAGTGCTTGATGGCGACCGTGGCAGATTTACTCTGCACAGCCTTTTTACTGGCTGTATTCAGAGGCATGTATTCAAAATAGCTGGGATTAGATATTTTTGAACAAAAAATGTAAAGCTTGGTTCATTCAGGACTTTGCCTGAGCAAGCTACTTGGGGAACCAACAGCGAAAAATGGTAAATGCGCTGTGCAAGCATATCAGGAAGGGTGTAAAATATAAAAAAAGAACTAAACTAATATAAAGTGTCAGAACAGGGAGTCATAACCTCAATGCTTAAGTGACTTCTTGAAGAATATATCTGGACTTAAGCCTTATGAGAAACCTTTTCACACCAGAAGTAAACAAATATGGGACGTTCCTCGAACGAGGACATTATACGGTGACCAGAGCCTTCGTTTTACTTTACCATGCATATTAAATCATTATAGCATACACAACCCAAACATCTTTACCGCATCAATTAATGACTTTAAGCTATACTTTATCAATTCCCCACTGTCTCTCTGTACTTTCCGTTCCTTGCCTTAAACATTATTACAAGAATAGTCGCTTCATTTTCATTATGTTTTGCCAAATTTCGTGCATATTGTTACATCGTTAATTTACTGTGCTGTTTTTTAACTTGCTGTTTCATTTGTATATATGTGCTCTTTCTGTGCTTCATAATTTTCATGTTATATATGTATATCTTCGGCTTAACGTCACACGTCCTGTTGCTCTGCCATTACTGGGCCTCGGGCATCTCTCAAGCTATCGCTGTAGCTTTTCGCCCGAGCTTTTCGCCCATTTCCTGCATATTACTGGAAATAAATTTTTTTCAATTCAGTTTTTTTCAATTCAAGAATAGCAGAAAATTGTGACGCCGGCAATCACAACATTTTCTTGAGTCAATAGCATGCTGATGATCCCTCTCGGAAGAACTATAGCCGCTAGTCTTTATAATTGCTACCAGAGAGCTCCCCTGTTCACAAACTTATACAGACATAATACATGCATGATGCAGACAAACGCACCACAGGCAGGGAGGCTGAGGGGCGTGACTGGAACTGGTCAACCCTTACTCGTGATTTGAACACAGAACTGCATCCCTACCGGTGCCTACTACCACGAATGCGGATCATCAGTAGCGCAAATTGGATAAAGTTCGTGTTGTGATTATGCTGTTTGCACCGATATGGCGCGGCGAAATTAAATAGATTTGCAAATTAGTGTTTGATTCATTTCTTCAACGCGCCACTGATAACATTTTACACATGCCTGTACAGATCAGGAAGGTTACCTTTGTTATAAGCAGCTCTAGGAGAATTAAGTCTGATTCCAGTCGCCAATATTTCGCTCAGCGTCAAGATATCCCTAATACGGTTATATTTACAATTGCTGCCATGGTTCAGCTAAGCTCCACTATATGATTATGCAGAGCTAAGGCAGTCAGAAGCTTTCATCGCTCACCTGGCACATCTACCATGCGTCCGTCGGGGTTTCGTTCAGCTTAGAGGAAGGTGAAACAGTGGACATTCAGGTATAAGACGGGGTGCTAATGATTCACTATTTCAACACCTGGATTACTTTTTTTACTCGCGAGTCTCCTTCAGGACGCCTACTGTGGGAAATAAGGTTAACCAAACCAAACGCAGTAAGGAGAGTGGCATATCCCTATTGCAAAAACCAGTGCCACTGGGTCCGAGAGCCCCAGCGCCACACCTGATTACGGGCCCAGTATGACGCTGGACACTGGGCGCACTGGGACGCGGCTAACTGGCACGCTCTGAACTGGCGGCACTAGTCGCCCGGAGAAAAATGGCCTGGGATAAAAATTAAAAGCTATAAAGCTACAAAGCATCTCAAGTTGATAAAAAAGGCTAAAAGTGTAAAACAAAAAGGAAAAAGAGAAGCACCTAGCGCGCTTCGAACTCGCTACCGTTTAATCTGTACTCTCTACCATAACCACGGCGCCGTTTTATGTCATGACCGCATTTACAGGGTTGGGACTGCATGTTTCGCAGTCTACAGGCCACTGCTGCGGCTCTACAATGAGAACTTCGTGATCATTGAAGCTTGCTGTCTGCTCTCATGACTTGCAACTAACGTTCTGGGTCCCTATACGCACTATTTTGTGCACTGTAATTATTGTGACATATGGAGTTTGACATCGCTGGCAAATTTACCAACGCCGGCTCTTCGGTGGTGCTCTGCTACCTTGGGCGTAAGTTTCACTGAACACGAAGGTTTAGTACAAACCTTCAAGGAAAACAATGTGACCAAGCTTCAATACCGGCAAGCGCAGCAGCGACGACCCTATTTTGTGTGCAACTAAACTTTATTTGTATGTAAACATTTCGGGAAGCGTTGCGATAACCGAGGGCTCGGCTGCTTTATACGCAGACCAAGAGGGAGCGCAAAAGCGTGATAAACACGCAAACTATTATGCATTACAAGCGCTGTATGTTGTTTTTGTCTCATGGGGCCGATCGTTTGGTATGCTACTCTCTTCCTTGTTTTATTTTTTCTTTCTGCTGTTTATACTGGGCCGCGGTGCAGGATACGCTCGCTTAGCGTAGGCCCGGTTTGGAGCCTGCGATTAAGCCCGCATTGAAGATTTCGGCAGTAATTATTGTGTTAGAGTGCCCTCAAGATCAGCTGTGAAGTTTGATATGCATGGTAGCCCACAATATTCAATTCCAGTTTTAGTTGTACGAAACAGTGTATCATGAGTTATCAGAGGCGCGGTGATCGCGGTCTCTCTCGAAACGCTCGAAATGACCTATCGAAACATGGAAACTAGAAAAAAGATACAGCCTTTGTTTTCTTACAAGTGCGCAACGACTTCGCAGCAAAAAACGCTTGCTTGAACCATATTTTTCATATGCGCCCCAATGGTCGATTTCGAGTAGGCTTATGCCTTTTTGGCCCCTGAGGGATCCTAACCGGTCGACGCCGCGGACACCACTGGGACCAGCGCAGCCCCAGCGCACATACAGCGCTTCTGCCAGTGCATCGCGAATGCCAGCGACACACCTAGCATCAAAAAGCTAATCCCAGCGTTTTACCAGTGCAACCAGTGTCTTCCCGTTATTGCTGCAGTGAATATCGCAGACCTTCAGAATGCCCAGCAGATCCAGTGAAATCTTACTCGTTTCGCACTGGAAGACGCTAGGAGACGCTGATTTTTGCAATAGGGATGCATTTTCTGTTCGTCCCAAGAAGTCCTGACAGCCATATTTTTTTATATGTCTATGACGTTGGTGCTTCACAGGCTCTAATGTGTCGTGCCAGTGCAAATTATAAACCAGTTCAAATGGGCGGTACCACTTATCATCACAATGAGCTGACTAATCGTAAAGGACGCTGGCTAATTCACTTATATATTTGTGCATTTGTTTCAATAAGAGCCGTACCATTTAGGAAAAACGTTTACGTATTATATTCTACCTTGAAGAGTGCGAATAAAGCGAATTCAACAACTATTCGAGCCACTGCTGGTTCCAATCTTGCTAAACCGCGAACAATGCGTCAGTCGCGTTTCTCTCCAAAGCTCATGTCTGCCTAATTCAGGATATGCTTAAAGCGCAAAACTAAAACGTGTTTCATAGCGCCGCGAAATAAATTCGGGCAAGCGCCTCCTATATTTAGCGCCTTCACAAAATATACGCATTTGCAGTGGTTAGGGGACTCGACTGCTTTGCCCCTAGATGGCGGGATCGAATCCCGGCATGACTGTCGCTTTTCCATAATGTCTAAAAGCCAGGCTCCAGTGTGCGTTGCGATGTCAGTGCTCGGTAAAGAACCCAAGAGGGTTGAAATTTTCTGCGCCTTCCACTTCACCATCTCTCATGGAATGAAACACTTTGAAACGTTAAACCCGATTAGCCAAACAAACATAAAATTATGGCACCTAGGTTTACGCCCCTTTTCACTGCTTACTTTTTTTAGTTGGTGAGGCACAAATGGGAACAATCTTGCAAAAACGTGCTTTCAAAGGAGTCATATGCGTTTGTACCCTTCTACTTAGGGGCTGAAAATGAAGATGCATTTTATCGCGCATAGGACATCTTTGGCAAAATAGCCCCATGGCAGATATTTTTTGTCTAGGTAAAATAGTTTTGATATACTCATTTCTCATTCCGTGTAACTTTAACTGATCCCAATAATCTGCGCATATGTCCATTGCATCACCATATAGCACCCGGCGACGGTGGGTATCGGACCCAGCACCTCCCTCACATTCTGTCGATGCTCGACAAGTAGACCACCACCGCTGCGTTGAGGGCGGCAGAATTTGTTCGCGCTGTGCAGGTGCTGGACAACATGCGACCGGAAATATGCCTGCCGACCCGCATTTCTCAGGCTGCAGAGTTCGTCAACGTCACTGACACCGCGAGCTTGCGGACATCGGTCGTCTTCCTCACCTGTCATACCATCATTGGTGAGGATATGCGCGGTACGCGCTATAACCGTCCGCACGCAGTGGAGCTGCATCTTTAATATTTATACTGAGTGATGATGGGAACAAATATTTCACAACAACTTGCGTTACTCGTCCTTTGTACAGTGGCGCTGGAACGTCTTCATGAATCATCACAAATGCACCGCATTTTTTTAAACTATGGAATCTGAGCTTCATCGCGGAAGTAAAACATCGGGAGATAAGCATTTTTCTGTGAAATTTCTTTGCATAAGAAAAACTATGTCGAATGTTTGATAATAGAGAACAGGCTAGCGGTTCTTTAATGAGGCGTTCCCCATCGCGGTGGGTTTTGTTTAGGACATTCACTGGTGGTTTTAGTGCACGAATGAGATCGCGGCAGGGCGGCTGCGTTTCAATGTAGGCGATATGCAAGACGCTTGTGTATTATGCGGTGTCGGTGCAAACTAAAGTAGCTCTGTGGCTGAAACTACAGCAGTCCTCCACTACGATGCCAGTCATCACTGTTGTGTCTTTGTTGCCTCAAGTGCAGTACACTATACTGTAGTCATGAATCCTTTTCCCCCGGGCGTATCTATATTCCTCTGAATAAACGCAGCCGCTCATTCGCACTGTTTTCTTTCTTTGCAGGCGCTGCGGGTGGAAGCGACGAAGTGCTTTAATTTTAAGTTATGTTAAGTGCAACCTCTAAGCCACTTACAAGTTCCACAATCACGCACATATATTTTATACCCCTTTCACTTTTTATATACTGTTTCAAATTACCACTAGAATACTTTCACTTTTTTTGTCGACCACTTCCGACATCATTTCAATATTATTGCAAATTTCAGAGGCCAATTCAGATCTGGTTGCCCTGCTCTAAGACATCGAAGAGTTGTTATAATGCCTGATTAGAATTCATTTCCAGATTTCTGATTGCACCCCTGCAGTTTACTCTAAATAAACAAAATTGTACGATGAAATCTCTACATAAAAACATGAGTATAAAGTCATGAGAGGGTAGTGCAAGCAACGATCGGTGAAACATAAAAATAATGGTCAAAGCGCACAGACAAGAGTACTTGCAATGATGATGATATGATCCTGTGCAACGGAACCGTCATGCCATATGTAAATATTTTTGGCACTTAAAAAGACATATTTGAGCCTTACTTCCGTCACCTAATTCGTACGTCACTCGTTACAGCCCTGCCTACTCGCTTGTATGCCTTGTAATTTGTGTCCTTTGTTTCCTAATGAGTAAAATCGAGAAATTTCCGGTACGTTCCGCGAAAGAGTTTTTGAACGCAATTTTTTCCCGTAGTCTAAAAACCACCGTAATTACCAATACATCCGCCGTCCTTCCTCACCGGTGTGCATTTTGACATTTGTTTGCAGATCGCTTTGCAATATTTTTCTACTATAAACTGGATTAGTCGTTTTGAGCTTAGGATGAGTACGGGCAGCAAACGTTTAGAATTCCTTCGTAGCGTGCACCATATATTTCTCTCAATGTGGTCATAGACGTATTCTAGAATTTTACACAGCCGCCTCAGTATTGTTTTGAGAACAGAGCCCTTTAATTTTAATAAGAGTAAATACCATGTGGAGCGCATAAATTTCAGAACAAGATTTTTCTTATGATATGGAACCATAGACCATTGCCATCAACATGTGCCTTACACTATAGAACAGTACCACATCACTGCTTCAAACATATAAATGAAATGCTCCCAAAATCTGGATATGTGTATGAAGTGTCCTACCAATATGCGCAATACGTTTAAAAAAGGGCAGAACAGTGGCCAAGCCCTGAGAAATGAATCGAGTGCTTTTGAGCGGTCTGGCCTCATCTGCAGTGTTTTTTCGATCGAAAAGGCGCGTTATTACTGAAAGTTATAGGAAAACAATTTAGCATTGTCTTAAACAAGTTCTGAGATAATAGTCTTTAGGTCATCTTGAAAAACAGTTAGCTATGTCTGCATCAAAGCACCATTTACATACCTTCATTTACATAAGAAAGCCATCACATAAACAGGTGCTGATTTGAATTTCTTCTCCGGTGCTGACGTAAAACTCTATCGGGGCAGCATTCCAGATATAGACAGATCTTGATTTCTGAATCCACGTTCGGGACTACGAAGTAGCACGACCTTCAAGTGAGAAGTTGTGTTATTGAGCCAGTTATATTTTAAGGCCGATAAAGACAAACTGTTTCACGTAAAAAGTAACCTGGTGAAAACAGTTCTCTCAGCTTTTCCTCCCGAAAAAAATTTTAGAGGGCTCTTCGGACCACTAAAGTGAATGAGGCGAAAGCCATTAAAGTGCGGTGGATCGAAGCCCTCCACTACAGCACCTCGTATCTCCATCTCTTTCAGTCCCCTCTTCCTCTTTTCCTTTACGGCGTGGTACATGTGCCAACGGAGAATTGTGACAGATATTGCGTCTTTTATGTCGATGATGCATGCTCACCTAACACTTCTATAGACATCTGGGTCTGCTTCTGTTTGCTGTGTGGTGCGGTGTTCGAGGAACCGACAAATCAAAGGCGCCCCAGGGACGCCTTGATCGGACGCCAGGCGGAGTCAACTTCGCAGTTCATGAATTGCCTAGTGACGTCATGACCTGTCATGACGGTACATCGCGCGGTCTTTTTCGAAGACAACCAGCATTTCATTGAAGGCATCAAAGTTCACCATTGTTGTATAATTCGCTTGCAGGAAAGGAAAGGCGCAGTATTTGTCACTCGCGGAATCCCGCTGCCATCTTCACAGCCGACAAGGGGAATTATGAAGAGGGGCGCAGGTGGTGAAGCGCTGGGCTGGGGATCCGAGGGATGAAAGTTAGATTCCCGGTATAGACAAGGATTATTAATTTATTTTTACCTCTTTCTCTCGAAAGCGTGACACCTCTACTGACAGCCTTCTGCTGTCAACTTTCTATCGACAACAATGAGGCAATGAATGCTTTCGCCTTATATCTGCCTCGACGCTTTCTTCCTGATTGCCATAATTAAAATATGACTGTTTAGTATTGAGATAATTTGCTTAAAAAACACACTGCATACGAGGCGTGATGACTCTTAATAGCCCTAGTCGGCTGCACTAGAAATGACGCGTCGTTTTTTTCTAACATTGCTTATTTGTAGCTGGAACATACAGTACTGATAAACCTATTTGTTTCTTTTGTGTCGCGTAGTATAAGCCCACTTTATGGCTTTTTTCAGTTTCTCCAACTGGTCGTTAAACCATGATAAAATATCAAGAAACGTTTTAGGTGTTCAGATAAACCGAATTCCTTAGCATACAGCGAGAAATTGTTGAGTCATTCAAAGAGGCGAGCGAGAGTTGTTCAACTGCATGAAATTTTGTAACTCAACAGGTCTCGCAAGGGAAGTAGCAGGCTGTCATTAAACAAATGAGGAAGTCTCGAAGATATACCTTTTTGGAAACAAAATCGGCGACTAATGTCGGATGAAGCGCTGTCTCTGTGCGCATATTTGCTGCTGTCTCAGCATTGACGCCTTGCTGGCGCTTGACTCAGTGATCGCGTGTTTCATGTTGAGCTTGCTGGTCATGCAGACTCCGAGAGCGACAAAGGCTCTCAACGGCTCATCGTTGACCGGGCCTTGGTTTGCGCCAAAACACAGCTTCGTGCACAAGTGCCTGAACTTCGCTCCGCACTTCACTCCCGTCCAGGAGCTGCCAATACAGGAAAGCACGAAGCAAGGTGAGGGTGCTCAGGTCCTCGAAGACCTCGCCTAAGCAAAATAAATGAGCCGTTGTGAACCACGAACGGCCCTTCTCTTTTCACGGAATGTTAAAAAAAAAACTAGGTAATGATGAGCAGAAAATAAAAAAAACTGGGATGTCCTCTAAGAGCTTTTCGCTGACGCCAGACACTGGACGCTTTGCTAAGCAGGTTTCGCTGTATGTGTTAGGCCATTACAACATTTAGTGGCGTTGCAAGGCTCTGTGAACTGTGCATAAATTTTAAGCACGAGTTTTGGTCCGCATCCTGTGGCGTTAACCGGCAAATTCATTATTGCTGCTAGTGCGCGGACCATGTGATATCAGCTGTTTCGCCGAGTAACGAATAAACCCGCACCTATAAGCAGCTAGAGCTAAGCACTGATCTTCTGCTATATTCGTGCCTCGTTTAACTTCAAAATTTTTACATTTTACTCTGATTGTAAACCTGCTTTCCAGGAATAACCGTGAACGCTAACATTCATACGCTTATTTTTGTCAAATTACAAGATATACTTTTTTTATTGGGGCATAAATACTTAAAACCCTCCCCCCAAGAAAAGACATTCGCTGACAAAAACCTTTCTTGGAAAAAAGCCCAGAGGAGATCTCTGAATTAAACTTAATTTCAGCAAACATTAAAAAGTAACCAAAATCCGAAATGTCCAAGTCCTGTCCGTAAAGAGCAGTGAGGAGAAGGGCATAAACTCCAGCTTTAAGGCTATTTCGCCACAACAATAATGGCTTCCCGGCTGTGTGCCAACTGTCCTCGCGCTTCATTATGCTAGTCCGTTAATTTCTAGTCCTTTAATGTGTTGCCTCGCCGTGGTGGCAGAGTGGGTCGTGTGCTGGACTGCTTTGTCACGCGAGCGTTCAGATGTGGCAGTGTGGTAGCCTCATCCCTTACTCAAAATGCTATGGTCCCGCAATTCTAATTCTTTTCACTCGTTTCTCCTATCTGAAATCAGTGACTCGAGCTGGCAGTCACTGCCAAATCGACCACGTCGTCTAGCTGTCTGAGATAAGGCACCCCATATACGACTAATCAATACCAGGTCATGCCTAGCTCAAACGTCCGCCTGCCACAGACATATCTATGTTTTTTCTCACATCGTTGGCACCAGAGTTTCCGGAGAACGGGGCGTTTAGCGCTGTAATATGAAAACTGTTAGTGAAGGATACGCCAAAACTGTAAACCACGTATGCGAGACATGGTTGTATATGGTTAACATGATATGTTCCGGTTCCCTGTACCTTCCTAACCGATGACTAGGATACCATCGACTTCTGCATGGAAACGGTGTCATTAGTGAATAAGCTAACCCAAATCAAATCTTTTTGAAATTATGGGGTGTACGTCCCGAATGACGCCTCGGTTGCGAGAACAGAGTAACGCAAGGCTATTTACTTACAATAGTTATTTTACACGCTACCGATGGCTTGGAACATGCAATGAATTGTATCGTACAGGTATGCCTGTGAGCTTTCTCTGCGATTAAATTTCACCCCAGACACATTTTTATATTTCTAATTTTAACACGTTTCGCTGTGACATTTGTTGCGATGGCTAGGCTAATAAAGTAAGCATGTTTTAAAAAATAATTTCGAACCTTTAATACCGCTTGAGCTTGCTTTCTTGCGGGCAGGTTGCCATGTTGCTAGTTTCCCTGTCAACCTTTTACATGCGCAGCGATGATGTCTTTATCATTTCGTTTGACATCACAGTGAGAAGAATGCAAGCGAGAAACAAATGCCTTAGCAATGACTGCTTATTAAAGCTAGCCATGCGCCACTCCCTTTTGAAAACTGCCAGATTGACTTTATGGCCTGCAGGTTACTGCGCGTGTGTTTGACGTTTTGGCTGTTTTGGTCACCTGGCAACACCTCAGAGCGTTGTTTATATTATGTACGTATTAATCGTGCTTCCAGATATTGAAAAAGTAATTCGGTGATCCGGCTGCTTTTTTAGCTTTCTTCCTGCACGCCCATTTATAATTACGGTGGAATTTGGAAACGACATGAAGACGGCTGTGTCCTAAGGGGTAGAGTATAGGGCTCGTTTGGTATTAAAGTCACCGCCGTACATTATTTTGAGATGGTTTTGATGATGAGAGTGAAAAGTGCCTTAAACCGTGGATGTTATCTAGTATAAGTATTGCGACGCAAAAATTCTTCGTGCAGAGTTAAAGGGGGTGTCATACCATTTGTTTACAATTTAGCATCCGTCTGCTTATGAACTTCGAGGTTAGTTTGCGAAAAACATTCATAACTACGACATATGCATTTCCAACTGCATCCCTTTCATTTTATGTGTAGATGTCCACCAAGACGGGAGGCTAATACTTCGCCTTCCTTTCACCAAAGAAGTCGTACCAACTAGAGACGTTAGGACTCTGCCAAAATCAGTGGCACTTTATTATTGCAGTTTTTGGGAATGAAAATATGATGTATAAGGCAGTTATCACGAGAACTCTCTTAAGGTGTCCCCTCGTGTTTGTGGGTAAACACTTCCAAACATTGCAAAGCTGCACAAGTCATTTCATGCAACATTTCCCCTTCCATCCAACAGGTTAATGGTGCCATCTCTCCCCGTGCACAAATAGGAGTCGCTTGAACGAAGTGTGCTAGACCTACAAAACTCTTTTGAGAACATACAATCCTTATGTGGGACTGATGTACTGTTTCCTTTTTAGATTAACCTAAGACAACTAGAATGATATTTATCTATGGTTACGCATGACTTCTGTCGTTACCCCGCGGTTCCAGTCACGACAGCAGCTTTCCTGCTGACGCTCCTGGCGGCCATTCTTGCCGGCGTAAACCATGGCCGGAGGGCCATTCGAGGAACTGGGAGCGGCCGAAGCTGATTTTCAGCTTGCTGACATCGCTTCGCGTGAGTGGACACCGAGGGCAGCACAGCGTTACTCAACATGCTGCCCAAAGTACTCCAGCAGGCTCTTACTGTTTCGACGAGGAGGCCTACCGGGCAATAGCGCAGGTGGTTATAGCTGAAAATAGCGTCCAAACTTCTGCAGATGGCGAGGAAACAAAATGTTCGCGCGATTGTACAGTACTGTATGTGTGTTAAACATTGTGTGGCTTTGACTGCAGCTCATTCTCTTGAGTGTTTGATCTCGATCCGAGAGATGCCGAGTGTAGGGCTGCATAGATTTTGACCACTTATTGTTCTTTAACGTGCACTGACCACGTTACTAGAAGGGGGATTAACAATTCATTCGCTTGCACGTGGTTGCTCGGTCTCGCTATGGTGGATTGCTTGCCGGTGCCAGTGCGTCAAAGTTTCTACGCAGCTATGAGGGCATTATGTAGCCATTCTTGACAGAGGTGATGATTACATAACTAATTTCAATCGGTATAGACTTCCGCAATTATGTTCATAATTCTATAGTATTTGAATTCATAAATTACTGCAGGAGCGTCAGAACACTATCCAAATGAAGTTTGTATAAGGTCATTTCGCAGTTTATGCGCTGTGTGCCGTGACAGGTCTGCAGAGATCCGGGGATCAAACCACATTGTCGTCAAAGGTATTTTATTGGATCACCTTTATTTTCTGCAATATTCCCATAAGAGGAAGCCCCGTTTTTTTCTTTAAGGACCTTGTCCTAATTCATCACTGTATTCGATTTGCGGAATATTTGAAATTCCAGTTCTAGGGCATGTGGTCACGTGTTCGTCTTGCCTTCGAACGTTGAAGATTTTAACGTCCGCTATCTGGGATGCCGGAAGCGGCTTTTCAGCGGAACGTAATAGGTGGCTTATCGAGTACTATTGAGCAGTCAGGACGCCATAAGATTGCAATGAATGGGCGATGTAAAGATCGCTCCAATCCGGGACCTTCACCGCTTCTCTCTCATTCTCACGCAGCTGCTAAACTGCTCCGCAACCATGCAACTATTTAGAAGCATAGGAGAGTTCAAAAAGTTTGTTCGTAAATTCCAGCTGGTTAAAGACGGTTTGGTTTAGTTTGTGGGGTTTATCGTCCTAAAGCAACTCTGGCTATGGGAGACACTGATGCACTAAAGAATGGCTTTGCTTATAGAAGAGCTCCTTCATTCAAATATTTCGCTTGCGCACGTCGTTTGCGTTGGCGGTAGAAGAATAAAAAATGCGCATCAACTCCGAACTTGCCGTCCAGAGGTAGGACTGAGAAAAAACTGCTCATCAGTGGTAGCGGCTGTGTTCTCACACGACAGCGCTTGCTCAGGCTGTGTGACGTGCACTGTGTTTAATATACAAGCGTTGTTCATTGGGCTAGTTGATACTTATTGAAAGCGAAGAGAAGAAAAGAGGGTATCTTTCAGTCTATGACGAAAGGGCAAGAAATTATCCCGCTTGCTTCAAGAAATATTGCCCTCGAAGCGATGCTGGAAACTTGTATTTTTAATTTTTTTGGGCCCTTTTACATGTTTCTCCTCTCATGTCTCAAGCAACGTTGCCCCCCTTGCCCCCTTGCTGCTGCTGCCTCCCATAATCGCAATTCGACTTACAGCGTTTTGTCTCATTCTCATGTGAAAGATCTGCTCTTTCCTTTTTTCACTGTTATAAATTTAAAGTGCGCTCCCCAAAGCCTTTGCACTGGGAAAGTGACAGCCTTTCGAGCTACTCAATAAAATAAAAGCAATCAACAATATAAATGTGCCTTTCCTGATCTAAGCTGCTGGAGATATGTCTGAGGGATAGGGATAACAATGAAATATCAGATTCTTTTACATTTTAGGTTGTCTGAGTACTGGTTGTGTCTAGGTATTGGAAGAATATTCGTGGCCTACAGGGAGTAAGGGCGTGCTTTCTTTAGGCTGCTTGCACATTCGCCCGCTTTTGTGGGTAATCTTTGTGGCGCTTTCAATAGTTTTGTGTCCGCGTCGTGATGTTGCTTCGATGTGGTAGAAAGAAAGGCGCCAAAAAGGGAATGACAAGATCCGCCTCTTAGTTGTAGCAGAGAGGGGCGTAAAAAGCGAATAGAACAATCCCCTCTATAAAAGTGGCTACCGTGCAAGGGTGAGGCTATGCAATGGGGAGCTATGCGCATAATGAGCGTGGTTACCGCGCGTGCAGTAAAAAGGCAATGGTAACGGCGAAAATCAGGGATTGAGGAGGGCAGAAATATTGAGCGTATCTAAACAGACGCTGAGGTTACCTGTGGCTTCCGTACCTGAGCTTTCAAAACAACTTCTCTGAAGAGTATCCGCCCAGCAGGAGCCATTCAATATCATCGCTGATCGTATTTTTCAAGAAAAATGAGATAGATATGCATGGTTTGTTTTTCTGTTTAGCTGCATGCACCTAACGCTCAGCCATTCGCGATGATCATGCTGTATTTTCTTGTAATTATATTGCGTTATGTTTAAACAAAGGCCTCGTACTGTTCCCAACAATCAAGTAATGACGTTTGTCTCTCGCCAGCGGACTTCTGAATTACGGAAGAATCAAAGAGTGGAAATAGGTGTACTCTTTTTCTATTGTATTTGGTCAAATTTTTTCTGAAGTACACGTTTTTTTTTATTTCATTGCGCATCGAACATTGTACTCGATTCGTTCCGTTGCGCAGGAGACCCCCCTCGAGGTGGTCTTTGGCGCCTTTCAATACCCATGCTCTCCGCTGTGCTGGACGGAAAGCTAGAAACCCTGCTCCAGCAGTACAAGGAACTCCAGCAGCAGGCCAAGGAGTTCCAGGAATCGGTCCTACTCGACACCGATGTCATGATGCTGTATTTTTTGCAAGACAAGTGCTGACCTACGCAAAGCAATTGGAGCCTTGTAATTACCTTGCTCTGAGCACTGGCGAATGTATCATGGGCTGTGTACTTAAATGTTTACCTATTACGGGAGTTCTACTTTTTTGTAATGCTTCCTTTCTGTCTTTTCTTTCGTACCCGTTTTAGTTTTAACCTATCCTTTTCTTACTCCTTAAGCATTCTCATTAACTTGCTTTTAGCCTTTTTTTAGCCCGGACGGATCATGCAAGTAAACAATGATTTCACATATTATCGAACACTGGCTCGATTCATTTTACTGCGCACGCAACTTTGCTGTGACTTGGATGGCAGCGCCTTCCATGCAACGTACTCCTCCTTCAACTTTGATTATCCCGGCGCCTAGACAAGTTTCTTTCAACCTTTTCCTGGGATCCAAACCATTTTGTGCCACCCATTTACTAGGCCAACGTCTCTTTACTACACATCTGGCAAATTTGGAATTATCACTTTTTCTTGAACAAATTATCATCTTATTGTCTACCAAACATGAGGAAACTAAGGTCTAATCTCACCATCGACAAATATATGGTCCGCGACTACTGGCCTTTACTAATGTTATTTACTTCGGTTGTGGTTTGCGCGGTCTACAGCCTTTTGACATCGGTAGTACGTGTAGATATACACTAGTCTGAATTTTAAAGAAAACATCGAGATAATGTTCTCGACACACAATTTTAGCGATTTCTTTTGCGTTCGTAAATTACTTACTTATATTTTTGGGGTCATTGTGATGAGATAAAGTGGAATCAATGACAAATTTTAAATCAATAGCTGAAACACTAAAAAAGTAAGGCCACGTGCTACAACAGCCTGGATTTAATGTCTTACCGCATTGTTCAACACACCACTGACTTTGCTATTTTTGAACGACTGTAAAATCTACATGGAAAGTTACGCCGCGAATGCGGCTGGTGGAGCTGTTGTTAGCAGATCTACCCGCGATCACTCACCTGTCCTCGTCACTGATGCATTTTGTTCTTTCTTTCAGTAATTCTAGATTTTTAATGCAGAATATTGGGTGATGGCCGCGACCAAATCTGAATGCCGAGTCAAGACATCGCTAGGATATCGACTAAACATATTTCAGCCAATGTGAAGTGAAGGTCAACTTTCGGGAGACGCGAGCCGGATTCTGTTGCTATAATAATACATGCCAAAACATTTGCCAATTTTAATACGCATTATTTGCTACCACGAGAACTAAGGGCGTAGCTAGGGGGCCGTTTCGGATTCAGAACCCCTCCCGAAATTTTCTGCTCCCCCGCCAAGCCTCCTCCTCTTGGCCTTTTTTTCACCTTTTTTTTTAGCGGCGGTAGATAACTTCCAAAAAATATTTCTATGCCACCAATGACACCACAATTCCTCTGTCACCTTGTTAAATTATTTAATATACTTTTCACTCATGACCGCTTGAAAACGCGTCTATCACTTTTTATCTCCTCTATTACTCGTGATATATTTTCGTATTTACGTACACAACCAAGGTTCATCCATACCCTTAAAGCTTAGAGCGCCGCCGTAGCTGTATAGTTCTGTACTCATTTCAGAAAAAATACACCTTCAGTTCTAATCCATTATCGCGGTCGATTGCTGGAATTTTTTTTGTGTGTGTTTTATTACCTATGGGGACCACACGCACAACGCTACTCTGAAAACACTCAAAGCGGCCATTAATAATATCGCATTACAGGCAGCTGCCACGTTTTCATCAAGGCAGAGCAGCGGCCTCGTACTCAACTACAGGGCACTCTTGTCAACGACTGAATAGCGCGTGCAATAATGCATACATGTTGCCACATTTACTGGAAATGATTCTCAAACTAAACGTTCATGTCAGTTCTGATCGAATACTCTGCTAGATTCAATCATTTGCGCTGGACATCAATTTTCCTAAGTTGGGTTCGATGGGTTCTAAGCAAGATTTAATTATCTGGAAGAGAAACAGCGAGCAAGACTTGGATATACAAAATAAGCATAGGAGGGGACAATTTTTTTTTTTCAATTTCTTCAATATTTTTCCTCTGCTTACCAGACTGACATTTTATGGAAGTAATCTCGAATTATTCCCGACGAAAGAAAGGAAACTGAAAGGTAAGTTTACTCGTTAATCTCTGCAAAAGCGTCCCTTGTATTTTTCTCACATCTTGGCTGCCTCAAGAACAACACTTCAGAAGCAACAAGTGCAGGTTGTGTGTGCTGGCACAGAGAGACTGACACTGCGACTTGAGAAATTGACAGAACAAATAGTAATTGAAGCTATTATGAATATCATTCCTATTTGATCCGTTTTTGCCATAACATTTGGGATGAATTGTTTACAACCTTGTAGATTGTGAACTCACTCTATTTTCTACGAGTCTGGTCTAGCTAGCGTTATTTCCTTCCTTTTGAACGAAATTATGGTCATTTGTGCTAAATTCACGCACACTTTTATGCCTAATAAAGCAAAATAATTTCGCACATTAGTGACCTAGGTAGTGTGCCGTGCGCCATTTGTTGCCGGCTGTTATTTATCCTGTGCCAGTATCATAACTAACCGCCACTGAAAATGCCCCAATCCAGCGTTGTCCGCTTTATGAGCAAGCCAGGTGCTAATTGGCAGGAGACAGGGCTGAGCTCATGATTCTTTAATGGTTTTGTGATGTAACGACGCCACATGACATCACAATTATGGTAGGAACTGCCAACTTGGGTTGATAATTTGAGATGGAAGGGTGGTTAGGAAAGAACCCTCTATGTCTATCAGATGCACATTCAGGCGCTATTCCTATGCCACGGAGGAAAGCTCGTAAGGCGGTTTTGTTGCGAAAGCAACACTATGCTAGTCGTTGAGCCGTTTTGTGTGGCACAGCATAGGCCAATCTGCGCATGCGCGAGGAGCCGCGTGACGCCAGAGGAAGCGGCTGGTGCGTCGGAGCTGCCTTCGCGGCCGCGCTTCGCCGCGCTCGCCGCCGCCGCCGTACAAGTGACGCCATAACCACAGTCAGCGCCAGCTGCGCATCTCTCTCTCCGTTTGCTGTGCAGAGAAGAGGTGTGTGTGGTGCAGGTATAGCTGGGAGCGCGCGGCCAGAATCGACTAATTATGGAGTAGGAGATCCCGGCCTCTGCTCAGCGCGTAGCTTAAGCTAGGTATTCTAAGCGTAGCCATGCAGCTGTTGCTTTCGCAACTCAACCAGGTTTAACTGAAGCTAAACCACTGCCAATTTTATTTTGTCTATGCCTTTTAGTGCTCATGACCAGTAGCTGGATAACTTCGTAGCTTAAGGCTGTATTGTCACAGACCAGATCAAGTGCAGTCAGAGACCTTAGAACGGCTGAGGTTTAATCACCTGGACTAGAGCCAGCTCGAGCACATCTCACGTAAGCGCGACCCCTTTATCCTCGTCACGGCTTAGAGCGCAAACAACACGAGCCAGGTATGTGGTATCAGTCCCCCGAAAAAAAGAAAATCGTCGCGATACCGAGAATATATACAAAGCAGAGATAGACGATAAAAGAAACAATATGTTGAAAATTCAAATGGACTGCCGCGGCATAGAGTGCATGAAGAGGAAAAGCACAAATAAAATGGAACACAAAAACAAATAATAAGATGAAACGCAGAATCCGAATAGCGTTAAAAGCGGAGCGTGATTCCTGTCCCGTCCAAAGTACGGCTCAAGTCGCATTACATGCCCAATGTCGCTCCGTAATTGCAGACAACCTAGAGACACAGTTCCACGTGGAAAAACTTCATAATCTACGTTGCCAACACGACGGAGCACCTCATAATGTCCGAAAAAGCAGTTTTTAGGACAATTCTTGTTTGCGGTCGGGGGCTTCACCCACACACCGTCAACTGCATTGTCAGTAACGTCCCTGTGGTGCAGACTGCGTAACGTCTGGAGTCCGTGGATTGTTGAGCTCAGATCTTCAAGCTAGCAAGCTGGCGAGCTTGCTCTGCATGTTCGATGAAGGATCGAGCCCGCGTGTGGTGTAAAGTCATCCTCCACGAAAGGGAGCAAGGCATCCAGCATCATCCGCACCTCTCTTCTGTAGAATAGACTGAATTGTGTAAAAGCGGTTTGTTTCTTGGCCCGCAGTGTTATACACGAAAGTGACTTAAGCGAGTATTTGGCCCCACGTTTTGAGCCCCAAATTCACGTACATCGAAATCGTGTCGGCCAGTGTTTTATTAGACCGTTGAGGTGAGCCTATTTGTTTGAGGATGATATGCTGTCGTATATCGATGGCTGGTGTGACTCAGCTTGAAGATGTGGTCGACAAGCTGAGCTACGAATGCCTCGCCCCGATTTGTAATGGCGACGCACGAAGAGCCGTGTCGGAGCACAATTGGTCGCATAAAGAAGTGCGTAACTTCGACCGCTGTGCCAAGCGGGAGAGCCTCCGTTTCGGCATAATGCGTCAGATAATCTGTCACAACAGCTAGCCATCTGCTTCCTCCCAGCAGCATATAAAATGGTCCGATGAGGTCCATGCCGACTTGTTCAAAAGATGTTTAAGGAGGCATGATTGACTGCAGCATGCCAGGCGGTTTCAGAGGCGACGTCTTACTACGCTGGCACTCACGGTAGGTCCGAGCAATTCACTTCACATGTGAGGCAATAGCAATTCTGCCGCACTTTTTTATTCATAATTTTTTATTCATTGCGAAAGTGGCTCGACTCCAACGTATTCTAATCAGCATGGTGCGCCCCAGCGGGATGTGCTCAGCCATACTTTGTTTGAACTAACACTCATCGCTTTCGCAGAGTATCTCCCTTTCACCGTCCAGATATCAATGCATGCCGCTTAAATCTGTATTTGGACCCCATCTGTGACGCGTCAGCATGTGCGCGAAATGCTTTTAACAGGCAGGAGCATTAACTTCGTCTGATCTTCATAAGCAAAGTTTCAGCGTATCAACAGATAAGTGCGCGCTAGTGGCATTTACACGGAGATCTATAAATCCACAAACGGTGTGTATCGACGGTAATAACATTTCTTACTACAGAACCCTTCGTTTCTTAGAGATTCTGATAGACCGCAATTTATCATTGCGCCCTGTTGAAGAAAAAGCTAACATCCATCACTTACATACTCCGCTTTCTTGGCGGAAAATCATGGGGTTCTTCAGCACAGTCGATGCTGTAGTTGTTCAGAGCACAGTTGTTAGGATTCCTGCGGTACAGTACGCCCGTACTTTCAAACGCATGCAAGACTAATTTCCGCGCCCTCCAGGAAGTCCAGGGCGAGGCCCTTTATACATGCTTTGACCACCCTCGGAGCGCATCAACATTGGGGAGGATTGCACTAGCCAAAGACCACCCGCTTTCGACGTATATTGCTTTCGACTCTTTGTGAGCACACATACGACAAATTTCAAGGGTTCCACATCATCACCTTGCACAGATGCCTCTGCAGAAACCACATTCTGCATTTGAAAGGATCAAAGCAACGTTCGTAATAGCTGCTTAACAGGGTCCTTAATAACAATTCTACAGATACTGTAACAGTTGTTACAAAGAAGTGCAGTGCAGAAAAAAGTACTGCAGCATCTGAACGAGGACACCAAAAACACTGCTACGTTCTTTACCTCTATTGCATTCGACGTGTTACTGCCCACTTCTCTGCTTCATCGCCCTGACGCGATTTTACCGCCGGAGAGAAGAGCGGAGAGAAAGAGGGTACAAGAGTTAAAACACGAGTGCCACATTATGTTGGCCGCAGTCATCCTGAAAGACCGTCGGGAAGTGGCTCATAGTAGAGTTTCAGTCGCACAACCAGCACAACGTCGCTGCGCTGGCTGCTGTGCGATGGTTTGCGGGGTTTAACGTCCCAAAGCAACTCAGGCTATGAGAGACGCTGAAGTGGAGGACTCCGGAAATTTCGACCACCCGGGGTTCTTTAACGTGCACTGACATCGCACAGCACACGGGCGCCTTGCTTTTCGCCTCCAACGAAAAGCTGCCGCCGAGGCCGGGATTCGATCCCGCATCCTAGGGAACAGTAGTCGAGCGCCGGAACCACTGCGCCGCCCCGGCGGGGTGGCTGCTGTTGCGATGCGCGGGCTGGTGAGGCTGGTGCAACTTGGTACATTACGTGGCTGAGGCGGCAAACAACGAGGTATGGGCCGAAATACCAGCGCAGTAATTTTTTAGACAGCCCGCGGCGAATAATGGTCTTCCAGGTCAATACACTGTCGCCTTGTTTATAGATAAAGAAGCAGCGTCCTAGGTTGTATCGGTCGGCATCGATCTGCTACTGACGGTGCATTCCTTGTCTGGGTAGTTAACGCGCTTCTTCCGTACGCTGAACAGAAGGGGCAAAGTCGAGTTCAAGTTTAGTTTCACTTTCAGGGTCAACTGGTAGCATAGCATCCAGCCTGGTAGTAATCTAGCGTAACTGAGTAAACCATGTCTCCTGCTGTGACGTAGTATTTGCGAATGTTGTGTATAGAACAATTCGATCTCATATGTTTTGTGCTCGACATCAACATATATAAAAAGTATGCCGGCCAAAATCCGTTTTGAGTGGTTCCACTATGCCATTTCTCTGCGGATGATAGACCATTGTAGGTCTATGGCTGGTGTGCGTAAACTTCGCCTAACTGAAGCGGGCCGTAACCAGAACTCCACGTTCGGAAATGATAGCTGCAGGAGCGCTAGCACGTAGGACTATGTTGTTTACAAGTAACTCGGCGACTTCAACTGCAGTACCGCTTCAAAGTAGTATGCCGTGTAATCCACCGCGACCACAATGCACCGTTTTCCAGTGGACGACTACGGAAAAGGGCCGAGAAACTCCATGCTAGCTTGCTGGAAAGAGTTCTTATGTAGCCGGGTCGTTTCGGAGGAGAAGACCTTCTCCGCTGGCAATCGCGGCATGTTTTACGTAACTACGCACTGATGATAATAATCTAGGCAAATAATACTTGAGCCGAATTTTTGCTAGCGTACGACTAACCTCCACGCGGCTGATGGATGGTTCATCATGACAAACGCTCAGGATTTAGGAGCGTAACCTCGATGGTAAATAAGCCGAGACATCTCCTTGTTGCTGTAGAAGTTGCGCTTGCAGAGGCCTCCTCGTCGCATAATTAAGGAGCGCAAAACACGCGGCACACAAGCCTTAAAACTATCCAGGTGCTCATTGAGTGGCGCCAAGTCAGTGCCGGTCAGTTGCAGGTGCGACGTTCGGTATAGGCTAATGAAAAAAATCAAAATGGCAATGTTCGGTGATGTCTCGTCAAGCCGGTTCCCTAGGCACTCGTTATAAACTGTCTGCATTTGGTGCTGCCGGCCTGACATCTAGGCGATTGTCACGTTGTATTCCTGCAACCGGAGTCTCTGTCTGGCCACTCGTCCAGAATGGTCCTTAATGCTGGCTAGCTAGCATAGCGAGTAGTGATCGCTGTTAACTTGAAACGGTCGTCCGTAGTTCTATGGTTACAAATTACTGAGAACCAAGATGACGTCAAGACATCATTTTTCTCTCGTCGAATTTCTGACTGAGGCCTAGGCCTAGCTCGACTCCGAAGCCTCGCTGGGTGCTAAGCGTTACCCGAAGAGGCTGGGAGCGGCCCCAGAGCGTCGCGACTTGAGGAGAGCAAGATGATGGAAACCGTGGAGGGAAGAGACGCTTCCGCCAGCGATATTTTGAACGGACAATGGTTCATCAGAAAGAGTAACGTGGCAGTCAACAACGCCCAAGCCGATCACGTTGGAATGCTGAGCCTACCCAAGCCCATGCAAGCCCCCTCAAGGGAGGAAGCTGGCCGAAAATCGATTGAGCGACAGCAGGAGCGAATTCCCAGCACCGCTAACAAGATCATCATTCGCCCCAGAGGCGGAATTAACAGTATTATCAACATTGTAGGAAGATTGAACTTGTCTCGTGTTATCATCCAAGCCGCTGGCCTGGATCTGACGACAACGAAGGGTGACATCATCTCCCCAAACTCTACTCAGCAATCAATACTGGTCGCTACCACGGATACCGAGAGAACATACAAGTACACAGCAATTCAAGCTCTGAAGGTTGGACCCAACATAATTGAAGCCAAGTCATACATCGCCATGCCGGAAGACGGAGGCAAAGGCGTTGTTCACGACGTACCACTCGAATATTCAGCGGAGGAAATTAAAGAAATGATAGAATGGAGTGGGACTAATCCGCAAATCTCCGGTATTAGAAGATTGGGAGCGGTATCCAAAACTATTCTGAAACTTTTCGAAGACTGGTTTGTGCCGAAATGGCTCAATTTCCAGGGAATCAACATGAGGTGCTACTTGTATAAGAAGTACGAAGTCTGCACAACATGCGGCAGGCTGGGACACAGAGCCGATGTATGCCCAGAGCCGACCAACGTGATATGTCGGGGCTGTGGCTTGGAACATCCAGGCGCTGGACACACATGTGAACCTAAGTGTCAACTCTGCGGTAAAGACCATCTCCTAGGAGACAACAAATGCCGCGAAATATACAGGATGCCCTACCTCTCAAAGAAGAAAATGTGGGAGAAAAGGCTAGAAAAACAACAACTGCAATCAACTTCAGGAAGCCAGGGATCCATCCTCTACTCTTCGGAACAAGAGCACCGGGGACGAGAACCCCGAGGAAGGAACCGGGAAAACACGGACCCACGGCCGGGAACCCGATCGAGATCAAGATCAAGCTCGGGAACCAGAGAGACCTCGAAATCCCGGGACACGAGCCAGGGACGAGGACCTGGCCTGCCTCCCAGAGATTCCAAGAACCTATGGGGCCAACTCAAGTCAGCAGACAACAAGACGGTAAGCTTCGTTAGCAAAACCTCCCAGGCGGAAAATAGAGAGATGGAAAACCTCAAATGGGAAAACGCAGAACTTAGAGAGATGATCAAACAAATGAGTCGCGAAATTCAAGACCTTAAATCTAAATTCACCGAAACACCCACGGCTAACAGCCCGCCTGCAAATCAATCACATGAGGTACCAAAAACCACAACATCAATTACTACTAATTCTACTCAGAGGAATCAAACTATGAACTTGGAATTCACCCGGCCGCCACTTCAGAAGCGTAAAGGGGGAGAGACCGATCCGTTTATAATCCTTAATAGAAAATTTGAACAACGTAATGACAAATTTGATAAGCAACTCGAGAATATTAACACGCTAATCCAGCAACTTCTAGGGGCTCAGGGACAGATGCAAGTGCAGATTAAAAATCTCACTAAACAAATGCAGGAAGCATCACTGGCCTTCTCTGAATCCAGTAACAGAATCGCAAAACTAGAAGAAACAATGGGTAACAATCATGGGCAAAAGCAATGATATTTTGCCGCCACTGCCAGCAAAAGAGGCAGTGGCGGTCCTAATTGAATCCGCAACATTTGGATTCGGTGCCGAAATATAAAGCCTCTGAGCTTTGTCTGCTGTTAAATCTCACCGCAGACACATTTTTATATTTATTATTCTTATAAGTTTCGCGGTGACATCTGTTGCGATGGATCGAATAACAAAGTAAGCATGTTTTAAAAATAATTTTTAACCTTTAATACCTCTCGAGCTTGCTTCCTTGCGGGCAGGTTGCCATGTTGCTAGTTTCGCTGTCAAAGTTTTAGATGCTCAGCAATGATGTATTTATCATTTCGTTTGACATCACAGTGAGAAGCATGAAAGCGAGAAAAAAAAGTCTTAGTACTGACTTCTTATTAAAGCTAGCCACGCACCACTCACTTTTGAATACCGCGCCAGATCGACTTTATGGGCTGCAGGTTACTGCGCGTGTGTTTGACGTTTTTGCTGTTTTGATCACCTGGCAACACCTCAGAGCGTTTTTATATTATGTGCGTATGTATTCGTGTTCCAGTGATCCGAGCTCTTTGTCTAGCTTTATTCCTGTACGCCCATTTATACTTACCGTGGAGTTTGGAATAGACATGAAGACGGCTGTGTGCTACGCGGTAGCGTATAGGCTCGTTGCCTCGTTCGGCATTAAAGTCGTCGCTGCACATTAGTTTGAGATGGTTTTGATGATGCGAGTGAATCGTACCTTAAACCGTGGGCGTTATCTAGCATAAGTATTGTGACGCAACAATTGTTCGTGCAGAGTTCAAGGTGGTGTCATACCATTTGTTTAACATTTAGCATCCGTCTGGTTGTAAATTTCGAGGTTTGTTTGCGAAAGGTATTCAAAACCACAACATACGCATTTCCAACTGTATGCCACTCATTTTAAGGGTAGATGCAAACCAAGAAGGGAGGCTAATACCGCGCCTTCCTTACACCAAAGGAGTCGAACCAACTACAGACGTTAGGACTCAGCCAAATTCAATGCCACTTTATTATTGCTAAGATTTAGGGAATGAAAATACGATGTTAATGGCGCTATCACGAGTACTTTCTTAAGATTTCTCCTCATGTTTGTGCGTAAACACCTGCAATCACATTGCAAAGCTGCACAAAAAATTTCATGCAACATTTCCCCTTCCTTCCCACAGGTTAATGGTTCCATCTCTCCCCGTGCACAAATAGGAGTAGCTTGAACGAAGTGTGCTATGCCTACAAAACTCTTTTGGCAACATACAATCCTTATGTGGGACTAATGTACTGTTTCCTTTTAAAATTAATCTAATAGAAATAGAATAATATTCATTTATAGTTGCACATGATTTCTTTTGCCGTAACCCTGCGGTTCCAGTCACGAGAGCAGCTTTCCCGCCGACGCTCCTGGCGGCCATTCTTGCCGGCGTAAACAATGGCCGGAGGGCTATTGGAGAAACTTCGAGCGGCCAAATTGATTTCCCGCTTGCTGACATCACTACGCCTGCGTGGACACCGAGGGCAGCACGGAGTTCCTCAACATGCTGCCCAAAGTACTCCAGCAGCCTCTTACTGTTTCGTCGAGGAGGCCAACCGGGCAAAAGCGCAGGTGGTTATAGCTGAAAATAGTGTCGAAACTTCTGCAGATGGCGAGGAAAAAAAATGTTCGCGCGATTGGACAGTACTGTATGCGTGTTAAATATTGTGTGGTTTTGAATGTAGCTCATCCACTTGAGTGTTTGACCTCGATCCGAGAGATGCCGAGTGTAGGGCTGCATAGATTTTGACCACTTATCGTTCTTCAGCGTGCACTGACCACGGGACTAGAAGGGGGATTAACAATTCATTCGCTTGCACGTGGTTGCTCGGTCTCGGTATGGTGGATTGCTTGCCGGTGCCAGTGCGTCAAAGTTTCGACGCAGCTATGAGGGCATTATGTAGCCATTCTTGACAGAGCTGATGATTACATAACTAATTTCAATCGGTATAGACTTCCGCAATTATGTTCATAATTCTATAGTATTTGAATTCATAAAGTACTGCAGGAGCGTCAGAACACAATCGAAATGCAAGTTTGTATAAGGTCTTTTCGTAGCCTATGCGTTGTGTGCCGTGACAGGTCTGAGGAGATCCGGGGATCAAACCACAGTGTCGTCAAAGTTATTTTATTGCATCACCTTTATTTTTTGAAATACCACCATAAGAGGAACACGCTGTTTTTTTTTTTTTAATAAGGACCCTGTCCTAATTCAACACTGTATTCGATTGCGGTATATTTGAAATTCCTGTTCGAGAGCATGTTGTCATGTGTTCGTCATGCCTTCGAACATTGGAGATTTTACCCGACCGCTGCCTGGGATGCCGGAATCGACTTTTCAGCGGAACGTAATACGTGGCTTATCGAGTACTAATGAGCAGTCAGGACGCCATAAGATTGCAATGAATGGGCGATGTAAAGATGGCTCCAATCCGGGACCTTCGCCGCTTCTCTCTCATTCTCACGCAGCAGCTAAACTGCTCCGCAACAATTGCAGCTATTTAGAAACATAGAAGAGTTCGAAAAGGTTTCTCGTAAATTCAAGCTCTCTGATGCGACGCTTTTTGTGATGCACTAAAGAATGGTTGGACATACAGAAGAGTTGCTTCATTCAAATCTTTCTCTCGTGTACGACTTTTGCGTTGATGGCGGAAAAATAAAGAAGGAACTTTCTCTCTCGAGTCTGCGCATCCATTCCGAAAATGTTGTCCAGAGGTGGGACTGATTAAACCTGCTCATCAGTGGTAGCGGCTGTGTGCGCACACCTCAGCGCTCGGCTCAGAGCGTGTGAGGTATAGTGAGTTTAATATAAAAGCCTTGTATCGGGCTAGTTGATACTGATTGAAAGCGAAAAAAAGAAAAGAGGGCATCTTTCAGTTCAATACGAAACGGCGAGTAATTATCCCGCTCAGTTTGAAGTAGATACATTAAGCCAGGCAAGAAATATTGCCCTCGAAGCGATGCTGGGAATTATATTAGTTGGCTCACATGAAGGGAAAGGTACAGTATCTGTCACACTTGTTCTGTGGACACCTGAACCGCGCCGTAAGAGAAGGGAGGTAGGTGGGAGTGAAAGTGGAAAGTGAAAAAGGGGAGCCGTAATGGAGGGCTGCGGAGTAATTTCGACCACCTTGGGACAGCACACGGACGGCACTTCGTTTCGCCTCCATCGAAAAGCAGCCGCCGTGGTCAGGATCGAACCCGTTTACTCCGGCACAGTAGTCGGGCGTCTTACCACTGCACCACCCCGGCGGGGCCTCGGAAATTGTATGTTTCTTTGGGTTCTTGTACGTGGTTCTACGCTCAGGTCTCAAGCCTCGTTGCCCTTCTTTCCCCCTTGCTGCTGCTGTCTGCCATAAGCGCAATTCGACTAACAGCTTCTTTCTGTCATTCTCAACTAAAAGGTCTGCTCTTTCCGTTTTCACTGTTGTAAATTTGAAGTGCGCTCGCGAAAGCATTTGCACTGGGAAAGTGACAGTCTTTAGAGCCACTCATTAAAATAAAAGCAAATCAACGATATAAATATGCCTTTTCTGATCCAAGCCGCCGGAGATACGACTGAAGAGTGGGGATAACAATAGAATATCAGATTACTTTCCATTTTCGGTTGTCTGAGTACTGGTTGTTTCCAGGTACTGGAAGAATATTTGTGGCTCACAGAGAGTAGGGGCATGCTTTATTTAAGATGCTTTGCACATTGACCCGCTTTTGTAGGCATCTTTGTGGTACTTTCAATAGTTTTCTGTCGACGTCGTGACGTTGCTTTGATGTGGTAGAAATAAAGGCGGCTAAAAAGGGAATGTGAAGATCCGCCTCTTAGCAGTGGGAGAGAGTGGCGTCAAAAGCAAACAGAAACGTCACTCTCTAAACGTGGCTACCTGCCAATGTGAGGCTACTGGAAAGGGGAGCAATCCGCATAAAGAAAGTGATTACCACGCGTATACGGGACAAAAAGACATAGGTAACGACGAAAACCGTGGATTGAGGAGGGTTTCCGTAACTGTGGTTTCAAAACAACTTTCCTGAAGAGTATCCGTGCAGCAGGAGCCATTCAAGATCACCTGTGATCAGATTTTGCAAGAAGACGTATTTATATGATTTCCTGTTTAGCTACACTTAACGCTCAGCCAATCGCGATGACCATGCTCTAATTTCTTCTAATTATCTTGCGTCATGTTGATGACTTTTGACCAATTGATGACTTTTGACTCTCATCATAGGGCTTCTTTAATTATGCAAGGGTCAGAGAGTGGAAATGTGTGTACATTTTTTTTTCTATGGTATTTGTTCTAATTTTTGCTTACGTATACGTTTTCTTTATTCCATTGCGCATCGAACATTGTACTCGAATCGTTCCATTGCGCAGGAGACCCTGCTCGAGGTGGTCTTTGGCGCTTCGCAATACCCGTGTTCTCCTGTGAGCTGAACGAAATGCTAGAAAGTCTGCTGCAGCAATAGAAGCAACTCCAGAAGCAGGCCAAGGAGTTCCAGGAATCGGTCCTACTCGACACCGAAGCCACCATGGAGTAACTTTTGCTAGAGATGTGCTGACCTACGCAATAGAGCTCGAGCATTACCTTATGATTATCCTTATTTTAGTTCAGTTTCCAATATATTTTTGTACCCATTTTATTTTTAAACTATCCTTTTATTACCCCTTAAACCTTCTCATTAGCTCGCTTTCAGCCTCCTCATTAGCCCGGACGGATCGTGTAATTAAACAATGATTTCGCATTGTATCAAACATTGGCTCGATTTATTTTACTGCGCACGCAACTGGCCTGCAACGTGGATGGCAGCGGCTTCCATGCCACGTACTCCCCTATCAACTTTGCTTTCCCCGGTGCCAAAACATTTTCTGCCAACCATTTACTAGCGGGGACCAACCTCTCTGTCCTGCACATCTGGCGAATTTGGCTTTATCACCGTTTTGACTACCACTAAGGTCTAACCTCCACATCGACAAATATATGGTCCCCATCTACTCGCCTATAAGCATTTTAAGCACATCGGTTGCGGTTTGCGCGATCCACAGCCTTTAGAGACAGGTAATACGTGTAGATATACACTAGTCTGAATTGTACAGAAAACACGAGTATACTGCTCTAGACACACATTTTCAGCGATTTTTTACTTCATTGATTGGCTTATATATCTGGGTGCATTCGGATGAGACAATGTGGAATCAATGACAAATTTTAAAACCATAGTTGGAACACTAAAAAGTAAGGCCACGTGCTATACCCGCCTGGATCTAATGTCTTGGCGCAATTTTCACCACACCATAGACTTGGCTATTTTTGAACGACTGTGAGTGAGTGAAGAAGTTTTTGAGTAGAGATAAAGGAGGGGAATATGTAAGTGGTGTCTTTAGTTCGGGACGCCAGCGGCTGCCGCTGCCATCTTCGCACGTGTCACGAGGGCCCGTTGGGCCTCTAGTCCAGAACTGGAGAGGGTAGCCTCCCACCACACAATTGTTAACAATGAATTTGGGGCACCTGGAGGATTCTGTGGGCGGGTTCACACCATGAGGTGCACGCCTGCCTTCTTACCGCAATATTTGCATTTCGGATCGCAGAACCCGGGTGTATTGTATTTAAACGGGCTGGTCTGTTATATGTACAGGTCTCTAGGCGTCGCCATCTAGCTTCCTCCGCTTTGGAGATCCGCTTGGGGGGGGGGGGGGGTCTTTTCTCCAAGAGAGTCTGCAGTTCTATTACCTCTCTGCATATATACGTCGCCAGAGGGCCAGGATAGGAAAGTCGAGGATGGAAGGGTCGAGTCCCGAGGGAGGAGAGCTCGTTACAGGCATAGGCGCATTAAACCTTGATGACAGGTTACGCCGCGAATGCTGCTGCTGGAGCTGCTGTTAGCAGCTCTACACGCGATCACTCGCCTGTCCTCGTCGCCGATGGCTTTTTTTCTTTCTGTCGGCGATTCGAGATTTTTCATGAAAAGATAAACTTAACCAGGACCGGCCCACTGAGTAAAGCAAAACCATAAACTCATCCAATCTCAAGGATGGTCTGAAACAACCATCAAAATGGGAATGCTGTTAGGCACGATTACGAATCAGTAACGCAAGACAAGTCCCTATGTTTAGCGCAGAAAAAGAACACAAAGGACAACTTTTTACCTAATGGATCACCAATTAGCCCGGCAACATGCTCTCCTCAACAAGTCCCAAAATGCGACCAAAGTAATACAGAGCACCATCGCCGGCTGCGTCAAGGGAACCCAATGATAAAAAGACAGTTCACACAAGCAGAACCTTGTGCAGCTCAGAGAAGCCTCGTCAAAAACAATAAATACGGTGAAAAAAAGTACCAAATCAGAATAAAACCAATTTTCAACAACATCAACAACAAAACGAAACAAAAAAATAAAAAATAAAACGCCAAGCTATGACATGGGACCGTATTTGAACCAAAGAAAAGACGGACTTACGGGGTAGGACCGGCTGTACGATTGAGGATACGAAGTTTCTCAAAAGGTCGAAAGACAAATGAGAGCGCCTTGTCATTGAAACCTTCCACATCGGCACTACAAGATTTTGCGTTAACATGCCTTCTTTTTCCTTGTCGGATAAAGAATTTCTTTTTGTAAGGACATAGGCTCTAATTCGGTCATCTTTCATAATGTGTCTGCGTTTGCTTTTGGTCCTTCCTTGAATACGCCATTTGATTTTTGAGCTGAATTTATGTCAGCTACCGTGTAGGGTCCACAAATGGGCATTGCCGCAGGAGGCAGATTCTATCTTAGTTAGAAGGTAGCGAGGTCTTGGGCGCCCGTGACAGTTGCGGAAATTGGTTCTTCTTTCGAAATGCAAAGCCGGAAGCTCACTGATAAGAATGTATACAAGCGTTCCAAGGAGTGATGCTCAGGTCTGTTTATGGTTATGCGCATCGCAGAAGCACCGTAAATCTCACGGAGCCTCTCGCCGACCATGCACATCACCGAACAATATATCAATCTGCTAAAAATAGATAACCTCTGCAGCGCTTTTCGAACACGCGGGAAGCCTCGATCGGCTGTCATTGGTTGAGCACCTAAACGCCATCTTGTCTTCTCTTCAAGGAAGAAAAGACGCCCTCCTGCACTTGAGCGCACAAAGACACGCAGCGGTGCCACTTTTCCTCAGCGAAAGTGGCTGCGCAAAGCATCCACCCCAGACGAGAGGCGCACGAACACTGCCTCTCCTTCCAGTAGAGCATCCGGCCGTCGCACTCAAAACATCCGCCTTGGCTTCGAGATATGTTGTGTGCATTACCTGGAATCGGCATCAGCCTCCCGGCTTTATAAAGGTACGTTTTATCCGTCCTTTCTTTCTCCTCGTCTGCGTTGAAATGGGAAAAGGGCCTTTGGACAAGTCAACACAAACTCTAAGGATAACCTTTCCACAAGAGACCAAAATCAGCTCTTCACGCTAGAGACTTCTGCGGCTGCTTAACAGCGAAAGGTGTATATTACTGGTTGGATTCGTTCATTGGTTTAATGTCCAAACGTGACTGAGGCTATGCGTGAGGCCAAAATGGATGGCTGTAAACATTTCGACGATCTATTTTTTAACGTGCACTGACATCTTACTGCTTGCTTTTCGCCTCCATCGAGAAGTCTTCGCCGCGGAAGGTGTCGATACCGTATAATTGGCGCAGAGGTTAGACGCCCTATTAGGTGCATCACTGCGGCGTGCAATCACATTATTAATGAATACATGCAGGGCTGTATACTAACCTCAAAACACGACAGTTTCATTTGCTAGTGTCTATGCATTGTTTTCCTAGCGGGACGTACCGTACACAACTATGCATATTTCAGATACATTTATTTATTGCTGAAGCCTCAGTGTTTATTTTATTAACACTTGGCACCAAGCAGAAGTATTTACTCTTTGCTAGCATGCACGAAAAGCAGCAGTATATAGACGCGAACAGACGAAACACAATGGTAAAGAAAATATTCGCCGTCATGTAAACAATGACTGGATTGATGTAAACACGGGTCCATGAAGTAGAACAAAGAGAACACCTCTGCAACCTGCGTAAACATTTTACGCGCCCTCATAGATTTGACGCCCTCGAAAATGCCTGCGTGCATGTTGTGTTACTGCCGGAATTACGGGCACTGAAACATTTACACGGCGCCAACTCAAACAGAATCACCTGTACAAGAAGCGAAAAGCGCTAACAGAACCTGAATGTACGCCCTCATTTTAAAGACAGTTGCTTATAGGCTTCGCGAAGTACCCTCACAGTATACAGGGGCGATCAGCTAAATCATCCTTTCGCGGAACATTCAAATACTTGCGGTGTAACCGATTCGACGCGCCGATGTGGGTGTCTGCTCGAGCGCCAAAACACCAATTATGGAGAGCGGAATTGATGATGGAAAGCACAACTTGTGAAATTGGCCTATTCAGTTATCTACTAGCTACGTAGAGTATTTGGGATCTTTCAAAAAACCCACCCCCTTTTGCAGGAAAGAGGGGTGAAAGGTCACAAGTTGCTTTGCGTGGTAAGAAAGCAGAAGCCGACTACCATAAAAGGGGGAGGCTCTGACGCAGACAACGGAATGCATAACCTGAAGACATGTGCCGGGGAAACTTTTTGGCAGTTGGCTACCATGCAAGAGTGACTGACGTCATGATGACAACGAAGAAGAACGAGAATACAGTAAGCAGCGATAACGTGCGTTCTTGGTTACTCTCACTTTAGCCAATGAGAAAGAATGCGTTTTACGCAGCGTGTGGGGTTAGAATGCAGTCGGTATGAGCGCGGTGAAATGGGTGCACCATATCCATGATTATAACAACTTTCCCTGAGTAATGCGCCAAGCTCTTAGCTATAAAATGGTTTCAACGGCTTAGCGCACTTACCATCTTCGGTAGCGGCCTCACTCGGCTAATGAACTAAGCTCTACAAGCTCCGAAAAGAGTATCTCGTTTGTTGGCGGTCCTTATTGCGCCTCATCTTTTGCTGAAGACAGACGTGATCTGAGACATCTGGCTGCGACAAGCGCAAGACTGCACTCAGCATTTCTTTTGACTTGAGCAGCCGCTTCTTTGAATAATCCAGCGTGTTGGCATTGACCAGGAGACACAACCTCTTTTATGTCTTTTTTGGATGAAGCTACTGTCTTAGACACGTGCGGCTCGGCAACAAGATCTGTAATATGGCTGTCAAGATCGGAGCATCGTGGGCGAAGCCAGGACGCATCTGCGGTGCGTTCGACGTTCGTCTGTTCCAGCTGCAAGATAGAGGCCCTGGGAGCGCTCGTGTCTGTCTGCAGCTTCACGGCGACAGCTTCGAGATCGTCCTGAGGTGTATCTGACTCTATCTGCATCTTGGTACTTGCGTCTTACCGCTAGATGAAAAAGAGCACTTAGAAGTAAATTAACCGAGGGAAAACGGTGCCTTACAGGAGGTCGTAACAGGGCTGCCGAGCAACGGTAGCTCTTGGCAGCCTGGAAGATAAAATATAATGATATGAACAACTTAAACCAATGACTAACTGCATCGTAGAGCATCAGACAATTGTCGCTGTGGCAGCACAAGTAATTTTATTCAGTTTCTGCAAATTTTAGGGCAGAGATTGCATATAATGGGGTGGGGGAGGGGGGGGGGGGGAGTCACAGGTTCAAGCTGAAGGCAAACGCGCGTGCGCGCTGGAAGAAATCTACTGTTGTCTGCTTTCTAAATTTCAATTAGACGGTGATTACGGGGTCTTTCTATAAACCCGAAAATATAAATTTCAACAACTTCAGATTGCAGCCAATTCAGGCAGGGCTGGAAGTGAGCGAGCATTTTCCTTCCGCGTGAACGTCAGTACGAACACAAATACAGCCGTCCATGGGGTGCTGCGGTAGATGGAACACCATTACGACGACCACATATTGGGCAGTGTGACCTTGTGATCGGCCATGGTTCAGTCTTTCCGGCATTGGTTGAGGATCTTACATGAAGCCATTTCTTCTTGATTCACCGATACCGCAGGAAAACTTGGGGATCGAGGAGGACACTGCCACTCCGCTACAGATTAATAGTAACCGAAACAATGGATGCAAAACGTCGGTCCAGTCCAGTTTGAACGGAATAATGGTTTTGATATCTTTCTGAATCAGGAGCCATGTCAAGAAAATGTATAAAGTATTATTAGTAACTGATAGCTGTACTCCAATTAGTTGAAGTTGTTCTAACCTCTAATCGAACTAGATTAATTTCTGTACGCTAGAGGGAACTTCCGAGCAGCAGTAAGGAAAAGGTGTCATGCTGGGATTCAGCGCAGACAGTCAGTGAAACTTGGTTAATGTGATTGAGGCAAAAAAATTGCAACTCGTTTCTTGTAAGTCTACTTTATGAGCTGTCGCTACTAATGTCGATTCTCCTGCTTTCGCTTAAACTGTAACTTTGCCGCAACTGTTTCCAATCAGCAGATTCCTATGGTTAATCTGGTTTTGCGCCTGCCGCTAATTCAGCTGAGCCTTCCCATCGACCAATGCTCCTCGAGTGCAAAGGAGGTAGGTCATAATTGAACAGTTCCCACCTCGATGTTTAAGCTTGAGCAAAGTAATTTGACAGTATCGAAAGAGCGCGGTCATTGTGTGTGCTCATATTGGTGGCCATGTCGCGGTGCTGTTCGATAAATATCGATGGCGTGCAACAATTTGGATGTCTTTGCAGCCAACGATATTATACAGCCATGTGTCGCTAATGGCTCAACCTGATTAATCTTTATGACAAAAAATAGCAAGGGTGGGGGCCACCTCATAGCGCAAACAGGAAACTTAAAAAAATTGGTGGTCTCATTGTAGTACGCCCGTTATTACACAACTCGACGACCAAGTTCAGTTTTCCAGCCATACGTGATAATCTAGCACACATCTTTACGGAGGGTGCCATTGAAATTGGTGCACGGTAGGCAGAAACGTTCTCCGTGAGCTTTTTATTTATTTATTTATTTATTTATTTATTTATTTATTTATTTATTTATTTATTTATTTATTTATTTATTTATTTATTTATTTATTTATTTATTACATACTGCACACCCTTGGGCCCAAGCAGAGGGGTATAGCTGAGTACAAAAAAGAGCAAACAACAACGACAAAAGTAATAAGAAATTATGCAATATTAATCGCAATGCATAGCCATCTGTAAATTAGTGTTCCAATCTGATATTGTGAGAGGGAAAAAGGAAAACATAAACGTGTTAGTTCGAGCATAATAGGGCGTCAGTGAGTCAGGATGATGATGTCTCGTATAGCGTGTTGATGCAGGAGATATATAAGGGGACTGGCTTATTGCAAGCTTGTTATTTATCAGGAGAGAAAGGAATTCTAGCCTCAGCTGTTTTCTGCGGGATTCAAGTGTGGGAATAGAATTTTCTATCATTGTTTGAGAGGGTGAGTCAAACCTAGCGAATTTATTAAATATAAACCGAACTGATTTTCTTTGTATTTTCTCAAGGTGCTTTATATCTGACTTAGTCTGAGGATCCCATGCTATGCATGCATACTCTAGCTTAGGTCTAATGAAAGAGATGTAAGAGAGTAACTTTACGGAAGAGGGTGCATTTTTTAGTTTGTGTCTCAAGAAACAGAGTTTGCGGAAGGCAGAGGAGCAGATAGTGTTAATATGTAAGCTCCAGGACAGAGTAGAAGTTAAGGTAACACCCAAGTATTTGTAGCTGTAAGTACTGCGCAGTGGTGAAGAACCAAGGGAGTAAGAGAAAACAAGCGGGGCTTTCTTACGAGTAACACGGAGGAATACTGATTTGTCAGCGTTTATCAACATCCCCCATTCACTGAACAAATTTAATATGTTGCTTAAATCATTTTGAATGACAATGTGATCATGTTGAGTTGTTCCATCTTTATACAAAATACAATCATCAGCAAACAGTATGATTTGAACACCTGGACTAACAACATTCACGATGTCATTAATATATATCAAGGAATAACAGGGGACCCAGAAAACTACCTTGGGGCACCCCCGACGTGACTGGAAGAATGGCCGAGCTGCATTCGCCAATTTTACCTTACTGCGTTCGTTTAGTGAGGTAAGCAATAATCCAGTGTACAAAAATGTCAGGTATGCCAATCATTCTTAGTTTAAATATTAATTTTTTGTGCGGCACCTTATCAAACGCTTTGGTGAAATCTAAAAATATTACATCTATTTGTCCATTATTGTCGAGGGTTAACGCAAAATTATGAATTACGGATACCAGTTGTGTTACAGTCGAATAACCCTTTCTGAAACCGTGCTGAAACTCTGTAAGCACATTGTTTTCAGCCAAAAATTATTTGATGCAATTTCCCACAATGTGCTCCAAGAGCTTGCAACATTGAGATGTTAAAGAGATGGGGCGATAATTTTGGAGTATTTTTCGATCTCCCTTTTTGAATACCGGAACAACTCGGGCCACCCTCCAGCCAGCCGGGAGCTCCCCCAACGAAAGTGAAACAGAAAAAATTTTAAGAAATTTCGCGACATGTGCAGAATACCGCTTTAGGAAGATATTCGGTATATCGTCAGGGCCACATGTAGTTTTGGTTTTGAGATTTACCAGCATATTGACAATACCAGCATAAGAAACAAAACTGGCATCAAATTCACGATTCTTGGAAAACCCGGTAATAACATTTGATACTGAAAAGACACTTTGAAAATATTCATTAAAGTGCTGCGCTATGTCTATGTCATCAGTTATCAGTGTGTCATCCACTGTTAATTGCGAAATTGATTTCTTTTTCTCCTTCATATGCTTCCAGAATTTATCAGGATCATTTTTAATGAAGTTGGGCAGTGAAGTATTATAGTAATAATGTTTAGCTGCGTTCACCTTCTGTTCAAGCACATCCTGAGCTTCTTTTATTTTATTCGGATTGATATGCTTTTTTCTTTAACCTTTTTAACTTTCGTTTAGCATGAATCACATCGCGTGCCATCCAGGCTGTACGCTTATGAACTTTCTTTCTCTTAGTAGGTATGAATTTTTCTACGCAGTGAAGACACATACTTTTGAAAGTATTCCAAAGGGAACAGACACTAGCGCTGTTAAAATCGAGAAGACAATTTTCCATGTAATTTATGATAGAAACGTCATCAGCATGAGAATAATCTTTGTAAGAAAGCACTGAAGAATAGTTTTCCGCTATTTGCATAAGTGGAAGGGTGACGCTCACCATGCAGTGATCAGACAGTCCTTGTTCTATAGAAACGAAATATTCTGGGAAATCCCGGCTAACAAAAACCAAATCCAGAATTGAACTGCATGTTCCTTGCACACGTGTTGGTTGATGTACCACCTGCGTTAGGTTGTAACGCAGCATAACGTTGAAAGTAAGGGTAATGTTTTTGTTCTGCACATTCCCCCCATTAAGGCGCTCCCAATCAATATTTGGCAAATTAAAGTCTCCCATTAATACAATATTATTGTTCGCATGTCTGACCATTCCTTCTTCCAATTTCTGCAAATATTCAACAGGGGCATCGGGTGGTCTGTAGATAGCATAAACAATAAAGTTGTGTCCCCAACACTTTATCTTGACACGCAAACGTTCAAGGTCAGGGATATCTTCCAGCCGATAGGCAGATATGCTATTTTTGATAAGAATGGCTACACCGCCACCTCTGGTGCCTCTATCTTTTCGGAAAACAGTATAGCGTGAAGGAAATACACCGTCACCTATTTCTTCATTTAGCCAAGTCTCCGTTAATACTGTAATATGAGGATTATGCTTCAGTAATAACATTTCTAATTCATCAGTTTTATTTCTCACACTGCGGGCATTGACATTTATAAGCCTGAGCTTGGTAAAAAAGTGTTTTTACCAACTTTGAGCTTATCATGGATTAGTGAAGCTTTTATTTTAAGATCTCTTTCCCGTTTACAACTCTCCAAGAGAAGTTTTCGTTCTTTTAATGTGGATAGAGAATAATCATTCTGGACATAAATATTAGACCCTTTTAGTTTCTTGCAGTTTGCAAAAATCGCCTTCTTTTCGTTGTAATCTTGAAGGTGGATAATTATTGGTCGGTTTTCCTTGTTTTTTCCTAGCCTGCGTATTCGGCCAATTGACTCACACTTCACGCCCAGCTTGTCCTGAAATACCTCATTAACTACTTTTTCTGTTATCGTAGATTGTTTCATCATCCGTTTCTTAATTCCATATATAATCAGATTGGAACACCTGCTATAGTCCTCCAAATCGGTTAGCTTCTTTGTCTAAAAGGACATCACTTGTTCTAAAGATTTCAGCGTCGTTTTTACTTCACCAGCTTGGAACTCGGTTGTAGAAGACTGATGTAATTTAGTGTCTATTTCTTTTACTGCACTTTGCAGGGTGGCAAGTACATTGTTAAGGCTGCATAGCTGTGTTTTATTTCATTTACTTCATCAAGAATAGTTTTTTGGCCCTCAAATATTTGTTCGTACAATTCCTTTAGCGTTGGTCCTGGATTTGTTTCTACATCGCCGCATAGAACTAATTTACACACCAGAAAACACTCGTAAGCAAGACTGGCACACTGCTGTGGGCACGGCAGGACCACAATGCAACGGTTGTCACTACGAACGCTGCTAAATGTCACAGAAGGACCAACCTGCACAACGAAGAACAGTTGCCTGGTCAGCATCGTTGCAGTGCCGGGTCCACCGTGCCCACTGAGGCTGAAGCAACAGAGGGTCTCTTTTATAGGTATGGCTACCGATGACGTCAAGCGGCGCTGACCAAAAGGTGTCGCCAGAAGATCAGGGCCACGAGGAGCTGATACTGCAAAGTGTTCGATGGTTCGCACGAGTTCGCTCTTGTCGATGCTGATATGGTGATCTGCGCAGTTGAAGTTCGAAGCCGTTGATACTGCGGCGGTTCCCAGCAAAGCCTGCACAACGAAGAACAGTTGCCTAGTCAGCATCGTTGCAGTGCCGGGTCCACCGTGCCCACTGAGGCTGAAGCAACAGAGGGTCTCTTTTATAGGTATGGCTACCCATGACGTCACGCGGCGCTGACCAAAAGGTGTCGCCAGAAGATCAGGGCCACGAGGAGCTGATACTGCAAAGTGTTCGATGGTTCGCACGAGTTCGCTCTTGTCGATGCTGATATGGTGATCTGCGCAGTTGAAGTTCGAAGCCGTTGATACTGCGGCGGTTCCCAACAAAGCCTGCACAACGAAGAACAGTTGCCTGGTCAGCATCGTTGCAGTGCCGGGTCCACCGCGCCCACTGAGGCTGAAGCAACAGAGGGTCTCTTTTATAGGTATGACTACCCATGACATCAAGCGGCGCTGACCAAAAGGTGTCGCCAGAAGATCAGGGCCACGAGGAGCTGATGCTGCAAAGTGTTCGATGGTTCGCACGAGTTCGCTCTTGTCGATGCTGATATGGGGATCTGCGCAGTTGAAGTTCGAAGCCGTTGATACTGCGGCGGTTCCCAACAAAGCCTGCACAACGAAGAACAGTTCCCTGTTCAGCATCGTTGCAGTGCCGGGTCCACCGCGCCCACTGAGGCTGAAGCAACAGAGGGTCTCTTTTATAGGTATGGCTACCGATGACGTCAAGCGGCGCTGACCAAAAGGTGTCGCCAGAAGATCAGGGCCACGAGGAGCTGATACTGCAAAGTGTTCGATGGTTCGCACGAGTTCGCTCTTGTCGATGCTGATATGGTGATCTGCGCAGTTGAAGTTCGAAGCCGTTGATACTGCGGCGGTTCCCAACAAAGCCTGCACAACGAAGAACAGTTGCCTGGTCAGCATCGTTGCAGTGCCGTGTCCACCGCGCCCACTGAGGCTGAAGCAACAGAGGGTCTCTTTTATAGGTATGGCTACCGATGACGTCAAGCGGCGCTGACCAAAAGGTGTCGCCAGAAGATCAGGGCCACGAGGAGCTGATACTGCAAAGTGTTCGATGGTTCGCACGAGTTCGCTCTTGTCGATGCTAATATGGTGATCTGCGCAGTTGAAGTTCGAAGCCGTTGATACTGCGGCGGTTCCCAGCAAAGCCTGCACAACGAAGAACAGTTGCCCGGTCAGCATCGTTGCAGTGCCGGGTCCACCGTGCCCACTGAGGCTGAAGCAACAGAGGGTCTCTTTTATAGGTATGGCTACCCATGACGTCACGCGGCGCTGACCAAAAGGTGTCGCCAGAAGATCAGGGCCACGAGGAGCTGATACTGCAAAGTGCTCGATGGTTCGCACGAGTTCGCTCTTGTCGATGCTGATATGGTGATCTGCGCAGTTGAAGTTCGAAGCCGTTGATACTGCGGCGGTTCCCAGCAAAGCCTGCACAACGAAGAACAGTTGTTTTTGTCGCCTGTTTTTCACGCGACAAAAAAATCTTCTAAAGAAAGGCGAATTATTGAAATCTTTCACCGCCTAAATTGAATAGAAGAGACAAAACGTGAAAATTTATCAAGAAGCACAAAAAAAAGAAACTGCCAGACATAATATGTAAACCACGCCCTGAACAATAATATAAAAATGTATAATACGTAAACCATCCTCGACCACTCTGTAAAACAACGCAGGTAGCCTGAAAAGCTGTCAGGTGAGAATCATGCATATGTGTAATTCGTACTTAGAAGAGAAAAGGGGTGCCAGTTATTTTTACCCATGGAGACGAGGTAGTTGGCGAGGTGCATGTTACACAAAGATGGGATGCTTTTTTACTTGTTTACAGATCGGTGTTTTAATTCTACGGGAGATACTTCTGTATGGTCTGCGCTGGTTGATTGCATTATATACGGGACAGAGCTAAATAGCTAAACGAGTAAATAATAAAAATATTTGATTTTTTCGCTTTTGACATTAGTGGATAACATCTTATGAATAATTTGAAGGCAGTCAAGCGGTGGCATATGACACTCCCCGAGCAGTCACAATGGATTCATGTGCTTGACAGTTTGGTAAAACTGAAAAAGTTTTAACCCGCCGTGTCACGCGAAAGTGTGCTGGCACGTCTTATTGTTCATCGTCTTGTTTTGAATGTCCAAGTCGGCAATAAAAAAAAAAGTCAAGCGGTGGCCCTTTGGGAGAGCATCCGCCTTGCATTCGGGAGGTACTGAGTTCGATCCCTGGTGCCACCGGGCACCCACCTGTTTTCAATTGGTACAAGCTTTCCCCCTGCTTGATGCTCGGCTCTACTGGGGTAAAATGCTTGGGAAAAGTAGGGCCCCGTTTTTAATTCCCTTTATCGACAATGAAGTTTGAAATATTTATCGGTAAATATGCGCCCTTCTTTAGCTCGTAAACTTGTCCTCTCGAAACGCACATTTTTATATTAATGTAGTTTTTTCCTGTTTGTGCCGTCGAGGCAGCGGGCGTTATTTCCGCAAAAGTAATACGCTCAGAAACATAATTTTAAAACTTCTCTTTATTGGAATTTTGACGCTAAATAATTCGAACTGCACTGTCGATAAAGGAAATTGAAAAACGTCACTAAGTTTGTTTTGACGGCCTGCATTTTCTTTTCATAATGTCAGCCTGAAAGGTAAAAATGTATGAATTTGTTTAGTAACAGTATTTTATTATTTTTTTAAATACTGAGAGCTATCACGTGCATAAATGTTCACTGTGCTGCACAGTCCACCTGTACAGACCGAAATGACGAATCTCTCACATGCTAAAAAATTATGACCTGTACGCAGCTAAAAAAAATTCAACTGTAAAACTCCCATGCGTCGTACTCCCAGAGAGAGAGAAAATTAAGCCTAATAAGGAAGTCTTACGTTCCAGAGGATTAGACGCGGTATACATGTTGTCTGTCTAATCAAGTGTGCAGAAGCGGTGTCGGTCATCTTATGCATGCTGTAAGGTGTAATCGGTGGTGGCTGATTTCGGTCGACGTCGATCCCGTCCACATGATTCATAACAACTTTTATCAATATCCGGCGGTCGTTGGTTGATAGCGATTTGTTTGTCATGGACAGGAATCGGGAAGATCGGGACGTCTAGTTGGACAAGCAACCCCTGCACTGAATGAGGCGACGTGCACAGAGATGTGTTCTTCTTCAAAGTCAGCGAATTTCAAACCACGCGGAAATATGGTAGGTTCGTTTGAATGATTCACAGTCCAAAGCATGGCGTGTGCCCCCTCACTCAAAAAACGCTGCGGGGTACTAACACAGTCTTTTTCGCACCGGCAGGGGAAGCAGTTTCCACTAGAGTGCCGAAGGCATTGCAAAATGCTCGCGAGGGTACAACAGGGATAAGGATGGCTGAAGTCGCCAGAACAACGGTATCTTGAAGGCCAGAAAACAGTTGGGGAGCTTGATTCATCTATGAGGGCCGATCTAATGCTAGGGCTTATTGATATCCCGCCACTATTAAAGTCGAGAGATGCACCCCACTGTAGTAAAACGTCCACACCTAGAATAATGTCGTGCGAAGAGCGAGGCAGCTCAGTAAATTCAATTTTAAACACGTGGCCACCGATCGCTACGTCTGCATACCAAGTACCAAGAGGAACCAACGAACCTCTCATCCCGCCACGAAATATGAAAATTCTATCGTGACCAAATATAATTTTATTGCCGAGCGATTCCTAAAATCTAAGCTCATCACGGACACGATAAGAGCAGTATCCATTAAGGCTATAACACAAATACCGTCCACTAACACTTCCAGGTGGTACTTTAGTATAACGACCGAGGAACAGGTACCATCGATGACTTGGGGACCGCACAGTCATCGGCCGCACACGCTAGCTTCCCGTTGGCTGGAGGGGAACTGCGGGGGACAGGGCGAACATCGAGAGAGGTGAGCTGGGGAGTCAGTTTCCGGCCAGAAGCTTAAGAGTCTTTTCGTGGTGGTGCGTATCGGTAGGAGCACGGGGGAGGTTTGTGGGGGGGGGGGTGAAAGGTCAGGTCACGGCCTTCTGGGCTCACACTAGGTCGGCGATTCGACAATTACCGCCGGTAGTGTGGAACCTGGTTGTGGCGGCGGCGGAATCGGGATATGTGGCCGAAGATGCCTCAGCGGTAACATACTGATGATTCACGAGCACTGTCAGGATAATAGCCTTTGGAGACAGGATCGAAGCGATCAGAAAAGTACAGCCGCTGGTGCCGTTGCGAAGGAGCTGGCGCACGTAGTAGGAGCGAGCGAGTAGAGCGGGCCATAGTGGTCATTCCTTGGTTCAAGGACACCATAAGTGTGAGCGCAGTAACACTCGGTAAGAGCAGTGGATCGGAGCTGCCTGCAGGGTGCAGCAAATGGAGGGGAGTTCACTACAGCTGAGAATATATTGGTGGCCTGAAAGTTCATCACGCACAATTCGTCGAATCATGTCTGTTAAATTCAGCCTCATGGGTTTACACGTTTGAGACAGTTTTCACAATAGGCAAACGGCTCAACTTTTGGTTTATGCGATGCAGCTTAAGAGCTTCGATCGTGTGACAGTGCTTGATGGCGACCGTGGCAGATTTACTCTGCACAGCCTTTCTAGTGGCTGTATTCAGAGGTATGTATTCAAAATAGCTGGGATTAGATATTTTTGAACAAAAAATGTAAAGCTTGGTTCATTCAGGACTTTGCCTGAGCAAGCTACTTGGGGAACCAACAGCGAAAAATGGTAAATGCGCAATGCAAGCATATCAGGAAGGGTGTAAAATATAAAAAAAGAACTAAACTAATATAAAGTGTCAGAACAGGGAGTCATAACCTCAATGCTTAACTGACTTCTTGAAGAATATATCTGGACTTAAGCCTTATGAGAAACCCTTTCACACCAGAAGTAAACAAATATGGGACGTTCCTCGAACGAGGACATTATACGGTGACCAGAGCCTTCGTTTTACTTTACCATGCATATTAAATCATTATAGCATACACAACCCAAACATCTTTACCGCATCAATTAAGGACTTTAAGCTATATTTTATCAATTCCGCACTGTCTCTCTGTACTTTCCGTTCCTTGCCTTAAACATTATTACAAGAATAGTCGCTTCTTTTTTCATTATGTTTTGCCAAATTTCGTGCATATTGTTACACTATTGTGCGTCGTTAATTTACTGTGCTGTTTTTTAACTTGCTGTTTCATTTGTATATATGTGCTCTTTCTGTGCTTCATAATTTTCATGTTATATATGTATATCTTCGCCTTAACGTCACACGTCCTGTTGCTCTGCCATTACTGGGCCTCGGGCATCTCTCAAGCTATCGCTGTAGCTTTTCGCCCGAGCTTTTCGCCCATTTCCTGTATATTACTGGAAATAAATTTTTTTCAATTCAGTTTTTTCAATTCAAGAATAGCAGAAAATTGTGACGCCGGCAATCACAACATTTTCTTGAGTCAATAGCATGCTGATGATCCCTCTCGGAAGAACTATAGCCGCTAGTCTTTATAATTGCTACCAGAGAGCTCCCCTGTTCACAAACTTATAGAGACATAATACATGCATGATGCAGACAAACGCACCACAGGCAGGGAGGCTGAGGGGCGTGACTGGAACTGGTCAACCCTTACTCGTGATTTGAACACAGAACTGCATCCCTACCGGTGCTTACTACCACGAATGCGGATCATCAGTAGCGCAAATTGGCTAAAGTTCGTGTTGTGATTATGCTGTTTGCACCGATATGGCGCGGCGAAATTAAATAGATTTGCAAATTAGTGTTTGATTCATTTCTTCAACGCGCCACTGATAACATTTTACATATGCCTGTACAGATCAGGAAGGTTACCTTTGTTATAAGCAGGTCTATGAGAATTAAGTCTGATTCCAGTCGCCAATATTTCGCTCAGCGTCAAGATATCCCTAATACGGTTATATTTACAATTGCTGCCATGGTTCAGCTAAGCTCCACTATATGATTATGCAGAGCTAAGGCAGTCAGAAGCTTTCATCGCTCACCTGGCACATCTACCATGCGTCTGTCGGGGTTTCGTTCAGCTTAGAGGAAGGTGAAACAGTGGACATTCAGGTATAAGACGGGGTGCTAATGATTCACTATTTCAACACCTGGATTACTTTTTTTACTCGCGAGTGTCCTTCAGGACGCCTACTGTGGGAAATAAGGTTAACCAAACCAAACGCAGTAAGGAGAGTGGCATATCCCTATTGCAAAAACCAGTGCCACTGGGTCCGAGAGCCCCAGCGCCACACCTGATTACGGGCCCAGTATGACGCTGGACACTGGGCGCACAGGGACGCGGCTAACTGGCACGCTCTGAACTGGCGACACTGGTCGCCCGGAGAGAAATGGCCTGGGATAAAAATTAAAAGCTACAAAGCTACAAAGCATCTCAAGTTGATAAAAAAGGCTAAAAGTGTAAAACAAAAAGGAAAAAGAGAGGCACCTAGCGCGCTTCGAACTCGCTACCGCTTAATCTGTACTCTCTACCATAACCACTGCGCCGTTTTATGTCATGACCGCATTTACAAGGTTGGGACTGCATGTTTCGCAGTCTACAGGCCACTGCTGCGGCTCTACAATGAGAACTTCTTGATCATTGAAGCTTGCTGTCTGCTCTCATGACTTGCAACTAACGTTCTGGGTCCCTATACGCACTATTTTGTGTACTGTAATTATTGTAACATATGGAGTTTGACATCGCTGGCAAATTTACCAACGCCGGCTCTTCGGTGGTGCTCTGCTACCTTGGGCGTAAGTTTCACTGAACACGAAGGTTTAGTACAAACCTTCAAGGAAAACAATGTGACCAAGCTTCAATACCGGCAAGCGCAGCAGCGACGACCCTATTTTGTGTGTAACTAAACTTTATTTGTATGTAAACATTTCGGGAAGCGTTGCGATAACCGAGGGCTCGGCTGCTTTATACGCAGACCAAGAGGGAGCGCAAGAGCGTGATAAACACGCAAACTATTATGCATTACAAGCGCTGTATGTTGTTTTTGTCTCATGGGGCCGATCGCTTGGTAAACTACTCTCTTCCTTGTTTTATATTTTCTTTCTGCTGTTTATACTGGGCCGCGGTGCAGGATACGCTCGCTTAGCGTAGGCCCTGTTTGGAGCCTGCGATTAAGCCCGCATTGAAGATTTCGGCAGTAATTATTGTGTTAGAGTGCCCTCAAGATCAGCTGTGAAGTTTGATATGCATGGTAGCCCACATTATTCAATTCCAGTTTTAGTTGTACGAAACAGTGTATCATGAGATATCAGAGGCGCGGTGATCGCGGTCTCTCTCGAAACGCTCGAAATGACCTATCGAAACATGGAAACTCTAGAAAAAAGATACAGCCTTTGTTTTCTTACAAGTGCGCAACGACTTCGCAGCAAAAAACGCTTGCTTGAACCATATTTTTCATATGCGCCCCGATGGTCGATTTCGAGTAGGCTTATGCCTTTTTGGCCCCTGAGGGATCCTAACCGGTCGACGCCGCGGACACCACTGGGACCAGCGCAGCCCCAGCGCACATACAGCGCTTCTGCCAGTGCATCGCGAATGCCAGCGACACACCTAGCATCAAAAAGCTAATCCCAGCGTTTTACCAGTGCAACCAGTGTCTTCCCGTTATTGCTGCAGTGAATATCGCAGACCTTCAGAATGCCCAGCAGATCCAGTGAAATCTTACTCGTTTCGCACTGGAAGACGCTAGGAGACGCTGATTTTTGCAATAGGGATGCATTTTCTGTTCGTCCCAAGAAGTCCTGACAGCCATATTTTTTTATATGTCTATGACGTTGGTGCTTCACAGGCTCTAATGTGTCGTGCCAGTGCAAATTATAAACCAGTTCAAATGGGCGGTACCACTTATCATCACAATGAGCTGACTAATCGTAAAGGACGCTGGCTAATTCACTTATATATTTGTGCATTTGTTTCAATAAGAGCCGTACCATTTAGGAAAAACGTTTACGTATTATATTCTACCTTGAAGAGTGCGAATAAAGCGAATTCAACAACTGCCACACAAAAAAAAAACATATTTACTCTTTACAACCATTAAGACAAAAACCTGAAAGACAAAAATCAGAAGCACAGCTCTGTATTCTGAGTGATTGCGTTCGAACAGAACTAAAGCGACTAATGCCGGTATGGACAAAGGCGCATGCGCCAGTGGTGGTGGGCATCTAGGTTGTTCGTCCTTCTCATTTTTCCTCTACAGTGAAATACCGTATCTCACTGATTATGCTTCGCTTAGTTGAAGACGAAGGGCGTAAGCAGTAAAAGGTTGGCAGACAAGAAATTTACCCCCAGGAATCGGCGCATACGATATGCCTACATCATTTACTCATCTAAACAATAGCAGCCAGCAACATTCTCCGGTGGCAAACTGAGGTGTGTGAGCAAAGAACTTGAGTTCATGGGGATGAGGCTGCCAATCTGTCAATATAGGACTGACAAGAATTTCATAAACTGAAATTATACTCACGGTTAGAAATGAAGGAATCCTGCATGGAATGCGGAGAAAAGTCACATCTTTTAACGGATGAAACTGACTTAAAAATGAAACACGCCATTCGACATTTTTACATTATGTACTTACCTACGATGAAATACCAAGAATGAAAATATCGTATAAAGATATGCGGAAACGGCTCGATGCTCAGCTAGAACCCAATGATTTATTACTTACTCGATCACAAATTTGTAAAAGTAATCTGATATAGGGATTATTTTGGGCTGTCTTCGCTGACTTCTGGCCCCATCCTGAATATATGCCATGATTAGAGGAAGAAGAACAAGTTAGAACGTTAGGCCAAGAAGAAGAGGAAGCTAGAGCGTTGCATTCTTCGATTCCTGCCAACAGAGGGGCGGTTGCCGAACCTGGCTGTCCCTGTAGTCGGTTAGCGAGACCTTGCGTACGATTTCGCTTTCGGAGTCTCCGTCCTCAGACGGCTGAACACTGACGAGCGGCCACAGGGGGCCACATAGAGCCAGTTGTGGCGCCATTTGGAGCTCCGCACCTACAGCGTAAGAAGATTATCGGCACCGGCGAGTCCTGCGCACAGGTGAGGAGCCGGGCTATTCGACCCACTGCTGGTTCTAATCTTGCTAAACCGCGAACATTGCGTTAGTCACGTTTCTCTCCAAAGCTCATGTCTGCCTAATTCAGGATATGCTTAAAGCGCATAACCAAAACGTGTTTCATAGCGCCGCGAAATAAATTGCATATTCCAAGTGTGATGGAATCGGGCGAGCGCCTCCTATATTTAGCGCCTTCACCAAAATAAGGCATTTGCAGTGGTTAGGGCACTCGACTGCTTTGCCCCAAGGTGGCGGGATCGAATCCCGGCATGACTGTCGCTTTTGCATAAAGTCTAAAAGCCAGGCTCCAGTGTGCTTTGCGATGTCAGTGCTCGGTAAAGAACCCAAGAGGGTTGAAATTTTCTGCGCCTTCCACTTCAGCATCTCTCATGGTATGAAATACTTTGAGACGTTAAACCCAATTAGCCAAACAAACAAAATTATGGCCCCTAGGTTTACGCCCCTTTTCACTGCTTACGTTTTTTAGCTGGTGAGGCACAAATAGAAACAATCTTGCAAAAACGTGCTTTCAAAGGAGTCATATGCGTTTGTACCCTTCTACTTAGGGGCTGAAAATGAAGATGCATTTTATCGCGCATAGGAAATCTTTGGCAAAATAGCCCCATGGCAGATTTTTTTGTCTAGGTAAAATAGTTTCGATATACTCATTTCTCATTCCGTGTAACTTTAACTGATCCCAATAATCTGCGCATAAGCCCATTGTATCACCATATACCAGCCGGCGAAAGTGGGTATCGGACCCAGCACCTCCCTCACAGTCTGTCGATGCTCGACAAGTAGAACGCTGCGTTGGGGACAGCAGAAATTGTTCGCGCTGTGCAGGTGCTGGACAACATGAGACCGGAAATATGCCTGCGGTCCGGCATTTCTCAGGTTGCAGAGTTCGTCAACGTCACTGACACCGCGGGCCTGCGGACATCGGTCGTCTTCCTCACCTGTCATACCATCATTGGTGAGGATATGTGCGGTACGCGCTATAACCGTCCGCACGCAATGGAACTGCATCTTTAATATTTATGCTGAGTGGCGATGGGGACAAATATTTCTCGGCAACTTTCATTACGCGTCCTTTGTACAGTGGCTCCGGAACGTCTTCATGAATCATCACAAATGCACCGCATTTTTTTGTACTACTGAATCTGAGCTTCATCGCGGAAACATCGAGAGATAAGCATTTCTCTGTGAAATTTCTTTGCATAAGAAAAACTATGTCGAATGTTGGATAATAGGGAACAGGCCAGCGGTTCTTTATACAGGCGTTCCCCGTCGCTGTGGGTTGTGGTTAGGACCTTCACTGGTGGTTCTAGTGCACGAATGAGATCGCGGCAGGGCGGCCGCGTTTCGATGTAGGCGATATGCAAGACTCCTGGGTATTTTGCGGTGTCGGTGCAAACTAAAGTATCTCTGTGGCTTAAACTACAGCAGTCCTCAACTACGGTGCCCGTCATCACTGTTGTGCCTTTGCTGCCTCAAGTACAGCACACTATACCGTAGTCATGAATCCTGTTCCCCCGGCGTATCTATATTTCTCTGAATAAACGCAGCCGCTCCTTCGCACTATTTTCTTTGTTTGCAGGCGCTGCGGATGGAAGCGGCGAAGTGCTTTAATTTTAAGTTATGTTTAGTGGAACCTCTATGCCACTTACAAGTTCCACGATCACGCACATATCATTTATACAACTTTCACTTTTTATACACAGTTTCAAATTAACACTAGAATGCTTTCATGAATGCTCTCGACAACTTCCGTCAGCATGCCAATATTATCGCAAATATCAGCAATGAATTCAGATCTGGTTGCCCTGCTCTAAGAAATGGAAGAGTTATAATAATGCACGATTAGAATTCACATCCAAATTTCTGATTTCACGGCCGCAGTTTGCTCTAAATAAACAAAATTGTGCGATAAAAGTCCTAAACGAAAACATGAGAGGGTAATGCAAGCAAAGTTCCGTAAAATGTAACCTTAATGGTCAAAGCACACAGACAACAGTACTTGATATGATGATATTATCCTGTGCAATGGGATCGTCATGGAATATCTAAATATTTTTGGCACTTAAAAACACATATTTGAGCGTTAACTCCGTCACCTAATTCGTACGTCACCCTTTGGAGCCCTGCCTAGTCGCTTGTATGCCTTGCAATTCGTGTCCTTTGTTTCCTGGTGAGTAACATTGAGATATTTCGGGTAAGTTCCGCGAAAGAGTTTTTGACCATAATTTATTCCCGTATTCTAAAAAGCACCGTAATTTCCAATACATCCGCTGTCCTCTCTCGCAGGTGTGCATTTTGAAGCTTGTTTGCAGATCGTGTCGCAATAGATTTTATGATAGACTTAATTAGTAGTTTTGAGCTTAGGACAAATAGGGGCAGCAAAATTTTAGAACTCCTTCGAAGCTTGGACCATATATTTCTCTCAGTTTGGTCATAAACGTATTCCAGAATTTTCCGCAGCCGCCTCAATATTGTTTTGAGAATGGAGCCCTTTATTTTGATAAGAGTAACTACCTGGTGGAACGCATAAAGATCATTAAAATATTTTTCCTATGGTATGGAACTATAGACCATTGCCATCAACATGCACCTTACACTATAGAACAATACCACATCGCTGCTGGATATGTGTATGAAGCTGTATCCCAAAAGCTGGATATGTGTGTCAAGTATCCCACCAAGATGCGCAAAACGCTTAAAAAGGGCGGAAGAGTGCCCAAGCCCTGCAAAATGAATCGAGTGCTTTTGAGTGGTCTGGCCTCATCTGTAGTGTTTTTTCGATCGAAAAGGCGCGTTATTACTGAAAGTTTTATGAAAACAATTTGCCATTGTCTTAAGAAACAACTTCTGAGATAATAGGCTGTAGGTCATCTTGAAAAGCAGTTAGCTATGTCTGCATCAGAGCACCATTTACATACCTTCATTTACATAAAAAAGCCATCACATAAACAGGTGCTGACTTGAATTTCTTCTCCGGTGCTGACGTAAAACTCTATCGGGGCAGAATTGCAGATATAGACAAATCTTGATTTCTGGAAGCACGCTCGGGACTACGAAGGAACACGACCTTCAAGTGAGAAGTTGTTTGATTGAGCCAGTTGTATTTTAAGGCCGATAAAGACAAACTGTTTCACCTAAAAAGTAGCCTGGTGAAAACAGTTCCGTCAGCTTTTTCTCCCGACCATATGAAAAAGTTCTAGAGGACACTTCGGACCACTAAAGTGCAATTAGGCGAAATCCATTACAATGCGGTGGATCGAAGCCCTCCACTACAGCACCTCTATCTCCCTCTCTTCTTTCACTCCCACCTTCCTCTTTTCCTTTACGGCGTGTTACATGTACGAACGGAGAATTGTGACAGATATTGCGCCTTTTATGTCGCCGCGGCCTGCTCACATAACGCCTCTATAGACATTTGGGTCTGCTTCTGTTTCGTGTGTGGTGCGGTGCTCGAGGAAGCGACAAATCAAAGGCGCCCCAGGGACGCCTGGATCGGACGCCAGGCGGAGTCAACTTCGTAATTCTTGAATTGCCTAGTGACGTCATGACCTGTCATGACGGTACATCGCGCGGTCTTTTTCGAAGACAACCAGCATTTCATTGAACGCATCAAAGTTCACCATTGTTGTATAATTCGTTTGCAGGAAAAAAAAGGCGCAGTATCTGACACTCGCGGAATCCCGCTGCCATCTTCACGGCCGACAAGGGGAATTATGAAAAGCGTTTCACGATCCGGGATGTGGCGCAGGTGGTGAAGTGCTGGGCTGGGGATCCGAGGAAAGAAAGTTAGATTCCCGATATAGACAAGGTTTATTAATTTGTTTTTACCTCTCGCTCTCGAAAGCGTGACACCTCTACTGACAACCTTCTGCTGTCAACCTTCTATCGACAACAATGAGGCAATGAATGCTTTCGCCTTATTTTGCCTCGACGCTTGCTTCCTGATTGCCATAATTCAAATATAACTGTTTAGTGTTGAGATAATTTGCTTACAAAATACACTCCATACGAGGCGTGATGACTCTAATAGCTCTAGTCGGTTGCACTAGAAATGACGGGTCGTTTTTTTCTAACATTGCTTATTTTTAGATGGAACATACAGTACGCTAACTGATAGACCTATTTGTTTCTTTTGTGTCCCGTAGAATAAGCCTATTTTCTGGCTTATTTCAGTTTCTCCAACTGGTCGTTAAACCATGATAAAATATCAAGAAACATTTTAGGTGTTCAGATAAACCGAATTCCCTAGCATACAGTGAGAAATTGTTGAGTCATTCAAAGAGGCGAGCGAGAGTTGTTCAACTGCATGAAATTTTGTAACTCAACAGGTCTCGCAAGGGAAGTAGCAGGCTGTCATTGAACAAACGAGGAAGTCTCGAAGATATACCTTTTTGGAAACAAAATCAGCGACTAATATCGGATGAAGCGCTCAGTCTCTGTGCGCATACCTGCTGCTGTCTCAGCATTGACGCCTTGCTGGCGCTTGACTCAGTGATCGCGTGTTTCATGTTGAGCTTGCTGGTCATGCAGACTCCGAGTGGGACGAAGGCTCGCAACCGCTCATCTTGGACCGGGCCTTGGTTTGCGCCAAAACACAGCTTCGTGCACAAGTGCCTGAACTTCGCTCCGTACTTCACTCCCGTCCAGCAGCTGCCAATACAGGAAAGCACGAAGCAAGGTGAGGGTGCTCAGGTCCTCGAAGACCTCGCCTGAGGCAAAATAAATGAGCCGTTGTGAACCACAAACGGCCCTTCTCTTTTCACGGAATGTTAAAAAAAAAAACTAGGTAATGATGAGCAAAAAATAAAGAAAACTGAGATGCCCTCTAGGAGGTTTTTGCTGACGCTAAACACTGGTCTCTTTGCTAAGCAGGTTTAGCTGTATGTGGTAGGCCATTAACAACATTTAGTGGCGTTGTAAGGCTCTGTGAACTGTGCATAAATTCTAAGCACGAGTTTTGGTCGGGATCCTGTGGCGTTAACCGGCAAATTCATTATTGCTGCTAGTGCGCGGACTATGTGATATCAACTGTTTCGCCGAGTAACGATTAAACCCGCACCTATAAGCAGCTAGAGCTAAGCACTAATCTTCTGCTATATTCTTGCCTCGTTTAATTTCAATATTTTTATATTTTACTCTGATTGTAAACTTGCTTTCCAGGAATAACCGTGAACGTTAACATTCATACGCTAATTTCTGCCAAATTACAAGATATACTTTTTTTTTATTGGGGCATAAATACTTAAAACCCTCCCCCCAAGAAAAGACATTCGCTGACAAAAACTTTTCTGGGAACGAAGCCCAGAGGAGGTCTCTGAATTAAACTTAATCTCAGCAAACATTAAAAAGTAACCAAAATCCGAAATGTCCAAGTCCTGTCAGTAAAGACCAGTGAGGAGAAGGGCATAAACACCAGGTTTAAGGCTATTTCGCCACAACAATAATGGCTTCCCGGCAGTGTGCCAACTGTCCTCGCGCATCATTATGCTGGTTCGTTATTTGCTAGTCCTTTAATCTGTTGCCTCGCCGTGGTGGCGCAGTGGGTGCTGTGCTGTACTGCTTTGTCGTGCGAGCGTTCAGCTGTGGCAATGTGGTAGCATCATCCCTGACTCAGAATGCTATGGTCCCGCAATTCTAATTCTTTTCACTCGTTTCTCCTATCTAAAATCAGTGACTCGAGCTGGCAGTCACTGCCAAATGGACCACGTCGTCTATTTGTGTGAGATAAGGCAACCCCATATACGACCAATCAATACCAGGTCACGCCTAGCTCAAACGTTCGCCTGCCATAGCCATGACTATGATTTTCCTCACATCGTTGGCACCAGAGTTTCCGGAGAACGGGGCGTTTAGCGCTGTAATATTAAAACTGTTAGTGAAGGATACGCGAAAACGGTAAACAACGTATACGAAACATGGTTGTATGGTCAACATGGTATGTTCCCGGTTCCCTGCACCTTCCTAACCGATGCCTAGGATACAATCGACTTCTGCCTGGAAACGGTGCCATTAGTGAATAAGCTAACCCAAAACAAAGCTTTTTTTTTAAATTATGGGGTATACGGCCCGAATGACGCCTCGGTTACGAGAACAGAGTAAGGCAACGCTATGTACTTACAAAAGTTATTTTGCACCCTACCGACAGTTTTGAACATGCAATAAATTGTATCGTACAGGTATGCCTGTGAGCTTTCTCTGCGATTAAATCTCACCCCAGACACATTTTTATAATTCTAATTTTAACACGTTTCGCTATGACATTTGTTGCGATGGCTAGGCTAATAAAGTAAGCATGTTTTAAAAAATAATTTCGAACCTTGAATACATCTTGAGCTTGCTTGCTTGCAGGCAGGTTGCCATGTTGCTAGTTTCCCTGTCAACCTTTTACATGCGCAGCAATGATGTATTTATCATTTTGTTTGACATCACAGTGAGAAGAATGCAAGCGAGAAACAAATGACTTAGCAATGACTGCTTATTAAAGCCAGCCATGCACCACTCACTTTTGAAAACTGCCAGATTGACTTTATGGCCTGCAGGTAACTGCGCGTGTGTTTAACGTTTTGGCTGTTTTGGTCACCGGGTAACACCTCAGAGTGTTTTTCGTTATGAACGCATGTATTCGTTTTCCCAGGTAATATAAAAGTAACTCGGTGATCCGATCTCTTTTTCGGGCTTTCTTCCTGCACGCCCATTTATACTTACTGTGCAGTTCGGAATCGACATGAAGACGGCTGTGTCCTACGCGGTAGAGTATAGGGCTCGTTTGGTATTAAAGTCACCGCCGTACTATGAGATGGTTTTGATGACGAGAGTGAAAAGTGCCTTAAACCATGGACGTTATCTAGTATAAGTATTGCGAAGCATCTTCGTGCAGAGTTAAAGGGGGTGTCATACCATTTAGCATCCGTCTGGTTGTGAATTTCGAGGTTAGTTTGCGAAAAACATTCATAACCACGATATATGCATTTCCAACTGCATGCCTTTCATTTTATGTGTAGATTTCCACCAAGACGGGAGGCTAATACTTCGCCTTCCTTTCACCAAAGAAGTCGAACCAACTAGAGACGTTAGGACTCTGCCAAAATCAGTGGCACTTTATTATTGCTAAGTTTTTGGGAATGAAAATATGATGTTAAAGGCGTTATCACGAGAACTCTCTTAAGGTGTCCCCTCGTGTTCGTGGGTAAACACTTGCAAACATTACAAAGCTGCACAAGACATTTTATGCAACATTTCCCCTTCCATCCAACAGGTGCCATCTCACCGCGTGCACAAATAGGAGTCGCTTGAACGAAGTGTGCTAGGCCTACAAAACTCTTTTGAGAACATACAATCCTTATGTGGGACTGATGTACTGTTTCCTTTTTAGATTAACCTAAGGGAACTAGAATGATATTTATTTATGGTTACGCATGACTTCTTTTGCCGTTACCCCGCGGTTCCAGTCACGAGAGCAGCTTTCCTGCTGACGCTCCTGGCGGCCATTCTTGCCGGCGTAAACCATGGCCGGAGGGCCATTCGAGGAACTGGGAGCGGCCGAAGCTGATTTCCAGCTTGCTGACATCGCATCGCGTGAGTGGACACCGAGGGCAGCACAGCGTTCCTCAACATGCTGCCCAAAGTACTCCAGCAGGCTCTTACTGTTTCGACGAGGAGGCCTACCGGGCAATAGCGCAGGTGGTTATAGCTGAAAATAGCGTCCAAACTTCTGCAGATGGCGAGGAAACAAAATGTTCGCGCGATTGTACGGTACTGTATGCGTGTTAAACATTGTGTGGCTTTGACTGTAGCTCATTCTCTTGAGTGTTTGATCTCGATCCGAGAGATGCCGAGTGTAGGGCTGCATAGATTTTGACCACTTATCGTTCTTCAGCGTGCACTGACCACGGGACTAGAAGGGGGTTAACAATTCATCCGCTTGCACGTGGTTGCTCGGTATCGCTTTGGTAAGATGCTTGCCTGTTCCAGTGCGTCAACGTTTCGATGCAGGTGTGAGGCCGTTCTGTAGCCATTCTTAACTGAGCTGATGATCACATTACTACGTTTAACCGGTATAGACCTCCGCAATTATGTCCATAATTCTTATAGTATTTGAATTCACAAATTACTGCAGGAGCGTCAGAACACTATCCAAATTAAGTTTGTATAAGGTCATTTCGTAGTCTAAGCGCTGTGTGCCGTGACAGGTCTGAGTAGATCCGGGGATCAAACCACAGTGTCGTCAAAGGTATTCTATTGGATCACCTTTATTTTCTGATATATCCCCATAAGAGGAAGCCCCGTTTTTTTTCTTAATAAGGACCTTGTCCTAATTCATCACTGTATTCGATTGCGGAATATTTGAAATTCCAGTTCTAGAGCATGTGGTCACGTGTTCGTCTTGCCTTCGAACATTCAAGATTTTAACGTCCGCTATCTGGGATGCCGGAAGCGGCTTTTCAGCGGAACGCAATATGTGGCTTATCGAGTTCTAATGAGCAGTCAGGACGCCATAAGATTGCAATGAATGGGCGATGTAAATCCGGGACCTTCGCCGCTTCTCTCTCATTCTCACGCAGCTGCTAAACTGCTCCGCAACAATTGCAGCTATTTAGAAACATAGAAGAGTTCGAAAAGGTTTCTCGTAAATTCAAGCTGGCTAAAGACGGTTTGGTTTCGCTTGTGGGGTTTAACGTTCTTAAGCAACTCTGGGTATGGGAGACACTGATGCACTAAAGAATGGCTTTGCTTATAGAAGAGCTCCTTTATTCAAATCTTTCGCTTGCGTACGTCGTTTGCGTTGGCGGCAGAAGAATAAAGAATGCGCATCAACTCGGAACTTGCTGTCCAGAGGTAGGACTGAGAAAAAACTGCTCATCAGTGGTAGCGGCTGTGTTTTCACACGGCAGCGCTTGCTCAGGCTGTGTGACGTGCACTGTGTTTAATATACAAGCGTTGTTCATCGGGCTAGTTGATACTTATTGAAAGCGAAGAGAAGAAAAGAGGGTATCTTTCAGTCTATGACGAAATGGCAAGAAATTATCCCGCTTGCTTCAAGAAATATTGCCCTCGAAGCGATGCTGGAAACTTGCATTTTTAATTTTTTGGGCCCTTTTACATGTTTCTCCTCTCATGTCTCAAGCCACGTTGCCCTCCTTGCCCCCTTGCAGCTGCTGCCTCCCATAAGCGCAATTCGACTAACAGCGTTTTGTCTCATTCTCATGTGAAAGATCTGCTCTTTCCTTTTTTCACTGTTATAAATTTAAAGTGCGCTCGCCAAAGCCTTTGCACTGGGAAAGTGACAGCCTTTCGAGCTACTCAATAAAATAAAAGCAATCAACAATATAAATATGCCTTTCCTGATCTAAGCTGCCGGAGACATGTCTGAGGGATAGGGATAACAATGAAATATCAGATTCTTTTACATTTTAGGTTGTCTGAGTACTGGTTGTGTCTAGGTACTGGAAGAATATTCGTGGCCTACAGGGAGTAAGTAAGTGCTTTCTTTAGGCTGCTTGCACATTGGCCCGCTTTTGTGGGTAATCTTTGTGGTGCTTTGAATAGTTTTGTGTCCACGTCGTGATGTTGCTTCGATGTGGTAGAAAGAAAGGCGCCAAAAAGGGAATGACAAGATCCGCCTATTAGTTGTGGCAGAGAGGGGCGTAAAAAGCAAATAGAAAAATACCCTCTATAAAAGTGGCTACCGTACAAGGGTGATGCTATGCTATGGGGAGCTATGCGCATAATGAGCGTGGTTACCACGCGTATACGGGACAGTAAAAAGGCAGTGGTAACGGCGAAAATCCAGGATTGAGGAGGGCAGAAATATTGAGCGTATCTAAATAGACGCTGAGGTTACCTGTGGCTTCCGTACCTGAGCTTTCAAAACAACTTCTCTGAAGAGTATCCGTCCAGCAGGAGCCATTCAATATCATCGCTGATCGTATTTTTCATGAAAAATGAGATAGATATGCATGATTTGTTTTCCTGTTAGCTGCATGCACCTAACGCTCAGCCATTCGCGATGACCATGCTCTATTTTCTTGTAATTATATTGCGTTATGTTTAATCAAAGGCCTCGTACTGTTCCCAACAACCAAGTAATGACGTTTGTCTCTCGCCACCGGACTTCTTAATTATGCAAGAGTCAAAGAGTGGAAATAGGTGTACTCTTTTTCTATGGTATTTGGTCTAACTTTTTTCTTAAGTACACGTTTTTTTTTAATTTCATTGCGCATCGAACATTGTACTCGATTCGTTCCGTTGCGCAGGAGGTGGTCTTTGCCGCCTTTCAATACCCGTGCTCTCCTCTGTGCTGGACGGATAGCTAGAAACCCTGCTCCAGCAGTACAAGGACCTCCAGCAGCAGGCCAAGGAGTTCCAGGAATCGGTCCTACTCGACACCGATGTCATGATGCTGTATTGTTTGCTAGACAAGTGCTGACCTACGCAAAGCAATTGGAGCCTTGTAATTACCTTGCTCTGAGCACTGGCGAATGTATCATGGGCTGTGTACTTAAATGTTTACCTATTACGGGAGTTCTACTTTTTTGTTATGCTTCCTTTCAAGTTCAGCATTCTCATTACCTTGCTTTTAGTCTTTTATTAGCCCGGACGGATCATGCAAGTAAACAATGATTTCGCATATTATCGAACACTGGCTCGATTCATTTTACTGCGCACGCAACTTTCCTGTGACTTGGATGGCAGCGCCTTCCATGCAACGTACTCCTCCTTCAACTTTGATTATCCCGGGCCTAGAGAAGTTTCTTTCAACCTTTTCCTGGGATCCAAACCATTTTGTGCCACCCATTTACTAGCGGGGGTCAACGTCTCTTTACTATACATCTGGAAAATTTGGAATTATCACTTTTTGTTGAACAAATTATCATCTTATTGTCTACCAAACATGAGGAAAGTAAGGTCTAATCTCCCCATCGACAAATATATGGTCCGCGACTACTGGCCTTTACTAATTTTATTTACTTCGGTTGTGGTTTGCGCGGTCTACAGCCTTTTGACATCGGTAGTACGTGTAGATATACACTAGTCTGAATTTTAAAGAAGACATCGAGATATGCTCTCGACACACAATTTCAGCGATTTCTTTTACGTTCGTAAATTAATTACTTATATTTCTGGGGGCATTGTGATGAGATAAAGTGGAATCAACGACAAATTTTAAATCAATCGCTAAAACACTAAAAAAGTAAGGCCACGTGCTACAACAGCCTGGATTTAATGTCTTAGCGCATTGTTTAACACACCACTGACTTTGCTATTTTTGAACGACTGTAAAATCTTCATGAAAAGTTACGCCGCGAATGCGGCTGGTGGAGCTGTTGTTAGCAGATCTACCCTCGATCACTCACCTGTCCTCGTCACTGATGCATTTTGTTCTTTCTTTCAGTAATTCTAGATTTTTAATGCAGAATATTGGGTGATGGCCGCGACCAAATCTGAATTTCCGAGTCAAGACAGCTAGGATAACGACTAAACATATTTCAGCCAATGTGAAGTGAAGGTCAACTTTCGGGAGACGCGAGCCGGATTCTGTTGTTGCATAATAATACATGCCAAAACATTTGCCAATTTTAATACGCATTATTTGCTACCACGAGAACTAAGGGCGTAGCTAGGGGGGCGTTTCGGATTCAGAACCCCTCCCGAAATTTTCTGCTCCCCCGCCAAGCCTCCTCCTCTTGGCCTTTTTTTCACCTTTCTTTTTTAGCGGCGGTAGATAACTTCCTAAAAATATTACTATGCCACCAATGACACCACAATTCCTCTGTCACCTTGTTAAATTATTTAATATACTTTTCACTCATGACCGCTTGAAAACGCGTCTATCACTTTTTATCTCCTCTATTACTCGTGATATATTTTCGTATTTACGTACACAACCAAGGTTCATCCCTACCCTTAAAGCTTAGAGCGCCGCCGTAGCTGTATAGTTCTGTACTCATTTCACAAAAAATACACCTTCAGTTCTAATCCATTATCGCGGTCGATTGCTGGAATTTTTTTTTTGTGTTTTATTACCTATGGGGACCACACGCACAACGCTACTCTGAAAACACTCAAAGCGGCCATTAATAATATCGCATTACAGGCAGCTGCCGCGTTTTCATCAAGGCAGAGCAGCGGCCTCGTACTCAACTACAGGGCACTCTTGTCAACGACTGAATAGCGCGTGCAATAATGCATACATGTTGCCACATTTACTGGAAATGATTCTCAAACTAAACGTTCATGTCAGTTCTGATCGAATACTCTGCTAGATTCAATCATTTGCGCTGGACATCAATTTTCCTAAGTTGGGTTCGATGGGTTCTAAGCAAGATTTAATTATCTGGAAGAGAAACAGCGAGCAAGACTTGGATATACAAAATAAGCATAGGAGGGGACAATTTTTTTTTTTCAATTTCTTCAATATTTTTCCTCTGCTTACCAGACTGACATTTTATGGAAGTAATCTCGAATTATTCCCGACGAAAGAAAGGAAACTGAAAGGTAAGTTTACTCGTTAATCTCTGCAAAAGCGTCCCTTGTATTTTTCTCACATCTTGGCTGCCTCAAGAACAACACTTCAGAAGCAACAAGTGCAGGTTGTGTGTGCTGGCACAGAGAGACTGACACTGCGACTTGAGAAATTGACAGAACAAATAGTAATTGAAGCTATTATGAATATCATTCCTATTTGATCCGTTTTTGCCATAACATTTGGGATGAATTGTTTACAACCTTGTAGATTGTGAACTCACTCTATTTTCTACGAGTCTGGTCTAGCTAGCGTTATTTCCTTCCTTTTGAACGAAATTATGGTCATTTGTGCTAAATTCACGCACACTTTTATGCCTAATAAAGCAAAATAATTTCGCACATTAGTGACCTAGGTAGTGTGCCGTGCGCCATTTGTTGCCGGCTGTTATTTATCCTGTGCCAGTATCATAACTAACCGCCACTGAAAATGCCCCAATCCAGCGTTGTCCGCTTTATGAGCAAGCCAGGTGCTAATTGGCAGGAGACAGGGCTGAGCTCATGATTCTTTAATGGTTTTGTGATGTAACGACGCCACATGACATCACAATTATGGTAGGAACTGCCAACTTGGGTTGATAATTTGAGATGGAAGGGTGGTTAGGAAAGAACCCTCTATGTCTATCAGATGCACATTCAGGCGCTATTCCTATGCCACGGAGGAAAGCTCGTAAGGCGGTTTTGTTGCGAAAGCAACACTATGCTAGTCGTTGAGCCGTTTTGTGTGGCACAGCATAGGCCAATCTGCGCATGCGCGAGGAGCCGCGTGACGCCAGAGGAAGCGGCTGGTGCGTCGGAGCTGCCTTCGCGGCCGCGCTTCGCCGCGCTCGCCGCCGCCGCCGTACAAGTGACGCCATAACCACAGTCAGCGCCAGCTGCGCATCTCTCTCTCCGTTTGCTGTGCAGAGAAGAGGTGTGTGTGGTGCAGGTATAGCTGGGAGCGCGCGGCCAGAATCGACTAATTATGGAGTAGGAGATCCCGGCCTCTGCTCAGCGCGTAGCTTAAGCTAGGTATTCTAAGCGTAGCCATGCAGCTGTTGCTTTCGCAACTCAACCAGGTTTAACTGAAGCTAAACCACTGCCAATTTTATTTTGTCTATGCCTTTTAGTGCTCATGACCAGTAGCTGGATAACTTCGTAGCTTAAGGCTGTATTGTCACAGACCAGATCAAGTGCAGTCAGAGACCTTAGAACGGCTGAGGTTTAATCACCTAGACTAGAGCCAGCTCGAGCACATCTCACGTAAGCGCGACCCCTTTATCCTCGTCACGGCTTAGAGCGCAAACAACACGAGCCAGGTATGTGGTATCAGTCCCCCGAAAAAAAGAAAATCGTCCCGATACCGAGAATATATACAAAGCAGAGATAGACGATAAAAGAAACAATATGTTGAAAATTCAAATGGAATGCCGCGGCATAGAGTGCATGAAGAGGAAAAGCACAAATAAAATGGAACACAAAAATAAAAATAAGATGAAACGCAGAATCCGAATAGCGTTAAAAGCGGAGCGTGATTCCTGTCCCGTCCAAAGTACGGCTCAAGTCGCATTACATGCCCAATGTCGCTCCGTAATTGCAGACAACCTAGAGACACAGTTCCACGTGGAAAAACTTCATAATCTACGTTGCCAACACGACGGAGCACCTCATAATGTCCGAAAAAGCAGTTTTTAGGACAATTCTTGTTTGCGGTCGGGGGCTTCACCCACACACCGTCAACTGCATTGTCAGTAACGTCCCTGTGGTGCAGACTGCGTAACGTCTGGAGTCCGTGGATTGTTGAGCTCAGATCTTCAAGTAAGCAAGCTGGCGAGCTTACTCGGCATGTTCGACGAAGGATAGAGCCCGCGTGTGGTGTAAAGTCATCATCCACGAAAGGGAGCAAGGCATCCAGCATCATCCGCACTTTTCTTCTGTAGAATAGACGGAATTGTGTAAAAGCGGTTTGTTTCTTGGCTCGCAGTGTTATACACGAAAGTGACTTAAGCGAGTATTTGGCCCCACGTTTTGAGCCCCAAATTCACGTACATCGAAATCGTGTCGGCCAGTGTTTTATTAGACCGTTGAGGTGAGCCTATTTGTTTGAGGATGATATGCTGTCGTATATCGATGGCTGGTGTGACTCAGCTTGAAGATGTGGTCGACAAGCTGAGCTGTGAATGCCTTGCCCCGATTTCTAATGGCGACGCACGAAGAGCCGTGTCGGAGCACAATTGGTCGCATAAAGAAGTGCGTAACTTCGACCGCTGTGCCAAGAGGGAGAGCCTGCGTTTCGGCATAATGCGTCAGATAATCTGTCACAACAGCTAGCCATCTGCTTCCTCCCAGCAGCATATAAAATGGTCCGAGAGGTCCATGCCGACTTGTTCAAAAGATGTTTAAGGAGGCATGATTGACTGCAACATGCCAGGCGGTTTCAGAGGCGACGTCTTACTACGCTGGCACTCACGGTAGGTCCGAGCGATTCACTTCACATGTGAGGCAATAGCAATTCTGCCGCACTTTTTTATTCCTAATTTTTTATTCATTGGGAAAGTGGCTCGACTCCAAAGTATTATAATCAGCATGGTGCGCCCCAGCGGGATGTGCTCAGCCATACTTTGTTTGAACTAACACTCATCGCTTTCCCAGAGTATCTCCCTTCCCTTACAAAAATGCATGTAGGGTTTCTATAGAAATTCGAAAGCGTTGTGTCAATACACGCTGTTGAAAGTCTGTCGATAATCGGCAACGTCTTGGATGATGCAGTGTTGACCTCTTGTTGAGCGCTTATGAAATAGTGGCCCATGTGTTTCTTAAGAGCGCTTTTGGAATTCGCGCATCTGAAATTCTGTTGATTTCAGGCTCAAATGCTTCAGAAACTCTGCAAGTGACGCTTTTTGATTTTCTGCTACCTTTCCACTCCTGAACAACAGAAAATAGTACACGACCATCGGTTTGCCAGGAGCAGACACGAGGTGATTTTCATTAATGCAAAAGTAGTACAGTACATCTCCTAGCTGCGATAAGTCACCACATTCTATGTTCTGCCCGACCAATCAACAATCCTGTCTGATCAGTGCTGGTTAATGATAAGCATAGTGAGGCATAAAAGAACAAAACAGATCTTGATCTTTTAAGCCCCATTATACTTACTCACTCATTAACCTACACTAAACTGACTAAATTGTTGATTGGTCGAGCAGAACATAGAATGTGTTGACTGACCGCAGCAAGGATATGTGCTGTGCTACTTTTGCATTAATGTAAACCACCTCGTGCCTGCTCCTGGCTAACCGTTGATCACGCAGCATTTTCTGTTAATCCGCAGCGGAAAGGGAACACAAAATAAAAAATGCGCGTTAATGAGAAAGAAAAAATATGCATCTTTGGTGAACCCATAACATGACCTGGGTGTTTATTTGCTTTATTTCAATTCATGTGCAAGGTATGACGCCAGGCTGTTCTTTGCGTAAAACGCTGATACGTCCGGGAACTCCTCGCATGTGATGCTGAAATAAACAATATAAATCATAATTAAGCTGCGGTATATACTAACCTAAAAATAGAGCAAAGGCATTTGTGCGCTGCTCCACGTCCTAGCTCAAGCAATTTCGTGTCTAAAATGAGTTGTCACTGTCTTTCACTGCTTAGACGGCATCGACCGCCGCCTCCACAGCTCGGCTGCACTACCACATCGTTCATTTCTCCCTGATAAACAATATATGCTGCCGTCAAAGATCCCATTGTGAATATAAATAGCAAAGCGCAGGTCACAAGCATTACTACCCAGAAAACTTGAAGCAAAATTACCAACTATAGGCACTAAAATGAGTGGAAACAAAAACAAACACTGCAAAAATGGCGGAGCTGCACAGATTCAATAATCCACAATGTGTGACAGAGGCATATTATGATCTCGATAATGTGTCCGTCTCAGCGCGAGTAGCGTATCGAAAGAGTACAGCACTGTGCCGAACAATCCGTCAAAAACGGTCACCGGTTAAAAAAAGAAAGAAAATGTCGCCATTCCAGCTGGCGTTCCATCGGCCCCAGCGTCCGCGTAGAGACAAGCCTCGTTCTCTCTCTCTCCCCCTCCTTTTTTTCCGACGAGGCTGGTTTGTCTGCTAGAAATATTTACATGCGGGCTTCACCTTGTAGCACACACAGTACAAGACTGGCACAAACACGAATAGGAAAAAGTAAAACACTCACCAAAGTGCAGACGCTCCCTCCGCCCGCGCCGGCTTTTCGCCTAGAATCCAAAACGCCTGCGACTGTTGAACTTCTTAAACACGTCCTCATTGCGCAGAAGCTGCCGCCCAAGAGCGGAGTCCTCCGAAGACTTAAATTCGTACGTTCGCGCTCCACTTTGAACAAAACGATCTTCGTGATAATCACCAGCGAAAAACCTACATACGGTGCTTCGTTCACAGAGCAAGATGCGACCACGGTGGCGGGAAAACGCCAACTGAACTGGCACATCGCCGCACTCAGCATACCCGCGTCTGCGTGCAAAGAAAACGGGGCGCAGAAGAACAGCTTCGGTGAAAAGCCGCCACCCCCACTGCGCGACTGCTGAAGCCAAGGTCATCTCCGTGAAAACAAACCACGGAGAAGGCACAGAGCGGAGACCAAGCGGGAGCAACCCCTCCTCCCTCCCCCCTTTTTTCCCCCCAGCCGACAGGAAGCGACCCTCGACCTCTCCGGACATGCTGGCGCCGTTCGCGGGGCACGGGGGAAGTGGGATGCGGACAGAAGCAAGGCGGAGGCCGAATGCTTCCTTGAAAAGAAGAGTCGCCGTTAGAAGACGCATGCAATCTTGTTTTTTTCTTCTTTTTTTTTTCATACGCGAATGTTTTTGCTATGCGTGTTAACTCTATAGTATCCGTGGGATCAATCGGTGATTATTAGAACCCCTCAATGTTTAAAGTGACTTCATTTTAGCATGGTGTCCACTTTAAGAAAGGAAAGAAAAGAAAAAATTACAGTAAAACTCTCCAAAGACATAGAGCGGTGGAGGATTCCAATACAGACTGCACCTCATTTTGCGGCAATAAGCTACGGGCAAAAATACCTATGCTTGGGCAGAATGTCAGACCCTGAAGCATATATATAGTGAACTTTGGAACTGGTTTAAAAAAGCTCTGTCCTGCCCTACATGGTAGGTTCAATCTAGGATCCTGTTTGTTAGTATGATGACTCACTGAACTTGTTTTATGATAAATATAAAATATGTCCTACCACTAAAGTTACCTTCTGCGACATACAGAAGCTGATCCATTACGGATTCTGATTGACATTCAACGATGTATTTGCATTATTAGTGGAGGCTTTGCCATCATGAAGTTTTTAGGGCATATTTTCACTGTGTTGCGAAGCTTGAGCTAAGTGTGCACCGTTAATATGTACTTTTATATAACATGAACGAGCACGCAACTGCATGCTGCTCTTATATTTCCCTTTGCAGAATGTGGCCAATAGTTGATTACAAGTGAGACCAAAAATTCATAACGAAATTGTCACATCATGCTCTTATCATTTGTGCCTAAAACTACTTAAGAACATGGGTCAGTATGAACAGTACACGCTAATTGTTCGTGAACGTTGAAAACTGACAACAAAAAGCACATAGAAAAAATTGCACAAAAAGTCTATTGGGTAGAACACAATGAAAATTCTGTTGGCCCTGTAAAGATTGCATTCAGTTGGGGTTGAATGTCTATCGAAATTCAATAAATTCAAAAGGCGGTCAATAGTCCAACAATAGAGTTTCAAAACTCATTTTTGTAAGGGTTCCACCGTCCAGATATCAATGCATGCCGCTTAAATCTGTATTTGGGCCCCATCTGTGACGCGTCAGCATGTGCGCGAAATGCTTTTAACGGGCAGGAGCATTAACTTCGTCTGATCTTCATAAGCAAAGTTTCAGCGTATCAACAGAAAAGTGCGCGCTAGTGGCATTTACACGCAGATCTATAAATCCACAACCGGTGTGTATCGACGGTAATAACATTTCTTACTACAGAATCCTTCGTTTCTTAGAGATTCTGATAGACCGCAATCTATAATTGCGCCCTGTTGAAGAAAAAGCTAACATCCATCACTCAAATACTCCGCTTTCTTGGCGGAAAGTCATGGGTTTCTTCAGCACAGTCGATGCTGTAGTTGTTCAGAGCACAGTTGTTAGGATTCCTGCGGTACAGTACGCCCGTACTTTCAAACGCATGCAAGACTAATTTCCGCGCCCTCCAGGAAGTCCAGGGCGAGGCCCTTTATACATGCTTTGACCACCCTCGGAGCGCATCAACATTGGGGAGCATTGCACTAGCCAAAGACCAACCGCTTTCGATGTATATTGCTTTCGACTCTTTGTGAGCACACATACGACAAATTTCAAGGGTTCCACATCATCACCGTGCACAGATGCCTCTGCAGAAACGACATTCTGCATTTGAAAGGATCAAAGCAACGTTCGTGATAGCTGCTTAACAGGGTCCTTAATAACAATTCTACAGATACTGTAACAGTTGTTACAAAGAAGTGCAGTGCAGAAAAAAGTACTGCAGCATCTGAACGAGGACACCAAAAACACTGCTACGTTCTTTACCTCTAGTGCATTCGACGTGTTACTGCCCACTTCTCTGCTTCATCGCCCTGATGCGATTTTAGCGCCGGAGAGAAGAGCGGAGAGAAAGAGGGTACAAGAGTTAAAACACGAGTGCCACATTATGTTGGCCGCAGTCATCCCGAAAGACCGTCGGGAAGTGGCTCATAGTAGAGTTTCAGTCCCACAACCAGCACAACGTCGCTGCGCTGTCTGCTGTGCGATGCGCGGGCTGGTGAGGCTGGTGCAACTTGGTACATTACGTGGCTGGTGCGGCAAACAACGAGGTATGGGCCGAAATACCAGCGCAGTAATTTTTTAGACAGCCCGCGGCAAATAATGGTCTTCCAGATCAATACATTGTCGCCTTGTTTATAGATAAAGAAGCAGCGTCCTAGGCTGTATCGGTCGGCATCGATCTGCTACTGACGGTGCATTCCTTGTCTGGGTAGTTAACGCGCTTCTTCCGTACGCTGAACAGAAGGGGCAAAGTCGAGTTCAAGTTTAGTTTCACTTTCAGGGTCAACTGGTAGCATAGCATCCAGCCTGGTAGTAATCTAGCGTAACTGAGTAAACCATGTCTTCTGCTGTGCCGTACTATTTGCGAATGTTGTGTATGGAACAATTCGATCTCATATGTTTTGTGCTCGACATCAACATATATAGAAAGTATGTCGGCCAAAATCCGTTTTGAGTGGTTCCACTATGCCATTTCTCTGCGGATGATAGACCGTTGTAGGTCTATGGCTGGTGTGCGTAAACTTCGCCTAACTGAAGCGGGCCGTAAACAGAACTCCACGTTCGGAAATGATAGCTGCAGGAGCGCTAGGACGTAGGACTATGTTGTTTACAAGTAACTCGGCGACTTCAACTGCAGTACCGCTTGAAAGTAGTATGCCGTGTAATCCACCGCGACCACAATGCACCGTTTTCCAGTGGACGACTACGGAAAAGGGCCGAGAAACTCCATGCTAGCTTGCTGGAAAGAGTTCTTATGTAGCCGGGTCGTTTCGGAGGAGAAGACCTTCTCCGCTGGCAATCGCGGCATGTTTTACGTAACTAAGCACTCATGATAGTAATCTAGGCCAATAATACTTGAGCCGAATTTTTGCTAGCGTACGACTAACCTCCACGTGGCTGACGGATGGTTCATCATGACAAACGCTCAAGATTTAGGAGCATAACTGCGGTGGTAAATAAGCCGAGACGTCTCCTTGTTGCTGTCGAAGTTGCGCTTGCAGAGGCCTCCTCGTCGCATAATTAAGGAGCGCAATACACGCGGCACACAAGCCTTAAAACTATCCAGGTGCTCATTGAGTGGCGCCAAGTCAGTGCCGGTCAGTTGCAGGTGCGACGTTCGGTATAGGCTAATGAAAAAAATCAAAATGGCAATTTTCGGTGATGTCTCGTCAAGCCGGTTCTCTAGGCACTCGTTATAAACTGTCTGCATTTGGTGCTGCCGGCCTGACATCTAGGCGGTTGTCACGAGGACCTGGCCTGCCTCCCACAGATCCCAAGAATCTATGGGGCCAACTCAAGTCAGCAGACAACAAGACGGTAAGCTTCGTTAGCAAAACCTCCCAGGCTGAAAATAAAGAGATGGAAAACCTAAAAAAGGAAAACGCAGAACTTAGATAGATGATCAAACAAATGAGTCGCGAAATTCAAGACCTTAAATCTAAATTCACCGAAACGCCCACGGCTAACAGCCCGCCTGCAAATCAATCACATAAGATACCAAAACCACCAATTCAATTACTACTAATTCTACTCAGAGGAATCAAACTATGAACTTGGAATTCACCCAGCCACCACCCCAGAAGCGTAAAGGGGGAGAGACCGATCCGTTTATAACCCTTAATAGAAAATTTGAACAACGTAATGACAAATTTGATAAGGAACTCGAGAATATTAACACGCTAATCCAGCAACTTCTAGGGGCTCAGGGACAGATGCAAGTGCAGATTCAAAATCTCACTAAACAAATGCATTAAGCATCACTGGCCTTCTCAGAATCCAGTAACAGAATCGCAAAACTAGAAGAAACAATGGGTAACAGTCATGGGCAAAAGCCATAATCAGAAAGACAACTCCACGATCTGGCAGTGGAACTGCCGAGGGTACCAGCGAATGCGAGCGCTATTGCAACAATACATAGAACAAACTGCCGACAAACCCATAGCTATCATGATACAGGAGACTGGGAAAAATCCAACCAAATTGTTTGGATATCAAAGCCACAGCAGCGATAGGGGCGAAAAATCCAAAGTCACGACTTTTATCCAGAGAAACATAGCCGCTACTAATCACGAGATCACTTCTCGGGATATAGAAGCAGTTTTAACTGAAATCATCAGTCGAAGAAAAGACCGAAAGAGTATCTTTCTCTTGAACATATACAGCACTCCGAAGCAAAGGAAAGTTAGGTTTCAAGTCCTATTCCGAAAAGCCCTAAAGATCGCAGGAAATAACCCGCTTATCATAGCCGGTGACTTTAATGCAGCCCATCAGGAATGGGGGTACAATCGGCAGGATCCTAAGGGCAGACAATTATGGGAAGACATGCAAACACTAGGACTCACCCTGCACACTGATTCAAATGCACCCACACGCACGGGTAATAACGTTAGCAGGGACACCACCCCCGACCTGACCTTAAGGAAGAATGTAAGTGCAGCGGTCTGGAAAAACACCGAGCAAAACCTAGGTAGTGACCACTTTATTATTGCACTCACATTAGGAAAACGAGCGAAAATTAGAAAAACCAAACAACCCAAAATCACGGAATGGGAAAGATTTAGGCAAATACGAGAGACCGAGGGAATTGAGAAAATCGACGATATCGATAAGTTGTCACAAACGCTAAAGAAACATGTGGAGGAAGCAACAGTCACTCTAGAAGACGAAGATGCCCCGCAGAGTATCGATAGCAAACTCCTAAACATGTAGAACAAGAAACAGGGCCTAGAGAAAAGCCTAAAAACACAAAGATGGAACCGTAATATTAGAAGAGCACTAGCTCGGCATAATAAAGAGATGGAAACATACACCATCAAACTAAATGAACAAAACTGGTGTAGCAGATGTGATGAAATGGAACAAGGCATGAGCCTCTCCAAAACATGGAACATTCTACGACACATGCTCGATCCGGAAAAATCTAAAGCACAAGCCAACGTAAATCAAACTAAAGTTAAGCATGCCTTCGAAGGCTCGGACGAACAATTGATGAGTAAATTAATCGAAATCTACATCGGACAAACGGAAACCGAAACGTTACCGGCATATGAGGGGAAACCTAGCCTAGACTTAGACGCCTCCATCACCAGGGCTGATGTCCGAGCTCAGATTATTGGATTAAAGACAAGATCAGCCCCAGGACCTGACGGTATCACGAACACTATTATCAGAAATCTAGATGACGAGTCAATCACAGCCCTGACAGGATACATGAATAAGGTATGGGAGACTGGACAACTACCGCAGGCATGGAAAAATGCCAGTATAGTCCTCATACCCAAACCGGGGAAGCCGCCAAAACTAGAAAACCTAAGACCCATATCACTGACCTCGTGCGTGGGAAAGCTAATGGAACGCGTAATTCAGACGAGACTTACCAAGTACATGGAGCAAGAGAACCTCTGGCCACACGAAATGGTGGGCTTCAGGCTGGGACTAAGCACACAGGACGTGATGCTCAGACTTAAATACGATGTCATAACACATGAATCTTCAGATACAAAGACTATTCTCGGGCTTGACCTAACCAAAGTCTTCGACCATGTCAAGCATAAGGCAGTGCTCGAAGGTCTCCAAGAAGTTGGGGTTGGAATCAGAACCTATAACTATATCAAAGATTTTCTCACTAACAGAGAAGTCACCATGAGCTTTCAAAGCGCCAAATCACCCACAATCACCTTGGGTAGCAAGGGAACGCCACAAGGCTCTGTCTTGTCTCCTTTTCTATTTAACATTGCTATGAGGGGGCTGCCAGCCCAACTAAAGCAAATACCGGACTTAAAATTTAGCATGTACGCAGGTTACATAAATCTTTGGATAAATAAAGGTAGCGACGCAGAAATAGAGAACAAACTCCAGGCTGCCGCAAATAAGGTGGTTGAGTGCGCTGCGGAACGCGGTCTATCCTGCTCGCCGCAAAAGTCAGAACTATTCATTTACAGCCCCAAATATAAGAAGAATAAAGCAGACATAAAGATAAATGTTGAAAACTACCCGGTTCCACAAGTAGAGGAAATTAGAATCCTAGGAATGATCCTCCAAGCAAGGGGGCAGAACACAAACACAATCAAAAAATTGGAGAACTACGCAGCCCAAGTTACGGGCATATTCAGAAGAGTAGCGCTTAGAGGACACGGTCTCAAGGAACGTAGTCTACTCAAAATGACACAGGCCTACATCATCAGTCGCATATGTTATGCCCCACCTTTTCTCAATCTCAAAAAGGCAGAACGTGAAAACATCGACGTCATAATTCGAAAATGCGTCAAACGCGCACTAGGACTCCCTTTCTCCACATCAACAGAGAAGCTGGAGAAAATGGGGATTCATAATACATGGCAAGACCTCACTGAAGCTGTCAGAATCTCTCAACTGGAAAGACTAAGTCAGACGGAGACAGGCAGAGCCATCCTAGACTGGGTCGGACTCCAATCAGACAGAGGCCACAGACGAAAACATCTATTCCACCCAACATAAGGGAACACATACTGGTACCACCCTTACCTCGAAACATGCACCCAGACTACAACAAAAGAACGCAGAGAACACAGAGCCAAAGCCATCGCTAAAAGAATGAAACGCAAAGCAGTCGATGAAGTTGCTTATGTAGACGCATCATGCGGACGACACGGAGCAGCTGTCTCGGCAGTAGTAAATGGAGAAGTTGCACCTAAAATTACGGCCTCAACACGCACCCGTGACATTAGTACAGCTGAAGAGGTCGCAATAGCGCTCGCATGCACTGGTACACAGGCCAAAACTATAATCAGCGACAGCAAAACGGCTGTCTGGAATTTTGCAAAAGGACGGATCTCAGAGGAGGCCAAAAAGATTCTGCTCAGTAATCCCATTACTAGAACCATATCCATCATATGGATACCAGCACACGAATCTGTCCCTGGCAACGAAGCTGCGCACTTGCTGGCCCGAGATCTCTACCACCGGTCAGCGGTAGAACAGCCCGAATGAAAGGGAATTAAAGATTGCGCTATCACATACAATGAGATCACAGAATCTTACAAATTAGATCGAAAAGTATACCCTCCCTCAGATCGGTCTCTCACTAACAATGAAGCACGCATCTAGAGGCGATAACAAGCCGATAACTACATCTGCCCTGTCTAGGTTGTCTTAACACAGACCGGGGAGGAAGAAGATTCTAAATGTAAAAATTGCGGACAAAAAGGCACGCTAGAACATATAATATGGCAATGCGCCGATTCCCCAGGCGCCGGCATTAACATTGATAGTAGAGAAGCCTGGAAGGTTTGGCTGCGGAGCGGAGATCCCACCGTTCAGCGGCACGCGACCCGCCTGGCGGCTGAGGCCGTGAAGAGTGCTTGTAACCTCACCTGACTTCAGCCTGCGGGGCCCTCCTGACCCGCTCCCCAGCCTGCGTGCCGGGGGCGGGAGATGAAGGGCTCCTTTTCGGTGGAAATAAAGTTTTCATTCATTCATTCATTCTCGTCGAATAATTCCTTTCTGATTGAGAAAGAGTGCGATTAATCGTTTTTCAGCGCCCTGCCACTCTATGAGGATCGCCCCGAGAGCGACGTAGTTGGCGTCAGTGTGGAGATCAGTTTCTACATTCTCCCAAAAATGAGCTAGTATCCGTGGAATTTGGAGGCAGCGGCCAAGCTCCTTCAAGCCTTCTTCTTGGGCACTCCCCCATAAAAAGGGTGTGCCATTTCGAGCTAATACTGTCAATCGGTCTGTTAGAGAGAATCTTGAACAAAATGCTGTTAATAGGAACGGAGGCCCAATTAGAGTCGGAAGGTCTTCTTGTCAGTTGGCCGTGGGATACTGGAGACGGTAACAGTCTTGTCGGTGTCTGAAAGAACACCTTGTTCACTGACATGTCCTAAGAAACTAAGGTTCTCGAATGCGATATGACATTTTTCTGGCATGACGGTTAGTTGCACAGATTGGACAGCATGAAAGGCAATGCAAAGTCGCTCCAAGTGCTGTTTAAAGCTAGACGAGAAAATGACCGCGTCGTGCACGTATACAAGGCACAACTGCCGCTTCAGACCAGCTAAAACTGTGTTCATTATGCGTTGGGATGGTGCTGGAGCGGAGCTAAGCCGAAACAGGAGCACCTTAAATTCGTACAGACTATCGGGTGCCAAGGACGCCGTTTGTTTCTCGGTCTCGCTTGTCCACCTCTATCTGCCGGTATCCGCTTTTGAATTCTAAGGAAGAGAAATGCGTCGCAGGGTCGGCCAAGCACACCATTAATCCTGGGGAATAGGTATACGTCATTTTTAGTATCGTTATACAGTTTCCTCTAATCAGCACAGAACCGCAAAGTTTAATTTTTCTTTTTTTCACCAGGGCCCCCGGTGGCGCCCACGGGCTTTTTGGCGGCTGTGCAACATTGTGTGCAAGCAAGCATTTCATCGATCTGAATACTTATAGTCTCTCATCCTTTAGACGAAACATGTTATGGATGCTGAAATGCTGGTGGCGTGGCCGCATCGGTGGCGATGCGATGCTTAGCTGCAGGCGTACGTCCGAACTTCGAGGCCTTCGCGAAGCAATGTTCAAAACCAGCTAGCAGGGACGAGATAAGATTCTTCTGATGAAATGACATGCCCGGATTTATTTTAACGTTCTGAAGGGCGTGGCGTGGTGCGGCATCATCGTGAAGATTGGTCTTCACGGGGCGCAGTTTCGGTAACCCATCCACATTGTGAAGCAAAGCGACAGCCGTTTCCTTGGTGAGGTGCTGAAACTAATTGGTGAAGTTCGTCAACACAACCCTCGCACTGGCATCTACAGTTCGGCTAGCCAGTGTGCGATAGCTACTCCCTTTTTGAGCAACTGTGAATGGTGTCTGGCCAGAATACCTTCGTAATCGTGAAACGAGTCTTTCCTCAATATGATAAGCGCACTCGTCCATGGTGGCAGCAATACGTCATCTTCGACAATACGCCGAACGTTTCTTCCTGAATATTTTGTGTCACCGTGCGCCCGACCAGTATGGTCGAGTATGTGACGCATGCTTCGTGTAGATCGATGACAGCACCGTTCGCCTGGATAAATTTTTTGCCCAGTATCAAATCTCTCCAGCACTCACACAAGACGATGAATTCTCCGTCGTAGACTAAACCACGGATACCGATTTGGGCTGTGGACGTTCCGACCGGGGTAATGACTTGACCTGCTGCCGTGCGAGAGCTAGGGCCCAATAATGGCGTCAAAATGTGCTCAGATCCTGGGCGATGGTGTAGGTGATCACTGAGTATGTCTAGCGATAGCGTCTGTTTCATCAATTATCACACACAAATCAGAGGGACGGCGTCGGATGCGGTCGCTACGCTGCCCCTGTGAGAAATCAGCGTATAGGCGGTATGGGAGCTTCAGTTTTTCCGACGTTAGCGGACTTGCCTCCGGATGCCACTAAAATTAGTTTTCAAGGCTCGTACAGATAGAACCCCACTCAGGATAGCTGGCTGCTACCCGAGTGTATGTGGAACGGTAATGCAGAGGAGACGAATATCAAAACTCACAGCCGCCTTCTGTCACAGTTTTTTGGTGGGTTGAAAGGTCGACTTCAATCTCATTCGGTCGTTCACCGTACAGCGGGAAAGGGTCACCAGGCAGGTAACCACGCAGACCCACTCGATGGCACGGCAAAACCCGTTAAAAATAACCCGCCTGACCACAGTGGTAGCAGCCGGGCCGATGGTCCGGTGCACACATTTCACACTTGCCCGGCCGCTGGTAGGCTCGCGGAGCAGGCACACGGGCAAAAGACTGGGCTGCTGCACTGCTTTATCGTGGTATTGACGTTGTAGCCTGGTTCTGGGGCTTGACAGAGGACCGATACATAGGTAGGTGTGACGTCAAGCTTGCGAGGAACCTCAGAGATTTGTACTGCGGTTCTGTCAGGCGCACCTCTTCCTTTACGAGTTCAGACAGCGATGTAATAGAAGGCACGCCAGAAGGCAGCTGGAGGGCTTGTAATTCTTCTCTCACAATCAGTCTGATTAGGTCGCGTAAAGCGGTTGCATAGCTGACTAGTGTCATTGATAATGCAGCAGCTGGCCCAAGCGCACTTACATCTTGGTTGCACTGGCGGGCGCCTTGCAGGAGCGCTGTTTCCATTGTGGTCGCCTCGATGAGAAATTCCGCAAACTGCGCACAACGCCCGCGAACAGCTTTTGCTTTATCCACACACGAGGTGCCGAAGCTACTTCTCCTTCGCCATGGATAAGTCGGCACACTTGAACAGGCATGTCATGTCCTCCACATATATGCGGATGCTTTGCTTCTTTCGCTGTTTACGGGGGTGTAGCGCTGCTTCAGCTTTCTGCCTGCGGTCTGCGTTGGAAAATGTACTGAGATGGAGAGGGTGTTCTAATGGTTCGCGAACCAAATCCTAGCGAAGTTCTCGTGAGCAAGTAGATGTTATGGAAATTACGGTCGTCGCTTCAGCTGTTGCAGCGGGCTACCCGCTCGAAGGTTTCCAGGCAGTCTTCTCTACAGTCGACCACGTTGCCGTGGAAAGACGGCGCTATTCGCTGCGTATAGTAGAGAATGGGCCCTGAGGACGTACAAGCTGTGGTCATTTCTTGTACGACCTTCGGTCGGGGCTGTGTCGTCCTCGTCCGGGGGGCAAGAGGCCCGAATCCAGGTGACCCATCGCGGAGGTGGCGGCTTCGGCGCTGATGAACCTGTGTGACATCTCTGTTTTATCTCGTAGGCGTACGCATATTTGGAAGCGTACCTCGCACGGCTCTACCATATGTGTAACAGTTGGTGCACAGAAGTACAGTACAAACGAAGTACTGCAGCTGCTGAACGAAGGCACTGTCACGATTCTGGTCTCTGTATCAAAGGTCCGAGTGCATATGATGTGACCAAAAGGTGAATTTATAGACGAAAATTACTGGCAAATCGCAACTGTCTTCGCACACACAGTCGGAGACTCCTCCATGTCCGCTGAGGCGAGCAGAACAGCACTCCAATACGATCCCAAAGGTGTCTCCCAAAAAACGGCAGCACTTTCTTTTTTAGGCCCGAAACCCATTGGAAATCTTACTGTACTATCCGGAGGCAGTAGCCGGCGGCGGCCCAAAAGGCCCAATAGTGAGGTCGCTTGTCTCTCGCCGCGTATTTTCCGCGTCACGAGAGGGAGAGAAGAGCGCGCCTGTACGGCGTCGGCGAGGGGGTTGAGGCGCTGGGTGTCCGGCCAGATGGCCAAATTTGCCCGAAGATGAAGCTTCTCCTCGCAACCGCCGCAGCCTTGCAGCGAATCACCTTCGCTTGTAACGGGCATCAGGCTTTCGCCGGCAGCCGCTTGGTTCCACTCGTCGACCTCTGCAGGAGGCGCGGAAATTGCGGCTCTTGCAGAGGCTCCTCCCGATCATAGCAGCACCAAAAACGGGCCTACACTTTTACTTGCTCTACTGCTACTGCCTGTGGTGTCATTCTCCTACACATACAACATGAGTGCCAATATATGCTTACATGATGTAGACAAAGCGCGAGGCTCCTTGCCGCTGGGTAGAACTGATCAGCAATTCCTAGTATGTAAAATACAGAAGCCTATCTTTAGGGGAGCACATTTGCACGGCACGGAACAGCAATAGCATGAAGTGCTTTACCTGGTCTGCAGTGGTTCTGGGCTCAAACCTCAGTGTTGACAATTTCATTGCATTGCGGTTATTTTTTGAAATACCCCCTTAAAAGAAACTCTCTGTCAATTTTCTTCTTAATTAGGACTTTCTCCGAATTTATTACTAAATTCGATTATGCAAAAATTTGATATCGCCCCGCGTGGTCGTCGTCCCATCAAACATTCAAGATTTTGCACGACCGCAGTCTAGAATTGCTGGCAGCGGCTTTTCAGCTGAATCTGATATGTGGCTAATCGAGCTCCAATAAGCACAGTCAAGACGCCGCAAGATTGCAATGAAGGAGAGGTGTAGAGATTGCTCCAGTTCAGCACATTCGCTGCTTCTCTCTCATGCTCAGACAGCAGCTTAACTGCTTCGGCAACCATTCAATTATTTAGAAACATATAAGAGCTCAAAATGTTTTATCGTAAATTCAAGCGGGCGATGCAACAAAGTTTTTGGTGCGCTAGAAGAATGGTTGGGCTTAGAGAAGAGCTCCTTCATTCGAATCTGTCGCTTGCATACGGGTTTTGCAGTCATGTTGGAAGAATAAATAAATCGTTTGCCCTTCCGCGTAAGCGCATCAACTCGAAAATACCCGTTCTGAAGTAGGAGTGAACAAACGTGCTCATCTGTGGTGGCAGCTGGGTGCGCCCACCGCAGAGCTCCGATCAGGGTCTGTGACGCGCAGTGAGTTAAAAATACCAGCGTTGCTGATCGGGCTAGTTGATACTTATGTAAGGAAAAAAAAAAGAAGAAAACAGGACATCTTTTAGTCTAGGACAAATCGGCGAGAAATTACCTTGCTCAGCTTGAAGAAGATTCTTTGCGTCCTTTTGCGTGTTTTTCCGATCATCTCTCTAGCCTTGTTGCCCTCCTAGCTACCTTGCTGCCGCTGTCTGCCCTGCGCGCAACTCCACTAATAGCTTCTATTTCTCATTTTCATCTTAAAGGACAGTCTTTCGAGCTACCCATAAAAATATTAGCAAATCAATCTCACAGGGAGTGAGGGCATGTTTTATTAAAGCTGCTTCGCACATTGTCTCTGGTTTTGGGCATTCATTTGGGTGCTTGTGACACTTTCTTGTTGGCGTCGTGATGTTGATTCCACGTGACAGGGAGAGGCGGCAAAAGCAAATAGGAAAAACGTCTTCTAAAAGTGGTTACCATGCCAAGGTGAGGTTATGGTGAACGGGAGCAATGCGCATAAGAAGAACTGTTACCACGCGAACAAAGGAGAGTAAAAGTCAGAGGGGACAGAGAGAAGCCAGAATTGAGGAGAGCACAAATTATGAGCGTATCTAAATGAATGTTCAGGTTACCTGTCGCTTCCGTTGCTGAGCTTTCAAAATAACTTCCCTGGCAAGTATGCGTGCTATCACGGGCCATTCAGGATTACTGGTGGTCTAGCTTTTCACGAAAAGAAACGTAGGTTCGAATGATTTTTTATCAATGCAACTACATTTAACGGTGAGAAAATCGCTACGACCATGCTCTGATTTCTTGTAATTCTCATGCATCATGTGGAACAAATGGCCTCGTACTCTTCTCAAAAAGCAATTAATGACTTTGGTCACCTGTCGCAGCACGTCTGTAATTTCTGCTAGAGTCAGAGAGTGGAAATATTGCCGCAAACCATTCGAATCTTTATTTGTTCATTTTTCGACAGCCACCGGTATTCGGCTTTATCGCCGTGATTCTGGCATGCTTATCAATTCTGTATTTTTTGTTGGCTGATACTCTTTCACGAGGCGCCACGAGGCGCAGCTTTTTCAATTTATTCGTCACGCAAGATGCGCCGAGAAAGAAAAGCCTCTACCATAAACCGCTACGCGAACGCCAAGCCATCCGCAAACAAGTTGAAGAAATGCTTCGCGGTGACGTCATTAAGCAATCTAACCGCCCCTGGGATGCACCAGTCGTCCTAGTGAAGAGGAAAGACGGCACACTTCGCTTCTGCTGTTGATTACCACCGCTTGAACAACGTCACGAAGAAGGATGTCTACCCGCTCCCTCGATGCGGCGACACTCTAAACCGTCTCTGCAACCCTAAGTATTTCTCGTCCATGGACTTGAAGAGGGGGTACAGGCAAATTGAGGTCGACGAAAGTGACCGCGAGAAAACGGCGTTCATAGTACCAGACGGCCTCTCCAAAGTCAAGGTAACGCCATTTGGCCTGTGCTGCGCACCAGCCACGGTCCAACGAGTAATGGACACTGTCCTGGCTTCCGACACGATAGCTGTGCCGAGATTCTCTGGACGGTGCGCTTACTACCACCTATTTGTGAGAAAATTTTCGCGAATCGCCGAACCATTGGCGCAACCTACAAAGGCTGATGCGTCTTTTAATTGGGAAGCGCCGCAAGCGGAAGTTTTTAAGAAACTTAAGCGCCACCTACAGACCCCTTCAGTCATCACGCAATTCTACAAAAATGCCGCGATAGGAATACAGGCCGACGCAAGCAGCCTTGGTCTAGGCGCAGTTCTCGTTCAGAGAAAGGAAGGACAAGAAGTTATAGCGTACGCCGGCCGTTCGCTGTCGAAAGCCGAAGCGAGTGATTCGACGACCGAGAAAGAGTGCCACGCGATCATTTGGGCAACTTCAAAGTTCCGTCCGTGTATATACGGTTGACCCTTCAAGGTGGTAAGCGACCACCACGTTTCTTGTTAGCTGGCAAGTTTGAAAGACCCTCCGGCCACTTTGTCCGATGGAGCCTACGTCTTCAAGAATTTGATGTGACAGTAGTAAACACGTCTGGCCGCAAGCATTCTGACGCAGGCTGCTCATCCCGAGGTCCCTTCAACGCTCCCCCAAAACAAGATCACGGTAACGCCTTTTTTGGGACCGGTAAGCGCCAGCAGTTTCGCAGAACAGCAGCGATCAGACCCTGCGCTGTACCTAACCGATTATTTTAAACGAAAGTCACCGCTTCCTCTCCCGCTGTGGTCAAGCGTCCGCTGGCATCCTTCACGTTGCAAAGTAACGTCCTTGTGAAAAACGTTGCATCGAACAGGATCGCACACCTTGTTGTGCCTGCAAACTTGAGAGAGAAAATGCTACAGGCGTTCCACGATGAGTCAATGACAGGACATCTCGGCCTTGCACGCACGTTGCACCGAATCCGGAAAAAGTATTATTGGCCACGGTTTGCTGCCAACGTCATCCTATACGTCAAAACGTGCCGTGAGTGCCAGCGACAAAAGACACCCCAGATGAGACCTGCTGGTCTATTGAACGCGATACCCCCCCATCTAAGCTCTTTAAACAAATAGGCATGGACCTTCTCGCACCCTTCCTTACTTCATCGACGGGAAACAAGTGGACGATCGTGGCCACTGACAATATGACCAATTACGTTGAAGCAAGAGCTCTGATTAACGGTTCCTCAGCGGAAGTTGCCAAGTTTTTCGTCAGCCAAATTCTCCTCCGATAGGGCGCCCGAGAAGTGCTCATCACGAACAGGGGAGCAGCATTTACGGCTAAGCTCACTCCAGCCATCTTAAGTACAGCCAGACAAACCGCCAGTGGACGACCGTCTACCACCCGCAGAAAGACTTAGAGAATGTCGGAATAAAACTATCGCGGACATGCTCGCCATGTACACCGACGCCGAACACAAGACCTGGGACGCCATCCTGCGTACGTGATCTTCGTGTATAACACGGCAGTCCAGGAGACAACCAATGCAACCTCGGTGAACCTTATGTACGACAGGGAGGCCACAACTCTCGACGCGATGCTGCCGCACTTGACGGAAGACAACCTCGATGTCACCGCCTACCTGAAGCGTGCAGAGCAAGCCCGGCGACTCACCTGGCTGAGCATCAAAGAGCTGCAATGCACCGACGCTGGACGATACAACATGTGAAGACGCGACACAAAGTGCGAGCCAGGAAACGCAGTCGAGAATGGACGCCGATTCCCGTCGTGGACTAAGTGAAACGTTGTTACGTCGATACTTTGGGCGCAGAAAATCCTTCGCCGCGTCAGACAACTGGACTATAAAGTCATTCCCGACGGTACGACAGCATCACAACGGCGACAAGCGCACCCAGAAATCGTACAGGTTGTACGTCTGAAACCGTATTACACGCGTTAGATAATCCGTGATGTTTAAACTTTCTTATGTTTACGTTTACCTTTGTTTATTTTAAGACACCGAGGCGATGTTTTTTAAGGGAGGAGTAATGCCGCAAACAACTCGAATCTTTATTTGTTCTTTTTTTCGACAGCTACTGGCACGCGGCCTTATCACTCTAATTCGAGCACGCTGATGAATTCTGTATTGTTTGTTCATACTCGCTGTTACGAGACGCAGCTTTATCAGTGTCTTCGTCGCACAAGATGTGCCGAGATGTATCTAGAAGATTCCGGCTACTGCCGTATGACTCTGCAATGTTCCAGGTTGTGGTAGTCCCCATTTGGGGCTATATCTAGAGGTTTCCTCGCAGCCTTTAAATTGAGCGCTGATGCCTGGAACGGGCATCTTAGTAGGACGACCAACGAGCACGATTACCGTTGTCGCCACCGCCGATTCGCTTAGTTCTTTTGCAGGTGCAAGTCAGTCCAATAAAGGTTTTCATTCAAGTTCAACACCAGTGTCTTTGTTTCTGGCAAACGGGCCTCTCACCACTAAGAGGCAATATGCCTACATTTTTATACGGTATATTTGGTCTCATCGTTTCTAAAGCATGAGTTTGTTTTATTTCACTGCAAATCGAATACTGTACTCAGGGGATCCCCTTCTGAGGTGTCATTCGGCGCCTTTCAATGCCCGTGCACTCCGGTCTGCTGGACAAAAAGCTCGAAACCCCGCTCTAGCACTGCAAGACACTCCATCAACAGGCCAGGGAGTCCCAGGAATTGTTCCTGCTTGGCATCGATACCACGGCGCTCTGACTTTCCAAGACGAGTACCCACCTGCAGAAGAAATTTATAACCTTAATAACCTTGCTGTGAGTGACAGCGAGCGCATCATGGACTGTGTCGCTATCGATCTATACGGGACTTCAATCTTTTTGTTGTGCTTTGCTTCAAGGTTCGTTTACAATTTTTATTTTTTTTTCGTACTCGTTTTATTTTTATGCTATTCTTTTATTACTCCTTGATACTTGTATGCTTTCTCATTAGGCCCAATGGAATTTTTAAATGAAGGATGATTCACATTTTATCGAAAACTAGCTTGATTAATTTTATTGCGCACCCAATTGCCTTGTGATGTGAATGGTGGCACCTTCAATGACACGTAGTCTTGTACCACCTTTCCTTTCCTTCAAACCTATAGTCAAGTATACTAAGCTGTTGGCTGGGATCTCTGCCACTTTCTTTCAACTATGCACAAGTAGATTTCCACCAAACAGAATTCGGAACACAAGATTTGGTTACCGCTCTAGATATGCATTTTCAGATATTTTTTACCAAAGTCAATTAATTATTTATACTGCTGAGCGCATTCCGGTGACACAATTGGGCATCAGTGACAAATTTTAAAAAGTTTCAATGCAAAAAAAAATGAAATGCAACGTTCTGGTCAATCCCGGCTACACTGCGGTAGCGAATAGGTGAGTACAGCAAAAACTTGGCTGTTTTTTGAACCACTTTATAAACCTAAAGTTAAATCGCGAATTCTACTGGTGCTGCTGGGTGTGGTAACAGAACTGTACGTGGTTACAGATGTCATCGGCACAAAGGAATTGTACTGTTTTCTGTCGTCGAGACGAGATTATAATGCGGAATATTGGGGGATCGTCGAGGCCATGTCTGAGTGCCAAGGGAAGACATCGCTCCGATAGCAACGAAAAGCATTTCAGCCAAGATTTAGTCAAGGACTAATTTCCTGAGGTTCTATCCAGATTTGATTGTAACTATATCAAGACATTCCGAAGAATTGCCATTTTTTATAGGACCGCTACTCTTACTCATCAGGCACCATTTCCTGCTATAACGACCATGGGCGTAGCTAGGGAGTGTTTGAGCGGCAGAATACCTCATGAAATTTTGTAAGCTTCCTTGTGCGTGCCTCTTCTCGCCTTGTTTCACTTTTGTTTCGACTAGCGGTGTATAATAACCGCTGAAATATATTTCTGGCTACGCCATTGATCACAAATTTCTCGTCCACCTCCTTACATCTTTCTCTTATCCTTTTCTCTTATTGCCATCTGAAAGACTGTCCGAATACTTTTTATCACCTTCATATTATGTGTTATCACATTTATATTCACGCACACCCAACGAGGTTTAACCGTATTCTTCAAGCGTATGGCTCCTGCGTGCCTGTGGTTTCCGTGCTCGCTTCACAAAATACACTTGGGTTCAAATATGCCATCGCAGATCTTTTCTGCTATTTTTGCCGCATTTAACTTATGAGGACCTCGGGCACAAGGCTACGCTGAAATCGCTGCATGTGGCCAATAATTATATCTCCATACATGCTTTGAACCAAAATCGCGGGTTCGAGGATATCTTGCGTGACATCAGTGATAACGGCACCATTGGCGAGCTAGCTGCAGTTGCACGCAAACGCCTCCACAACAGCTGGAGCTTTTGCACCAGAGCAGCAGCGTGCACCTAGAGGCAGGGTACTCCAATCGAGGCCTGACTCACAAGTGCAATAACGCATAGATTTCACCACGTTTACTCGAAATATTTCTTAAAATAAACGCTTTTTTTTCAGTTCTCACTGAATACGCGCTCGATTAATTAATTTACGGTGGATATCAATTTCCGAAATCGGCCTTGACGCCTTCTAACCCAAGAAGGAGTCAAGAAGCAGCGAACACATCTTATATGTACAAAGCACTGCAGCAGTGCGCCAAAAATTCAAGAGGTCCGCGCTGCTTGATAGTAATACCAATATACCAGTGGTTTTCCAAAAACAAATAACATTGCCTTCTAGGAGAAATAAATAAATTTGAGATTGCCTTTGCCATGCGTTGGGGTTTTCAATTGCCGGCGAAGGATCCTCTGTGCAGCCATCACTTCTTCCCCTGTGAGAGTGGCGACATGCCTTCGCACACAGAATTCAGAGAGCACAAATGCCTTGGGCACGCGGCGACGTATTCTGGCTGTGGCCATTTGTTGAACGCTCTTGATGCGCTTTCATTCAAATCGGGTTCTTTCGGTCTTTTCTTTTTCTTGGCTCCACTTGGTTGCTTTTATATTGTACCTTTTTTTTTCAATGGCAGCCTTGTCACATGCTGAAATTATTCCCATAGAAAAAAGGTTTACTGTTTTAATTTAGAGCGTATGAAGATTAGGGTTAATTTATACAAGAAAACAAAGTATTGGCTTCCGATTTGCCTCGGGGGCTACGTCTTCCGATGCACATATTGTTTTACTAGCTCTATTTAAGAATATGATTCCTTAATGTTCCCTTTTTCAACCTTGTCCTCCAATTTCTGCGAATCATTTGTCGTTATGCAGCAAACGCCTAACTTTTTATATCGCACTGAGTTAATGTTTCACTTATACTGCTCAAGGTTTTTTTATCACAGGAGAATACCTTCTCTTCAACTATTCAAAAACAATGCCAATACTCGCGAGAAACATTGATCTGGAACCAAAAGTCCTTCCGGAGGTCAACAAGCTTGTGGCGCTTGACGCCAGTGCTCCCTTCATCCTTGGCAAATTAGCAGCAGAACACAAGATACCGCTATGGGCTGTAAGAAAATCAGTTTGTGAAGAGCACGCAGGAGGAATGACCTCAAATCAGTAATTTATTCCATATTTTCTGACAGTGCAGAAGATAATTGCAAAAACGGCTTTTGCATACATTGTTCGCTGTTCTCACATTACCTACCACTGTGAGAAATGGAGGAAGATTTGGGAATATAAAGGAAAAGAGAGAGCGAAACACGATGAACAGCAACTTGCAACTGAAAGAAGTGGAATCGAAACTACGTGCTGGAGGAAGTAAATGCAACGTACAGTTATCAAACGCACAATATTGGAAGTCATCCAGATAAGTAAAAGGAATGAGGCCACCGCCTTTAGAGAGTATTATTTTCGCTATCTTGTCAACTTCTGTCTTTTTTTTCTCTTCATCTCTATTTGTGCCCTGTGCCGCTTTTAGAGGACATATTCTGAATTGAAATCTTTATCTGCTTTAAGGTAACCCGCATTCTGTGTCCATCTCCCCTTTTGTTTCACTGCAAAGCGTCCTTTGATATTAATCGTCTACTAACCAATTCAACGTTTCGCACTGCTTAAGAGAGCGGAAGCGTCCTGTGCGCAATGTCGGGTAAAAGAAGCACGTTTCCTCTTTTATTTTGTAAATCTTGAGGTCTTCCTTCGGCGTTTACAAATGTAAGATGAACGAAGTGTAGTGAACAAGAAAAGATAAAAGGGCAAAATCACGAAAAGCTATACCAGAAAGGTGCCCCGGAAATTCCGGATGCCTGTAACGTGCCAAAGTGCGCGAATAGTGTTGACAGACTTCTGCAGTTTCGGAAATATTACAGTGCTAGCCATGCACGCACACCTAAAAATTTGAGTGCAAAAAGAGCAAACCTAAATACAGACTAGAACATTCAGGAGACCAAAACGTCAGTGTTTTCGTTAAAGATTTGATGGTCTTAAAAACTTTAGCTGCTTTATTCAAACATAATTCTTTAAATACCAAAATTACGGGTAGTGAGCATAATAATAGAAAGCAGAGGATTCATTAAATATCTAAGCTACATTTATATCAGTCTTCCCATATTGGATGTCGGCTATGAGACAGACTGGTCTGTAGGCCTCCGTCCATTGCAGTGGTCTGCAACATAAAGGTAAATTGCATCTACTTGCTTAGCGCTGCCACTCAACTGTTATTCGACACATCGCACACATACGTGTCCGAAGAAAACTACGCAAACAGTTCAATCTGCGTCTGGATGGCGTCGATTCTAGGTTTAGCGATTACTGAACGCGAACAAACGCGTCTTGCGAATTTACAGTTGCTATGTTGTGTTCCTCAAAGCCAGACTTTAGAGAGGGTAAATTAAAAACCTAAAAGCGGTCAGAAAACGTTGGAGAAAGCGCCTCAATTCATACCATTGCTTTCAGAGGTCAGCGATTCGTTCTATACTGCCCTACAACTACAATATGACTCGAACGGTATCCTTTTTGTAACGCCTGTACCAGCCACCTGAGGAAGCACCCAAAACTTCAGAAGATAACGTAATCAAGGTCCTTCAGCAACGTTTCAAGATCCTTCTTTAGTGCAGGAGCGTCAAGGTTTCATCGCCAGTGCCATTCTTGTCCATCGCTCAAGCCGAATAATAGCACAATCTGGTGCTCAGACCTCTTAGCGTTAGTACTTGGCAAATGTATCTTCGGCCCAACCTCATGAAACGAAATACGGTCCAGCAAGGGACATTACCGCAGGAAGTAGGTTCTTATTTGAGTTAGCAGTGGGCCAGTCCCTTACGGAAATCCCATATCTGCTTCAGATACGGAACATATGCTGCCAGATACAAATATATAAGGCAGCAAATAAGACCTTATCTGGACCAGATAAGATCATATATGTGCAAAATGTTGCCCTTATATGGCTCAGATTTGGCCATATCATGCAACATATAATCCATATCTTAACGGGTAATGGAACCTTATATGGCTTGATCAGGGGCATATATGGTATCCTCGCGACCTTATATGGCCTAATAAAGGGCATATACGGCATCGCCATGACCTTATATAGACAGAGCAGGGCCATATGCCTGGTGTCAACAGGACTTTATATAACCTCATAGGGGCCTTAATTATGCAGGCGCCATAGTGATTGTATATTAGCACTATATGGCCTTCGTCTACCTTCTGAAAATATCCAATATTGGCATCATGTGGTCGAGCTTCAATTTTTCTACACTCAGCATGGACTGCCTGCTTAGTGTTAATTGTATCCCATATTGGTTTCACCGCGCTAACACATTGAACGACAGAAAAGACAAACACCACGGAGCGCGAACTAACAACTGGTTTTAATGGGTGAAACGGAAGTCATTTTATACACAAAACGTGGTCGTCATCAAACAAACATAAGCAACGAGGACACATGAGGAAACAATCATCGCAGGTAACAAAGGCATACAGCTAGACACACTCATCGCGATAATCTAAGCAAATCAACTTCTTTCGCAGACAACGACAGTGATACGTTGCTGATACACATATCGGCCCCGACAGATTTTATTTCAAACGCTTCTGTGATCTCTCTTTCGGTTTTATTATCAGAATGCGAAATAACAGCGGTTTTTTCAAATTGAGGCTTACATTTGCAGTGCTGGCAATGCGTAGCCAGCTTCCCTGGATGCGCGATTGATTTGCAATTGTTAGCATGCTCATTTAGCCTTTTGTTTATGCACCGACCCGTTTGGCCGACATACTTCAGTCCGCATGAGAGGGGGATGGAATAAACCACGCCTGTATCGCATTCGTCGTGTTTCCTCTCATGGTTGGTGGTGCAACGTAGTTTGGGTGTTTCATCGAGTCTGTTTATTTTTGCGCACAACCACGATAGCTTTTTGGGTGCCGTGAACACCACAGGAACTTCGTGCCTGCCTGCAATCTTTTTTAGACCGTGCGATACTCCGTGTACATACGGGATGACAGTCGGACGCGTGATCTTCTTGGAACCGTCAGGGTCATTTTTTTCCTTATTTTTTGCGGTCAATGTTTTTAGGATTTTTTCTGAAATCGATCAGAAATCAAACGGGTCGGTGCATAAACAAAAGGCTAAATGAGCATGCTAACAATTGCAAATCAATCGCGCATCCAGGGAAGCTGGCTACGCATTGCCAGCACTGCAAATGTAAGCCTCAATTTAAAAAAACCGCTGTTATTTCGCATTCTGATAATAAAACCGAAAGAGAGATCACAGAAGCGTTTGAAATAAAATCTGTCGGGGCCGATATGTGTATCAGGAACGCATCACTGTCGTTGTCTGCGAAAGAAGTTGATTTGCTTAGATTATCGCGATGAGTGTGTCTAGCTGTATGCCTTTGTTACCTGCGATGATTGTTTCCACATGTGTCCTCGTTGCTTATGTTTGTTTGATGACGACCACGTTTTGTGTATAAAATGACTTCCGTTTCACCCATTAAAACCAGTTGTTAGTTCGCGCTCCGTGGTGTTTGTCTTTTCTGTCGTTCAATGTGTTAGCGCGGTGAAACCAATATGAATAACCAACTAGGCCCAATTCTCGCCATTTTAGCATTAATTGTATCCCATTTAGAAAATAGCTACCACTCCTAATATTTAAAATATTCTGCAGATTTCGCTGCACTATAATTATTACACCATGTGCTCCTTAATCCAGGAGGGGGCTGGGTTATGGCTACATGCCCCTCTTTCCGCCTACTAACTCACATTTTCATTTAAAATGCGGCGGCAGTCCGGTGAACAAAAGCATGGTCAGTTAAGTTGAGCGATTCAAAATATCAAGAAAATGATGGCAGTTCTGTATACGGCCCCCTGCGTGCTGTCTAGACGGTGACTCACCCTCAGAGACAGCTGGCGGTTGCTGCATCGAGGGCCGCACAGGCTAGACAGTGACTCCTCCTCTCCCGCGTTCCCCTCTTCCCTCTCAGACAGCCGCAGCCCCTGCATCGCGGGCTCACATTTCATCTCTCCTCCTCGCTGCCACGCTCTATACCGCGTAGGCCGCGAGCTCTTCGTTTTTTGTGTGCTTGCTTCTTTCCCCTCCCCCTTTCAACTCCGTGCGCCTAAGCACTTGGTGTCTCGTTCCTTTTCGGTGGCAGACATCGGAGTTCGGTGCGGTTGGCGGGCGTGCCGCATCTTGTGTATGCTGGTGTGTGTTGTGCCAGCGCCTGCTCGTTTTAGCTGTGTGCATGTAACAAATATGCGACAGCAAACCTACAAGAGCTTCAGTCTGACCGTCGGCACAGAGAAAATTACCGTGTCCCACTGCGGGTGGAAGCTGCCTCCCCAGCCTTTGCAGCGAACCTGATGGTCGATTAAGCTTTTCGGGGCTTCTGCCCTGGGTGGCCCGGCCAAATCTTCACCATTGTGTCGGATCACACCCTCATCGTGCCGCCTCATCTTCACGCCCGATCACCAAAACCGTGAGCGTGAGACTTCTTGTCGAGAACTAGCACTTGCCAGCCTCAGTATATTGTTGACTTTATTATTTTGATGGAAAATTAATTTTCCAATCAGTAAATTGGATGGTAATTGCCAGTATGTGATATTTTTCCGTACATTTCGTTGCAAATTTGTCTTTCGCTGCAGCAATTTTGACAAATTTCAGTGAATGGATAGGGTCCTTCGTTGTTTATTATTATTATTATTATTATTATTATTATTATTATTATTATTATTATTATTATTATTATTATTATTTGCACTATCTAAGTAGCTTCATGCTTGATTTGATTTAGGGGCAGAGCTTTCGCTGTCATAACGAATGCCATCGGACATACTTTTTTCTTTGTTTTCTCTCTTAATTTCAAAAGCAACCACGAGTTAGGCGCTTTCGCATATTGTGCACTGCAATCTCTGCTTAAGGTAAAACCAGTACTTCCTGACAGCCTATATGTACTTTGCTAAGGTTTAGGTATTATCAGCAGTCCCAGCAGTGGTGTGTTTTATCGCTCTACGGTTTAGCGGTACCTTTTCCGGGTATCGACAAACCTTTAAATTCTATTTTAATAGTCTAGTTCGATTAATAGCCGTTTATTTTATTTAGCTTCCCAAATAAACCAGCTCAAACTAAAAGCATTTACTGGTTAAAGCTCTGTGTGTAAAAGAGTAGAATAAAAATGTGATATCTAATTTAATAGGTTAATGTCTTTTACTTAGGCTTCTCGTGTAGACATTAGTCTGTAAAAATATCTCATTAGTTTGTTATAGTATCGCGCGTAAATGAGTATAGAATATCTCAATATTTACTAACGGATTAGCATGTCTGTGACCCTAGGTATACATACGTAATTCAGGCCCGTCTTTGGGCGATTCCATATAGGCAGGGAAAAAAGAAAACCTCTGGTTTCAAAGCTACTTTCCTGTAAGGTTTGAAATAAAAGGGGAAATTCAGGTTTCCCTTGGCAAACGTGATTGAGCCTGCGTTTACCTGGAATACTCAAATTGTCTTGTGTGTGTTGTAATAAAGTGTTATGTTGATATGCAGATATATAGATCTATAGTTCAAAGCCTACATGCCATGCGGGTTAGATCTTTAAATCAGGAATTGGGTAGATAAGGCATATCTGACCAGATATGCCTTATCTGGTACTCGAAATCAGGAATTGGGCAGATATGCCTTATCTGGCCTAGATCTGTCCTAATATACCATATCTGCCCAATTCCTGATATACCTAATCTGGATTTTTTTTAAAAGTTCTGATATGGCATTTCCGTAAGGGGTGCTTTGGGCGCCCGTGTCTTTGTCGGAAGGGAGTTTGTTCAAAACCCAAACCGGACACTAACCGGTAAGAATATATACAAGAGCTTCTACGAGTGATGCTCAGGTTTCTTCACGAGGATGCGCTTGACAGAGGCAGTGTAAAGCTCACGGAGCCTCTTGGGACAAAGGCCATCACCGAACAATCTATCAAACTTCTAAAACATAACCTCTACCACCGCAGTTCGAACCCAAGGGAAGCCACGATCCGCTGTCAGTGGGTGAGCGCTTAAGCGCCATCGTCTCTTCTGTTCAATGAAGACAAGAAGCCCTTCTGTTCTTGAGCGCACAAGTATGCAGTGGTGGCAATTTTGCTCACCTGCAGTGTCTCCGCGAAGCGTCCTGCCCACTCGAGAGGCGTTGGCACCGTGCCTTTCTTTCAGCAGAGCGCCGGGCCGCCGCGCGCATAGTATCCGCTTGGCATAGGAATATGTTAAATACGATACTCTGTACTGGCGCTGCTCACCGGTTTTATAACGGGCACATTTTTTCCGGCCTGTTTCTCTCCTCGTGTGCGTTGAAAAACTGCGTAAAATAGGCTTTGGTCCACTCACCAAAAACTCGACGTTTAATCTTTACTCGAGTGGGAAAAATCACCTCTGCACGGTGGAGCCTCCTGCGGCCGTTTTACAGAGAAAAGTGTCACATTACTGGTTTGTTTGATTTACGGAGTGATAGGCTATGAAAGATGCCGTAGTGGAGGGCTTCAAAATTTTCGACTGCCTGAGGTTCGCTAACGTGCACTGAAATAGCACAACACACTGGCGTCTTGCTTTTCGCCGCCATCGAAAAGCATCCATCGCGGCCGGGAGTCGATCCTGGGGACAGGGTTCAAGCGCGATAACCAGTGCACCACAGCGAAGGGGCGGCACATTATTGGTGAATTCATGCAGTGCTGAATTTTAACATTGAAATAAACCGATTTCACGCGCAAGTGTGTGTTCATTCCTTTCCAGGAAGCGGAAACCGCACGCTTTTGCATGTCTTTCAGATGCATTGATTTACAGCTGAGGCACCAGCGTTTTATTTTCTCATAGTTCCCCAAGATATTCACTCTTTGCTTACATGCACGAAATGTGACAAGAGAAAACTAGAATATTACACTGAAAAGCACTCGCTCGAAAGAGAATGATTGGTCAAAAAAAGAAAACCAGTGACAGTATATAGGCGACACTAGACCAAAGAGAATGGTAACGAAAATCTTCCTCGCCATCATCTTTCTGCGCTTTTTTTTAAATATTACATGCAAAGTATATAAATTATGACTAGACTGATGCAAACCCGGCTTCATGGTATAGAGCTAAGAGGATACCGACTGCAGCTTTTGCAATCATTTTACGCGCCTTCATCAGACTTTACGGCCAATAAAACATGTACGGGCAGATTGCGTAACCCCTCAGCCTTGAAACATTTACTGTGCCGACTTGCACAGATCCACTGTGACAAGAAGCAAAACCGCTAGCATAATCTAGGGATACTTTGTGGGCAGGTTGTGCGCCCTGCTTTTGAAGAGTTCCTTATAGGCTTCGCGAAATATTCTCACGGTGCATAAAGTGATCAGATATATGAAGCTACCGTGCAAAACCCAAGTGCGTCCAGGATAACCTACGCGACGCGCCCATGTTGGCACCTGTCGGAGCGCAAAACTCCCACGTCGGAGAGCAGAGGTGGGGGCTTAAAGAAACAGCTTGAGAAATTGGCCTATTGAGTTATTTATCAGCTACGTGGTGCATTTGGGGGCTATCATAGTATCTACCTCCGCTTGTAGGAGCGAGGAAGGAAACGCCGCAAGTTGGTTCTCATCGAAAGATCCCAGAAGCTCACCACCATGCATTGAAGAGGCTCTATTGCAGAGAAAATAATGCGTAACCTGAGCACAGTTGCCGGGAGAACTTTCTTTCAGTCGGCTGCTGTGAAAGTGTGAGATACTTCAAAATGACAACCAAGAAGAATGGCAGAAAAGCAAGCAGCAAAAAAGTGCTTTCTAGTTTGCTGGGATTCACACAAATTCCCTGCCCCAATGGTAACTGCAGCGCATAATTATCACGTGAGGTACGCTCGCTGTTAGACAGGTTAGTGGCGGAGAGGGAACACTGGCTGCCCCCAATCCTCCTCGTCTCCCGCAGAGATGCTGCCGCGGGTTTCCCTCTTTCCTCCCGGCGTAACCAGCAGACCTTCTCTCTCCGCTCCGCAACGAAACGAACGCCTTTCGCAACTCTTTCGGGATCTTAGGAGGTTGGGTGTGGACGCGCATGGTTCTGTTTTCTGCCGGAGAGGCCACCGCTGTCACCGAGTCGCCTGGTGACCGTAAGCACTTAGCGCAATAGGCCGCGAGTGCGAAGCCACGCCAGGTGAGCAGAAAACTTATCTCCCCTCCTTGCGTGTGCTTCCCCTTTTGGCGGGCTTTTATTTCACCCCCGTACGCGAGCGAGACGTTCGCTCGCTACGGTGGCTGTAATTAAGTGCTGTTTATTTGCCGTGTGTAATTACTCGGACAGATTGAAGCTCGCTTGTTTTATTGCACAGCTCGTGTTTGTCTCCTCTCGCCCGAACTCGCCGCAGTGGCGACGTGTCGAACCGCAGGCTGGAGGTCACAGCTCAGTCAGGGCTGGCACGCCGGGCCAGAAGGCGACTGCTGCGTCTAGCTCCACGTGGCGCATTATTTTGAGAATAATCCACATATGCGTAGACTCGCTTTAGCGATGAAAAGCGTGCGTTTTGCGCAGCTTTGGGAAGAGAATGTCTGATATGAGTACAGCTAACTGGCTGCGCCGTATCTACGATTATAACAACTTTCGCTGAATAATGCGCCCTTAGGACAACAGCTTTGTACGCTTAACTACCTTCCTTTCTAGTGTAATGAACTGACCCTTATGAGCTTCTGGAGGTGGACCTCCTGATTGGTGCCGGTAATTATCCGGCGTCGTCTTTTGCAGATAGCTCATACGATGCGATATGTCTGCCTCCAACGAGCTCAATGCGGCTCTCAGCTGTTCGTTGCACTTCAGCAGCGGCTTCTTTGAGGAATACAGCGCGGCCATGTGTTGTCCTTCACCAGGAACCCCAGCATCATTTGTAGGAGTTTTTTGGATCGATAGGTCGGACTCAAACTTGAGAGTTGCTGTCATGACACTTGCAGATCGGCCTCAAGATCTGGGATGCGACTGCTATGATTTTAACAGTGGGGGGCGAAACCTGGAAACATCTGCAGTGAGGCTGATCTTCGTCTGCTCGAGCTGCAGGATTGTGGCCCTCGGAGCTTTGGTGTGAGTCTGTAGCTTTGTAGTGACAACCTCGAGCTCATCCTGAGCTTGATCTGACTCATACTGCAACTTGACATTGGCGTCTTGCAGCTCGACCAAGAGGAGCAGCTCCAAGCAACTGATGCGGCTGACCGGTGACAGACAGGAGGACACCAAAGAGCTGATGAGAACGGTAGTTGTTTTCCAATGGGAAGAATAAAATATGGCTTTGATTTAGCTTTCGTTAAACCACGTATGTCGCGATAGCTTCACGCGGCTACGCCAGGTAAAGCATTGAGTTTTATACGGTTATACTTGGTAAAGCTTTTATTGCAAGGCAATGTCACAAGCGAGAGTGTTACTAACACTACAAACGACCCCACAAATTGCTCTGGCCAGTTGTGCTCCGTGCCTTCTTATATACTCAGGACCTGACGTCAGTGCTTACAGTGCACCGTGTCACGTCTGGCACACAACGGCCCCGCAACGTAACATACCTCTCCCACACTCTCACTTTGACCTTGCCCTTTTACCTTAACATTTGACCTTGATCTTGACTTATTCAGTACCTGGAATACACACGGCAATCTGGAAAGCACATGAAAAACGCGGCGAAACCCGGCTTTACCTAGCGTAGTGAAGCTATCGCTTCAAGATATATAAGTGTGGACAACATAAACCACTGTCTTTCACTGCATCGTCGGACATCATACAAATGCCTACATGGCAGTAGAACGTTTTTTTTTTCAGTAGCTGATTTAATTTTAAATTCACTTCATCTGATACAAAGGCCCCAATCGCCGACATGGTAGCAAGGTAGACAAAGTTTTCGGCAAGTATTAACTCTACCTCTACCAATGAACAATTTCGCTTTGTCCGCACATTGTAATTCTTAAAGAGGACCAATCAAAGCTAAATTAATTACAGAATGTACTAATAAGTTTACGGCTAACGTTCTCGAACATCACCGTAATGCAATGGTAACATTATAATGCTGCAAGAAAATGTTGTCAATTTATTGATGGGAATTGTCTTGCCTCTAGGTTTGAAACTTTTAACCTGCACCTGCATTCAACATTTCGAACCAAGACATTTTCAGAAATCAAGGAAAAAAATTACATGCGCTACAAAAAGGCAGATATACAGCCGGTTGTGGTTAAATGATAAAATAAAGAGAGCGGTATAAAAGGCTTTTAATGGAAAAATTGTATTGTTATGGAGAACAAGCCGGTAAAGCTATAGGCCTTGTTTTGAACCTCAGCAAAAAGTTTGGAAAAATGTTATTAAAGCGTTTTCAGACGTAATTTGTTCACCTCTAGCACAACTAATACCCACATACCCTGTATCCGCAAGCTTGTATCTTTCTTAATTTTACTCAAGCAAAACTATAAATTGCTTCTATTTTACACTCTGATTTATTGGAGAGTGGAGGAAGCATTACAGAAGTAAAATTTTCCTAAGCATTGGAAGCCTAAGCAATTTCTACAAATGTATTCATAAATAAATCATGATATTTCTCACTGCAATGTTTTTCACAAGCAGAACCTAGCAGTTATTTGGTGCAGATTAATTACACAGTGCGACCGAAGGAAAAACTAAAAGTAAAGCTTTGCTACGGATCAGAAGCTTTCACCACCGTCATCAACACGTACATAACGATAGCTTACGCTTACAATTAGGAGCTGTCCCAGAAAGCTACAGTTGTCCGGGTCAGGATGAAATATTTCGGCATTGCGCAGCGCTTGCGGAACATGTATAGGTTTTATGTTGCAGTAAGGCTCCACATAGGATGGCCGTAATGAGCAATTACTCCCTTCTTGTAAATCTGGTAATTTCTAAGACTTTCCTATTATATCAAACAAATATGATTAACACCTCGAGTTTCTTTAAATTCAGTAGTACTTGCGAGCGGGCTAGTTGGCTATACGACTCCGACGATCTCTGGCGCTGCATGGTTATACACAAACACAACACGCACACACACACACACACAAGAGAATTAAACCAAGACGTTCACACCGATGATGCGCTCGCTACCAACTGCCTGTTTTTGTGATACGAAGAAGAAGAATGCATCACAAAAAACGTGGGGTTACAATGAGAAGAAGTAGTAAACAAAAGATTCAGAAAAAATGCGAAGAAATTCAGAATGAAAAAGTTAAATGAAAATAAAACGAAAATAGTGACAAATTGCGTCTAACTTCTTGTCACATTGACCGAACGGAGAACTATCACCACCCTGCTGTTGAGCGCCACCTGTGGCGCTCATTATTTTAACTGTGGTAAAAATATGATAGAGCAGACTACGTATCATGTTCCCCATCGCGCCACGTGGACTAATAAGCGAGATCTGCAATTGGCATAACGGCCTTCCCCATTTTTTTCAATATTATTCCTTTTGGTCTCACGGCGGAACCAATTCAGCAGTCATTTTTCGTCCGCACAGCATAGAACTGAAATGGCCTGCCCAGAGAAGTGGCCGATCATCGACCTGATATCATTCAAGCGGCTGACCGAAAACATTTTACTCTAATTTTCATTCCACTTTAGTAAAACGGCAGTTTGGGCGCGTTGGTTAAGCATTTTCACGTGGTGGTGACCAGGTCGATGACAAAAATGAAGGGTCGATGATTGCACTGAGAAAACTCTTTATTGGGCTGACTGGCGCCCGCAAAAGAACTAAGCAACTCGGCGGCGGCGATAGCAACAAACGTGCTCGTCGATCGTCGAACAAAGAATGCTCGTCACACTCGGCAACGCTCAATTTAAAGGCTGCACAGAACAATCTAGATAACGTCGCAAACAGCTACCAGCACGGGCTGGAACATTGTGGAAAGACACACGAGATAGATCTCGGTGCATCTTGCGCTACAACGAAACCGATAAAGGTGTGACTCGCGACATCGAGCTATAAAAAACAAAGATTACGGAACTGATACGCGATCCAGAATCAGAGTAATAAGCCTGTATGCCGGCGGCTGTTGAAAAACAACCAATACAGTTTTGAAGGTTTCGCGGCATTACTCCCCCCTTAAAAAAAAAGCATCGCCTCGATGTTCCAAAACAAAGCAACTTAAACATAAACACTGCAAAGTTTAAACGCTACAGATTCTTTAACGCGCGTAATATGGCTTCAGTCGTACAACATGTACAATTTCTAGGCGTGCGCGTTGCCGTTCTGAGGCTGACGTTCCGTCGGGAATGACTTCATAGTCCAGTGGTCCGACGCGGCGAATGATTTTGTACGGCCCAAAGTATCGACGCAACAACTTTTCACTTAATCCGCGACGGCGAATTGGTGTCCAAACCCACACTTGGTCTCCTGGATTGTACTCTGCGTGGCGTCGTAGTAAGTTGTATCGTCGGCTGTCTGTGCGCTGTTGGTCTTTAATACGTAGCCGTGCGAGTCGTCGGGCTTCCTCTGCACGCTGCAGGTAGGCCGCGACGTCAAGGTTGTCCTCGTTGGTTACGTGCGGCAGCATTGCGTCGAGCGTCGTCGTGGGCTCCCTGCCGTACACAGGCTTAAACGTGTTCGCTCTGGTCGTCTCCTGGACTGCCGTGTTATACGCGAAGATCACGTACGGCAAGATGGCATCCCAGGTCTTATGTTCAGCGTCGACGTACATAGCGATCATGTCCGCGATCGGTTTGTTCGGCGCTCCGTAAGGCCATTGGTCTGGGGATAGTACGCAGTTGTTCGTCGTTGGCTTGTGTGACTGTATTCCAGGATGGCTTGTGTCAACTCTGCCGTAAACGCCGTTCCCCTGTCCGTGATAAGCACTTCTGGGGCGCCGTGTCGCAAGAGAATTTGTTCGACAAAATTTTGGCGACTTCTGCCGCGGTACCATTGGGTAGTGCTTTTGCTTCGGCGTAACTGGTAAGGCAGTCAGTGGCCACGATGATCCACTTGTTACCCATAGACAAAGATGGAAAGGGGCCAAGGAGATCCATCCCAATTCGTTGAAAGGGCATGAATGGGGGCGGAATCGGGTTTAGTAGTCCTACTGCTGTGATCGGCAGCGTCTTGCGTCGTTGACACTCACGACACGTCTTCACGTAGTGGCCAACTTCGGCAGGTAGTCGCGTCCAGTACTACTTCTGGATTCGATGCAACGTGCGCGCAAATCCGAGGTGGCCTGCTGTGGGCTCATCGTGCAACGCCTGCAGAATTTCTTGCCGGAGGGTTTGAGGCACTACGAGAAGCTGCGCGGTCTTGTTGGGTGCGAAGTTCTTCACGAGGAGGCCATTGCTTAACGTGAACGATGATAAATGTCGCCTGAACACACCAGGAGGGGAAGCGGTCTTTCTTTCCAAGTAATTGGCTAGCGCTTTCAGCTCAGGGTCTGATCGCTGTTGTTCTGCGAAACTGCTGGCGCTTACCGGTCCCAAAAAGGCGTCGTCGTCATCGTCCTTCGGGGGAGCGTCGACGGGAGCGCGGGATAAGCAGTCTGCGTCGGAATGATTACGGCCCCTTGAATTGCCGGCCGTATAGGTATGGACGAAACTCAGAAGTGGCCCAGATGATTGCAAGGCACTCCTTCTCGGTCGTCGAGTAATTGACTTCGGCTTTTGTGAGAGACCTGCTAGCGTAGGCGATTACTTTCTCCTGTCCAGCACTCTTCCGGACGAGAACAGCTCCTAGGCCCACACTGCTCGCGTCGGTGTGAATTTCGGTCTCGGCGTTTTCATCAAAGTGGCTAAGTACAGGAGGGCACTGCAGGCGGCGCTTAAGTTCGTCGAAGGCTTCTCCTTGCGGCGCTTCCCATTTAAAAGGTACGTCAGCCTTTGTAAGCTGCGTCAACGGTTCAGCGATGCGCGAAAAGTTTCTGACAAATCGTCGATAATAAGCGCACAACCCAAGGAATCGGCGCACAGTTTTCTTGTCGACAGGCGGTGGGAATTGTGCGATTGCAGCTGTTTTCTCCGGGTCTGAGCGAACACCATCCTTACTGACGATGTGACCTAGGAACCGCAGTTCTTGGTAGGCGAGTGGCACTTCTCTGCTTTTAGCGTTAGTCACGATGACTTGATGGCTTCCAGCACTGTCTGCAGTCGTTTTAGGTGGTCTTCAAAGTTTGACGAGGAGACAACAACGTCGTCCGAATATACCAAACAAATTTGCCACTTCAAGCCTGCCAGGACTGTGTCCATTACTCGTTGAAACGTGGCTGGTGCGGCGCAGAGGCCAAACGGCATCACCTTGAACTCATGAAGGCCGTCCGGTGTGATGAATGCGGTCTTCTCGTGATCTCTTTCGTCGACCTCAATTTGCCAATATCCGCTCTTCAGGTAAATCAATGAGAAGCACCTTGCATTGCAGAGCCGGTCGAGAGTGTCGTCGATGCGGGGAAGCGGGTAGACATCCTTCTTCGTTATGCTATTCAAGCGGCGGTAATCAACCTAGAAGCGAAGTGTGCTGTCTTTCTTCTTGACCAAAACAACTGGTGCCGCCCAGGGGCTGTTTGATGGCTGGATTACGTCATCACGCAGCATTTCCTCAACGTGATCGCGAATGGCCTGCCGTTCTCGCGGCGATGCACGATAAGGGCTTTGGCGCAGAGGTCGGTCGTGTTCGTCCGTTATAATGCGGTGCTTGGCCAGTGGTGTTTGTCGTACCTTCGATGATGACGAGAAGTACTCCCTGTAGCTTCGAAGAAGACTGCGAATCTGGCTTTTCCTGCTGTGGGTCAATGCTGGGTTGATGTCAAATGTGGGCTGACGGAATTGGTCCGGTGCGTCTTCCAGTGGTTGGTCGTGGAGGGCGAATACGTCTTTGAGGTCAGCTAATTCGTCGAGAAAAGCGATGGTCGTCCCTTGTTGAGAAGCCGGTATTCTTCAGTGAAGTTTGTTACCAGCACCTGAGCTTGTCCTCTCCGGAATTTCGCGATGCCTCTTGCGATGCCGACACCTCGTTCCAAGATCAATTGGATATATCCTTCGATGATGCCTTCAGCGGTTTCGATGTCTGTGCTACCTACGCTGAGTGCGACGCTTGATCGGGGCGGCACGGTCAATTCTCCGTCGAGGACGTTTAGAGCGACGTGTTGCGTCGAAGTCGTCGTAGCAGGTATGGCTTTGTCTACAGATACCTTGATGAGCTTGGATCGGAGGTCTGTGATAGCCCTATTTTCATTTAGGAAGTCCATGCCTAAAGTCACGTCGCGGGAGCACTGCTGCAAGACCACAAAGCTGGTGAGGTAAGTACGCCCATTTACGGTTATTCTTGCAGTACATCGTCCCGATGGAGTAATCAGGTTACCACCTGCGGTGCGAATCAGCGGGCCATCCCAAGCGGTTGTAACTTTCCTGAGATGGGAGGCTAACGATCCACTGATGACTGAATAGTCAACTCCGGTGTCTATAGGGCAGTGACTCTGCGACCGTCGACCTCAACTTCAAGGTCATTTGTTCTCGTCCTCGCATTGCACGTGGACCTGGGTGTTCGATCTCGGCTCCGTCGTTTCTTCAGGTCATGGCCGGGGCATACCATTGTTACTTCGCTGGGCGGCGGTGTCGGCTTGCACTCTGGTCGTGTTGTCGTCGATGTCATCGTGTGGAGCGGCGGTGAAATGGCTGCGTCGTCGTTAGTGGTCGTCGGCGGCGGAGGATGTTCGTCTTTTCGACGTTGAGCAACCTCACCTCCAAAGGTTGCTGCCTTTAGTTTCCCCTACGGGGGCTAGGGCGCCGTCCTTGCACGTAACTGCGGCCCGGCGAGGCAAATCGGGCATTGTACGGCGATGGGGAGCGTGACAGACGCCTTGGCGACGAGTGCTCTCGGCTGCGCAGGAAGTCATTGATTTCCTGTGGTCGCTCGCCAGGACGGGGTCGTGGGGCGTCGACAGCGAAACCACGGAGGCTGATCCGCCTGTATGGGCAGTGACAGAGGATGTGTCCTGCCTCACCACAATGGAAGCAGAGCGGTCGGTTGTTTGCTGCCCTCCAGGCGTGGCACTTTCTGGGGCTTGGGGGTCGTTGGTAGGCTTGGCGGGCGAGGACCAAGGGGCGGTTTTCGGAAGCAGGACGGTAGCGACGAGGGCTTGGGAGGTCGCGTCGGGGGGCAGGACGACATAATGCATCTGCATAGTCCATCGCTGCTGATTCATGCTCTGGAGCCGTCGGAGTCGTCGCTTTAGGGACGCCCAGAGCCTGCTGAACTTCTTCACGGACGACGTCCGCGAGCGTCGCCACCTGGGGTTGTTGCGATGATGGCAGCATTCGGCGGAGCTCCTCTCGTACGATCTCCCGGATGAGGTCCCGAAGGTTCTCTCACCTTGCAGATGCGCTGAGGAAGTGGCATGAGTAGTCTGGTTGAAGTGGTCGCTCGTAGTGGCGCATCCGGGTGTCCAACGTCTTCTCGATGGTCGATGGTTCACTTTCAAATTCTTCCACAGTTCTCGGCGGGTTCCGGACAAGCACCGCAAAAATCGACTCTTTAACGCCTCGCATTAGGAATTTCACTCTGTCACCTTCGGTCATGTTAGTTCGGCGCGGCGGAACAGGCGTTTCATCTCCTCTACGTAGGCCAGGACGGGCTCGTTTGGTAGTTGAATTCTTGATTGGAGGAGGGCCTGAGCTCTTTCTTTTCGGACAGAACTTGTAAAGGCCATCAAGAACCGTGCTTTGAATATCTCCCAATCCTTAAAAGAAGTCTCGTGATTTTCAAACCAAACTCGGGCATGTTCTTGAAGAACAAAGTCGACCTGCCTGAGTTTCGCAGCGTAGTTCCAACCATTGAATTCTGCCACACGGTCGAAAAGGTCCATCCAGTCACCCGCATCTTCATCCGATCGTCCATAGAAGCAGGGGGGGGGGGCTCACGGGGTTGGACGAAAACAACCGGTGCTGTAGGCTGGGCCATTGTCAGCGTCGATGCCTTCCGAGATCGAATGGGGTCAGGCAGCAGACCATGTTCGGGTTGTAGGCCTTGGAGTCGGCGGCTGGCTCGGTGACCTGTAGGCTGGTTTTCGAGGGTGACAGGAATAACGCTGAGGTTTTCGCTTGAAGGATCAAGGACAGCACCTCCACCAGATGTCACGTGGTGGTGACCAGGTCGATGACACGAATGAAGGGTCGATGATTGCACTGAAGAAACTCTTCATTGGGCTGACTTGAGCCCACAAAAGAACTAAGCAACTCAGCGGCGGCGATAGCAACAAACATGCTCGTCGATCGTCGAACAAAGAATGCCCGTCACCCTCGTCAAAGCTCAATTTAAAGGCTGCACAGAACATTCTAGATAACGTCGCAAACAGCTACCAGCACGGGCTGGAACATTGTGGAAAGACGCACGAGTGGCCGGAACCTTCGAGATAGATGTCGGTGCATCTTGCGCTACAACGAAACTGATAGAGGTGTTACTCGCGACATCGAGCATTAACAAACAAAGATTACGGAACTTATACGCGATCCAGAATCAGAGTGCCTGTATGCCGGCGGCTGTCGAAAAACAACCAATACAGTTTTTGAAGGTTTCGCGGTAGTATAATACTGCGCCAAGACACGGGTCATTGTTGTTGTGCCCTCAGATCAGCGCCGTGCGTGTCATTTCTTTCTTCATGTCCCGTGTCTTCGAGCTGTTTTATACGAAAATAACTCAACATGTTCGCCCTGTTTGGAATGTCTCACCGAAGACCTTCGATGAATAATAAATAAAAAGTAAAAATTTCTCCTAGTCATGCACCTTTTGAATTTCGCACGGCCAGCTTGAATGCGCTGCACTTACCTTCCATGCATAACAGTATTTTAAAAAATTTGAATGTCAGATATGAATATTCCTTACCTAGAGCAATTTTATAGCTTTCCGCGCTGCTCGCACAATGAAGACTAGATGGCGCCTTTTGACGCATCGGGGTTTTAATGAGCATATCGTGGCCATAGTCTCAGATATCGTTTCTTATTGTTCCACTCAGATTTGATAAACTCCGTCTAAATACTTCAAAGATTATGAATAGGATGGGTACATACACATAGCAGCGAATGCCAACACGCGTGAGGGGTGCCTTTTTGTTGCAATTCATATTAGAGCCGACCGAGCAGCCGTGATCTCCGATTGTCAACCAAGCCACTCGAATTGTTTTTTCAGGCACGTGTGAACATTTCAGCGAATGGCACTACTATCACTGCGTGTGTTCGACCCATGACCTCCTCTATAAAATTCCAACCTGCCCATGCCAGCACTCCCCTTGACGCCAAATTTGCTTTTTCTTAATAGTGTTTTTAGTTCGCCAAACTGTCGCAGCATGCTGTGGCGCTACAACTTACCCCAATCGCTTTGCTCTCCGCAGCGGTCTTCGAGTGGTCCGCTTGCTGCGCGCGGAAAGCGCTAATTTTGCCTTTGGGACATTCGGAGGAGATCGCGTGCCAGCGAATGCTCAGTTAACAGCATTAAAGTACTGCAGCAGTAACATCGTTTTCCGCAATTGTACACTGTTGCGCTCTTTTCTGCAAGTCGAACCGGCAGCAATCAAGGATCATGACTGGGACACTGTTCCAGGAGACGCACCAAAATTTGACTCAAATAGTTAAACAAGGCTCTGTATATGTCACCTTTTGTTCCTAATTATGTGCACTTTGGTGTGCTGTACAATCACCAATTTTGTTTCCGGGAGGATGGAGCTATAGTCAGACTGCCTTTTTCTTCCAGCCTCCTTCAACATCATATTAAAAATTAAAGGAACAATTATTATTATACGTGGCCCTTTTTGCGAATTTTTCAAGTCCTTGGTCAATATTTGGTTTATAGTGAAGCATAGCTGAATTTATTCTGCCAGAAGAAGTGCGGAATTCCTGTGTATATAGTTGCTTCAGAATGTCGTCAAATTGCTTCGTGCTAGGCAGTTAGAAATTGATATACACTCGGTTAGGACCTTAATCGTGCCGCCGACTTTTAATTGTTGTATAGTGATTGGATTTCTCCACTAAGCACTTCACTTTGAGAGGAATGCATTAATTATGCAGCAAAATTTCGTTCTTGAATTTCATACTACATTCAGAGGTGTGTGAGATGCTAAAATGGTGTTCAAATCTGGATTAACCATGTAGGTTAATATACTATTACAAACGACAGGATGTGCCATTTAAAAATATTCCACCTGAATATTTGATCATTATAAAATTCCTAAGAAATTGGTTTTTGTGCACAAGATTCTTATAGGTGCAATATCAATTTTGGTCCCAGTAAATTAACCTTGTCTTCCTGCTTAACATTGACATGGATCAGTTGATCCCACAAGAGTTGCTGATTTAAGTTTAGTTAACTGTATCTAGTTACCGATTTTATCTGAAATCGCGAGAGCACCTAGGATGCAAGATAAATGCCAGCGAAGCTTCATCCGCACTAAAAAACATTACTTTAACCACGAGAAATAACAGTGTTAGGGGCCATTTGAAAATATTGCTGACGTGAACAGTCGGTGTAACACGTAGCAGTGCGCCCACGGTTGTGTTGCACAATTTCGTCGAACGTGCATCTAAAACACGTACAGCCGCTCATTCCAATCGCTTTGGGGCTTCCCTTGCGAAGAGGTTGATAAAGCAATCCTAATAAAGGTAAACATTAGGTAGGGGGTGCGAGCAGGTAGTAATGTTAAATGACTTAGACGGGCGACCGGGCACGTTGTTTGTACATGTTCTGTTTACTTGCGCTACAGAAACATCAGTTTTCAATTTCAATGCATCAACTAGCATATGTACGAATCATTAAAGGGACAGAGCACTGGACAAAATATGTCATGACAATATGATGGAAATGAAAAGATATTGCCTCATATAGTACAGGTCGAGCACATCAATATCAAAGAAAAGAGGCTTTAAAATTTTAATTGGGCATTGAAAATCGCATAAAACAACCGAGGTGGTATGCAGCGGAGAAACCTTAGTACTTTCAGTGTAGCCCCCCACGTGACTACTTGTCAGCAAAATATCGGAGATTTTCGTAACCAGACATTGTTTTTGTTTTTTTTTCTTCTAGGAGGGCCTGCCATAATTTATTATATTGTTCGCTCTCTCAGTACGTCCTTAAATAAAAACAACCCCTGCTTTCGCACCACGAGAGGTATGCTTTTAGGTTTTGCCACTAGATGGCTCCACAGTGTTTGAAATTTCGTGAATGAAGCAATGACAGTGCCGACTAAAACTTTCGTCGACGAGGGCGTGTATTATTGTGCCGTAACAGCATTGAGTGTGAAACTGAAAAGGACGTTACTCTACGCAAAAAACGACTGATTACTGTCTCGAGAGTGAAAGTTATATTTGTTTTCGGTACGTCTTTTTTGTCACCACCAGTCGTCATCGCGGCCGCTGCTCATGATTTTCGGCATCGGACTCGTAAAAACGGGTGAACGCATTGACCGAAAAATTCCCGGTAAAATTTTTCTACAGAGTTTCTAACAAACTCGTTGTGGAATCTAGCATTTTAGACATCAATCTTTCCACTGCGGCGAAAAAAATCGAGACCTAAATTCTAGTGCTCTGTCCTGTTAAGGCGAAAGCCTTATCTGGGCTCATGGACTGAAATCCCGTACGTGGGAGTTGGGCGCGCGATCTGTCGTATTCCGCGATATTCCGCGAAATATGTTCTTGTTCAGCGTTCCTGCCGTATGCAGTCCCACACTTGAACGCGCTCCTAGGAACGCCAGGCTACAGGAGCAATGGTGTACCATCCAAACTCACACTTGCTGGAGAAAGTGTGACAGATACTGGCCCTTTCCATGCCTGCCAACCAATTGTACTTTTATGTAGCACTACAAGGAACGCCGGTAAGAGGAAAACGATGAAGAGCAAATGATAGGAGGTGAAGTGTTGGCTTTCGCAATTCTCATCGTGATAGACTTCTAAGAGACATATTTTTTTGCAGCAGACAGTGAGGCACCGCTGCACAAAATGAAGAGAAAAGAAAGAAATATTAGGGTTGCATTTTTCATGTCAGGCGCTGTATATTTGTCGGGTTGGTGTTCATATGTGTACGTTCCCTCTGCAAAATCTATCTTTCGTGTACCTAAGTTATGAACATTTCTGTGCCCTCCTCTATGGCGCTGCTCGTGGTCAGAGACTCGCTTTAAGACGTTCAAACCCGTGAATCATTCAATCTACGCGCTAGAGGCACGAAATAAAAAATTGGCGATGATTACGTTACATTCTAATGCGAAATTTCAGCATAGCTCATCAGCTATATTACGTTTTCGGTAGATTCAGGCAAACATTTAGAGAGAGAAGCGTATGTTAAATTACAAACAACTTTTTTTATTTTTCATACATATTCCTTCGAGAAACACTCCACTAACACCTCTTGACTGTCGTGAAGAAAGCTTTGAGGTCGGAGAAATGAAGGGAGCAATTAAGTTGTCTGAATGTCTCCAGAGGCAGAGCATGGGCCCATAGGAACGTTGCGCGCCGAAGAATAGCAGTGACTGACTCATGACGGTGATGCCGCTAGTAAGTCAAGTCAACGTGGTTCGGCGTTTCGACTTCAGAAGCACACACCGTGATCCGCTGATGCCGAACCGGCGCTTCTTCAACCAGAGAACACCGTCGCCGCCACGAAGGAAGAGGGGGAGGCACAAGCCGGGGCGAACGGTGGCGGCAGGACAGTTCTAGCAATCGGAGATAACGCGCGGTTGTCGCCACGGATGAAAAGGAGGAGGGAAGGTACACGCAGCGGCGAACGGTGGCGGCAGGAGCGCGCGCAGCAGCCGGAGAACACGAGGGGGGAAGTGTACACGCAGCTAGTGTCGAGCGCGCGCGGCTCCGGTTGCGAAGCTGGTTACGAGAAACAACACCGACAGCGACGACAACGCGAAACGCAGGAACGGGCGCCAGAGAGCTGCGCTCTAAAACAAAGAGAACGCGCACAGCGCTCAGTCAGAACCGAAGTCATGCGCGACATTGCGTCGTCTGCTATGAAAGTCAGTTCAGGCGGTATCTGGCGGCTGCTTCGATCTCTACACAACAGGTTTTGGGTCCGCGCGCAGCCGTAGGGCTGGCGTCAGTGAGCAGGGGAGAGGTTTATAGAGGAGGGCGGGTTTCGATCTGGCTGTCTACGGGCTGTGCGAGGCGCTGCTCTTCCCAGTCCCAGTACCCTCAAATAAACCATCGTCTTATAATTTGTGGAGTCGCTGCTTAAGAACATTGATTCCGCAGCCGCACTCTCGCGACGCCCACGTCCTGCACACGATAGGCCCCAAGACGTGCAGGTGGACCAAGCTCTTACATGTATCGGATCTCTTCGCCCGCGGACCCAGCGATCTTCAGCAGGACCGATAGCCATGGCGTAGAAGATTGGCTCAGCTCCTACTAATGGGTGAGCCTTTACAACTTTGGGACGACGACATAAAGCTGAATAACACCATATTATATCTTACCGCCGTGGCTAACTTGTAGTACCAGAACCACGAGGGGGATATCCAAAGTTGGGCAGCCTACAAAACGACTTTCTCAGAAATGTTTGTCCTTCCGAAAGTCAGGCACCTCCGCGCTGAGCAGCGCTTGCGTGAACAGCCACAGCAGATGGGCAAAAGCTTATGGGCTACATAGAAGATGTGGTCGACATTTTCAGCGGGTAGACCAACATGTCGGAAGCTGCCAAGATAAATCACATCTTGAAAGTCATAGACGATGACGCTTTTTAGATGTTAGCCCGTGAAGTGCGAAAAAGTTTCCAGTCTTCACGCTCTGGCAAAGCTTCGAGGCGCTGCACAATCAAAGAGCGCTGCCTCGTCGGCAGTCAATGCAAGTGCAATGCAATGCAATCGCTTGCTGGACTGACGTCTGCAACTGACAGTTCCTCCTTTCTGCAGCAGATAAAAGTCTTCGTTCGTGAAGAGGTGGCGTGTCTGTTTTCAATTTTCCCTAGCCCCCAAGAGAAGCCAACATATTTGACTCCTGCTCTCCGCCAAATCCTTCAAAGCAGGTTGCTGATGCAGACCCGTCCGTCATTCCGCCATCACCTTCCGCTGCACCGCTGCCTTACGCCGGCTTCCCGCGACTTGTTACCGCTCCTGTGACTTGCACCGACGTCACCCCAAGCCCTACTGTCAATGAACCGCCTTTGGTCTCAGCGGAATACGAATTTTTCAAAAGAAACGGTTTGAACCTCTTCACAAGTGTCTCGTATCACCCTGCCACGAACGGTGAAGTGGTACGAAGGTCTTCGAGTTGAAGCAAATGCTTATAAACTGGAGACAGCCAAGCACTTGTCGACAGTCCCGAATCGTTCTAAAGCAGCCCACAACAGTACATGCCGGCACAAAGCGATCACCCGGCATGATGATATTTGGCCGAGATATTCGGGCCGCATTTACATGCCTTATGCCTACAAAGTCCCAGCTAACGGAAGAAGAAGGGTATATGGTCTACGGATTCGTAAAAACCAAATGCTTACTTAAACAACTTGGAAGGGAACTTAGCAGGGAACTTGGCAGGGCTTGGATAAAAGCAACAGTCATGAAACAGGTCGGTCGTCGGTTGTGGCTCGTCAGCACGGACAAAGGCGCCGAGCGAAGAAACAGAAATAACATTCGGGCTACAAGGCAGCAGGCCACTCCTGACAACGCTTCCACAGCTGAGCCGAGGAGCAATCATCTACAGAATTCGCTGTTCACGTTATTTCTCGAAGCCAGCTAGACCAGCCATCAGCAGGAGGCACTCACAATAGGTAAAGGAGTTTCGGTTTTAGCAAGTTAAGAGCCCACCACTAGATCTCCAAGCAGTAACGCATCCGCCGAGAGCCCTACGCACCCTTCCTGAGAACATTCCCCAGTGCGTCTGGAATAAACGAAAGTAACAGACGCATACAACAGGTACAATACATTGTGTCTGTTTCTGTCAATTTCATATCAGAACCGCTGAAGGTGGTGTAAAGAGATGTCAAGACACCGATTCGCCACATGTTTGGTTTTTGTCACTATGGGTAAAGACGGGAAGGGATAAAAAAAATGTTTACCAGGTAAGCAGCGCTATTGTAATTACTGAGCATTTGATTGATTAGGCAAATCGGCACAATTTTTTTTTTACTTACCATATTTCTGTCGGAGGTGCCTAACGTTCTTTTTAGCCGCACAACTCAAGACGCTACTGAGTAGTAATTCCAATATGATAATAATTGCAGCACTACCAAGGACCCTCACAAATAGGTTTATCCCTATGTAATCAATGGACGTCATTTATAGAACTGCATAAGCTATATTGCCGTAAATTGGCTTTCCGTGATTTATATCACCGCCATGCAGCAAGTAACAGATCTATTCGCAGCTTCTTAGGGTTCCTACGCATATGAGCCGATACCTCAGACGTATTGCTTCGCAACTACACAGAGCCTTCAATCGCATGCTCGGGTACCTCAAACGTAACTTTCATTCCGCCCCTACGAACCCGAAACCAGTGCTTTACAAAACCATAGTTCGCTCGCAAGTAGAGTATGCATCGGGAATATGGGACCCATGTGTTGAAGTTCTTACAAATCAGATAGAATCAATTCAGCAGAAATGAGGACATTTTATTTTTATCAAACTTTATTCGCACAGCCAGCGTGACCTCCATGAAATCAAAACAAGGCTTACAACTTCTAGGAACGCGCCGCCGACTTGCGCGCCTGTACTTCTTTCATAAAATATTTGATCACGAAATACTGCATATTGAATTGCTCATACCACCCACATATATATATTCACGCCTTGATTATGCACACAAAGCCGGCCTAATTTCATGTAACACCAAAGTATTTTCCGACTCGTTTATACTTCGTACATATGTGCACTGGAACCACCTTCCTTCTTCAGTGGCAACAATTGAAGGGTTATCATTGTTCCAGTCACCAATGTCTAATGTTGCGCACTGATGCCTAGTGTAAAAGTGCTTTACGTTATAATTTACTGATGCTTTTGCAGTAGTTATGACCATGATTTTATTATTTGTTTGCTTTATTTTTTTTTTATTATGGTCTGTACGCTTTATATGTTTCAAATGTTATTGCTGCAATCCCCACTTCCCTCTGCAAAGTTTCGCCTTGAGGGTACCAAAAAGTAAAATAAAAAAAAGATGACGCTAGCAGGCTAAAATTTTAACGACGGCATGTCTTGGCCCTCGCCATCTGTAATCCTCATTTTTGTCTTCCGGGTTACGGCACCGGGATGTAAAACTCGCACAATATCCGCAAGGTTTAAGATGAAGATCGAAGTTCCCCTGCCTTCTGTCACCTGCTTAAAATACGTTTTGGGAACTTTTTCTAGCTAACATCGTCTCATGTATCCGTTTGTCAACCCTGTGTTCTGGAGGCTACTTATTTTCAAAAATAAAGTTATTGCGGTTCTCCAGGCGCTCCTGTGCTTGTGTACCCGAGCGTGTTAAAGGCGAAGTATTCCTCTAATGCGGAATGATCAATCGCTCTGTGTCCTGTGTGAAATGATTCATTCGAAAGTTAACTTCATCGAGACACTGAAAACATGCACATTGAACGGAGCGGCATAAAAACACGCAATAAATGAGAGTGAAGATAGAGCTTATATTTCACAGCCGATCAACGTGCTCCTTTTTTAAACGCTGTGCCTTTGGCTCCCAGATTTACACAGCTGGACGGATTGGCACAAGACGAAAAAGCATTGCGTCATTTTTTACTTCACACGAATGCGGCTCAGGGTCACTGATGATGTCACTGTCGTCGTCGGTCACTAATCGCCATTCGTGAGGTCATCGATGCACTTCTTCATGAATTCTGTGAGATGCAGCCGCAGCTTGACTTGAGCAGTCAGCTCGGCGACCAGCTTGGCCCTCTCCGCTTTGAGTTGCTCATACTTCAGGACCAGTTCCTGAAACCTCATGCGACTCCTGATTGTTTCTTTTACCTTGGCTTCCGTCTCTTCAACCATGCGTGTGGCTTCGGGTGGAAGTCGGGAGAGATCGACGCTACCAATGGCAGCCTCCATCATTTTGAAAAAAGCCGCAATGAAATCCTCTGCCATCTCTGGGCGCTCAGAAGCGAGTTCAGACGCGAGTTCAGACGCGACTCGATGTGACGGGACGATGACAGGCTGTAAAGAGAGTGTGGCCATTAATTGAAAACAGCTGACGATATGATAACAGTGCAACGGGAGCGACCATACCTACTGATGACCGCGAGCTACGATCGAGAATCGCCGTCCCCGATGATCAGTGCAGGTTTTACACCCAGGCTCCACACATGCGCCCCTTTTCTTCCTTCATGGTTTCCACAGCGCACATGATACTAAACAGACTGTTTGCAGCAAATGTTTAGCTACCTTAAAAATTTGCCCTTCATTACAAATTCGATTGTCCAACAAAGTTTTTGCATTCCACTAGTGATTGTTGATAGCAGCAAAATAAAACGTGAGTTTGCTACTAAAGGCAAGCCCTTCATACTGTGCCTAGAAGGGGAATGTGCAGAACTCTTAGATCTGTTCATAGATAGGAGCATGGCCTCCGAGATCAACGCGCGCGAGGGTGACCTCGGAGGCCATGATAGGAGTGGTCCTCTGCGCGTGAATTCCGTCAGGGGAAGACAGAGCGCTGCAGTCAGGTTCTCCGCCATGCGTTGAGGAGGAGACATCAAAGAGAGGCTAGTCGGTTCATGGTTTTTCACTGCTCATTTTTGAGCCGTCTGCTGTGTTTGCAGCTTATTTACGCTTGTTATAAGCGGCAAAGATACGATCAACGCGAAAGGAAAGAAATCTCAGAGTTGGTGCTGCTTTCACAAGTTATACTCGGGAAGTTCAAAATTTTAGTAAAGGGCCCCTTTTCAGGGTGCAGGTTTTCCAAAAGCAATTTGTTAGCTGGGCTTGTCCCGTTCCCAGAGACATCAAACCAGTTCAGGACAGTTCTGCTTCTTGCGAGCTGAACATTGTCGGAATTTAGGAAATTCATGCTCACGTAACCAGCGTTCACGTCATTGACATACTTTAGAGGTTTCAGGTTAGTACTTACTTTTTACGATAGAAGTCTAGCAAAGTGCTGATTTTCTTTCCCTTGTCTCCCAGCAAGTATGTCCAATGGAAGTTACAGCGCATTGTGAAAGTGCATGGGGTCGCAATAAAGTGCGAAACTCTGTTATTATTGCTAAAACGGCCGTTTCCAAACGAAAGAAGGCAAATCTTCACGGAGTTTTGGCTTTGCAAGATAGGGGTTTATTAGAGGTACTGGGAGGCGATCTAGAAGCCCGTCAGGAACAGTTCACGTACGAGTAGGTCCAGATCACACACCGATAGTGATGTCACTGGCGACAGCGCACGGTTGCTTCTTCATCTTCGAGCGTACGTACATCTTCCGCTTCACAGTTTCTTAGAAGAAGGTAAGTATGAAACCGGAAGCATACGTGCAGGAAGAAAAATGGAAATAAATGGGGATAGAACGCAAGCTCAGAGCACCCAACTATTATTTTGAATGCACGGTCGACAAGCCTCATTTAGTTCACGCATCCCTACACTGCAATAGTATCTGCGGGGATAGTGATTTTCCAAGGATAAGTAGTCTGCTAACCATGTCATCTGGCGTTCGTGGTTCTCAAAAGCGTCCTTCGGCAGACGCTGCACCTGGTTCCTGCTGTGCCAGTGGCTGCTCTCAAGGCAAGCATTCCTGCTTAACGATCGACCACGCTGTTCTCTCTACCTCAAACACAGAAAGCTACAAAGCGACAATCAAATATCTGGCAACCAAGAGGCTCACAGATATACCAAACAGGATTGTACAGGCCAATATGGATGCAAGTCCTAGAATGAAACGCTCTCGCGGGTTTACGACCACAAAAAAATCACCATCTCTGTGTGGCTCCCGACTTTGGCTGCTGTATAACGTATACAAACGCTACTGTGTGTAGCAGTTACCAGGAGATATCGGTACCAGTACAGGTGTACTTGGTTGAGGGATCGGACCTACAACATTGCGTTATCTCTAATGTCAACATAAATGAGAACCAGAGCGCCCTTCCGCGTGAATATACTGTCCTCTACACTGAATGATTCAAGCACTTTCCCTTGGAAAGGGACGCGCTTGCATAGTAACCCTGAAAGGCTCACCAACACTACCAGCTTGCCTGTACTATTACGGTTGCATTTTATGCCTCGCCCATACAAGCCCAGTGCAGTATACTCCTACAGTTGCCTCTGCCCTGGCCACATGCGTAGATGTTCCCTTTCCCAGCATAAGATCTTGCGTCCGGGGGAGCACCAGCCTAACGATGCGGCTCTCCAAGGCTGACGACCATGATATAACATCTCCAACCTGACCAAAAAAACAGAACGCAACACAAATGATGTCTCGTGCCGATTCTAAGCAAGGTCTCAGAACGTAAATACAGCAACTGTGCATACATACAGCCGGTTTGACGCTCTCAAATAGCATGATGATAAGTGGCCGGAATTTGCAGAGCCGCACTCGCATGAAATCGCTGAGGAGCAGACATATAGCGACAAAATGCGTATGGACACCGGCGCAAGCATCCTAAAGACAGAGTAGCAAGCTGGAGCCTCCCAACGACGACTTGACAGAAGTAGACAACCAGATTGCACGCCGAAGGCATGCTGAGGTAAGTAGCACAGCAAATGAAAATGCTGAATAACCACCGGCTGTCCCGCCTAGCTGCTTCACTCAGTGCTACTCCCAGAGTGTCTTCTGCAAACCTAAAATATTTCTACAGCACACTTGCTCCGTTTCATGTTGACAGTTGTCCAACCTGACATCTGTTCTCTGGAAACTCTTGGATTCCTAACTAAAGATGGCTTTTACAAGCTTTTCTGGTGTACTCCAATGGAAATTCACAGACATCTGCACTAAAGTGAGGGAGCTCAAGAACTGCTTTCCTTTGTCCAAGCTTCAGGTGTGGGCCCTGTTACTTCAGGAGTCCAATGCGTTGCCAACATTTCCAGGCTGTTGGGGTTACGCGTCGCCATCGATATTCACCGTCGTGTGCACACTGCTTCCCTCCAGGAAAGGCGGCGGTTTGTGTGAGACACGTTTCCCTTACCTGTGCCTTTCTGGAAAACTGGTGCAACTCATACCAGGAGGTTGTTGCAGTGGCTGCTAAATTGTCAAATGTTGCTGTGTTGGTAGTGTATTTTTAAGTTTGGCGATCACGTGGCTTTCGCTCATGTATTTGGGCTGGCTGTTTACTTTGCGTAGGAAGTACCCCAGTTGCCCGATTCTAATCGCAGGCAATTTCAATGCTCCACGCCCAGATTGGGGATATCCTACTACGAGCCCTCGTGGTAGGCGTGTACGGGATGCCTTCGCGGATTCATTATTTACTCTTCTGAACACTCCCGTCTCAGCAACGTTGTCTGTTTGCAACAGCCGCACTGCTACATAAGCTCCTGATCTGATGCGGTGGTCTAGCCCTGGCACTCCCTCGTGGCGCAACGAACCTGATTGCTGAGGGAGTGACCATAACCCAGTCATCATCGGTGTTCATCCGCGACGAGGCCACCGGTTGCGCCGTAAATGTGCGGTGGTCAACTGGGATAGTTTCCGCATTATTCTGCAACATCTACCTGTGGAGTATACACCACTGCTTGTTGACCGCATAAATCCGCGTTAGGCAGGGCTAAAACTAGTACATGGACAGATGTCGATCGATCCGTTCCTGACGTCGGTCTGCTCAACTTCTGGGCTGCTCGCCGACAAGATGAGCTGACAGCTTCACGAGACCTTACATCAGCTCAGGCACGTACAAGGGTGGACCATATTACAGCTAAGGCTTGCAAGCATGAAAGGAATCTAGCATGATGGCAGTGGCACACTTGGTGTGAGCAGTTTAATAAAAATATCAAGTGCATCGCTCTGGTAAACTTTCCGGGCAATGGATCAAGGTCGCCATCGCCCCGAACCAGCGACTATCGCATACTTCGCAGCTACCTTGTCTCCACACGATTTTTCCAGAGAAGCGGCCCGGAAGTTTTTTAAAAAAGTATGATGAATTGCCTCCTTCAACTACCACTTCTATCATTGTAGGGATAACAGCACACATGGACAGACTGCCAACACCAGACGATACCAACTCAATTGCCAGTCCTTTCGACATACATACATACATACATACATACATACATACATACATACATACATACATACATACATACATACATACATACATACATACATACATACATACATACATACATACATACGTACGTACGTACGTACATACATACATACATACATACATACATACATACATACATACATACATACATACATACATACATACATACATACATACATACATACATACATACATACATACATACATACATACATACATACATACATACATACATACATACATACATACATACATACATACATACATACATACATATACACGCATACATAGAATAATAAAAATTATGTATGTGTGAATAGAAAGAAGTACGTGTGAACATTTCAGCGAACGGCACTACTTTCGCTGCGTGAGTCCGACCCATGACCTCCTCTATAAAATTCCAACCTGCCCATGCCAGCACTCCCCTTGACGCCAAATTTGCTTTTGCTTATTAGTGCTTTTAGTTCGCCAAACTGCCGCAGCATGCTGTGACGCTACAACTTACCCCAATCGCTTTGCTCTACGCTGCAGGCTTCGAGTGGTCTGCTTGCTGTGCGCGGAAGGCGCTAATTTTGAATTTGGGACATTCGGAGGAGATCGCGTGTCAGCGAATGCTCAGTTAACAGCATTAAAGTACTGCAGCAGTAGCACCGTTTTCCGCATTGTACACTGTTGCTCTCTTTTTTGCAAGTCGAGCCGGCAGCAGTCAAGGATCCTGACTGGGACATTGTTCCAGGAGACGCACCCAAATTTGACTCAAATAGTTAAAGAAGGCTGTGCATATGTCACCCTTTGTTCCTAATTATGTGCACTTTGGTGTGCTGTACAATCACCAATTGTGTTTCCGGGAGGACGAAGCTATAGTCAGACTGCCTTTTTCTTCCAGCCTCCTTCAACATCATATTAAAAATAAAAGGAACAATTATTATTATACGTGGCCCTTTTTGCGAATTTTTCAAGCCCTTGGTCACTATTTTGTTTAGAGTGAAGCATAGCTGAATTTATTCTGCAAGAGGAAGTGTAGAATTCCTGTGTATATAGTTGCTTCAGACTGTCGGCAAATTGTTACGTGCTAGGCAGTTAGAAATCGATATAAAATTGGTTAGGGCCTTAATCGTGCCGCCGACTTTTAATTGTTGTATAGTGATTGGATTTGTCCAATAAGCATTTCAATTTGAGAGGAATGCATTAATTATGCAGCAAAATTCGTTCTTAAATTTCATACTACACACAAAGGTGTTTGAGATTTACATTAACCATGTAGGTTAATATACTATTGCAAACCACAGAATGTGCCATCTAAAAATATTTCACCTGAATATTTGAGCATTATAGAATTCCTACGGAACTGGTTTTTCTGCACAAGATTTTTATAGGTGCAATATCAATTTTGGTCCTAGTAAATTAACCTTGGCTTCCTGCTTGACATTCACATGGATCAGTAGAGCCCACAAGAGTTGCTGATTTAGGTTTTGTTAACTGTATCTAGCCAAAGATTTTATGTGAAATCGCGAGAGCACCGAGTATGCAAGATAAATTCCAGCGAAGCTTCATCCGCACTCAAACATTACTTTAACCACGAGAAATAACAGTGTTAGGGGCCATTTGAAAATATTGCTGACGTGAACGGCCGGTATAACACGTAGCAGTGCGCCCACGGTTGTGTTGCACAATTTCGTCGAACGTGCATCTAAAACACGTACAGCCACTCATTCCAATCGCTTTGGGGCTTCCCTTGCGAAGAGGTTGATGAAAGCAATCTTAATAAAGGTAAACATTAGTTAGGGGGTGCGAGCAGGTAGTAATGTAAATGACTTAGACGGGCGACCGTGTACGTTGTTTGTACATGTTCTGTTTACTTGCGCTACAGAAACATCAGTTTTCAATTTCAATGCATCAACTAGCCTATGTACGAATCATTAAGGGGACAGAGCACTGGCCAAAATATATCATGACAATATGATGGAAATGAAAAAATATTGCCTCATATAGTACAGGTCGAGCACCACAATATCAAAGAAAAGAGGCTTTACAATTTTAATTTGGCATTGAAAATCGCATGAAACAACCGAGGTGCAATGTAGCGGAGAAACCCTAGTAATTTCAGTGTAGCCCCCACGTGACTACTTGTCAGCAAAATATCGCTGACTTTCTTAACTACACATTGTTTTGTTCTCTTCTAGGAGTGCTTGCCATAATTTATTATATTTTTCGCTCCCTCAGTACGTCCTTAAATAAAAACAGCCCCTGCTTCCGCACCGCGAGAGGTATGCTTTTAGGCTTTGCCACTAGACGGCTCCACAGTGTTTGAAATTTCGTGAATGAAGCAGTAACAGTGCCGACTAAAACTTTCGTCGACGAGGGCGTGTATTATTGTGCCGTAACAGCATTGAGTGTGAAACTGAAAAGGACGTTACTCTACGTTACATTCTAATGTGAAATTTCAGCATACCTCATCAGCTATATTACGTTTTCGGTAGATTGAGGCAAAGATTTAGAGCAATATGTGTATGTTCAATTACAAACAACGTTTTTTATTTTCATACATTTTCCTTCGACAAACGCTCCACTAACACCTCTTGACTGTCGTGAAGAAAGCTTTGAGGTCGGAGAAATGAAGAGCAATTAAGTTGTCTAAATGTCTCCAGAGGCAGAGCATGGGCCCTGTAAAGCCGCAGTGAAAAGCGACTCGCACGTGGAGTCGAGCTGGCGGTCGAACCCCCCCACGCGCCGAGGCCAAGGAGCGAGCGCTGTTGTTTTTTTCTCCTTTTCTCCCCTTTTCTTGGGCGCGGGCGCGCGGGAGACCTGGTTTGTTTCGTCCTTTCGCCCCGAGGCGTCGCCAAGAAGCGAACGACAGACGCATCCAATTATCAGCCGGGAACAACAGTGGCACGCTTCTGCGAACCACTTTACGGCCACCTCGTCCAGCGATCGCCCGCCGTGGCGCCAAGCATGGGTGCAGGGAGACGCCGTTAATGAAGCTTTTTGCACTGCCTCAAGCGCTGACTAAATTACCTGCAGAAGGCGACAATAGGCGCGACCCTCGGCCCTCCCAAGTAGGCAATTAGCCCAGCGATCTCCCGCCGTGTCGCGAAACATCCGGGCAGAGAGACCGCGATAATGAAGCCGTTTTGCCCTGCCCCTGGCGCTCACTAAACGCCCTGTAGAAGGCGACAATAGGCGCGGAACTTAGCTCCCACGCAGCGGCTTATCGGGTGCGAGCAGCGGCGACGCTACACTGCTCTGGGACAGTGCTGCCCCCCCCCCCCATTTTTTCCTCGAACGGGACGGCTGGATGGCCTAGTCTCCAGAGCCCCCGCGGCGTTTCTTTCACAAAGGCGCCAGCTGCAAGGTCGCGTCGCAAACACGCTGAGAAGGGGAGGCAAAGACAGGCGCCGTGTGAGAGGGTTTGGGGACCAGCGAGTGGAAAGAGTGTGTGTTTTGAATGTTGTATTTTTATTTGAAGTAATTAAGGACCTGGGTCCGAAATTATTCCCAACCCACTGGGGTTGTGGCATGTTTATTAAATAATTTGATTGGCTGCTTCATTTTCGGGGCGGATCACCTAAGGTGACCGCCCTTGGGTCTTTGTTGATGTCTGGTATCAAAAAGCGGTCCTCGAACCATGTTCTAAGTCAAGATTGAGGCTCCGTGCTTAGCACGTATTTACACCCCCCCTAGGCTTTAACGGAAATGCTCGGTAGAAAAGTAAGGGCTTGTAGAGTGACTTCTCTGTGTGAGAGTCTATTTTGTTTTAAGTTGCAGTTGTCTGTGTGACTCTTGTTACTGTAACTTACAGTTTGCCAATGTAAACTATTTTGCTTCTGTAAATATATATATCTCCTCCTGACCATCATCAGATCATAGTCTACTGTTTCGTCTTCTGTTTCTCTACCTGCCGAACACAAACTTAGCATCACTGGCCCATAGGAACGTTGCGCGCCGAAGAATAGCAGCGACTGACTCATGACGGTGATGCCCTAGTAACTCAAGTCAACGTGGTTCGGCGTTTCGACTTCAGAAGCACACACCGTGATCCGATGATGCCGAACCGGCGCTTCGGCAACCGGAGAACACCGTCGCCGCCACGAAGGAAGAGGGGGGTGTCACACGCCGGGGCGAACGGTGGCGGCAGGACAGCTCTAGCAATCGGAGAACACGCGCGGTGTTCGCCACGGATGAAAAGGAGGAGGGAAGGTACACGCAGCGGCGAACGGTGGCGGCCGGAGCGCGCGCCGCAGCCGGAGAACACGAGGGGGAAGTGTACACGTAGCTAATGTTGAGCGCGCGCTGCTCCGGTTGCGAAGCTGGTTACGAGGACCAAAACCGACAGCGACGACAACGCGAAACGCAGGAACGGGCGCCAAAGAGCTGCGCTCTAAAACAAAGAGAACGCGCACAGAGCTCAGTCAGGACCGAAGTTGTGCGCGACATTGCGTCGTCTGCTGTGAAAGTCAGTTCAGGCGGTATCTGGCGGCATCTTCGGTCTCTGCACAACAGGTTTTAGGTCCGCGCGCAGCCGTAGGGCTGGCGTCAGTGAGCAGGGGAGAGGTTCATCGAGGAAGTCGGGTTTCGATCTGGCTTTCTACGGGCTGTCGAGGCGCTGCTCTTCCCAGTCCCAGTACCCTCAAATAAACCATCGTCTTATAATTTGTGGAGTCGCCCTACTGAAAAAACTGTATGTGAGCTGTACAAGAAAGTGTGAGAGTGAATGAGAATGTATAAGAATATGTGAGTTCTTGGGAGATTAAACGTGCATTTATGAGAGCACGTAGAGCCACTGTGTAGGAACGCATGAGATTGTACAAGTTCTTGTGAGTTTGAATGAGCCCATGAGCGAGCTCACAGAAGCACGCACAGCCACTGTGCAAGATTGAATGAGAATGAGCTGGTCACGTATTTGTGCGAGCTTGTAGAAGCACATGGAGCCAGTGCGTGAACAGATGCTCTAAGAGAGCATGCAAACTACGTGGCCATGTACATGCTTGCATGATAAAAAATTAGTCGTTGAGACTGTGTAGGTCCTTCCAATATGAAAGAGGTCAAAGTTAGAGCTTTCATATAATGATTACTTCATGATTATTTGCGACAGGTACACTTTTTCATATTTCACAATTTTGGTCTTGGCTTGCAGCACATTTTCAACATTAGTAGAAAAGTGCTTGCTTCCTTTCATTATGCAGAAATCTTTATATGACAACATGCACGCTGAGCAACAACTACTCGACATATCGAGCTCACTGTAAAACAATGTCAAAAGCGAGATACTTCAACTAGATCTAATAGCATCATTTGCTTCTCTTTCAACCATTCGTTTCTGAAAGTTGGACGAAGCCATAGATGCACGACAAAGGCTGTGTGCACAACATTGATGTGTTGCCTGCCAAGTAGATGACGGTCAAACTGGCGATCAAAATCTCCCTTACATTGTGTTTTGCATATGAATGGAGACAACTCACTATAACTGCACACTATTACCACCATTAGGCATCACAAGTTTGTATGAAGAACTGGCTTCGAGTTTCATCTGTAGAAGGAAAAGCAAATGTGATAGCAGAAATGTGAAAGCCAACTCCAGTACTAAACTTCACGAGCTCATATTCACTTGTAAAGACCACAGAAAGACAATTCTTAAACGACTGAACAGCACTAACAGATGGGATGGGAGAGAAGATGACAACAATTCTGCTTCTTTATCTCCCTTACTATCTTAGAGCACTGTTCACTCAATCGACTCATTATAACGAACCAGCCTGACTCTCTTTTTCAGCACAAGGATAGGCTGAGCAAAACAGCTCCTACAGCCTTTTGAGTTTTGACTTGCACATCTACACCTATATACACCATTTTTAAGTTTCCTGAGACTATAGCAAAAATTTGCTAAACTGCACTACTCTGAATTGAAGCTTTCTGCTGCGTAATGACACTTGCAAATGTTGTCCGTCTCAATGTCAAATAAAAAGAAAAAAAAAGAAAGGATTGAATCGGTGATCTTAGACTAATGAAGAGATACACAAATCCTAGTACTTTATTAGAGGTGATACCAACAGTATGTGTTGCATCTTGAAGCTATGCACACTATACACATATATGCTGAATCATCATATTGCAAGGAAATGTATTTTAGATGGCATATTTTTCAGTGTAACTGTAGGCTGCGTCACACGAGATGCATTGAGGAAAGCTGCACGTGCAACTCCACGAATATATGTTGTGCAGTTTCCACCAGCAGTGCATAATCAGTATGCTGCATGGAAAGAGCAGCTTGACTGCTTTAGCTTCTTTACTGTATGCTGTAGGCCACAGAGATAAGTTGAAATATTTGTATGGTCAGTTTCTTAATTGAAGTAAAGAGCGTGCAAACACCCCACACTGCCTTCACTTGAAGCTTGACCGGTAAGCTATTTTTGCATATCGCATATCTTTCCTGATTGAGAGTTCAGGCTTTCACCCCACTGTTCTTGCTTTTGCTATAAGCTACAGGCATTAAAAAATTTCGTCACCATTTAAGGGTTAAACACTGAAGTAGTGAGGCACATATCACACAAGAAATGATCGCTCTCAGGTGACCAGTTGGATCTGACAGCCATAGATGTGGCGCCTATAAAGGAACAGCGGGCGAGCCGAATTGGGCTCGCCCACTGTTTTTTATGAGCGAGCACAATTCAGCATCTTCTGTTTCCAAACAAATCACTTGATCTGTAAAACGCCGTATATTCTTTCAATATTAATAAAGAAACAATTGCCACTGTAACTGTTTATGAACAGGAGTTTTCGCAAGGAACATGGCAATGAATTTGGGCCAAAGCTCCGATTCGCCGAACCACAGACCGCCGTCAACCTAACGTCCATGACAAGCAAAGCACGCAGTTAGTTTGTCCAGCATCGCGAGAAAAGAAGCGAAACTCACGGTGGTCTTTCACTAGCACTGCTAATTTTTGAATGTACAAACTACAGGCGCGTATACACGACAAACATGCAGCGTTAGCGCGTAGACGCCCGACATCGTGCTTGCCACTGTTCGGCGAGCAGCAAAGTCGTTAGGTCAGCGACTTCCGAAACCGAAACAAGTCGAAACGAGACGAGGCAGCCGAAGCGGATCGAAGTGCCAGCCGTAGCCATTATGAGTTGGTGGCGTCGCGCCTTTTTCTCTTGTGTGCTGTTGGGGGCCTTGCTGCTTGCGGCTTCATTATTTCGTGATATACGAGGCACAGAGCGCAACAAAATAGCTCGTGCGATGTGCAGAAGCGTGGTAAGGTTGTGTGAATACCTGTGCAAAAAGTGTGCTCGCGTGCCCGACAGGTAGTGCGTTTCCTTTGTGCGCTCTCACTGAAAACACTACGCTGACGACGGGACTATTGGAGGGCGGCCACCACCCGGCATACATATGACATCTCGGAGGTAAGTTAATTTCCATCTTCCCTGTACATTGTCCTAAAAACTTCGCGCAGAACTGATGATGCATGCCAACACAGCGCTAGTTCGTAAACATCAAGACGCGCATGTCATTATAACATACGGTAGTTTGCTTTTGACGAGGGAAGGGTGAATACGTTTGCTGTGTCTAGGAAAAGAGACAGTTAGTGCCATGGGCTGCACGCTCAGAGTAGAATATGCCGTACAAATCATCACTCGTAAGACCATTGCGGGGTGCACGATGCTGGCGCCTACTGCAATTCAGCCTTCGGCAAGAATTTAGAATGGGCCAGTTCCAAGTGCCTCGACCTGGGCCTTATGTTGCGCTGCAGTTGAAGATCCGGCGCTTGTGCAGTTGCAACTACACGGATTGAATAAGCGGTAAAACCTACCTGCGTTACAACAGGTCTAGATCATTATTCTTATGTTCCATAAATATTGCGGATTACGAGATATGGAGCCGGCGAACATGCGACGGCAGTATGATTCAGCAGCAACCGTACTTAAACTCCATTGTCGAGCCTTGAGTAGTAGAAGGGGGAAAAAAAAGTTTTGAGCTATTTTGAATTTTTTCGCCTGTATTGGGCTTGATATTTTCTTTTTCATACTTTTGTCGTGGCTGAAGTAATCCCCAAAAACTACTAAGCGCATATAAATGACAGACACCAAACTCAGACCTTCAGTCCAGAAATGTCAGTAAGGTGTAAAGGTAATTATGCATTCAACAGTACCAATAGTATTGATTTTCTTGTTTAATTACTTACAAATGAAGCGAAAAAAAATCTGACTTAGTGCTGAGATGCCCCATTGGCATCTTCTCTACTATGAAATGTGAATCAAAATGTGCAGTTTTTCCGTACTCAGTATACCACTGATTCATCACAGATGTGACAATATGAAATTCATGCAAGTTTCAAAATGAAGAGTGCATGCAGAATTCCAAGCAAAACAAGCCTTTGATTAAAGTATCATTCAGTTGTGGTGTTTTTGTTTAAATTTATGCATGTTTTGTAGAAGCAACGGTAGAGTTGATATGGAGTTAGTGTTGTGTCTGGATCTAGATTATGAATGGCTACCACATTTATGAATTGCTTGGTTGCCACATGCACTTCCAGACATTGTTTGAACACTCACATCACATTCTGCATTTGGCTTCTTTTTACTTTTTTTGCATGGAACTGTTTCCACTTTAGAGTGTGTAGCCTTTCACAATTCATAATTGATCGGGTGAACATGTTTTGGCACGATAAAAGGTTTAGAAGTTCGAGAGCATTGGCCCTTCATGATGCACAAGGGGCAGACTGCTTACTGCACTGGTACCACTATCTTCCTAGATTCCTAGATACCACTCATATTTCTATACAGAATACATGTTTTCAGAAATCCATATTTCTTATCCGACTCTGCACATTCTTCAGTTGACATAATGGGAGCTAGGGACGAACTTTTGCCTTTCTTGGTGCACTGCTCCTATTTCGTTTAAAGAGCCGCCACATTTTCTGTAACCCGAGTTGGGGTGCAAACACTGCATGTTCATAGGGGGGTGAGGGAGCAAACTTGGTGGCACTGTGAACGCCATGAACAATATGCTGATGATAGGCTGCCTTTAGACTGACTGGCTTGCATTTCTCGGTGTGTTTTGTATCTGCGAGGGTTCCATAAGCTGCCACATATATTGCTTTGATTTGATGTTGAGGTGACTGGCATGATTAAAAAGTCAATGTGATGATCGAAGTCTTCAGAACATTCAGAACATGCTGTGATTGTACTCCTGGCTTAAGTTGCAGACATTGTTTGCTGGTTATACCTTTGAGAGGAAATCTAGTAGATGAAGCTATGGGCAGAGTGCTTGCTTGGTATTCCAACCTAACCACCCAAACGTCGCTGTTTACTGGAAACAGATTGTTCAAGCTTCCAGCCTTCCACTTGTTTACTCGTACATTGCAGTGAAGTGCATTTATGCCTTGGCACATGGCAGGCTCAGGGGCTCGTTCATCGCCACTGTACTAGGTTAGACCTCCAGTTGACTCGAAATGCCTTTTGCCATTGCCATGAAATAGTTGTTTAAAAGAAGGTTCGATGACAGAAATACTGTTTGCTCTCTTAATAGGTAAAGAAGAGTTAGCATAACATTTCTTTCGAGTTACATTACCTGGCATCTCTAGATGCGCGTTGTGCCTGTTATGGGCACTGAATTCTTGGTGTGAGATCAGAGGTTCCTGCAGAATCGCAGACTTTTATAATGCTACTTAAATTATGAGCAGATCGAGGTGATAGATGACAAGACTTTACTAATGGTCAATTCCAATCACAGGGTTTAGTGACTTACAGAACATTATTTTCTGCTCTTTTTGGAGGAACTGTATTCCAAATGCAGATCCGGAACACAAGTCCCATCTTCCCAATGCAGATGGGGAGCGATTGCTGAGCCAAGATCGGTCCCTGGAGCAGTGGATTGTTCTTCCGAAATCAACAGAACCGGCTAGAAGTTTGCTTGAGTATTTGTTCAGCTGCACCTTCTATTTCCAGTAGCATGCTCTGCTGTGCTGACTGTGCCCTCTGTGCTCCATAATAGATGATCATTACTTGCCACTGCTATGAATGCAAATTGATGTCATGAACTAGTGCTTACTCTTGAGGACAGCAAGTCTAAGAGTAGCAGTATTGTGCAATAATCTTTTTTAAAGACCTCAGCTCGGAGTGTGACTAGAAGATTTTGTACGGAAATCATCTTTATGTGCTATTCATGATCTTAAAGCCATTCCTGAACTCTGAAACAGTGAAAATAGTGAACTGCGACTTACTTTTATTTGAGAATAGTGCCAAAGAAATTTCACCCTGCTTGCCCGCACTCGGCTATACGAAAGATTGGCATAAACTGTTGATGTTATTGCCATCCCAAGAAGCAGCGGGAGAAATGCAGACCTATTACAGGATTAAAAACAGCTGGCACGTGTAGACGAAGCATGGGCTAGCACACAGAATAACAGGGAATTCTTCTGTCAGTTCATGGGCACCACCTACTTGCGCTGGCATGAGTTCCAAACGCAATCGGGACACAATCTGTACTGGATGCAGGTGCTCTTTTGCGGAGCAGGCAGACCACTTCACTTCTGGGATTGTAATTCACTGTATGTGCAGAGGAAAAGCAGGTGAACGTGTCTCTGCTGGCATATGTCGCATTGCCTGCTGTCATCCTTTTTACTTTCAATATGTGCTAATGACAGGAATGCTCATAGCACAAGTAGAGTGAAGACACTGATCTGCGCCATTATGGAAATGCCGAGATGTTAGCATGGGCAAACATCTCTTTGCTTCACCGCGAAGCTTGCTAAGGCTCAGTTCAATGTACGAGCAAGCTAATACAATGCGGGCATATGTCAGACAGCTCTTTAGCTATGGGCCTACACAACTGCTGCCATACCTTTAATGAGAACTCTTGACTAAAAAGGCAACATTTTACAAAGAGCAAAGTAAATGATAAGAATGACTTTTTTTTTCATTTAACAAAGCTGGTGGTCACAGTGAAGAACTCATGCCAAGATTGTTAATATGCCTCTACTGCCCCATTTGTAAAGCAAGCATATTGAAATTCTCGAATGAGCATGGTTACAGTCGTGAGCAACTCTGTTAGATGTATGTCCATAAGGGTGGCACATTGTTTCATTGTTCAAAAGAATTCTAAACAATAGGTGGTTTGGAACTTAAAGGAGAAAGAACAGAGGAGCTGGCTGTATTTTTGTTTTGTTTTTTCCTAAAAAAAAGAAGCTGGCTGTAGATGCAGAAATACTGTGAATGGTGAGAGGTGGGCAGGTGCCAAGCAGTCGTGAACTGCACCTGGACTTTGCAAGGAGCCTCATGCTACTCATGAGCCACAGCTTGGCCATACCTAGCTTATATAAGCTTGGCTTGTACAAAACATGCCTGCAAATGTAACCCTGCCTCAAGGCTGCCTACACCCTACTGTGGCAGCTTCAGCGTTTAGACATTTGACTAGTGAGCTGGGTGACGCGGGCTCGGTCTTAGCTGGGATGATTACATTTCGATGGTGGAAAAATGCTAGGTGCCCATGTGCTTTATAGTGTCAGTGCACATTAAAGAAGCGTAGATGGTCGAAATTATCCAGAGCTGTCTACAATGGCTGACCCTCGAAGTCAAAGTTTCTTTGGCATGTTGAACCCCATGATCAAATCAAGGCTGCGTACTGTTAGCATTAGTAGAGTACCTTCGCAATGCCACAAAGTCTGCCCCTCACCACACTCCTAAATTTCGTTGTTTGCAACTCTACTCAGGTTACTTAGTTTGATGACCCTTTTCCTGAAACAGTAGCAGTCGACGAAAAAAATTGTAAAAGCATATCTCACACCCATGCACCGAGAAAGGTGCTTATTTGGTCTTATTATTTTTATTTTTTTCATGAGAATTTGGTCAGTGTCATAATATGACCCTTGGAAAGTCATATCTCTGCTGAAATGTTCATGGGACAATCTGGGTAACTTTTATAGATGGCTTGGATATGATATAAGTGCTATGATGGTGAACTGTGCTTAGTGTCTGCAATACCTTCATGATGAAGACGGTGAATGCAAATTAGACAGATTTTTGCTTTACTTTTGGTTCACCAGTGGGTGCCTAGTGAGTCGTCAGTGCAAGCTATCCATAGGTTCACTTTCTTCATGCAATTTACATAGCTGTGGAGTTCTCATAATAGCAGAAGTATCATATTTATAGGTCACTAACTACTGTTTTTTTTAAATATAAAATAAGTAAATGCGCCGTCAGCAACCCTGGAGTGCAGCGTGCTATTCACCTGGACACCATAGATATTTTAATCATGCCATACCCCTTTGTTACTTTCAGTTTTCAGTTCTACAAGTCTTGATCACGGTAGCACATCACTATAGTCGGGGATAACTGTGGCTATGCAGCTGAAGTTAGGCAGAAAGGAAGAGGCAACATACCTCTTTCCCCTTGCCATGTAGAGTGGGTTACTTCAGCCCTAGTGACCTTGCATTAACTCTCCAACTATCTCCCTTCACTTCAGCCCAGTACACTCCTAGCCCAAATAGTGAGCAAACCACTCTTCACGGCAAGGGGACAGAAACTTTTCTCCTTTTCTTTCGTACCTAGACTCGGCTGCATAGCCCCAAAACATTGTCCCCATGTACAGCAATATTCAATGCCACATTTCTTCTCAGTGTCGGAGCACCCTCTTCTTGCTCTGTACCACACTTGCAGCAGCCCAGTGTTTTGTTTACCATAAAAAATCATGTCTGTGCAAGCTGTGTTGGCATGGAGAGCTGCATATCTGAGCCAACTTTCATGCTTTATGATGAGGCTCTCATTGATTGGCTTTAAGTTCCATGAAACTTGGTCATGTGTGTTGATTAGTGTCACATGAAGTAAAATTTCACTGACTAAAATACAATCATAAGGATGTAATTTGGGTGAGTTGGTAAGGTGTCATCTTGAAAGTAGCAGCACGAAAAAACAAGGACGTGAAAAGAAGCAAGCAGATGCTAACTCGCAACTAATGTTTATTGATGCAAATAAGAAATATATAATGCCAAGCAACACTGCAAACCGCTCAATCACCAATAAGCAGACAGCAAAACATGAATCACTAAAACTTCCGAACGGTTCCATTTGAGTAGATATAGGTAGAGGTCAACTTGGCTGTGCATTGTAAGAATGCACTGGTTGCTTTCAGTTTCTTTCTGCTGTGCACATTCTGGCTGTCATCCATTGCAAATCAGCAGGGAAATCATTGAAGCTAGACATATTTTACAACTAGGTAATGGATGTGTTTGTGAGCCATCCATCATGTTACCATGTAGTGAGTTGGGTTATCTAGATAGGGAACTGTTCTTAAATTTTAGTGATTCATGTCTTGCTTTTTGCTTATCAGTGAATGAGTGGTTTGCGTTGTTGCTCGACTTCTTTATATATTTCATGTGTGCTTCGATAAAAATTAGTTGTAAGCTAGTGCCCGTGTTGTCTCCTTTCATACCCTTGTTTTTTCTTGCTGCTTCTTTCAAGATAAAACACAATCTTTGCTACTTTGGTCATAAAATGAATTTTAATGAAGTTCCACATCTCTTAGAAAAGTAGTATTGTAGTTGCCAGCATGTATTAGGCCCTGCAGTACCAATTAAGGTGCTCGCTCGATGTAATAGCATCAAGAAAGGGAGGGCTTGTCTGATCTCGAACCTAGTGGGAACTGGTGGATTATGGATAGGCTGTTAAAATGCACTTGCAGTTAAAGTCAAGTAAGTGCTTTTTTATTTGTAACTAGGGGTACTGTGATGCCTGACTTGCTCTTTTGCCAGGCTGTCGACGAGATTGAGTGAAATGAGTTATTTTATTTCACTGTTGGTATGTCTCGGGTGATGTCAACCTTGTTTCTTCTCTGGCATTGTAGGCAATCACCCTTCAACTAATTGAATCCCAAAGTAAAATTTTGAATTAAAAAAATAATAATTTAAGATTATTTAGCAGGCAGAGGCAAATTTCATGCAGTGACCTGCACCAGCATGTCGTGTATCATTTCAAGAAAAAAAAACAGTATTGTGGTGTTCCTACTCTGTGCCTTTATTTCTCGCTCACAAAGCCTCTGCATGTACGTGTTGCACCATAATACGTTTTCACTAATTTTTGGGTCATGGTACTTTTTACCCTGCAGCAAGTTCCATGTGGCTTCGTAAGCAATGGCTCCTTCAAGCTCTATACCCTTTGCCGGAATTGTGCTGTGCTGTGGTGGGAAAGAAGCAGGACATTGATGTAAGCACTGAAGACATCTTTCAGCATGTGTAGTTTTTTATTTGCCTAACCCACTACTGCATTTGTGACCCCTCATGTTTATTTTGACATTTAGGTTTCTTCAGTGTTTTCTTTGCTTGCTGCCGTTGCTTATTGGCTATGACATTTGGCTGTTGAGTTTGAGAATGCGGAGTGGAATGGTGCCTGTGACCTGTTGATATAGGCAAAATGCAAATTTGCCCACATTTGGTGCCACTGCATAGCTTGAAGAACTTTTGTGGAAGAGGGCTCTGGAAATTAACCCAGAGCCCTCCTTCATGATGTCTCTCATAGCTCATGTTCAGCTTTAGAGTAATGAAAGGACATTGAGGACAAGCTGAAGCTGTCTTTTATTATAAATTACTGCATTCTATCCACTAAAGTGCTACTTACTGAACATGCGAGCTTACTTTGAGATAGGAAAAGCCAGAAGTTTTGAAACAGATGTCATTACCAGCTGATTTCATAAGTTCTACATGATGCATCCATACTTTATTGGGCACAGGCCCCAGAGGCTGGACTGGTAAGCCATTCCCTTCAATATGATGGTCATGGAGTGTGGTTTACACAGGCCTTTGATATCATTGAGTACCCTTGGTTTTCAGGAACTATTTCAAATAGCTTTGGAACTCCTGAAATTATTTGCTTCTTAAAATTCTAAAAAAAATTGCATGGTTTTTCTCTAAAAGCGAGTCTACATGAAAACTAAAAGTGCACTTCAGAGGGAACAATCGAAGAGAGCATGAGCCTATATAATATAAACCCAAAGTGACAGCCTGGCATGCGTACAGACAATGGTTACAGGTGGCTCTCTTTTTCGCAGTTGCTACCTCTCTTGTCCCTATTTTATTTTTATTTTTTTCAGCATGTCTGTCTTTGTTTTCCTAAATTTCACAGATTTATGCAAAACTGCTGTGAATAAATTTTTCTCAAATTGGAACTCCCTGAAGACCTTTCTGGAGGGTTATTTTTCTGGTCTTCCTGTCTTCAACTAGACCTGTTGATGGCTGCTTTCTTATAAATCAGCTCAGACAAATTTCCTCTCTAAAAGGCCCCCCTGCACTTTTTTGGTAGCTAAACTGAGTGCGAATACAATTTTTATGTAAAGTGAAAAGAGAAAACAGGGGAGTGTTATTGATAATACTATGCTATATGTAATCATAGGCCATGAATGAAGTATGGGGTTTTTCTGGCAGAATATTTCTGCAATGCTTCTCTGCTCAGCGCAAACCCCTTCACTGTGGCGGCCAAACCTGTTTTGGGGCAGAAATAAATGGCTGCCAGGAGACCTTTCTTGTGACAATGACCACATCCATTACCTGCTCCACTCAGTAACAAAATTCATAACTCCCCCCCCCCCACTTCCGCCCTTCTGGTTTTCAATAGTGAAGGCATGCTCCTCATCAGATTCGTGCATAACATGAGGTTTGATACAGAAATATTCAGCATTGCGCCCAACTTCAACCCCAAAGGGAATTGGGAGGATATTTTTGCATGTCTTCAGTGCACAATCACGTGATACATCAGTGACATAGCCTATGTGTTACGTACACATATCTTGTGGAGTTTGTATTCTTTTTTTCCTTGAGAGAGAAGCGCTGCTCAGTCAAAAAGCAGGATGCAAGGGAATTTAGAGTGAGCGCCGATTCTGTGCGTTTGCAATCTTCTGCTTAGCTTTCATTCTTTTTCTTCCGGTGGTTTAGTGGCGTTGGTGGTATTCGAGCAATGCAAGGACGCGGAGTCAAGAGTCTGCTTCTTCACAGTGCGCTGCAGGGATTGTGCATTTGTTTTCATTGCTTAATCCAAACGTCAAAGTTTACGTGCCTTTTAGAAGATGCTCTGTCTTGACAGAATGACTTTTTTTTGTGCCGCTACAAAACTGCATGTGTATGGGCATGCGTGTGTGCAAATAACTCTCACTCTGGTACTCAATATATATGCAGCCCCGCACACGGCAAGTACTCTTGCACATTTTTTTTAGACTCCAGAAAGCAAACGCACTATCCCGGCGTCATGCTGCGAAAAAACAGACTCACGACTCCAGAATCCCGCATCGCATTGCATATCAGCCGTTCCACCAAACTATCGGAAGAAACAGAACGAAAACAAAAAATTGCAAACGCACAGAATCGGTGCGCACTACAATCCCGCGCATCGCGTCTTTTGACTGAGCAGCATGCCTCTGTAAAAAAAAATCTAGGAGATATGTGTATGTGACATATAGGCTACATCACCCATGTGTCACGGGACTGTGCACCCAAGATGTGCAAAAATATTCTCCCACAAGGATTTTGCTATATAATATAGGTGACGCATTGAGTTTTGCAAAGGGTCCAAGTAGGTCATTGTGCTCCTACTTTCACCCTGGCCAATTCAAGGGGTGAGAGGCACTTAAGAGCACAATTACCTACTATAATCTATATGATCTCGAATGGGCCAGGTGCAGCAGACAGCTTGTGAGATTGAGTATAGTGACATGAATTCTCCACTTCATAAGAATACATTGACTTCAACTCCACGTAGCCCTGAATGCCTGCTTTTCATTTATTGGCAGTTATGTGACCTTGAGGGGTCATAGACTGGCACTCAACTTGTAAACACTTGACATCTTATTATTTGCTCTCTCTGTGGGCTTTGTTCTGCGGGTTTACAAGCTTTTTACTAAAGTGGATACAGTGAGTATGCACAGATCTGTTCTCTGAAGCATTGCCTGAGTGACAGCCCAGGTCAACCCTGGTTAACTTAGAACTTCTAGCACATTATTTTTTCTGGGTATGGCTTTGGCATCCCTCCTGACATTCCAGCTTCTGACACCAAGTATGCATAATCATGGTCTATCACTAACTCCAGTGCTGTAGTTGATCATCACATACTTCTGTGGTGCTGCACATTTTAAGTTGTCGCTGTATATGAGCAGTGTTTCAGAACCTACTTAGTGCTGAGCTACGGTACAAATTTGAGGACTAATAGTAAGTTTGCTCTGCTAGGTGGCTTCCACAGACAAGGACACACTTGTGGGGAAGGCATGTTGCATACATACCTGCAGCCAACCCTTCCGATTTTTTAGAAGACTTCAGATGTTTGACCAAACTTTCTGATTGCACGATCACTGCCCTAAATCTTCCGATAAGGGGCTTCTGCCTGCAAAGAATGGCTTTTGCGGAACCAGCACCGAGAAATCAGCAGCGGCATTATAATTTCGAGCATCTCCATCAGAGGCCACACTAGCACCATCGGCATCATTGGCTAAGCAGGAAATCAATCAAAGCGGACTTTAGCCGAGCAAGAGTAGGTGTCGCTGGCTGCGAAAACAGTTGGTGTACTGCGTTTCTTGTAGGCAGCGATGCACAGCTAATGCAGCCACAGTAGATATAGATGCTGTGCTGGCTTCGCTTTCGATCTCAGCTAAGGGCAGCGCTCAGTGTACTTGAGGTTAAAGGCTTTGCCCAAATGTCATGTTATCTGACCCTTCTTATTGAGCTCAGCCACATGCCTTATGTTACTAAGCTGCTGTATGCTCAGCAATGGCGTGATTGCTCTTTTTTCGGAACCAACGCAGCCAACGACGGTCACGAATGAAATTACGTGTAAAAGGGCTAGTTATGGTTTTGCATTAAAAAATTTAAACAGCGCTTCGATGGTTCTGAGAGAAAACTGGTGGTGGGCATGCAGATCAGTTTTGCGTTGGCTATAGAGACGTAGTGAGAACATTTGCTGGTGGCCTGCAGATATCTCGACGGACGCACACCTTTAGACATGCATTGCATGCTTGCTGCTGCATGTGTTTATGCTTAGGATGTTTAGATTAGGACGCATACGACACTGCCTGAAAGTAGCAGCCACCTCTCCCTTTTGTACACAAATGCTGCCTCCCCCCCATTTTTGCAGTCTTCCCATTTTTGGTCTTAGCAAGTACGTATATAGGAAGCTGGGGCCACTAGTAGCGCGATTGAGCCTTGTGAACAATGTCAACATCTGTGCTACAGGCATCAATGGCTTGCTTGTCACATCAGGGTACTATGTACTCTTCGGACACACGGTGCTGTCAAAGTGGTTGGTTCACTTGTTCTGTGGAGAGATATTCACGGTAGGCAGAAGGCATGGCTTTTCAAGTGCAGTGACCATTGTGGCTCCAAGCTTTGTTTGGAAACTGAAATCAGCGAGTTGAATTTGTTGGTTTGGGTGTATATGTAGCGAAGAAGCACGCATATTTTCTTCCCTCTCCCCTGAGCCCTGCAAGCTCAAAGATCAAGTGTAGCAGCAACTTCAAATCAAATCTTAATAAACAAATTTGGTCACTAAATTTCACAGCATTTCTCAATGCATATGTCATGTTCTACATGAACAATATCACAGCAGCAGCGACATTTTGCCTAACATTAAGCGTTTTCAGCTGTTTTTCACAGCTGCCTTTTCATGCAGCCTGGGAAACATGTTCTGTTAGCCTGTGAATATCGAGTTTGCTTCTGAATGTTCAGAGGACTTGACATTAGGACATGAGTGTTTTGCGTGTGGAATAGTTAATTCAAATTTTACCCTTGTGGCCGAATTCAAAAACATGTCTCCACTCGACGCTACCTCAGCTCCATAAAGTGCAGAAAACAGTCTTTTCTCTACCTAAGGTTCAGTTCAGATTCTTGAATGCTTTTCAGCATTTCCTCCGCTTACCCTTCAGAAATATTTCTCCACTCCAGACAGCACAAGTGGCATACGGGGCAAGACTTATGGCGAATTCGAGTGGGAGAGCAGGCGCGCCCTCGAGAGCACTTAGAAAGTGCTCTCAGACAAGCGGGTGCCCTCCAGTGGTAGAGCAGGAGTAGAATCACTGGCTTCCAATGGTAGAGGAGGAGGTGTTTTCCTTTGCTGAGAGCACCTGAATGCACTCCCGGCTGCTCCCTCATCTAAAGCGAGTGTAGAGGAAGTCACATAACATAAAACGGTGTATCAGCACCATCTTTTTTCTTTTCTCGAGTCGGTGACGCTCTAAATGGTGGCTGCAAAGCATTGCTCAGGTTTGAGAGTCACTGCTGGCATCGAAAGGGCCAAAGGAGGCAGATCGCCGCGCTGGGAGAACAAAGGCATGCAAAGCAGTTCTACATGGAGTGTTTGCTTCTCCTCGGGTTGCAACTGCTGCTACAGCGAGTAGGCGGAGAATGCTGGGGAGGGAAGCGTGGTCACAATGGTCGTGGCGTACTGCTCTCGACACGCAGAGAGCGTTCCCGTGGGAGGAAAATTACACCCTCGCTCGGCGTGCTTCTGTACTTCTCTGTACTGCTCGGCACCTCTGCTCTCGTCCCCCCCAACTGAATGGGCCATAAGGCAAAAATTTGGCCCGGAAAGTGCATGCCACTACGTGTAACATGCTCATTTTCTAATGTCAAGTCCTTGTGAACAGCATCCACAAGCTGCCTCAAGAGTCACAGGCTAGTAGGCTGTGGCGGCCGCTTTTCGATGGAGACTAAAAGCAAGGCGCCCATGTGCGGTGCCACATCAGTGCACATTAAAGAACTCCAGGTGGTTGAAATTTCTGAAGTCCTCCACTACAGCATTTCTCATACCCTGAGTCGCTTTTGGACGTTAAAAAAAGTCACAGCCTAGTAAAATAGGTTTTGCAGACTGCATGAACAAGGCAGCTGTGAAAAATGTCTGAAAACAATTCACATCTACCAAGATTCACTGCCAGTGACATATGGCTCATGTAGAACAGGATTTAGGCATTGAGAACTGCTCGAACTGCTGTGAACTCTAGTGACCTAGTTGCATATTTGTCCTCTAGTGCTCAGCGGCGAGCGTTGAGCACATGTGAGGTTAAATTAAATTGGTTCACAGGAAGGGAAAGGCGCAGTAACTGTCACACTTGCTCTGTGGACACCCGAACCGCGCCGTAAGGGAAGGGAGGAAGGTGGGAATGAAAGTGGAAAGAGAAAAAGAGGAGCCGTAGTGGAGGGCTACGGAGTAATTTCGACCACCTGGGGATCTTTAACGTGCGCTGACATCGCACAGCACACGGACGCCACTTCGTTTCGCCTCCATCGAAACGCAGCCGCCGAGGCCGGGATTCGATCCCGGGAACTCCGGCACAGTAGTCGGGCGTCTTACCACTGCACCACCCCGGCGGGGCACATGTGAGGTTCAAAGAAGCATGTTATAGCGCATGCACCCAAGCCAACAAATTTGTCTTTCCGGAAGCAAATGCCGCTTCTGTTTCCAAGCAAGCTAGGAGCTTTAATTTTAAGTGCACTTGAAAAGCCATGCCTTCCACCAACTGCAAATATCTCTCCACAGCTAAAAAGACAGAATTGACCCTCCCCCCCTCCCTTCAGCACTGCATCTAGACATACAAGTATATTTGAGGCAATCAGAAAGCCATTGATGTGTGCAGCACAGGTGTTCCATGGCACAACTGCACCTCCGGTACCTCGCTGTCTTCCTATTTACAATATGACATTCCCCACGATTGCACCACTGTCCACAGTGGTTCACAGAAACCACCACTGCACATGTTTCATTTGCTGTTAGCCATCAAATGCTTTCTGCGACTTGGCACTCGGCGTGCTCTGAAATGTTGCTAAGGTATCTGGTGATGACTTGAAATGTGTTTGCACCACAGTAGCGTAATGCGATGATCAACTACAGCATTGAAATCTGCAACTGACGATAGTTATCCATGCTCAGCGTCAGCCGCAGAAACTTAGGAGGCTTTTCTTGGTCGTACTTGAAACGATGTTTCAGTAATTTTCGAGTCAGATTGAGGTTCTCGGAGCCTATGCTTCAGAGAGTGAGTCTGTGAATCCTTATTATATCCACTTTCATGAAAGGCTTGGTATGCAGTAGAACGAAGTCTGCACAGTGTGTGAAAGCTGCGATGCCCCATGTTTGCAAGTGGAAGTCTAGGTGTCCCCGTAGTAGTGCCATTGCCACTTATAGATGCTCTGTTTTCTCATGCACTCGAGGAGCAATTCAAGTGGAGCTTCATTTAAAAAAAAAAGGGCCTCGAGGACCGCTTGGAGTAAAGGTGTTAGTCAAGGCATGCTTGTGAATATCAGTTAACCTGATCCCTATGCACTGTTTCCACTGCCTCGGATGGTTAGGGTATTTCTCGACCTTATTGGAAGGAAGGCTGAGGGGCCGTCATGAATCCTAACCAAGCTTTTAGTAAACTTGGGGGGAGTTGTGCCACTTCTACATGGCATTCTCGATCACCATTGAAAGATTCCATCATCTCACTAAGCTCTTGTACTCCGCTATTGCCATTGATAATTCGCTGCTGGGCTCAAGTAATACTCTTGCACTTTTGAAGATGTGTTATCAACTGTTTTTGTACAAGTTGCAATGATGATATACTTTCCATACTGTTCTGTGTGAAATTTTGTTTTTCTTCTATGATCATATATGTAGAATTGCATAATCTTTCATTTCAGGTTTGGTTTTATTCCTAGCCCTGTGTGCTAAGCCATATCCTAGAATGCACACTTCTATTTCTCAAAGTCCATTTAAATCTCCGGTTTTGCACTGCTCTGTTCACTCTAGTTATTGTAGCTTTCCATGAAGCAGTGCTCAGATGTCTTTGATTGATAGGATATGGTTCAAAGACCCTTGAAATATCTGTTCGACTAAGGTATTAGATTTTGTGATGGACTGATGCTGAACGCCTGTATTCTTGTGTCAGTTCGTTATATTTCTGTAGTTCAGAATCGAACCTTTTTGAATTGTTATCAATTAAAAATAGAGCACCTAATTACCCCTTTCTCAGAATGTCTTGTAAAGACAGCTGAATTTTCGGATTTTGGAATATAGTCCGGCTTTTTTTTGCATTTTGCAGACGTCGCACAGTGAAAACCTGTATCCAAGCTCGAATCCAACAGGCCAAGAGCAGCTGAAGAAGGAAACCTGCATCCAAGCTCGAACCTGGTGGACCGAAAGCAGATGTTTTGTGACCACAGTGTATCAGCCAATAAAGCCAATCCAGGTGACCACATGTGTCTTTTGGAAGCTTGCATTCTTTGCACTTGAGACTCATCTCATGGAGAGCATCATTTCTGCAAAACATTTTGTGTCATAACTGTAGCAGAAACTGATTGAGGCCTTGCACAAGGCCTAAAGCTGGCATATTAGTATTATGCACAACACAAACATGAGGTGTGATGTAGGAGCCTTGCAACCATGCAGAGTATCACCATAGCATGGTAGCATTCTCATGCTGAATATCTCATCGTCTGAGATCAGACTAATGTCTTGCACCTTCAGAGTGCACTCATTCCTTGCACTAAAGGCCCCAATATAGTCCGACGTTTTCAACGCGACTGGCTAAGTCTGCGACGTTAGCCACGGCACGTCGGCTACGACGGGCGCGTCAAAAAACTGCCGCTTCTACAGTCTGGCGCGGCTGGCGTGCCCGATGCCGCGGCGCGCATGCGCACAAGACGCCCTCGAGGGCTGGTACGTTTTCGGGGTGCATTTTCGAGCAGACGACAGGGCACCTACAGGGACCTGGCTGCAGCCTATCAAGGCACTAAATACTGTTGTGATCAAGGCAATGACGCGATGTGTTTACTGCGAATGTTCAAATGGCACAAGGCATTTACAGCCAGCTGTGGAGACGTCCAGCCCAGCAACGGCCTGAGCCCGCGCCGCTGCCGGCTACAGATGGAACGATGATTGTATATGTGCGTGTTTTACTGAAAACTAATCAAAATTTAAGTATATGTATGATTACAGAGGAGTTAGAGATTACACAGTAATGAGGATCACTTTCTCGGCTGGCCGCAGTTCCAGTAGAATTCCATAAATTTCGCGAATTCCCTGGTTGTTTAGCCACTGACGTTCCGTGAGGCCAAATCGAGTACGACCTTCGATTCCGGCGTGTACCGGTCACAATATGCGAAGCCGCTTCCGCAGTTTTTGGTATTCTTCCTATGAATGTACTGCAGATAAGTGAAACAACATCATCGTTACACCACCTAGAGCAATGCATTAAAACGAGCATGGCACACGCACCGCAGCGAAGAACGCAGCTGTGCCCAGCCGCACTACTGACAGTTTGCATCGCAGGCATTTTTTTTTCCTCTGAACGTCTCTGTAGAGTCAATCCGCTTGGTATCATAGTTGCAGGGCCGCCCTCGAATTCCTTCTAGCAGCTTTTACGCAACAGTGTCTGAAATGTGCGCGTGGTTATAGCATGGTCTCTGTCTACATGCAAGCCGCCATCTTCACTGCGCGTGAGGAATGCTAGAATGTGTGGCCGACGCGGTCGGCGAGAAATAGGCGAGATTCTATTTGCGCGTCGGCGACGGTAGGCCGCGTCGGCTCGCGCTCGCTACGTCCATCACGCCGTGCCGTTGGACTATAGACCTCGGTTTTTCGCCGACGTGCGCACGCGCGCGTTACATCGGACTATATTGGGGCCTTGAGTGCCCACATCCATGCACTCTGAATGTTGATAGCTATGCACAAATTTTGCGCACACACACGGGTACAAAAGTCCTCACAGTGTGCACGCCTTCGCGCCGTGAGCACGTTGCACGTTCTCCCACCGTGCACACATCGCGCGTCCTCTTATCGCACATCCTCGTTCGTACATCTTCGTTCGCACATTCTCGTTCGCTCATTCTCGTTCGCTCATTCTCGTTCGCTCATTCTCGTTCGCTCACTCTCGTTCGCACATTCTCGCGCTGTGCGGGTCGATAACCACGCACAGATAACCACGCAGAGCCTCGTACAATATTTTCAGTAGGGCGCTGCTTAAGAACATTGATTCCACAGCCGCACTCTCGCGACACCCACGTCCTGCAGATGATAGGCCCCAAGACGTGCAGGTGGACTAAGCTCTTATATGTGTCGGCTCTCTTCGCCCGCGGGACCAGCTATCTTCAGCAGGACCGATGGCCATGGCGTAGAAAATTGACTCAGCTCCTACTAATGGGTGAGCTTTTACAACTTTGGGACGACGACATAAAGCTGAATAATGTCATATTGTATCTTACCGCCTTGGCTAACTTCTAGTACCAGAACCACGAGGGGGATATCCGAAGTTGGGCAGCCTTCAAAACGACTTTCTCAGAAATGTTTGTTCTTCCGAAAGTCAGGCACCTCCGCGCTGAGCAGCGCTTGCGTGAACGGCCACAGCAGATGGGCAAAATCTCTGTGGGCTACATAGAAGATGTGGTCGACATATCAGCGGGTAGACCAACATGTCGGAAGCTGCCAAGATAAATCACATCTTGAAAGTCATAGACGATGACGCTTTTTAAATGTTAGCCAGTGAAGTGCGCAAAGTTTCCAGTCTTCACGCTCTGTCAGAGCTTCGAGGCGCTGCACAATCAAAGCGCGCTGCCTCGTCGGCAGTCAATGCAAGTGGAATCGCTTGCTGGACTGACGTCCGCAACTGACAGTTCCTCCTTGCTGCAGCAGATAATAGTCTTCGTTTGTGAAGAGGTGGCGCGTCTGTTTTCAATTTTCCATAGCCCCCAAGAGAAACCAACATATTTGACTCCTGCTCCCCGCCAAATCCTTCAAAGCGGGTTGCTGATGCAGACCCGTCCGTCATTCCGCCATCACCTGTCGCCGCTCCGCTGACTTACGCCGGCTTTCCGCGACTTCCCTACTGAAAAAAACTGTATGTGAGCTGTACAAGAAATTGTGAGAGGGAATGAGAATGTATAAGAATATGTGAGTTCTTGGGAGATTGAACGTGGATTTATGAGAGCACGTAGAGCCAGTGTGGAGGAACGCATGAGATTGTACAAGTTCTTGTGAGTTTGAATGAGCCCATGAGCGAGCTCACCGAAGCACGCAGAGCCACTGTGCAAGATTGAATGAGAATGAGCTGTTCACGTATTTGTGCGAGCTTGTAGAAGCACATGGAGCCAGTGCGTGAGCAGATGCTCTAAGAGAGCATGCAAACTACGTGGCCATGTAAATGCTTGCATGCTAAAAAGTTAGTCGTTGAGACTGTGTAGGTCCTTCCAATATGAAAGAGGTCAAAGTTAGAGCTTTCATCTTATGATTACTTCATGATTATTTGCGACCGGTACAATTTTCATATTTCACAATTTTGGTCTTGCCTTACAGCACATTTTCAATATTAGTAGAAAAGTGGTTGCTTCCTTTCATTATGCAGAAATCTTTATATGACAACATGCACGCTGAGCAACTACTCGGCATATCGAGCTCACTGTAAAACAATGTAAAAAGCCAGATACTTCAACTAGGTCTTGTGGGAAGGGACATATCGCCGCTACTTCCCCTCCTGGCTACGACGCGGCGGCGAGGGTGAGGTATGGCCTCTCCTCTTTACATCACGTGACAGCCTCCTTCCTCCTCTCTCCTTCGACTGCTGTGGCAGAGGAAGAGCGCGATGTGTTGGCTGGGTGTGACAGAGCAGACCGGACGGGCCAGCAGTGCGGACGCGTCCGGAAAAGAGGGACTGGAACCAGGTGAACTGAATTGGTTGTTCGCGCGCGCGCGGCCGAGGAAAAGCATTAAACCGGTTTACCCTTTGGTCCTCGGTGTTCGTGTTGTTCTTGGGGGCCACCTCTGTGGTCTGAGCTGGCGGAGCGTTGTTTGCTCTGAGAGCGGAGCCGCTGCCCCGTAGAGAATCCCACATTTTTGGCGCCCAACGTGGGGCCCTGTTGGCGTTCCAGCGGGGAAAGCTAGCTCTGTATGAACAACATGACCAGCCCGCGCTATGGGCTGTCTGACCTAATGATGTTGGCCGATGTCTGTGGCCAAGCTCGGGAGATCTCGAGCATTAGCCATTTGGCTACATCAAATCCAACCGCCGATGCGATGTTGGGAGGTCAATTGGACGTGTTGCATGATGCCGCAGGCGCGGCTACCGTCCGAAACGTTGCGCCGGGCATTCCCGGTAAGCACATCGAGCCGGAACAGTCCGATGGCTGTGGCTATAGAAGTTCCGTTCTTTTGAACGTGTCCCCTGGCGCACCCGCCGATGCGGCTCGCGACAGTATGTTCGCGCCGCGAACTCCTGGCCAGCTTCCGAAGCCCGTGCCCAGTGGCAGTGGCTTCCAGGCCCAATCGCTCTGCCATGTAACAGGTGCGACTGCCAATGCAGTTCGCCAAACGAGTCTTAATACAGGCAATCCTGAATTACTCGTACAGCCATCGCCCGTCGGCGGCGGCTACTCTTCGCTCCTTTCACCCGCTGCGCACGCAGGCTGGCCCGGTGGCCAAATTGCGTCTACACCCGCCACTGCGGCGGGCGCTCCCCGTCCTTTGACGGCGAGGCATGCAGCGTACCCAGCATCGGGAGATCCCGAGTTGCATCACAAGCTACCGTCCGTTGGCGAAGGCTATTTCTGGACTGGACTGGACTGGACTATTTTCTGATATCAGCTGTATTGCATAACATTTTTCTTCTGTCTTTTTCTTTTCTGTTTTCTTTTCTTTTTAAATCTATCATTTGGTATTTACTAATGTAATTACTATTACTTTTCTTTTCTCTGTTCACCTCTTTGTGGCCAATTTTTATGTATACATTTATCCGCATTTTCCATTTTCATGTTACCTTAATTATTTTCCATAGACCGGTATGTTATATTTTCAGATTTCAGAATTCAGTTTTCTTTTTTTGTGTGTACGTAATGTACAGCTTTCTCCCAACCGATTCGGACAGAATTTTATTCTATAATTTCATAGTAATGGACGTCTTCTCAAGCTGTCAAGGATTTTATGCATGCTGTTTTGTGTTTCTTTGTGCCTCCATTAGTTTCGCATTCGCGACGTTTTTCAATACTATTTTTTCTCATTTCATTGCAGACTTTGGTAACCGCTTTATATACATATATTTATTTTTTCTAGTCTGAAGTGTGTTTCGTATATTCAGTTTAAAGTTATATTTTTTGCGAATTGGCTAATCCTTAATGCACAAGTTTTATATTTCTGTTCTCTATTTTGCAGTTTCTGGCTACCCACGGACATTTTTTTTATTGTTTTTTGGTGCGCTACAGGAAAATAGGCAGACACTGCTTGGACCCATAGCCAGCGGCTAGTAAAGGGTCCAATGGAAAAAGTTCATAGGTTGCAGGCACCCAATCGTCAAAGTTAGAGACATCAGAAGTAGTAACTTTACAATAAACATAACAAAGTTAGTTATCGCTTATACATTCGTAAAACTACCAATGAAGAGAAGAAAATATAAACTAAAACCTCACAAATCAAACAAAAGCGCGTAGAACTTATACAAGAAATAAAGCAAAGAAAGATGAATGCATAATGTCACCACACTATAACAATACATAATGCTTCTCTGCTTTCTTCTTTCCTGGACTTCTTTATCTTTTTGTGCTTCTCTTTCGCTTTTTCTTTCTTTGTTTATCCTTTTTCCATTTCATATATCTATCTATTGCAACTATGCAGTTGTGATCTTTGTTTCCTTTTGTATCTTTAATGTACATTTTTTACATTTTATGTCCATGTTTTTTTTTCATCTAAATTATTTTTTTTATTTTGGGCGTTTAGCTCCTTTTCTTTTATTTTAAATTGGATTAAGCCTGGCAAAGCTTTGCTGGTCCGGGCTCCCTCTCTCTTTCTTTTACATTTTTTTTCGTCATATTCTGAGAGGAATAATAAAATGTAAAAAAGGCGAAGGCTTTATTCCCCCCGGTATTCAGTCGGAATGGCCCATTGGCCCCGATTGGAGAACGCCCGCAACAGCGGCACGCGCATCACACCCGATGGCTAGTGAGCGCGCAATATGTCACCCGGAGGGAGACACCGCAAGCGTCCTCGCATCCGCTTTGCAACAGCTGTTGAAGCAGGCGCACTCGCCTGGCCCTCGGATCGGCGTACCGATACCGATATACAGTGGCTACAGCGACACGCAGAGCGCAAATGACTTCCTACTGGCCTTGCGCCGGTATGAGCTTGTGAATGACCTGAGCGAGAGCGATATTCTGAAACGAGCTTTGCCAGTTGCACTCGTCGATCAAGCCGCCCGGTGGTACCTATTGGTAGGCCACAAAGCGAGCACTATGTCTGACTTTCGACGCTTGTTCAGGAAGGAGTTCCTTCCGTACGATTACAAGCAGCGAATGCGGCGAGAAGTGGAGCTGCGGACACAGGCACCTGATGAATCGCTTGTAGAGTTCGTACGAGCGATGCAGGAATTGTACGAGTACGCCGACACGGAAGCTTCGCATTCGGAGCGAGTGGAACGCGTCCTCCGCCAGTGCCACCCCACATTTGCCCTTTACTTGAGCAGCTGCCGATGCAGCGACCTGAACGAGCTTGCCATTGAAGCTCGCAGAGTCCAGGCTCAGATTTCTGCGGCCCGTAAATACCGGCCCCCGCCACCGGCTAGAGAATCACTAGAGCCGAGGTGTGCCTGGAGCGGCGCCCCCAACACTCCTGAGGCAAGTGGGTTCACGAGCGAGCCGTTGCCGCTCAAAATATCGAATCGCGCCCTGGATCCCTTTGGGTACCGGTTGCGCAGTGCTGATTTCAACCCCCGTGAGTTCACCGGGGTTCAGCCGCGAAAGTCCGCACCTACTCAGAACGCACCCCCGGAGGGCCGCATACGGCCAGACGGTCGGTGTGACTCTGAAACCCGCCGAGCGTCGCAGCAACAAGCATGGCGATCTGTGCGCTGCTTTAGCTGTGGCCAAACTGGTCACATAGCCAGAAACTGCCCCTCGAGATCGGGAAACGAGACAGGCCGCCGGTAGCAGCACCGGCGGAGGCTGACGCTCGGAAGCCTGTACCCGTCACGTCCGCATTCAAAGTTGGAGAGCCAACTAACACGCCAGCGCCTTTTGTTGACCTCGCGGTAGCGGGAGCAACATTTAAGGCACTGCTGGACACGGGTGCAAGCATTTCGCTGATTGGAGACGCGGTCTTCCCAGCTCCGACGGCGGTCCGTTCGGATGCGACAGCGAACTACGCCCCTCCTGCTCGCTAGCGGAGAGGTGCGCTCCTGCGGTGACATTCGCCTCGTAGTGCGCTTCGATAAGCGTGTACGCAGAATACGTTTTGTTCACCTGCCTGGCCTGACAGTACCAATTATCCTAGGCCGAGAGTTCTTGGCTAAAACGGGACTGGTGATCGATATCGCCAGGGGGGGTTATCGGGAGAGCCCGTATTCGCTCAGGCCATTCGCCGAACCGCCGGTTACAACGCAATCGTTGTTAACGCGCACGGGCGATCCGCTCGCAGACGGGAGGCATACCTCCTATGAGCGCTGCTCGCACCCCCGACCGAAGGCCGCTGTACGGTTGCTTTTTAGACCCGCTCCGCAGGTGTGCGGGCGCACGTTTTCTGTCCGCTTGCAGACACGGTGCGGAGGGGTGTTGTACGATCGTTTTGCTGACTGCCGTTCAACCGGACGGTTCCAGCGTCCCGATTGGCGCGCCCGGGCATCGCCTTCGGTCCAATAGCATGCTCCCTCAAATGACATTCAAAGCTGGCGCGCAACCCGTGTTGTGGGGTGCTATCGATTTCGGCACCTCGGCGCTATTCGCTTGCCTCAGGACAACGCTCACGATCACCATGGCGTGCTTTTTTCTGTGATCATGGGCTGTCGTCAGCTGCCAAATGAGTAGCGCTTCACTACAGTTTTTGAGTGCTTACATGGCCCCCACTGTAAATTTGAATTGACCTTTGCTCGCACGGTTCGTAGCCACCGATTCGCCTGTCCATTTTTCTGACTTTTCTAGTATGCCTTCGCTGATCTCTTTAGATGTTTCTGCGCCGAATTTAAATTGAGCACTGTCGAATGAACGTGCATTCATAGTTCGACGACCGGTGAGCACGATTGCTACTATTGATGAAGCCGTTTTGTCTTGTGGACCCAAGTCAGCCCAGTAAAGATATATACAGGGTCTTGAATATTTGGGGGCTGGGATTTACAACATTCCTATGCAAAATCTACTGCCCCATTCGAGCTGAAATAACGTTCACAAAGTAGCAAAATATAGTCTACGTTATCTGATAAGTGATTCAACATCGGTACTTACCTAGATTTTTCGAAATCGAGAAAAATCTGCTGTCGGTGGCATGCACAATTTTCGCAGAAGAGTCGAAAAGCTATTTTGACATGGTGCGTCATCTGTCGGGCAGCGAGGCAAGCGCGTCAACGGCCGGGATGGAGCTTGCCTCACTGCTCGACAGATGACGTACCATGTCAAAGCAGCGTTTCGAATCTATTCGGCGAAAATTGTACACGCCGCCGAGAGCAGTTTTTCGTCGATTTCGGAAAATCTAGTAAAGTACCGATGTTGAATCACTTACCAGATAACGTAGACTATATTTTGCTACTTTGTGAACGTTATTTCAGCTCGAATGGGGTAGTAGATTTTGCATAGGAATTTTTTAAATCCCAGCCCCCAAATATTCAAGACCTTGTATATATGCCAATGTATATGTGTGCAGTAGGAATAAAAGACGAGAATCTGCTATGGCGACATTCAATAGGCGTTAAAATCACAAATGCTGAAAGAAACATTCAAAAAGGAATGATATGGTCGACGGTTCCAGCATACAGCTAAAAAAAATGTGAAGACTGAACCAGCGCAACCCAGGAAAGATACCAATTATGGAATAGGATCTAATATTGAATAGCCTCTAGTATGAACAAATGCAAGCTTTCTTACGACTCCCACCCAATCCTCCTAAAGGAAAATTAAAATGGAATATGGGACACAGGTGTGAAAAGGAAATGGAGACTCAACGGCATTACCTGAAGAGAAAAACAGCTCACTCACAACTGATTGATTTTGGCATGAAAAATGTGTAGCTATTGCTATGGGGTACTAAAGCCAGGGTAATTATTTCCCAGGATGGCAGTTAATGTATTTACATTAGCTGCAGTTTGCCCTGTTGTTACTACTTGTTACTAGATGTTTGTTCCAAAGGGCTCTCTTAGTGCTGCTGCTTTGTGAAAGCATTCATGTGTGCAATAGAATATATTCTTTTAATCATAGAGTTGCAGAAACGAGATCCTAGCATATTGTGTTATGTATTTAAAACAGAAGGTGGCTGTGACATTAAAACAACCAAAAAAAGACCATGCAGTGTGTTATATACCAGGTGTCCTAGCTTTCAGAAAATCGATGTGCCCTAGCCCAGTGCATTAATCCAGCTGCGGGCTGTTGAGAGTTGCCCGGCCTAGGCTGGTGTTTCATTGTTTAGCCCTATAATGATTAAGGCTATATAGTTAACATTTAAACTATTGGCTTCAAGAACAATTAGTATCAATAAGCAAGTAGTAAACTGTCTTCCAAAACAGCTGACAGAAGTGTTTGCACCAAGGTGCCTTCTATTTCGCATTTTTTTTTTTCATTATCTTAAATGGCAACAAGCCCAATAAAGGATGCGTCTGCATGACAGCAATTTCACTTCAATGTCCCAAAACATGGCTCAGAGAACAAAATCAGCCTTTGTCAGAATGCTCTCCATGGTGTGGCTCTACATAATGTGGGTTAGAGATATGTGTGAGCAGCTAGTCACATGATAGCTCGATTTGGAAAGCAGTGAATAAATCTATGGAAATCATACCTTGATGCAAACATTGTGGGTAGCTGTTTTTCAACACCATCTACAGCTTTAGAACTGATGCTTTGCTCTTGGGGCCAATAAATAAAGAAGTCACTAATCAGTTTTTGCTAACTGCAGAAAAACCATGGCAAATGAAAAGCCACTGGAGACTAGGGCAATCAACTCTGAATAGTTCTTTGTTGGTTTCACAAGCTTAGACCACTCTACCTAATTTAAAGTTTGATTAAATTCAGCAGGGATACATGGTATGCATGGTTTGCTGGCATAAACACGGGTAAGCTTTCCTCTTGGGGCCAGCTTCAAGTGAAACAGTCGTGATGCGGCTGTGGAAGCTTAATGAGATGCCCCCCCCCCCCCTGAAGCCTTCTAGCAAGTAAAATATTCCACTGGTCATTTTTCAAATCAAGATATAATGACCTTGGAAGCAGAACACTATTATTCAAGCTATAATATTGTAAGCTAAATATAAAAATGATTATATATGAATATTGCTCACAGAACCGTTGTATGCAAAGCATGAGTAAGGTTAAAACATTTACTTTGTTTGCCATTTATCGCTCAACAACAAAGCGCATAAAATAAAAAGTAAACAAGGAAATTGTTGCTATTCTTTTTTGGTTAAAAGGAAGCCCTTTTGCTCCCCCTAGAACCAAACCCTGGGGCTGCCACCACTTGATATGCAAAAGATTGATTACTCTGCATATATTACATGTTCTGCATGTCATGGACCATGTCATGCTCTGCCAGATCATATTTACTTGAGGTGTAGCTTTAAGGTTGCTATGCAAGGAAAACAGATGTCCACTTTGGTTACATTGAACATTAGAAACACATACAACAACATGTAACAATGTTCTCCTGAACAAACTAGCAGAAACTGCAACCTTTTCATCTACGAGAGAACCTTTGCTTCCGGCATCTGCTTCCACTCTAGAGAGAGGCCTCAAAAACTGCCTTCGTCAACATTACTGTTTAGAATTTTGTTCAATATGCCTCTTCAGTGATGTGAAGAATGTATATTGCATTTGTCATTGCTGTTACATGGATTCAAGCTATCTCTAGAAATCTATTGCACAACATACATTGTGCCCAATATGAAACGAAGTGCCATCTTTGATTGCCAATGTAACACATTCTTTATACAGGTTGGTAATGCATTGAGACTATACATTGCGCTCAGTATGAAATGAAGTGCCATCCTTAACTGCCAATGTAATATATTCTTTATGCAGGTTGGTAATGCATTGAGACTACATAAGTAGAGTCAGTAAAAATGACGTGTGTGTCATATGCAATGCTCAAATAGTCGTGTAGTCTCTTATCAGATGCTTTGTATTGGAAGGGGGTGCATGCTTTTGAGGTCATGATGAGAATAAGCAGCACTTTGAGGGCAATGTATATGAGGTGGGTAACTACAGTGTGCATAACAAGTACACATATGCATGCTTCCTGTACTTTGTCCTGTTGCCATTTTGCGTAAACTCTAAAAAGCTTGATCCGAGTGCACTGTAGGGATAGCTTGTGGAAAGAGAAAACAGGAAACTGCATGAAGAAACAAGAACAAGAATTGCTACCTAGTACAATGGCATTTATTCTTTCCTACTGTCCTTGTCCTTTAGCAGTATTTTTTCAAGCTCCACAAAACCCATTTTAATGTTAAAAGTTTTAAGAGCAGGTTAAGCCGACATATTTTCCACTCATCAAATTTTTGTTTCATGAAACACAGTGTTGTAATTATCTTGCACACACTTTCCAGACAGAAATGTCCTTCTTGAGTCCCACAGTTTAAAAACACACAGCCTGGCTGTTTGTGTCATCACCATGACTAAAAAATAAATAGGTTAACATATACAGCAATGCCTCATTAATATGGACCCTGTTAATAATATGGACATGTAGGACTCATATTACAAAAACATTTTCTGCAGATGAGCCTTGCAATGCCTTTACACTTCATTGACATGGAAGTTTGGTACTTGGGCAATAAACAAGAGCCTATTGGAGCCCTGTGACCCATGTATTCTTTATTAATATGCATGGCAATGCTTGCAAATAAAATCAGCACTGTGGTAGCGAGGTATATATTGTAGAGTGTGAGGTCTTTCAAGGCTCTTTTGTTTCAGTAGGAAAGTAAAACAGAATGAATCACTTTGGCTGTTACTCTGTGAAACTGCCATCATACCGTTCCACTATGGACAATATTTTGTGAACCCATGAACTCTGAGGCACACTGAATCCTTCCAATCGCACTGTCTGGCTCCCGAATCACTTCTCACCTAGGCAAAGTTCACTTGCCTCGGGATCACTATGGAGTGGTTTTTGTTGTGCTCATGGGGTCTCGTCAGCTACAAAATGAGTAGCGCTTCAATAGAGTTCTTGAGTGCTTACATGGCCACCACAGTAAATTTGAATTTACCTTTGCTCGCACGGTTCGTAGCCGCCGCTGCGTCGTCTGTCCACTTTTCTGACGTTTCTAGTATGCCTTCGCTGATTTATTTAGATGTTTCTACGCCCAATTTAAATTGAGCACTGTTGAATGAACGTGCATTTATGGTTCGATGACCGATGAGCACGATTGCTACTATTGACGACGCAGTTTTGCTTTATTGTTTTGTGGGTGCAAGTCAGCCCAATAAAGAGCTATTAGTTGCAAAAGTAGTACACACCGGTCCCTTTGATGCCAAGGTATATGTGTGCAGTGAGGATAAAAGACGAGAATCTGCAATGGCAACATTCACCAGGCGTTAAAGTCATGAATGCTGAAAGAAACATTAAAAAAGGAATGATATGACGGTTTGGGCATGTATACAATATAAAAAAAGGCTAAAAAAATCTAGTGGAGCCTGAATTAGCGCAACACGGGAAAGATAACAATTATGGACGAGGATCTATTAATGATTAGCCTCAAACAAATGCAAGCTCTCTTTTGCCGTCCACCACATTCCCCTAAAGGAAAATTAAAATGAAATATGGGACAGATGTGTGAAAAGCAAATGGAGACTCAAGGCGTTGCCTGAAGAGAAAAACAGCTCACTCACAACCGATTGATTTCTTGGATGCAGTTCAGTGCTGTAACATGCAAGCTAAAGCATGAGGATTTCGGCACGAAACATGTAGAGCTATTGGCGATTCCTATGTGGAGATAGAATGCCATGGTAATTAGTGTCCAGGACGGCAAGTATTTACATTAGCTGCAGTTTGCCATGTTACTACATGTTTGTTACACAGGGCTCTCTTTGTGCTGCTGCTTTATGAAAGCATTGATGTTGGGTGAATGTAATTTATTTTCATTTGAGAAAGGTTTGTGCAATAAAACTCATTATTTTAACCCTACAGTTCCTGAAATCAGTACTTAGCATATTGTGTGATGTACTTAAAACAGAAGGTGGCTACGACATTAAAACAACTAAAAAAAGATCATCATGCAGTGTGTTATATACCAGGTGTCCTAGATTTCAGAAAATCAATGTGCCCTAGCCCAGTGAATTAATCCAGCTGCGGGCTGTTGAGTTGCCTGGCCTAGGCTGGTGTTTCATTATTTAACCTTATAATGATTAAGGCTATATAGTTAACATTTCAATTATTGGCTTCAAGAACAATTAGTATCAATAAGCAAGTAGTAAATTGTCTTCCAAAACAGCTGACAAATGTTTGTACAAAGGTGCCTTCTATTTTGCTTTTTTTTTCTCTGTCTTGAACGGCAACAAACTCAATAAAGTGTCTGCATGACAGCAATTCCTCTTCAATGTCCCAAAACGTGGCTCAGACAATGAAATCGGCTTTTGTCTGAAGTGCTCTCCATGGTGTGACTTTGCATGATGTGGGTGAGAGATATGTGTGAGCAGCTAGTCATATGGTAGCTCGATTTGGAAGCCAGCTATGGAAATCATACCATGAAGCAAACATTGCGGGTAGCTGTTTTTCAGCACTATCTACAACTTTAGAACTAATGCTTTGCTCCTGGGCCAATAAATAAGTCACTAATTAGTTTTTACTACCTGCAGAAAAACCATGGCAAATGGAAAGCCACTGGAGACTAGGGCAATCAACTCTGAATAGTTCTCGATTGGTTTCACTAGCCTAGACCACTCTACCTAATTTAAGGTTTGATTAAATTTAGCCGAGAAACTTGGTATGCATGGTTTGCTGGCATATCTTGTGGTCAGCGTCAAATGAAACAGTCGTGATGCAGCTGTAGTTTTAACTGATATGGTGGAAGCTATCTTGTAGTCTCTTTTCAGATGCTTTGTATTGGAAGGGGGTGCATGCTTCTGGGATCATGGTGAGAATAAGCAGCACTTTGAGGCCAATGGTTTGATTTGGTTTGTGGGGTTTAACGCCCCAAAGCAATTTGGGCTATGAGAGATGCTGTAGAGGAGGACTCCGGAAATTGAGACCACCTGGGGTTCTGTAACATGCACTGATATCACCCAGCACACGGGTGCCTTTCTTTTCGTCTCCATCCAAAAGCGGCTGCCAAGGCCGGGATTCAATCCCGCATCCTTGGGAACAGCAGTCGAGCGCCGTAACCATTGCGCCACCCCAGCGAGGACCTTGAGGCCAATGTATATGAGATGGCTAAGTATAATGTGCATTACAAGTACACATACACACTGCTTCCAGTACTTTCTCCTGTCGCGACTTTGAGTAAGGGCTTGATCCCAGTGCACTGTGGGGATAGCTTGTGGGAAAAGAAAAGGGGAAACTGCATGAAGAAACAAGGAGAACAAGAATTGCTACATAGTACAATTTCATTTATCCTTTCCTACTGTTCTTGTCCTTTAGCAGTGTTTTTGCCAGCTCCACAAGACCCATTTTAATGTGTTGTGTAAAAGTTTTAAGAGCAAGTTAAGCCGACATTTTTTTCGCTGAACAAATTTTTGTTCCATGAAACACAGTGTTGTAATTATCTTGCACACTTTCCAAAAAGAAATGTCCTTCTTGAGTTCCAGAGTTTAAAAACACACAGCCTGGCTGTTTGTGTCATTACTGTAACTAAAAAAGAAATAATTTCACATATACAGCTATACCTCGTTAAAATGTATTTTTGTGACCCATGTATTTTTCATTTTAAGCCCAGCAATGCTTGCAAACAAAACTGCCACTGTGGTACCAAGGTTTATATATAGTGTTTGAGGGCTTCTAAGGCTCTTTGTATTTGCGTAGGAAAGTAAAACAGACTGAATTACATGGCTGCTACTCTGTGAAACTCCCATCATACCATTCATTGCACTGTGTACAATATTTTTGTGAATTCATGAATTGTGAAGCACACTGAGACCTTCAGCTCGCACACTCTGCTTCCCAAATCACTCTTTCTTATGTTGATATAGTTAGCAGTTAGTCACCACTGCAAGGCTTGGCAGCTCATTTGCTAGTCATTGCACAAAATGAATTAAGCTGCCCGCTTAGATTGTAACCATTCTGTTATCACCTTATCCTGAAAAGCTAAGGTAACACTCTGCATAGATGCAAAGCAGAGTAGTGAATCTGTGAATGCAAGCAGCATATCCAATGCAAGCAGAAAAGGAATGAATTCAGGTTAAGTTACATGTGACCTCAGTGTCAACAAGTCAGGTGTTACATCCATGCCTCAGAGCTTTCATGGTGGATCAACATCAGCATTATAGAACCAATACCTATGTGGTAATGCTTAACACATGATGAAAAGATAAGGTAATTATTCTTTGCAAATGTGGTATGAGACCATGCACAGTGGTGGCCATACAGCAAATGTAAACTGATATGTGAGAAAACCCAGTTGATTACTTTGCAAGGTGCAAAAATGTTTAGGCGAGCAGCAAATGTAACAAGGACTAAAAAAATCTGTAATACATCCTACATTGTTGTAAGGTTCACACACGTACATTATTGATATCACTCAGTAGGAAAGTAATCATGGGCTTCACAGCAAAATGCAAGCAGCAAATAGGCACGGACATGAGCATCGACGACATCTGATTTTGATGCCATCGGAAATATCTCAATTGGTACCCCTTAGCAAAGAAATGCAGCTGAATAGATACTTAATACCAATGAAACTGAGTTGGCATGCAGTCTGGCGAGAGTAGAGCTGTCAAAGCAACAAGTATGGGATGTAATGTGTGCAACTCCATAACAGCATCATGTCAGTTTAAAGCCTATATACATCATTTGTCTAAGCAGTTGTCCAATGAACTTAACTCACCCAAGTTATGCAGGAAGAAAGCAGACTGTAATCACAGTAATTTCTTCAATTGTTTTCTTTTTAACTAAATATGTTTTCATGCTCAACATGCCTTAGGTACACCAAAGTGTCCATATCATGAGGCACAGTTGCATATGGTGTGCCTTTTTTTCATAAGCATAACCTCCCGCCATACTGTACTTTTTTTTTGGCATCGCGTCTAAATGTTTTTTTAAAGACCTGATGTGGTGATAAAGTGTTTAGCTCATCACATACAGAAGTGTTCAGTCGACCGATTCATCGCACAGATACTTATTGCAGACATAGGTGCACATAGCTAGCAGGAAATAAAGATAATCAGGAAGGTACTCTCAAAGTGACAGCTGCCGTGAAAGTACACGATATTTTCACAGTTTGCACAGTGCCGTCGAGCACCCATATCAGCACAAAGCGCAAACCGCGGAATATAGTGACATATTAGTAGCCCGAAAGCCGTGCAGCTAACGTCGTCGAAGGGCTCGGCGCTCGCACGGGAAGGGCTCGGCAAGCGCAGCACATACACGGACCGCGATCAACACAGGCGATCGACACATCGCGGAAACAACGTCGTGTGCTGGTGTCTGTTGCGGTCACTGCGACCAGCGGAACTGGTGCCAAACTAGCTGTCACCAAGTTAATTTCAGCATTAGGAAAACACAGTGTGTGACGAACTTTGCAAACATGGACAGTCCTCTTCCTTGCTAGGTGGCAGTCGCTCAAATCGTAAACACTTTCGCAACACATGCACGGACACTTTTCGATGCGCTGAGGAGCCGATTCGTGCGCATGAAAATCACCGTGAATTACTGTTGCTGGCTGTCAGCCGTGAACATCCTTGCGGCTAGCGATAATCACTAACACATCGTGACACCGGTGCGACCTAGTACACTTCGCCGGTTGGAAGATCACTGCCTTCAGCTCAGCGCAGATAACAGTGGCGCATATGATCCGACTTGAGGGGAAATCACAGTCGATAGGAACACTAGTATTAGCAATGCGCGCTAAGTATATTGGTTTTTGCGGCAGAGCAACAACTACCATCTACGATTCGCTCGTCGCTTCGCTTCACACCGCTGGTGGCCATGTTGCCTGGCAACATCGAGGAGGAGGAGCCAGAGACGTCGCCTACAGCGCAACCAATAGCTGCAATCCGGTCGCCTTGCTGATCAGCACGTGCGGGCAAAAAGTTGAGATTGAGTCAACTTTTCTGCGGACGAAGGATGCGGGTGTGCGCTATTGTATTCCCCTCCGAACCGGTCGTCTCGGTGCGGCCACATGCGCGCGGAACGGGTCTAAAAAGCAACCGTACAGCGGCCTGGCAGTCCGTCTCAAGATGAGGATGCCCTCGAGGTCATTCTCTGCAAAATCATTAAGCGGGCCCTCGATATTCCGGTGAATACCTCAAACCAGCGCTTCATGGCGCTGGGAATGGTGAACACCTTCAGGGAATTGAGGGAAGCGCACCTCACAAATCAATATACACGTTTGTCGCAGACGCAGTCGGGCCGCCGCCTTCTTGCCCGGCTCCACATCAAACATACGACACTTATGGAAGAACGGGCACGCATTCCAGCGCCGTGGAGATGCGCCCTCCGCGTAAGCCCTCTTCCCGCCAAAATGGCACGCGAAGACCATGATGGCAGACGCCTGGCGCGGGCGGAAGCCCTGGCACGCCATTATGGTTCTAAACCCGGCGTTTTTTATGTGGACGCCTCTGGCCCGCACCATGGGGGGTGGTACACGGCCGCAGTCGTCCACGAGGCGAAAACAGTCAACGGTCGTAGCTTCAGGGCCCGCAACATAACTCATGCGGAGGAGGTCGTCATAGCATTGGCTGTTTCCCACTCTGACTCGAAATATATAATTTCCGACTCGCGAGGGGCTTGTCGGAATGTCGAACAGGGCTGGACCCCTTATCTAGCCTACCGAATACTTCCACATAGCTCCTACATTGGGGACCCCGCTACCCGATATATTATTTGGGCTCCTGCTCATCAGGGGCTGGCTGGAAACGAGGCTGCCGACGCCGCCGCCCGCGCGCTCTCTCTCCGGGAAGTTTCCTCCTCATCCCCCTCCGACCAGGACGCTGATCCTAATCCGGCTTATACATTCCAAGATATCGTAAATTACTACCAATCTAGTCACAGCCTTTACCCCCGCCCATGTAAAGGCCTTTCAAAGGCGGATGAGCGGCTCTTACTCCGCCTCTAAACCAACACACTGCTGTGCCCGGTGGGGTGTCTTCGGACATCTACCACATGGTGTGGGCCTGCCCCTCAAATCCGGCTATCCCCCCTCACCCCAACCCAACCCGGGAGGACTGGGAGGCGACCCTTCTCGGCTGCTCCGACCTGAAGGCCCAACGGGCCTTAGTTGGGCGAGCCCGAGCGGCGGCAGACGCCACTGGGGTCCCGAACTAGGGACCTCCACCTAGTGTTTGTGAGGGTTGGCCCCTTCAGGGTCAGCTCACGCATAACCTCCTGTATTTGTCCTATATAAATGTTTTCTACCACCACCGTCTCAATGCTCCCTCTCCGCAGTCGGAGAAGAAAACGCATACAACCCCGGCCACTGCCGGCGGAAAAAGAGACAGTGGGTTTCCGTGTCAGCTGCCGCGATCGGCAGCGGCGGCCTGTCAGCACGCTTTTCATCCGCATTCAGAAAAGAAAATGCAGAGATTGCTGGCCGATGCCGGTGCGCTGACAGAGCACCAACATGACCGACTCTTGTCGTTGCTACACAACTTTGACGAGATGTTCACAGACCAGCCGGGATATACCAATCTGGTGCAGCACCGCATAAATACGCGTGACGCGCTGCCCTGAAAATGTAACCCAAGGCCCGTCAGCGCTGCTAAAAGGCAAGCGATCGATGAGGCGCTCCAGGAGTTGCTCGATGCTGGTCTTATATGCCGTTCTCAAAGTCCATGGGGGTGCCCAGTGGTGCTCGTGCCAAAGAAAGACCGCACTTGGCACTTGTGCGTGGACTATCGGCGTCTGAACGAGGTCACAGAGAAAGATGCATACCCCTTTCGAGAATAGACGAGATTGTTTCCAATCTTGGTGGCGCTCAGTTCTTTTCGATACTTGACGCCAGCAAGGGGTATCTGCAGGTCGAAATGTGACCAGGCGATGAGTACAAAACGGCGTTCTCATGTCACAGAGGACTTTTCCACTTCAAGAGAATGCCCTTTGGATTGTCCGGCGCTCCGAGCACATTCCAGAGTCTAATGGACCGCGTACTCGGCGATGCCCGATGGCAGCACGCCCTCGCCTACCTGGACGATGTGATCGTCTATTCCCACACATTCGAGGAACACCTCGATCACCTCAGAGACGTTCTGGGAAAGCTCAGGTCCGCTGGCCTTACGCTCAATCCCGCAAAGGCGCAGATATGCCAGGCTCAGGTGAGCTTCCTTGGATATCGAGTTGAACGGAGGCAGGTGTCTCCTGACCAGAGAAACTTCGGGCGATCCTGGAGTTTCCTGTACCTACAGATGTCAGCGCTGTTCGCCGATATCTCTGTATGGTGGGATACTACCGACAGTTCATTCCAAACTGTGTGCGCCTGCAAGCGCCCTTGGCACAATTGCTAAGAAAGTTTTTCCGTTGGCAATGGGGAGACGAACAAGAAAGGAGCTTTCGCCAGCTCTCGCACGCCATCGCTGAGACAGCAGCTCTGAAGCTACCTGACCTAAACAAGCCATTCGTTATCCAGACCGATGCCTGTGATATCGGAGTAGGCGCTGTACTCCTCCAGATGGATGAGGATCAGCTGCGACCAGTGTCGTTTGCGAGCCGCGCGCTCTCGCCGGCAGAACACAATTACTCAGTGACGGAAAAGGAATGTTTGACGCATTGCGACGTTTCTAGATGTACGTAGAAGGAGCAAGGTTCACGGTCGAGACCGACCACATGGCCTTAACATGGCTGAAACGCCTGCGCGAGCCCAGCGGTCGGCTTGCGCGGTGGGCCCTGACACTCTTGGGAAAGCTGTCGGAGGTGTTTTGTCATTTTGGCTTTCCAGAGCGACTGATAACCGACAACGCCACGTATTTCACGTCGAAGGTGTTTCGTGATACGTGCGCGGCAATGGGTGTACGGCAGCAGAAAACCCCGTGCTATCATCCCCAGTCCAACGTGAGCGAGCGCCGCAATCGGGATATCAAGCCGCTCCTGGGCGCATATGCGCGGTCGCATAATGATTGGTATGAGCACTTGGACGCCATATCCTTCGCTCTGCGCACGAGTGTAAATCGCTCGACCGGCTTCACGCCGGCTTTTCTCATGTTTGGCAGGCAGCTGAACACGCCAACAGACACGGTCCCGACCCATAGGTCGGACGATGTTCACAAAGTCGAGGCCAATGTCGACGACTACACACGGCGATTACGAGAGCGTTTGGCCAATGCCATTAAGGAGGCGAGCCGCAGCCGTGAGAAGGCCAGGGCAAGCCAAAAGGCGAGCTACGACCAAGCCCACAGGGACCTTGAGTTCCATTTGGGAGACACGGTTCTGAGGCGAAATCATGTTCTCAGCGATGCATCCGCGGGATTCGCGGCCGGCCTTGCGCCCCGATGGGTCGGGCCCTTTGTGATCGCAGAGAAACAGTCGCGGCTGATTTACCGACTGAAAGACCCGCACTCGGGCCGAATAAGCGGACCCATTCATGTGGGAGAGCTGAAGCAGTATTTCTAGAGAGATGCCGCGGAAGCTGAAACGCCTCTCGTTCAGGAGAGCGGCGAGGCGGGCGATGCTGAGAGCAGTCTCCACCGGCATCGCTATAACACCCGCAGCCAGCGAAATCGTTGAGGCCGCATGCGTGAGAGCGCACATGCAGGCCTCAAACGCGGTTCTTGCTTGCGCAGTTCGCATTCTAGCTGTTGAGGGAGGAACGCCAGACGCGCGAGTTCGCGCGCAAGCGCATGCAAGGGAAGGCAGTCCTTTCCGCGATGTTACAGTGCGGAAGGTAGGCGAAGTCGCCTAATGGCAACCGCAAGGGCACGAGAGGTCTCGTGTTTATCCGGCTCGTGTCGATACACAAGCCGGCAGTGTTCCTTTACGCGAAGCCTGTGCTGAGCACGTTCAGAGGGACCTAGCCCTCCGACTGGCCTTATTTATGACACCGGCACTCCGGGCGCATGGGCCACGCTGTCTGCATTCAGGCGGCGAGAGCGGCGAAGGTGATGTTTAGACAGCGCGCCCTGTGGCTGAGCCAGCCTGCAAAAATTCTTGGAGCAGCTCGCATTCGAGCTCGACCGAATAATGAACGGGAGGGCGAGGAGATACCAGTGCACTCTGACCTCTCCCGCAGCAGTCTGGGCTTTCCCGGACCCGAGTACGTCTGTTCAGCCCTGGCTGGAGAAGATGAACGAGCCCTGCCTCCTGCCCTGGTTGACAATCCCAGGGCGTCGACGCTGCTTGAAGCAAGCGGCGCACCACGATTCCAGCTTTCGAACTTCGAGCCTTCACCCCGGCAGCAGCGACTAAGATCCCAGATGCAGAGCCTGCCTCTCCGGGGCACAACCTAGTGTCCAGCGGCAGGGAACTGCCGAGAAGCCAGACGGCACTAAAGGGTTGAAGCGACGCGCGCCTGCACCCCCGGGCGGACGCCTCGATTGAGGTAGGAGAGGTGTGGGAACGAACATACCGCCGTTACTTCCCCTCCTGGCTACGACGCGGCGGCGAGGGTGAGGTGTGGCCTCCCCTCTTTACATCACGTGACAGCCTCTTTCCTCCTCTCTCCTTCGACTGCTGTGGCAGGGGAAGAGCGCGATGTGTTGGCTGGGTGTGGTTTTCGGGGAGAGGGAGTGCGTGTGTGGTGTGTGTGGTGGTACGGTCTAGCTCAGGCTGGCATACGTCGTGCCCAGTACCCCATCCCCCCTCATCATAGTAACCACCACCGGACCGGACGGGCCAGCAGTGCGGACGCGTCCGGAAAAGAGGGACTGGAACCAGGTGAACTGTATTGGTTGATCGCGCGCGCGCGGCCGAGGAAAACCATTAAACCGATTTATCCTTTGTTCCTCGGTGTTCGTGTTGTTCTTGGGGGCCACCACTGTGGTCTGAGCTAGCGGAGCGTTGTTTGCTCTGAGAGCGGAGCCGCTGCCCCGTAGAGAATCCCACAATCTAATAGCATCATTTGCTTCTCTTTCAACCATTCGTTTCTGAAAGTTGGACGCAGCCATAGATGCCCGACAAAGGCTGTGTGCACAACATTGATGTGTTGCCTGCCAAGTAGATGACGGTCAAACTGGCGATCAAAATCTCCCTTACATTGTGTTTTGCATATGAATGGAGACAACTCACTATAACTGCACACTATTACCACCATCAGGCATCACAAGTTTCTATGAAGAACTGGCTTGGAGTTTCATCTGTAGAAGGAAAAGTAAATGTGATAGCATAAATGTGAAAGCTAACTCCAGTACTAAACTTCCCGAGCTCATATTCACTTGTAAAGACCACAGAAAGACAATTCTCAAACAACTGAACAGCACTAACAGATGAGATGGGAGAGAAGATGACAACAATTCTGCTTCTTTATCTCCCTTACTATCTTAGAGCACTGTTCACTCAATCGACTCATTATAACCAACCAGCCTGACTCTCTTTTTCAGCACAAGGATAGGCTGAGCAAAACAGCTCCTACAGCCTTTTGAGTTTTGACTTGCACATCTACACCTATATACACCATTTTTAAGTGTCCTGAGACTATAGCAAAAATTTGCTGAACTGCACTACTCTGAATTGAAGCTTTCATCTGCGTAATGACACTTGCAAATGTTGTCGGTCTCATTCTCAAATAAAAAGAAAAAAAGAAAGGATTGAATCGGTGATCTTAGACTAACGAAGAGATACACAAATCCTAGTACTTTATGAGAGGTGATACCAACAGTATGTGTTGCATCTTGAAGCTATGCACACTATACACATATATGCTGAATCATCATATTGCAAGGAAATGTCTTTTAGATGGCATATTTTTCAGTGTAACTGTAGGCTGCGTCACGCGAGCTGCATTGAGGAAAGCTGCACGTGCAACTCCACGAATATATGTTGTGCAGTTTCCACCAGCAGTGCATAATCATTATGCTGCACGGAAAGAGCAGCTTGATTGCTTTAGATTCTTTACTGTATGCTGTAGGCCACAGAGATAATAGTAAGGTTGAAAGTTGGGCGAGTTGAATCATGTTCATTTTGAAGGTAGCGCGAAAAACGAGGACCAAGAGTGTCCTTCTGATGTGTTTTGTCCTTGTACTCTTGGTCTTTGTTTTTTGCGCTACCTTCAAAATGAACACAGAGATAAGTTGAAATATTTGTATGGTCAGTTTCTTAATTGAAGTAAAGAGCGTGCAAACACCCCACACTGCCTTCACTTGAAGCTTGACCGGCAAGCTATTTTTGCATATCGCATATCTTTCCTGACTGAGAGTTCAGGCTTTCACCCCACTGTCCTTGCTTTTGCTATAAGCTACAGGCATTAAAAAATTTCGTCACCATTTAAGAGTTAAACACTGAAGTAGTGAGGCACATATCACACAAGAAATGATCGCTCTCAGGTGACCAGTTGGAGCTGACAGCATAGATGTGGCGCCCATAAAGGAACGGCGGGCGAGCCGAATTGGGCTCGCCCACTGTTCTTTATGAGCGAGCACAATTCAGCATCTTATGTTTCCAAACAAATCACTTGATCTGTAAAACGCCGTATAGTCTTCTAATATTAACAAAAAATTGCCTCTGTAACTGTTTATGAACAGGAGTTTTCGCAAGGAACTTGGCAATGAATTTGGGCCAAAGCTCCGATTCGTCGAACCACAGACCGCGGTCAACCAACGTCCATGACAAGCAAAGCACGCAGTTAGTTTGTCCATCATCGCGAGAAAAGAAGCGAAACTCACGGTGGTCTTTCGCTGGCACTGCTACATTTCTGAATGTACAAACTACAGGCGCGTATACACGACAAACATGCAGCGTTAGCGCGTAGACGCCCGACATCGTGCTTGCCACTGTTCGGCGAGCAGCAAAGTCGTTAGGTCAGCGACTTCCGAAACCGAAACAAGTCGAAACGAGACGAGGCAGCCGAAGCAGATCGAAGTGCCAGCCGTAGCCATTATGAGTTGGTGGCGTGCGCCTTTTTCTCTTGTGTGCTGTTGGGGGCCTTGCTGCTGGCGGCTTCATTCTTTCGAGATATACGAGGCACAGAGCGCAACAAAATAGCTCGTGCGATGTGCAGAAGCGTGGTAAGGTTGTGTGCATACCTGCGAAAAAAGTGTGCTCGCGTGCCCGACAGGTAGTGCGTTGCCTTTGTGTGCTCTCACTGCAAACACTACGCTGACGACGGGACTTATTGGAGGGCGGCCACCACCCGCCATACATTTGACATCTCGGAGGTAAGTTAATTTCCATCTTCCTTGTACATTCTCCTAAAAACTTCGCGCAGAACTGATGATGCATGCCAACACAGCGCTAGTTCGTAAACATCAAGACGCGCATGTCATTATAACATACGGTAGTTTGCTTTTGACGAGGGAAGGGTGAATGCGTTTGCAGTGTCTAGGAAAAGAGACAGTTAGTGCCAGGGGCTGCACGCTCAGAATAGAATATGCCGTACAAATTATCACTCGTAAGACCATTGCGGGGTGCACGATGCTGGCGCCTACTGCAATTCAGCCTTCGGCAAGAATTTAGAATGGGCCAGTTCCAAGTGCCTCGACCTGGGCCTTATGTTGCGCTGCAGTTGAAGATCCGGCGCTTGTGCAGTTGCAACTACACGGATTGAATAAGCGGTAAAACCTACCTGCGTTACAACAGGTCTAGATCATTATTCTTATGTTCCATAAATATTGCGGATTACGAGATATGGAGCCGGCGAACATGCGACGGCAGTATGATTCAGCAGCAACCGTACTTAAACTCCATTGTCGAGCCTTGGGTAGTAGAAGGGGGAAAAAAAAGTTTTGAGCTATTTTGAATTTTTTTGCCTGTATTGGGCTTGATATTTTCTTTTTCATACTTTGGTCGTGACTGAAGTAATCCCCAAAAACTACTAAGCGCATATAAATGACAGACACCAAACTCAGACCTTCAGTCCAGAAATGTCAGTAAGGTGTAAAGGTAATTATGCATTCAACAGTACCAATAGTATTGATTTTCTTGTTTAATTACTTACAAATGAAGCGAAAAAAAATCTGACTTAGTGCTGAGATGCCCCATTGGCATCTTCTCTAATATGAAATGCGAATCAAAATGTGCAGTTTTTCCGTACTCAGTATACCACTGATTCATCACAGTTTTGGGAATATGAAATTCATGCAGGTTTCAGAAGAGTGCATGCAGAATTCCAAGCAAAACAAGCCTTTGCTTCTTAAAGTATCATTCAGTTGTGGTGTTTTTGTTTAAATTTATGCATTTTTGTAGAAGCAACGGTAGATGTTGATATGGAATTAGTGTTTTGTCTGGATCTAGATTATGAATGGCTACCACATTTATGAATTGCTTGGTTGTCACATGCACTTCCAGACATTGTTTGAACAGTCACATCACATTCTGCATTTGGCTTCTTTTTACTTATTTGCATGGAAGTGTTTCGACTTTAGAATGCGTAGCCTTTCACAATTCATAATTGATCGGGTGAGCATGTTTTGGCATGATAAAAGGTTTAGAAGTTCGAGAGCATTGGCCCTTCATGATGCACAAGGGGCAGACTGCTTACTGCACTGGTACCACTATCTTCCTAGATTCCTAGATATCACTCATATTTCTATACAGAATACATGTTTTCAGAAATCCATATTTCTTGTCCGACTCTGCACATTCTTCAGTTGACATAATGGGAGCTAGGGACGAACTTTTGCCTTTCTTGGTGCACTGCTCCTATTTCGTTTAAAGAGCCGCCACATTTTCTGTAACCCGAGTTGGGGTGCAAACACTGCATGTTCATAGGGGGGTGAGGGAGCAAACTTGGTGGCACTGTGAAGGCCATGAACAATATGCTGATGATAGGCTGCCTTTAGACTGACTGGCTTGCATTTCTCGGTGTGTTTTGTATGTGCGAGGGTTCCATAAGCTGCCACATATATTGCTTTGATTTGATGTTGAAATGACTGGCATGATTAAAAAGTCAATGTGATGATCGAAGTTTTCAGAACATTCCGAACATGCTGGGATTCTACTCGTGGCTTAAGTTGCAGACATTGTTTGCTGGTTATACCTTTGAGAGGAAATCTAGTAGATGAAGCTATGGGCAGAGGGCTTGCTTGGTATTCCAACCTAACCACCCAAACGTCACTGTTTACTGGAAACAGATTGTTCAAGCTTCCAGCCTTCCACTTGTTTACTCGTACATTGCAGTGAAGCACATTTACGCCTTGGCACATGGCAGGCTCAGGGGCTCGTTCATCGCCACTGTACTAGGTTAGACCTCCAGTTGACTCGAAATGCCTTTTGTCATTGCCGTGAAATAGTGTTTAAAAGAAGGTTCGATGACAGAAATACTGTTTGCTCTCTTAGTAGGTAAATAAGAGTTAGCATAACATTTCTTTACGAGTTACATTGCCTGGCATCTCTAGATGCGCATTGTGCCTGCTATGGGCACTGAATTCTTGGTGTGAGATCAGAGGTTCCTGCAGAATCGCAGACTTTTATATTGCTACTTAAATTATGAGCAGATCGAGGTGATAGTCGACAAGACCTTACTAATGGTCAATTCCGATCACAGGGTTTAGTGAATTACAGAACATTATTTTCTGCTCTCTTTGGAGTAACTGTATTCCTAATGCAGATCCGGAACACAGGTCCCATCTTCCCAATGCAGATGGGGAGCGATTGCTGAGCCAAGATCGGTCCCTGGAGCAGTGGATTGCTCTGCCAAAATCAACAGAACCGGCTAGAAGTTTGCTTGAGTATTTGTTCAGCTGCACCTTCCATTTCCAGTAGCATGCTCTGCTGTGCTGACTGTGCCCTCTGTGCTTCATAATAGATGATCATTACTTGCCACTGCTATGAATGCAAATTGCTGTCATGAACTAGTGCTTACCCTTGAGGACAGCAAGTCTAAGAGCAGCAGTATTATGCAATAATCTTTTTTAAAGACCTCAGCTCGGAGTGTGACTAGAAGACTTTGTTCGGAAACCATCTTTATGTGCTATTCATGATCTTAAAGCCATTCCTGAATTCTGAAAAAGTGAAAATGGTAAACTGCGACTTCCTTTTATTTGAGAATAGTGCCAAAGAAATTTTACCCTGCTTGCCCGCACTCGGCTATACGAAAGACTGGCATAAACTGTTGATGTCAATGCCATCCCAAGAAGCAGCGGGAGAAATGCAGACCTATTACAGGTTTAAAAACAGCTGGCACGTGTAGACGAGGCACGGGCTAGCACACAGAATAACAGGCAATTCTTCTGTGAGTTCATGGGCACCACCTACTTGCTCTGGCATGAGTTCCAAACGCAATCGGGACACAATCTGTACTGGATGCAGGTGCTCTTTTGCAGAGCAGGCAGCCCATTTCACTTCTGAAATTGTAATTCACTGCATGTGCAGAGGAAAAGCTGGTGAACGTGTCTCTGCTGGCATATGTCGCATTGCCTGCTGTCATCCTTTTTTACTTTCAATATGTGCTAGTGACAGGAATGCTCATAGCACAAGTAGAGTGAATACACTGATCTGCGCCATTATGGAAATGCCGAGATGTTAGTATGGGCAAACATCTCTTTGCATCACCGCGAAGCTTGCTAAGGCTCAGTTCAATGTACGAGCAAGCAAGTACAATGCGGGCATATGTCAGACAGCTCTTTAGCTATGGGCCTACACAACTGCTGCCATACCTTCAATGAGAACTCTTGACTAAAAAGGTAACATTTTACAAAGAGCAAAGTAAATGATAAGAATGACTGTCTTTTTTTCATTTAACAAAGCTGGTGGTCACAGTGAAGAACTCATGCCACGACTGTTGATATGCCTCTACTGCCCCATTTGTAAAGCAAGCATATTGAAATTCTCGAATGAGCATGGTTACAGTCGTGAGCAACTCTGTTAGATGTGTGTCCATAAGGGTGGCACATTGTTTCATTGTTAAAAAGAATTCTAAACAATAGATGGTTTGGAACTTAAAGGAGAAAGAACAGAGAAGCTGGCTGTAGAGGCAGAAATACTGCAAGTGGTAGGTGGTGGACAGGTGCCAAGCTGTCATGATCTGCACTTTGCAAGGAGCCTCGTGCTACTCATTAGCCGCAGCTTGGCCATACCCAGCTTATATAAGCTTGGCTTGTGCAAAACATGCCTGCAAATGTAACCCTCTTCAAGGCTGCCTGCACACTACTGTAGTGGCTTCAGTGTTTAGGGCATTTGACTAGTTAGCTGTGTGACACGGGCTCGGTCTGAGCCGGGGTGGTTACATTTTGGTGGTAGCAAAACGCTAAGTCCCCATGTGCTGTACAGTGTCAGTGCACATTGAAGAAGTGTAGATAGTCAAACTTATCTAGAGCTACCTACTATTGCTGACCCTCATTGTCTAAGTTTCTTTGGCATGTTGAACCCTGTCATCTAATCAAGGCTGCCTACTGTTAAGGTTAGTAGATGACCTTCGTAATGCCACTAAGTCTGCCCCTCACCACTCTCCGAAATTTCATTGTTTGCAACTCAACTCAGGTTACTTACAGTTTGATGACCCCTTTTTCTGAAACACTAGCAGTTGACGAACTCACTCCCATGCAGTGAACTCTGAGAAAAGTGCTGATTTTTGTCATAAACGTTTTTTTTTTTCATGAGGATTTGGTCAGTCATATGACCATTGAGAAGTCATCTGCTGAAATGTTCATGTGACAAGCTAGGTAGCTTTATAGATGGCTTGGATATGATATCAGAAGTGCTATGATTGTGAACTATGCTTAGTGTCTGCAATACCTTCATGATGAATGTGGTGAATGCAGATGACATTTTGCTCCACTTTTATTTCACCGGTGGGTGCCTGGTGAGTTGTCAGTGCAAGCTATTGATAGTTTCACTTTCTTCATGCAGTTTACATAGCTGTGGAATCCTGACAATAGCAGAAGTATTATATTTATGGTTCACTAGCTACTGTTTTTTTTTAATATAAAATAAGTAAATACGCCGTCAGCAACCCTGGAATGCAGCGTGCTATTCACCTGGACACCATAGATATTTTAATCATGCCATACCCCTTTGTTACTTTCAGTTTTCAGTTCTACAAGTCTTGATCACGGTAGCACATCACTATACTCGAGGGTAACTGTGGCTATGCAGCTGAAGTTAGGCAGAAAGGAGGAGGCAACATACCTCTTTCCCCTTGCCATGTAGAGTGGGTTACTTCAGCCCTAGTGACCTTGCATTAACTCTCCAACTTCCTCCCTTCACTTCAGCTCAGTACACTCCTAGCCCAAATAGTGAGCAAACCACTCTTCACGGCAAGGGGACAGAAACTTTTCTCCTTTTCTTTCGTACCTAGACTCGGCTGCATAGCCCCAAATCATTGTCCCCATGTACAGCAAGATTCAATGCCACATTTCTTCTCAGTGTCGGAGCACCCTCTTCTTGCTCTGTACCACACTTGCAGCCGCCCAGTGTTTTGTTTACCATAAAACATCATGTCTGTGCAAGCTGTGTTGGCATGGAGAGCTGCATATCTGAGCCAACTTTCATGCTTTATAATGAGGCTCTCATTGATTGGCTTTAAGTTCCATGAAACGTGGTCATGTGTGTTGATTAGTGTCACATGAAGTAAAATTTCACTGACTAAAATACAATCATAAGGATGGCAATTTGGGTGAGTTGGTAAGGTGTCGTCTTGAAAGTAGCAGCACGAAAAAACAAGTACATGAAAAGAAGCAAGCAGATGCTAACTCACAACTAAAGTTTATTGATGAAAATAAGAAATATATAATGCCAAGCAACACTGCAAACCGCTCAATCACCAATAAGCAGACAGCAAAACATGAATCACTAAAACTTCCGAACGGTTCCATTTGAGTAGATATAGGTAGAGGTCAACTTGGCTGTGCATTGTAAAGAATGCACTGGTTGCTTTCAGTTTCTTTCTGCTGCGCACATTCTGGCTGTCATCCGTTGCAAATCAGCTGGGAAATCATTGAAGCTAGACATATTTTACAACTAGGCAATGAATGTGTTTGTGAGCCATCCATCATGTTACCATGCAGTGAGTTGGGTTATCTAGATAGGGAACTGTTCTTAAATTTTAGTGATTCATGTCTTGCTTTTTGCTTATCAGTGAATGAGTGGTTTGCGTTGTTGCTCGACTTCTTTATATATTTCATGTGTGCTTCGATAAAAATTAGTTGTAAGCTAGTGCCCGTGTTGTCTCCTTTCATACCCTTGTTTTTTCTTGCTGCTTCTTTCAAGATAAAATACAATCTTTGCTACTTTGGTCATAAAATGAATTTTAATGAAGTTCCACATCTCTTAGAAAAGTAGTATTGTAGTTGCAGGCATGTATTAGGCCCTGCAGTACCAATTAAGGTGCTCGCTCGATGTAATAGCATCAAGAAAGGGAGGGCTTGTCTGATCTCGAACATAGTGCGAACTGGTGGATTATGGATAGGCTGCTAAATGCACTTGCAGTTAAAGTCAAGTAAATGCTTTTTTATTTGTAACTAGGGGCACTGTGATGCCTGACTTGCTCTTTTGCCAGGCTGTCGACGAGATTGAGTGAAATGAGTTATTTTATTTCACTGTTGGTATGTCTCGGGTGATGCCAACATTGTTTCTTCTATGGCATTGTAGCCAATCTACCTTCAACTATTTGAATCCCAAAGTAAAATTTTGAATCAAAAAAATAATAATTTAAGATTATTTAGCAGGCAGAGGCAAATTTCATGCAGTGACCTGCACCAGCATGTCGTGTATCATTTCAAGAAAAAAAAACAGTATTGTGGTGTTCCTACTCTGTGCCTTTATTTCTCGCTCACAAAGCCTCTGCATGTACGTGTTGCACCATAATACGTTTTCACTAATTTTTGGGTCATGGTACTTTTTACCCTGCAGCAAGTTCCATGTGGCTTCGTAAGCAATGTCTCCTTCAAGCTCTATACCCTTTGCCGGAATTGTGCTGTGCTGTGGTGGGAAAGAAGCAGGACATTGATGTAAGTACTGAAGACATCTTTCAGCATGTGTAGTTTTTTATTTGCCTAACCCACTACTGCATTTGTGACCCCTCATGTTTATTTTGACATTTAGGTTTCTTCAGTGTTTTCTTTGCTTGCTGCTGTTGCTTATTGGCTATGACATTTGGCTGTTGAGTTTGAGAATGCGGAGTGGAATGGTGCCTGTGGCCTGTTGATATAGGCAAAATGCAAATTTGCCCACATTTGGTGCCACTGCATAGCTTGAAGAACTTTTGTGGAAGAGGGCTCTGGAAATTAACCCAGAGCCCTCCTTCATGATGTCTCTCATAGCTCATGTTCAGCTTTAGAGTAATGAAAGGACATTGAGGACTAGCTGAAGCTGTCTTTTATTATAAATTACTGCATTCTATCCACTAAAGTGCTACTTACTGAAAATGCGAGCTTACTTTGAGATAGGAAAAGCCAGAAGTTTTGAAACAGATGTCATTACCAGCTGATTTCATAAGTTCTACATGATGCATCCATACTTTATTGGGCACAGGCCGCAGAGGCTGGACTGGTAAGCCATTCCCTTCAATATGATGGTCATGGAGTGTGGTTTACACAGGCCGTTGATATCATTGAGTACCCTTGGTTTTCAGGAACTATTTCAAATAGCTTTGGAACTCCTGAAATTATTTGCTTCTTAAAATTCTAAAAAAGATTGCATGGTTTTTCTCTAAAAGCGAGTCTACATGAAAACTAAAAGTGCACTTCAGAGGGAACAATCGAAGAGAGCATGAGCCTATATAATATAAACCCAAAGTGACAGCCTGGCATGCGTACAGACAATGGTTACAGGTGGCTCTCTTTTTCGCAGTTGCTACCTTTCTTGTCCCTATTTTATTTTTATTTTTTTCAGCATGTCTGTCTTTGTTTTCCTAAATTTCACACATTTATGCAAAACTGCTGTGAATAAGTTTTTCTCAAATTGGAACTCCTTGAAGACCTTTCTGGAGGGTTATTTTTCTGGTCTTCCTGTCTTCAACTAGACCTGTTGATAGCTGCTTTCTTATAAATCAGCTCAGACAAATTTCCTCTCTAAAAGGCCCCCCTGCACTTTTTTGGTAGCTAAACTGAGTGCGAATATAATTTTTATGTAAAGTGAAAAGAGAAAACAGGGGAGTGTTATTGATAATACTATGCTATATGTAATCATAGACCATGAATGAAGTATGGGGTTTTTCTGGCAGAATATTTCTGCAATGCTTCTCTGCTCAGCGCAAACCCCTTCACTGTGGCGGCCAAACCTGTTTTGGGGCAGAAATAAATGGCTGCCAGGAGACCTTTCTTGTGACAATGACCACATCCATTACCTGCTCCACTCAGTAACAAAATTCATAACTCCCCCCCCCCCACACTTCCGCCCTTCTGGTTTTCAATAGTGAAGGCATGCTCCTCATCAGATTCGTGCATAACATGAGGTTTGATACAGAAATATTCAGCATTGCGCCCAACTTCAACCCCAAAGGGAATTGGGAGGATATTTTTGCATGTCTTCAGTGCACAATCACGTGATACATCAGTGACATAGCCTATGTGTTACGTACACATATCTTGTGGAGTTTGTATTCTTTTTTTCCTTGAGAGAGAAGCGCTGCTCAGTCAAAAATCAGGATGCAAGGGAATTTAGAGTGAGCGCCGATTCTGTGCGTTTGCAATCTTCTGCTTAGCTTTCATTCTTTTTCTTCCGGTGGTTAAGTGGCGTTGGTGGTATTCGAGCAATGCAAGGACGCGGAGTCAAGAGTCTGCTTCTTCACAGTGCGCTGCAGGGATTGTGCATTTGTTTTCCTCATTGTAATGAAAACATGCAAGGCTAGTGCATGAGTTACGCACACGCACGCCACACACATGCTGCTTTGCAGGGGCAGAAAAGAAATAACTGTCAAGACTGAGAGCATCTTCTAAGGGCACATACACGTTGGTGTTTGAAGGTAAGCTGTAAATTCATAAAAGATGTGGCTTAGCTTATGAACCAACAATTTTCCGGCACTATCGTTTCACACAACGGGTTTAACTTAAGGTACAAAGGTGGCCGATCGAGTCCTGTGCTCTAACGCGCTGCGCACAGAAGTAATCAAATCTTGAGCACTCCCTATACTGCTGCTCGGGCCAAAGCAACCCAAACCTCGTTGAAACAAAAGTGACGTGACTATGTCACTCCTGCATGTCCTGCAAGGGTTTTTTTTTTTCATTCTACTGGGAGGGAGTGAGAAAAGGGTTGCCTGGTCTGCGCGGGAAGGACGCAAGGGTGCTGGGAGGTAATGGAGGTAATGGGAGGGGAGTCTAGCTGTCCTGCGAGCTGAACGCACAGCAGTATGCATGCTTTCTTTCTTTTTATTTAGCAGTGCGGAAAAAATGAATGAATCGGGGGGGGGGGGGGGCAGGCTGGCCAACGCAGGCAGCACGGTTTCAAGTGAGTGATGGCTTGGAGCTGCCTCTTCAAAGCACAGAGCAGAGTGCATGCTTGCTTTTTTTTTGTAGCACCGAAGGTTTGACTGCTTCTGTGTCCGCACATGGGCCGGTTTTGTACCTTGAGTTAAGCCCCCCATGTGATACAAGCCTGAGTCGCTTTGGGGCGTTAAACCCCATAAAGCAAACCTTATGTGAAACATCTTGTATAATTCCATTGCTTAATCCAAACGTCAAAGTTTACGTGCCTTTTAGAAGATGCTCTGTCTTGACAGAATTACTTTTTTTTGTGCCGCTACAAAACTGCATGTGTATGGGCATGCGTGTGCGCAAATAACTCTCACTCTGGTATTCAATATATATGCAGCCCCGCACACGGCAAGTATTCTTGCACATTTTTTTTAGACTGCAGAAAGCAAACGCATCATCCCGGCGGCATGCTGCGAAAAAACAGACTCACGACTCCAGAATCCCGCATCGCATTGCATACCAGCTGTTCCACCAAACTATCAGAAGAAACAGAATGAAAACAAAAAATTGCAATCGCACAGAATTGGTGCGCACTACACTCCCGCGCATCGCGTCTTTTGACTGAGCAGCATGCCTCTGTAAAAAAAAAATCTAGGAGATATGTGTATGTGACATATAGGCTACATCACCCATGTGTCACGTGACTGTGCACCCAGGATGTGCAAAAATATTCTCCCACAAGGATTTTGCTATATAAGATAGGTGACGCATCGAGTTTTGCAAAGGGATCCAAGTAGGTCATGGTGCTCTACTTTCACCCTGGCCAATTCAAGGGGTGAGAGGCACTTAAGAGCACAATTACCTACTATAATCTGTATGATCTCGAATGGGCCAGGTGCAGCAGACCGCTTGTGAGATTGAGTATAGTGACAGGAAATTTTCACTTCATAAGAATACATTGACTTCAACTCCACATAGCCCTGAATGCCTGCTCTTCATTTATTGGCAGTTACGTGACCTTGAGGGCTCATAGACTGGCACTCAACTTGTAAACACTTGACATCTTATCATTTGCTCTCTCTGTGAGCTTTGTTCTGCGGGTTTACAAGCTTTTTACTAAAGTGGATACAGTGAGTATGCACAGATCTGTTCTCTGAAGCAATGGCTGAGTGACAGCCCAGGTCAACCCTGGTTAACATAGAACTTCTAGCACATTATTTTTTCTTGGTATGGCTTTGGCATCCCTCCTGACATCCCAGCTTCTGACACCAAGTATGCATAATCATGGTCTATCACTAACTCCAGTGCTGTAGTTGATCATCACATACTTCTGTGGTGCTGCACATTTTAAGTTGTCGCTGTATATGAGCAGTGTTTCAGAACCTACTTAGTGCTGAGCTACGGTACAAATTTGAGGACTAATAGCAAGTTTGCTCTGCTTGGTGGCTTCCACAGACAAGGACACACTTGTGGGGAAGGCATGTTGCGTACATACCTGCAGCCAACCCTTCCGATTTTCTAGAAGACTTCAGATTGTTGACCAAACTTTCTGATTGCACGATCACTGCCCTAAATCTTCCGATAAGGGGCTTCTGCCTGCAAAGAATGGCTTTTGCGGAACCGGCACCGAGGAATCAGCAACCGCATTATAATTTCGAGCATCTCCATCACACTAGCACCATCAGCATCATTGGCTAAGCAGGAAATCAATCAAAGCAGACTTTAGTCCAGCAAGAGTAGGTGTCGCTGGCTACGAAAACAGTTGGTGTACTGCGTTTCTTGTAGGCAGCGATGCACAGCTAATGCAGCCACAGTAGATATAGATGCTGTGCTGGCTTCGCTTTCGATCTCAGCTAAGGGCAGCCACTCAGTGTACTTGAGGTTAAAGGCTTTGCCCAAATGTCATGTTATATGATCCTTCTTATTGAGCTCATGCCCCATGCCTTATGTTACCAAGCTGCTCTATGCTCAACAATGGCGTGATTGCTCTTCTTTCGGAACCAACGCAGCCAGCGACGGTCACGGACGAAATTACGTGTAAGGGGGCTAGTTATGGTTTTGCATTAAAAAACTTAAACAGCGCTCCGATGGTGCTGAGAGAAAACTGGTGGTGGGCATGCAGATCAGTTTTGCGTTGGCTATAGAGACGTAGTGAGAACGCTTGGTGGCTGCCTGCAGATATCTCGATGGACGCACACCTTTAGACTTGCAGTGCATGCTTGCTGCTGCATGTGTTTATGCTTAGGATGTTTAGATTAGGACGCATCAGACACTGCCTGAAAGTAGCAGCCACCTCCCCCTTTTGTACACAAATGCTGCCTCCCCCCCCATTTTTGCAGTCTTCCCATTTTTGGTCTTAGCAAGTACGTATAAAGGAAGCTGGGGCCACTAGTAGCGCGATTGAGCCTTGTGAACAATGTCAACATCTGTGCTACAGGCATCAATGGCGTGCCTGTCACATCAGGGTACTATGTACTCTTCGGACACACGGTGCTGTCAAAGCGGTTGGTTCACTTGTTCTGTGGAGAGATATTCACGGTAGGCAGAAGGCATGGCTTTTAAACTGCAGTGACCATTGTGGCTCAAAGCTTTGTTTGGAAACTGAAATCAGCGAGTTGAATTTGTTGGTTTGGGTGTATATGTAGTGAAGAAGCAAGCATATTTTCTTCCCTCTCCCCTGAGCCCTGCAAGCTCAAAGATCAAGTGTAGCAGCAACTTCATATCAAATCCTAATAAAAAAATTTGGTCACTAAATTTCACGGCATTTCTCAATGCATATGTCATGTTCTACATGAACAATATCACAGCAACACCGACATTTTTCCTAACATTAAGCGTTTTCAGCTGTTTTTCACAGCTGCCTTTAAATGCAGCCTGGGAAACATGTTCTGTTAGCCTGTGAATATCGAGTTTGCTTCTGAATGTTCAGATGACTTGACATTAGGACATGAGTGTTTTGCGTGTGGAATAAATTCAAATTTTATCCTTGTGGCCGAATTCAAAAACATGTCTCCACTCGACGCTACCTCAGCTCCATAAAGTGCAGAAAACAGTCTTTTCTCTAGTTAAGGTTCAGTTCAGATTCTTGAATGCTTTTCAGCATTTCCTCCGACTTACCCTTCAGAAATATTTCTCCACTCCAGACAGCACAAGTGGCATACGGGGCAAGACTAACGGCGAATTCGAGTAGGAGAGCAGGCGCCCTCGAGAGCACTTCGAAAGTGCTCTCAGACAAGCGGGTGCCCTCCGGTGGTAGAGCAGGAGTAGAATCACTGGCTTCCAATGGTAGAGGAGGAGGTCTTTTCCTTTGCTAAGAGCACCTGAATGCACTCCCGGCTGCTCCCTCATCTAAAGCGAGTGTAGAGGAAGTCACATGACATAAAGCGGTGTATCCGCGCCATCTTTTTTCTTTTCTCGAGTCGGTGACGCTCTAAATGGCGGCTGCAAAGCATTGCTCAGGTTTGAGAGTCACTGCTGGCATTGAAGGAGGCAGATCGCCGCGCTGTGAGAACAAAGGAATGCAAAGCAAGCAGTTCTACATGGAGTGTTTGCTTCTCCTCGGGTTGCAACTGCTGCTACTGCGGGTAGGCGGAGAATGCTGGGGAGGGAAGTGCGGTCACAATGGTCGTGGCGTACTGCTCTCGACACGCAGAGAGCCTTCCCGTGGGAGGAAAATTACACCCTCGCTCGGCGTGCTCCTGTACTTCTCTGTACTGCTCGGCACCTCTGCTCTCGTCCCCCCAACCGAATGGGCCATAAGGCCAAAATTCGGACCGGAAAGTGCATGCCACTACGTGTAACATGCTCATTTTCTAATGTCAAGTCCTTGTGAACAGCATCCACAAGCTGCCTCAAGAGTCACAAGCTAGTAGGCTGTGGCGGCCGCTTTTCGATGGAAACTAAAAGCAAGGCGCCCATGTGCGGTGCGACGTCAGTGCACGTTAAAGAACTGCAGGTGGTTGAAATTTCTGAAGTCCTCCACTACAGCATTTCTCATAGCCTGAGTCGCTTTTTTACGTTAAAAAAAAGTCACAGCCTAGTAAAATATATTTTGCAGACTGCATGAACAAGGCAGCTGTGAAAAATGGCTGAAAACAATTCACATCTACCAACATTCACTGCCAGTGACATATGGCTCATGTAGAACAGGATTTAGGCACTGAGAACTGCTCGAACTGCTGTGAACTCTAGTGACCTAGTTGCATATTTGCCCTCTGAGTGCTCAGCGGCGAGCGTTGAGCACATGTGAGGTTCAAAGAAGCATGTTATAGCGCATGCACCCAAGCCAACAAATTTGTCTTTCCAGAAGCAAATGCCGCTTCTGTTTCCAAGCAAGCTAGGAGCTTTAATTTTAAGCGCACTTGAAAAGCCATGCCTTCCACCAACTGCAAATATCTCTCCACAGCTAAAGCCAGAATTGACCCCCCCCCCTTCAGCACTGCATCTAGGCATACAGGTATATTTGAGGCAATCAGAAAGTCATTGATTCATTGATGTGTGCAGCACAGGTGTTCCATGGCACAACTGCACCTCCGGTACCTCGCCATTCGCCACGATTGCACCACTGTCCACAGTGGTTCACAGAAACCACTGCACATGTTTCATTTGCTGTTAGCCATCAAATGCTTTCTGCAACTTGGCACTCGGCGTGCTCTGAAATGTTGCTAAGGTATCTGGTGATGACTTGAAATGTGTTTACACCACAGTAGCGTAATGCGATGATCAACTACAGGATTGAAATCTGCAACTGACGATAGTTATCCATGCTCAACGTCAGCCGCAGAAACTTAGGAGGCTTTTCTTAGTCGTACTTGAAACGATGTTTCAGTATTTTCGAGTCAGATTGAGGTTCTCAGAGCCAATGCTTCAGAGAGTGGGTCTGTGAATCCTTATTGTATCCACTTTCATGAAAGGCTTGGTATGCAGTAGAATGAAGTCTGCACAGTGTGTGAAAGCTGCGATGCCCCATGTTGGCAAGTGGCAGTCTAGGTGTCTCTGTAGTAGTGTCATTGCCACTTATAGATAATCTGTTTTCTCATGCACTCGAGGAGCAATTCAAGTGGAGCTTCATTTAAAAAAAAGGGCCTCGAGGACCGCTTGGAGTAAAGGTGTTAGTCAAGGCATGTTTGTGAATATCAGTTAACCTGATCCCTATGCACTGTTTCCACTGCCTCGGGTGGTTAGGGTATTTCTCGACCTTATTGGAAGGAAGGCTGAGGGGTCTTCATGAATCCTAACCAAGCTTTTAGTAAACTTGGGGGGAGTTGTGCCACTTTTACATGGCATTCTCGATCACCATTGAAAGATTCCATCATCTCACTAAGCTCTTGTACCCCGCTATTGCCATCGATGATTCGCTGCTGGGCTCAAGTAATACTCTTGCACTTTTGGAGATGTGTTATCAACTGTTTTTGTACAAGTTGCAATGATGATATACTTCCCGCACTGTTCTGTGTGCAATTTTGTTTTTCTTCTATGATGATATATGAAAGATTGCATAATCTTTCATTTCAGGTTTGGTTTTATCCCTAGCCCTGTGTGCTAAGCCATATCCTAGAATGCACACTTCTATTTCTCAAGGTCCATTTAAATCTCCAGTTTTGCACTGCTCTGTTCACTCTAGTTATTGTAGCTTTCCATGAAGCAGTGCTCAAATGTCTTTGATTGATAGGATATGGTTCAAAGACCCTAGAAATGTTTGTTCGACTAAGGTATTAGATTTTGTGATGGACTGATGCTGAACGCCTGTATTCTTGTGCCAGTTCCTCATATTTCTGTAGTTCAGAATCGAAATTTTTTGAATTGTTATCAATTAATAATATAGCACCTACTTACCCCTTTTTCAGAATGTTTTGTAAAGACATGAGCTGAATTTTCGGATTTTGAAATATAGTCCTGCTTTTTTTTTGCTTTTTGCTGACATCGCACAGTGAAAACCTGAATCCAAGCTCGAATCCAACAGGCCAAGAGCAGCGGAAGAAAGAAACCTGCGTCCAAGCTAGAACCTGGTGGACCGAAAGCAGATGTTTTGTGACCACGGTGTATCAGCCAATAAAGCCAATCCAGGTGACCACATGTATCTTTTGGAAGCTTGCATTCTTTGCACTTGAGACTCATCCCATGGAGAGCATCATTTCTGCAAAACATGTTGGGTCATAACTGTAGCAGACACTGATTGAGGCCTTGCACAAGGCCTAAAGCTAGCATATTAGTATTATGCACAACACAAACATGAGGTGTGATGTAGGAGCCTTGCAACCATGCAGAGTATCACCATAGCATGGTAGCATTCCCATGCTGAATGTCTCATCGTCTGAGATCAGATTAATGTCTTGCACCTTCAGAGTGCACTCATTGCTTACACTAAAGGCCCCAATATAGTCCGACGTTTTCGACGCGACTGGTTAAGTCTGCGACGTTAGCCACGGCACGTCGGCTACGACGGGTCCGTCAAATAACTGCCGCTTCTAGAGTCTGGCACGGCTGGCATGCCCGATGCCGCGGCACGCATGCGCACAAGACGCCCTCGAGGGCTGGTACGTTTTCGGGGTGCATTTTCGAGCAGTCGACAGGGCACCTACAGGGACCTGGCTGCAGCCTATCAAGGCACTAATTACTGTTGTGATCAAGGCAATGACGCGATGTCTTTACTGCGAATGTTCAATGGCACAAAGTATTTACAGCCAGCCGTGGAGACGTCCAGCCCAGCAACGGCCTGAGCCCGCACCAACGACGGCTACAGACGGAACGATGATTGTGTACGTGCGTGTTTTACTGAAAATTAATCAAAATATAAGTATATGTACGATTACAGAGGAGTTAGAGATTACACAGTAATCAGGATCACTTTCTCGGCTGGCCGAAGTTCCTGTAGAATTCCATAAATTTCGCGAATTCCCTGGTTGTTAAGCCTCTGACGTTCCATGAGGCCAAATCGAGTACGGCCTTCGATTCCGGCGTGTACCGGTCACAACTCTATGCGAAGCCGCTTCCGCAGTTTTTGGTATTCTTCCTATGAATGTACTGCAGATAAGTGAAACAACACCATCGTTAGACGTCCTAGAGCTATGCATTAAAACGAGCATGGCACACGCACCGCAGTGAAGAACTCACAGCTGTGGCCAGCCGTACTACTGACAGTTTGCATCGCAGGCATTTTTATTTCCTCTGAACGTCTGTATAGTCAATCCGCTTGGTATCATAGACGCAGGGCCGCCCTCGAATTCCTTCTAGCAGCTTTTCCGCAACATTGTCTGAAATGCGCGCGTGGTTATAGCGCGGTCTCTGTCTACATGCAAGCCGCCATCTTCACTGCGCGTGAGCAATGCTGGGATGCGTGGCCGACGCGGCTGACGCGGTCGGCGAGAAATGGCCGAGATTCTATTTGCGCGTCGGCGACGTTGGGCCGCGTCGGCGACGTTGGGCCGCGTCGGCTCGCACTCGCTACGTCCATCACGCCGTGACGTTAGACTATAGACCTCGGTTTTTCGCCGACGTAACGTCGCGGAGGCTGACGTGCGCGCGCGTGCATTACGTAGGACTATATTGGGGCCTTAAGTGAGTGCCCACATCCATGCACACTGAATGTTGATAGCTAAGCACAAATTTTGCCGCACACACGGGTACAAAAGTCCTTACAGTGTGCACGCCTTCGCGTCGTGAGCACGTTGCACGTTCTCCCACCGTGCACACGTCGCGCGTCCTCGCATCGCACATCCTTGTTCGCACATCCTCGCTCGCACGTTCTCGCGCTGTGCGGGTCGATAACCACGCAGAGCCTCGTACAATATTTTCAGTAGGGTTTTTACTGCTCCCGTGACTTACACCGACGTCGCCCCAAGCCCTACTGACAATGAACCGCCTTTGGTCTCAGCGGAATAAGAATTTTTCAAAAGAAACGGTTTGAAACTCTTCACAAGTGTCTCTTATCACCCTGCCACGTACGGTGAAGTGGAACGACGGTCTTCGAATTGAAGCAAATGCTTATAAACTGGAGACAGCCAAGCACTTGTCGACAGTCCCGAATCGTTCTAAAGCAGCACACAAGAGTACATGCCCGCACAAAGCGATCACCCGGCATGATGATATTTGGCCGAGATATTCCGACCGCATTGACATGCCTTATGCCTACAAACTCCCAGCTAACGGAGGAAGAAGGGTATATGGTCTACGGATTCGTAAAAACCAAATGCTTACTTAAACAACTTGGAAGGGAACTTGGCAGGGCTTGGATAAAAGCAACAGTCATGAAACAGGTCGGTCGTCGGTTGTGGCTCGTCAGCACGGACAAAGGCGCCGAGCGAAGAAACAGAAATAACATTCGGGCTACAAGGCAGCAGGCCACTCCTGACAACGCTTCCACAGCTGAGCCGAGCAGCAATCATCTACAGTATTCGCTGTTCACGTTATTTCACGAAGCCAGCCAGACCAGCCATCAGCAAGAGGCACTCACAATAGGTAAACGAGTTTCGGTTTTAGCAAATTAAGAGCCCACCACTAGATCTCCAAGCAGTAACGCATCCGCCGAGAGCACAACCCCCCCCTTAATGTGAACATTTCTCAGTGCGTCTCCAATAAACGAATGTAACAGACGCATACAACAGGTACAATACATTGTGTCTGTGTGTGTCAATTTCATATCAAAACCACTGGAGGTGGTGTAAAGAGATGTCAAGACACCGATTCGCCACATGTTTGATTTTTATCACTATGGGTAATGACGGGGAGTGATAAAAAAAATTAACAGGTGTAAGCAGTGCTATTGTAATTACTGTGCATTTGAGTGATTAGGCAAATCGGCACAAATTTTTTCTTCAATTACGATATTTCTGTCGGAGCCACTTAACGTTCTTTTTAGCCGCACAACTCAAGACTCTACTGAGTAGCAATTCCAATATAATAATTGCCGCACTACCAAGGACCCTCACAAATAGGTTTATGCCTATGTAATAGACGTCATTTATAGAACTGCATAAGCTATATTGCCGTAAATTGGCTTTCCGTGATTTATATCACCGCCATGCAGCAAGTAACGGATCTATTCGCAGCTTCTTAGGCGTCCTACGCATGTCAGCCGATACCTCAGCCGTGTTGCTTCGCAACTACACAGAGCCTTCAATCGAATGCTCGGGTACCTCAAACGTAACTTTCATTCCGCCTCTACGAACACGAGACTAGTGCTTTACAAAACCATAGTTCGCTCGCAAGTAGAGTATGCATCGGCAATATGGGACCCATGTGTTGAAGTTACAAATCCGACAGAATCAAATCAGAAGAAATGAGGACATTTCATTTTATCAAACTTTATTCACACAGCCAGCGTGACCTCCATGAAATCAAAACAAGGCTTATAATTTCTAGCAACGCGCCGCAGACTTGAGCGCCTGTACTTCTTTCATAAAATATTTTATCACGAAATACTGCATATTGAATTGCTCATACCACCCACATACATATATTCACGCCTTGATTCTGCACACAAAGCCGGCCTAATTTCATGTAACACCAATGTATTTTGCGACTCGTTTACACTTCGTACATATGTAGACTGAAACCACCTTCCGTCTTCAGTGGCAACAATTCAAGGGTTATCCTTGTTCCAGTCACCAATGTCTAATGTTGCGCACTGATGCCTAGTGTAAAATTGCTTTACGTTATAATTTACTGATGCTTTTTCAGTAGTTATGACCATGATTTTTTTATTTGTTTGTTTTATTTTTTTTTTTCATTAAGGTCTGTACGTTTTATATGTTTCAAATGTTATTGTTGCAATCCCCCCTCCCCTCTGCAAAGTTTTGCCTTGAGGGTGCCAAAAAGTAAAATAAAAAAAGATGACGCTAGCAGGCTAAAATTTTAACGACGGCATGTCTTGGCCCTCGCCATCTGTAATCCTCATTTTTGTCTTCCGGGTTACGGCACCGGGATGTAAAACTCGCACAATATCCGCAAGGTTTAAGATGAAGATCGAAGTTCCCCTGCCTTCTGTCACCTGCTTAAAATACGTTTAGGGAACTTTTTCTAGCTAACATCGTCTCATGTATCCGTTGTCAACCCTGTGTTCTGGAGGCTACTTATTTTCAAAACTAAAGTTATTGCGGTTCTCCAGGCGCTCCTGTGCTTGTGTACCCGTGCGTGTTAAAGGCGCAGTATTCCTCTAATGCGGAATGACCAAACGCTCTTTGTCTTGTGTGAAATGATACATTCGAAAATTAAATTCATCGAGACACTGAAAACATGCACATTGAGCGGAGCGGCATAAAAACACAAAATATGAGAGTGAAGATAGAGCTTATATTTCACAGACGATCAACGTGCTCATTTTTTAAACGCTGTGCCTTTGGCTCCCAGATTTACACAGCTGAACGGATTGGCACAAGACGAAAAAGCATTTTTCTGCTTCACACGAATGCGGCTCTGAGTCACTGATGATGTCACTGCCCTCGTCGGTCACTAATCGCCCTTCGTGAGGTAATCGTTGGACTTCTTCATGCAGTCTTCGAGTTGCAGCCGCAGCCTGACTTGAGCAGCCACCTCAGCGCTCAGCTTGGCCCTCTCCGCGTTTAGCTGCTCATACTTCAGGGCCAGTTCATGAAACCTCAGGCGACTCCTGATTGTTTCTTTTACCTTGGCTTCCGTCTCTTCAACCATGCGTTTGGCTTCGGGTGGAAGTCGGGAGTGATCGACGCTACCAATGACAGCCTCCATCCTTTTGGAAAAAGCCGCAATGAAATCCTCTGCCATCTCTGGGCGCTGATTTCAGACGCGACTCGATGCGACGGGACGATGACAGGCTGCAAAGAGTGTGCGGCCATTAATTGAAAACAGGTGACGAAATGATAACAGTGCAACGGGAGCGACGATACCTACTGATGAACGCGAGCTACGGTCGAGAATCGCCGTCCCCGATGATCAGTGCAGGTTTTACACCAAGGCTGCACACATGCGCCCCTTTTCTTCCTTCACGGTTTTCACAGCGCACATGAAAACGTTGAGGTCGCTACTAAACAGACTGTTTACAGCAAATGTTTAGCGGCCTTAAAAATTTGCCATTTATTACAAATTCGATTGTCCACCAAAGTTTTTGCATTCCAGTAGTGATTGTTGATAGCAGCAAAATAAAACGTGAGTTTGCTACTGCAGCCAAGCCCTTCATCATCATCATCATCATCATCAGCCTGATTATACCCACTGCAGGGCGAAGGCCTCTCCCATATTTCTCCACTTAACCCGGTTCTGCCCTTCATACTGTGCCTAGAAGGGAAACGTGCAGAACTCTTAGCTCTGTTCATAGATAGGAGCATGGCCTCCGAGATCAACGCGCGCGAGGATGATCTCGGAGGCCATGATAGGAGTGGTCCTCTGCGCGTGAGTTCCGTCAGGGGAAGACAGAGCGCTGCAGTCAGGTTCTCCGCCAGCGCTGAGGAGGAGACATCAGAGAGAGGCTAGTCGTCATTTTTGAGCCGTCTGCTTTGTTTGCTAGTTATTTACGCTTGTTATAAGCTGCAAAGATACGATCAACGGGAAAGGAAAGAAATCTCAGAGTTGGTGCTGCTTTCACAAGTTATACTCGGGAAGTTTAGAATTTTAGTAAAGGGCCCCTTTTCAGGGTGCAGGTTTTCCAAAAGCAATTTGTTAGCTGGGCTTGTCCCGTTTCCAGAGTCATCAAACTAGTTCAGCACAGTTCTGCTTCTTGCGAGATGAACATTGTCGGAATTTAAGAAATTCATGCTCACGTAATCAGCGTTCACGTCATTGACGCACTTTAGAGGTTTCAGGTTAGTATTTACTTTTTTACGATAGCAGTCTAGCAAAGCGCTGATTTTCTTTCCCTTGTCTCTCGGCAAGTATGTCCAATGGAAATTACAGCACATTGTGAAAGTGCATGAGGTCGTAATAAAGCGCGACACTCTGGTATTATTGCTAAAACGGCCGTTTCCAAACGAAAGAAGTGGGTAAATCTTCACGGAGTTTTGGCTTTTCAAGATAGGGGTTTATTAGAGGTACGGGGAGGCGATCTAGAAGCCCGTCAGGAACAGTTCACGTACGCGTAGGTCCAGAACACACACCGATAGCGATGTCACTGGCGACAGAGCACGGTTGCTTCTTCATCTTCGAACGTACATACATCTTCCTCTTCACAGTTTCTTAGAAGGTAAGTACGAAACTAGAAGCATACGTGCAGAAAGAAAAATGAAAATAAATGGGGATAAAACACAAGCTCAGAGCACCCAACTGTTATTTTGAATGCACGGTCGACAATCCTCATTTAGTTCACGCATCCCTACACTGGAATAGTATCTGCGGGGATAGTGAATTGCCAAGGATAAGTAGTCTGCTAACCATGTCATCGGGCGTTCGTGGTTCTCAAAAGCGTCCTTCGGCAGACGCTGCACCTGGTTCCTGCTCTGCCAGTGGCTGCTCTCAAGGCAGGCATTCCTACTTAACGATCGACCACGCTGGTCTCTTTTCCTGATACACAGAGAGCTACAAAGCGACAATCAAATATCTGGCAACCAAGAGGCTCACAGATATACCAAACAGGATTGTACAGGCCAATATGGATGCAAGTCCTAGAACGAAATGCTCTCGCGGGTTTACGACCACAAAAAATTCAACACCATCTCTGTGTGGTTCCCGACTTTGGCTGCTGTATAACGTATGCAAACGCTACTGTGTATTACAGTTACCAGGAGATATCGGTACCAGTACAGGTGTACTTGGTTGAGGGATCGGACCTACAACATTGCGTTATCTCTAATGTCAACATAAATGAGGACCAGGGCGCCCTTCCGCGGGAATATATTGTCCTCTACACTGAATGATTCAAGCACTTTCCATTGGAAAGGGACGCGCTTGCATAGTAACCCTGAAAGGCTAACAAACACTACCAGCTTGCCTGTACTATTACGGTTGCATTTTATGCCTCGCCCATACAAGCCCAGCGCAGTCTACTCCTACAGTTGCCTCTGCCCTGGCCACATGCGTAGATGTTTCCCTTTCCCAACATAAGGCCTAGCGTCCGGGGGAGCACCAGCCTAACGATGCGGCTCTCCAAGGCTGACCACCATGATATAACATCTCCCTGTACTATTACGGTTGCATTTTATGCCTCGCCCATACAAGCCCAGCGCAGTCTACTCCTACAGTTGCCTCTGCCCTGGCCACATGCGTAGATGTTTCCCTTTCCCAACATAAGGCCTAGCGTCCGGGGGAGCACCAGCCTAACGATGCGGCTCTCCAAGGCTGACCACCATGATATAACATCTCCAACCTGACCAAAAAAAAACAGAACGCAACACAAATGATGCCTCGTGCCGATTCTAAGCAAGGTCTCAGAACGTAAACACAGCACCTGTGCATACTTACAACCGGTTTGACGCTCTCAAATGCCATGATGACAAGTGGCCGGAATTTGCAGAGCCGCACTCGCATGAAATCGCTGAGGAGCAGACATATAGCGACAAAATGCGTATGGACACCGGCGCAAGCATCCTAAAGACAGAGTATCATGCTGGAGCCTCCCAACGACGACTTGACAGAAGTAGACAACCAGATTGCACGCCGAAGGTTTGCTGAGGTGAGTAGCACCGCAAATAAAAATGCTGAATAACCACCGACTGTCCCGCCCAGCTGCTTCACTCAGTGCTACTCCCAGAGTGTCTTCTGCAAGCCTAAAAATTTTCTACAGCATACTTGCACCGTTTCATGCTGACAGTTGTCCAACCTGACATCTGTTCTCTGGAAACTCTTGGATTCCTATCTAAAGATGGCTTTTACAAGCTTTTCTGGTGTACTCCAATGGAAATTCACGGACATCTGCACTAAAGTGAGGGAGCTCAAAACCTGCTCTCCTTTGCCCAAGCTTCAGGTGTGGGCCCTGTCACTTCGGGAGACCAATGCGTTGCCAACATTTCCAGGCTCTTGGGGTTACGCGTCGCCATCGATATTCACCGTCGTGTGCGCACTGCTTCCCTCCAGGAAAGGCGGTGGTTTGTGTGAGACACGTTTCCCTTACCTGTGCCTTTCTGGAAAACTGGTGCAACTCATATTAGGAGGTTGTTGCAGTGGCTGCTAAATTTTCAAAGGTTACTGTTGTGGTAGTGTATTTTTACGTTAGGCAAGCACGTGGCTCTCGCTCACATTTTTGGGCTGGCTGTTGACTGTGCGTAGGAAGTATCCCAGTTGCCAGATTCTAGTCGCAGGAATTTTCAATGCTCCACGCCCAATTTGGGGATATCCTACTTCGAGTCCTCGTGGTAGGCGTGTACGGGATGCCTTCGCGGATTCATTATTTACTCTTCTGAACACTCCCGTCTCAGCAACGTTGTCTGCTTGCAACAGCCGCACTGCTACATAAGCTCCTGATCTGATGCGGTGGTCTGATGCACTCCCTCGTGGCGCATTGAACCTGATTGCTGGGGGAGTGACCATAACCCAGTCATCATCGGTGTTCATCCGCCACGAGCCCACCGGTTATGCCGTAAATGCACGGTGGTCAACTGGGATAGTTTCCGCATTATTGTGCAACATCTACCTGTGGAGTTAGACACCACTGCTTGTTGACTGCATAAAATCCGCGTTAGGCAGGGCTAGAACTAGTACATGGACAGATGTCGATCGACCCGTTCCTGACGTCGGTCTGCTCAACCTCTGGGCGGCTCGCCGACAAGGTGAGCTGGCAGCTTCACGAGACCTTACATCAGCTCAGGCACGTACAAGGGTGGACCATATTACAGAAAGACTTGCAAGTATGAAAGGAATCTAGCACGATGGCAGTGGCAAACTTGGTGTGAGCAGTTTAATAAAAATATCAAGTGCATCGTTCTGGCAAACTTTCCGGGCAATGAATCAAGGTCGCCATCGCCCCGAACCAGCGACTATCGCATGCTTCGCAGCTACCATGTCTCCACACGATTTTTCCAGAGAAGCGGCCCGGAAGTTTTTTCAAAAGTATGGTGTATTGCCTCCTTCAACTACCACTTCTATCATAGCAGGGATTACAGCACACATGGACAGACTGCCAACACCAGACGACACCAACTGTATTGCCAGTCCTTTCGTCATGCCTTTCGTCATACATACATACATACATACATACATACATACATACATACATACATACATACATACATACATACATACATACATACATACATACATACATACATACATACATACATACATACATACATACATACATACATACATACATACATACATACATACATACATACATACATACATACATACATACATACATACATACATACAGTAATAAAAATTATGTATGTGTGCAGAGAAAGAAGTATGTGTGAACATTTCACCGAGTGGCACTAATTTTGCTGCGTGTGTTCGACCCATGACCTCCTCTATAAAATTCCAACCTGCCCATGCCAGCACTCCCCTTGATGCCAAATTTGCTTTTTCTTATTAGTGCTTTTAGTTCGCCAAACTGCCGCAGCATGCTGTGTCGCTACAACTTAACCCAATCGCTTCGCTCTCCGCAGCCGTCTTCGAGTAGTCCGCTTGCTGCGCGCGCAAAGCGCTAATTTTGCCTTTGGGACATTCATAGGAGATCGCGTGTCAGCGAATGCTCAGTTAACAACAGCATTAAAGTACGGCAGCAGTAACACAGTTTTCCGGAATTGTACACTGTTGCGCTCTTTTCTGCAAGTCGAACCGGCAGCAATCAAGTATTATGACTGGGACACTGTTCCAGGGGACGCACCCAAATTTGACTCAATAGTTCATGAAGGCTCTGTATACGACACCCTTTGTTCCTAATTATGTGCACTTTGGTATGCTGTACAATTGTGTTTCCGGAAGGACGAAGCTATAGTCAGACTGCCTTTTTCTTCCAGCCTCCATCAACACCATATTAGAATATAAAGGAACGATTATTATTATACGTGGCCTTTTTTACGAATTTTTCAAGTCCTTGGTCACTATTTCGTTTATAGTGAAGCATAGCTCAATTTATTCTACAAGAGTAAGTGCAGAATTCCTGTGTATATAGTTGCTTCTGTCTGTCGGCAAATTGCCACGTGCTAGGCAGTTAGAAATGGATATAAACTTGGTCAGGGCCTTAATCTTGCCGCCGACTTTTAATTGTTGTATAGTGATTGGATTTGCCCACTAAGCATTTCACTCTGAGAGGAATGCATTAATTATGCAGGAAAATTTTTTTATTAAATTTCATACTTCACACAGAGGTGTTTGAGATGCTAAAATGGTGTTCAAATCTAGATTAACTGTGTAGGTTAATATACTATTGCAAACCACAGGATGTGCCATCTAAAAATATTTCACCTGAATATTTGATCATTGTAGAATTCCTAAAAAATTGGTTTTTCTGCACTAGATTCTTATAGGTGCAATTTTAATTTTGGTCCCAATAAATTAACCTTGTCTTCCTGCTTAACATTCACATGAACCAGTAGAGCCCACAAGAGTTGCTCACTTAAGTTTAGTTAACTGTATGTAGCCAAACATTTTATCTGAAATCGCGAGAGCACCGAGTATGCAAGATAAATTCCAGCGAAGCTTCATCCGCACTCAAACATTACTTTAACCACGAGAAATAACAGTGTTAGGGGCCATTTGAAAATATTGCTGACGTGAACGGTCGGTGTAACACGTAGCAGTGCGCCGACGGTTGTGTTGCACAATTTTGTCGAACGTGCATCTAAAACACGTACAGCCGCTCATTCCAATCGCTTTGGGGCTTCTCTTGCGAAGAGGTTGATAACAGCAATCCTAATAAAGGTAAACATTAGGTAGGGGGTGCGAGCAGGTAGTAATGTTAAATTACTTAGACGGGCGACCGGGCACGTTGTTTGCACATGTTCTGTTTACTTGCGCTACAGAAACATCAGTTTTTAATTTCAATGCATCAACTAGCATATGTACGATTCATTAAAGGGAGAGAGCACTGGCCAAAATATGTCATGACAATATGATCGAAATGAAAAGATATTGCCTCATATAGTACAGGTCGAGCACTACAATATCAAAGAAAAGAGGCTTTACAATTCTAATTTGGCATTGAAAATCACATAAAACAACCGAGGTGCTATATAGCGGAGAAACCCTAGTACTTTCAGTGTAGCCCCAACGTGACTACTTGTCAGCAAAATATTGCTGATTTTCTTAACTAGACATTGTTTTTTTTTTCTTGTAGGAGTGCTTGCCATAATTTATTATATTTATCGCTCTCTCAGTACGTCCTTAAATAAAAACAATCCCTGCTTTCGCACCGCGAGAGGTATGCTTTTAGGTTTTGCCACTAGACGGCTCCACAGTGTTTGAAATTTCGTGAATGAAGCAATCACAGTGCCGACTAAAACTTTCGTCGACGAGGGTGTGTATTATTGTGCCGTAACAGCATTGAGTGTGAAACTGAAAAGGACGTTAATCAACCTTACATTCTAATGTGAAATTTCAGCATACCTCATCAGCTATATTACGTTTTCGGTAGATTGAGGCAAAGATTTAGAGCAAGATGTGTATGTTCAATTACAAACAACGTTTTTTATTTTCCATACATTTTCCTTCGACAAACACTCCACTAACACCTCTTGACTGTCGTGAAGAAAGCTTTGAGGTCGGAGAAATGAAGGGAGCAATTAAGGTTCTGAATGTCTCCAGAGGCAGAGAATGGGCCCATAGGAGCGTTGCGCTCCGAGGAATAGCAGCGACTGACTCATGACGGTGATGCCGCTAGTAAGTCAAGTCAACGTGGTTCGGCGTTTCGACTTCAGAAGCACACACCGTGATCCGCTGATGTCGAATCGGCGCTTCGGCAACCGGAGAACGCGGTCGCCGCCACGAAGGAAGAGGGGGGAGGCACACGCCGCGGCGAACGGTGGCGGCAGGACAGCTCTAGCAATCGGAGAACACGCGCGGTGTTCGCCACGGATGAAAAGGAGGAGGGAAGGTACACGCAGCGGCGAACGGTGGCGGCCGGAGCGCGCGCCGCAGCCGGAGAACACGAGGGGGAAGTGTACACGTAGCTAATGTTGAGCGCGCGCTGCTCCGGTTGCGAAGCTGGTTACGAGGACCAACACCGACAGCGACAACAACGCGAAACGCAGGATCGGGCGCCAGAGAGCTGCGCTCTAAAACAAAGAGAACGCGCACAGCGCTCAGTCAGGACCGAAGTCGTGCGCGACATTGCGTCGTCTGCTGTGAAAGTCAGTTCAGGCGGTATCTGGCGGCATCTTCGGTCTCTGCACAACAGGTTTTAGGTCCGCGCGCAGCCGTAGGGCTGGCGTCAGTGAGCAGGGGAGATGTTTATAGAGGAGGTCGGGTTTCGATCTGACTGTCTACGGGCTGTGCGAGCCGCTGCTCTTCCCAGTCCCAGTACCCTCAAATAAACCATCGTCTTATAATTTGTGGAGTCGCTGCTTAAGAACATTGATTCCGCAGCCGCACTCGCGCGACACCCACATCCTGCAGACGATAGGCTCCAAGACGTGCAGTTGAACCAGGCTCTTATATGTGTCTGCTCTCTTCTCCCGCGGGACTCAGCTATCTTCAGTGGGACCGATGGCCATGTCGTAGAAGATTGGCTCAGCTCCTACTAATGGGTGAGCCTTTACAACTTTTGGGACGACGACATAAAGCTGAATAACGCCATATTTTATCTTACCGCCGTGGCTAACTTGTAGTACCAGAACCACGAGGGAGATATCCAAAGTTGCGCAGCCTTCAAAACGACTTTCTCAGAAATGTTTGTCCTTCCGACAGTCAGCACCTCCGCACTGAGCAGCGCTTGCGTGAACGGCCACAGCAGATGGGCAAAAGCTCTATGGGCTACATAGAAGATGTGGTCGACATATCAGCGGGTAGACCAATATGTCGGAAGCTGCCGAGGTAAATCACATCTTGAAAGTCATAGACGATGACGCTTTTTAGATGTTAGCACGTGAAGTGCGCAAAGTTTCCAGTCTTCACGCTCTGGCAGAGCTTCGAGGCGCTGCACAATCAAAGAGCGCTGCCTCGTCGGCAGTCAATGCAAGTGGAATCGCTTGCTGGACTGACGTCTGCAACTGACAGTTCCTCCTTGCTGCAGCAGATAAAAGTCTTCGTTCGTGAAGAGGTGGCGCGCCTGTTTTCAATTTTCCATAGCCCCCAAGAGAAGCCGACATATTTGACTCCTGCTCTCCGCCAAATCCTTCAAAGCAGGTTGCTGATGCAGACCCGTCCGTCATTCCGCCATCACCTGTCGCCGCTCCGCTGACTTACGCCGGCTTCCCGCGACTTGTTACCGCTCCCGTGACTTACACCGACGTCGCCCCAAGCCCTACTGACAATGAACCACCTTTGATCTCAGCGGAATAAGAATTTTTCAAAAGAAACGGTTTGAAACTCTTCACAAGTGTCTCTTATCGCCCTGCCACGTACAGTGAAGTGGAACGACGGTCTTCGAATTGAAGCAAATGCTTATAAACTGGAGACAGCCAAGCACTTGTCGACAATCCCGAATCGTTCTAAAGCAGCACACAGCAGTACATGCCAGCACAAAGCGATCACCCTTCATGATGATATTTGGCCGAGATATTCCGACCGCACTGACATGCCTTATGCCTACAAACTCCCAGCTAACGGAGGACGAAGGGTATATGGTCTACGGATTCGTAAAAATCAATTGCTTACTTAAACAACTTGGCAGGGAACTTAGCAGGGAACTTGGCAGGGCTTGGATAAAAGCAACAGTCATGAAACAGGTCAGTCGTCGGTTGTGGCTCGTCAGCACGGACAAAGGTGCCGAGCAAAGAAACAGAAATAACATTCAAGCTACAAGGCAGCAGGCCACTCCTGACAACGCTTCCACAGCTGAGCCGACGAGCAATCGTCTACAGTATTCGCTGTTCACGCTTTTTATCGAAGCCAGCCAGACCAGCCATCAGCAAGAGGCACTCAGAATAGGTAAAGGAGTTTCGGTTTTAGCAAATTAAGAGCTCACCACTAGATCTCCAAGCAGTAACGCATCCGCCGAGAGCAAAACCCCCCCTTAATGTGAACCTTCCTCAGTGCGTCTCCAATAAACGAATGTAACAGACGCATACAACAGGTACAATACATTGTGTCTGTGTGTGTCAGTTTCATATCAGAACCACTGGAGGTGGTGTAAAGAGATGTCAAGACACCGATTCGCCACATGTTTGATTTTTATCACTATGGGTAATGACGGGGATTGATAAAAAAAAATTAACAGGTGTAAGCAGTGCTATTGTAATTACTGTGCATTTGAGTGATTAGGCAAATCGGCACAAATTTTTTCTTCAATTACGATATTTCTGTCGGAGCCACTTAACGTTCTTTTTAGCCGCACAACTCAAGATTCTACTGAGTAGTAATTCCAATATAATAATTGCCGCACTACCAAGGACCCTCAGAAATAGGTTTATGCCTATGTAATGGACGTCAATTATAGAACTGCATAAGCTATATTGCCTTAAATTGGCTTTCCGTGATTTATATCACCGCCATGCAGCAAGTAACGGATCTATTCGCAGCTTCTTAGGCGTCCTACGCATGTCAGCCGATGCCTCAGACGTATTGCTTCGCAACTACACAGACCCTTCAATCGCATGCTCGGGTACTTCAAACGTAACTTTCATTCCGCCTCTACGAACACGAAACTAGTGCTTCACAAAACCATAGTTCGCTCGCAAGTAGAGTATGCATCGGCAATATGGGACCCATGTGTTGAAGTTCTTACAAATCATATAGAATCAATTCAGAAGAAATGAGAACATTTCATTTTATCAAACTTTATTCACACAGCCAGCGTGACCTCCATGAACTCAAAACAAGGCTTATAATTTCTAGCAACGCGCCGCAGACTTGAGCGCCTGTACTTCTTTCATAAAATATTTTATCACGAAATACTGCATATTGAATTGCTCATACCACCCACATACATATATTCACGCCTTGATTATGCACACAAAGCCGGCCTAATTTCATGTAACACCAATGTATTTTGCGACTCGTTTACACTTCGTACATATGTAGACTGAAACCACCTTCCGTCTTCAGTGGCAACAATTCAAGGGTTATCCTTGTTCCAGTCACCAATGTCTAATGTTGCGCACTGATGCCTAGTGTAAAATTGCTTTACGTTATAATTTACTGATGCTTTTTCAGTAGTTATGACCATGATTTTTTTATTTGTTTGTTTTATTTTTTTTTTTCATTAAGGTCTGTACGTTTTATATGTTTCAAATGTTATTGTTGCAATCCCCCCGTCCCTCTGCAAAGTTTTGCCTTGAGGGTGCCAAAAAGTAAAATAAAAAAACGATGACGCTCGCAGGCTAAAATTTTAACGACGGCATGTCTTGGCCCTCGCCATCTGTAATCCTCATTTCTGTATTCCGGGTTACGGCACCGGGATGTAAAACTCGCACAATATCCGCAAGGTTTAAGATGAAGATCGAAGTTCCCCTGCCTTCTATCAACTGCTTAAAAAACCTTTTAGGAACTTTTTCTAGCTAACATCGTCTCATGTATCCGTTTGTCAACCCTGCGTCCTGGAGGCTACTTATTTTCAAAAATAAAATTATTGCTGTTCGACAGGCGCTCCTGTGCTTGTGTACCCGAGCGTGTTAAAGGCGCAGTATTCTTCTAATGCGGAATGATCAATCGCTCTGTGTCTAGTGTGAAATGATTCATTCGAAAGTTAAATTCATCGAGACACTGAAAACATGCGCATCGAGTGGAGCGGCATAAAAACACAAAATATGAGAGTGAAGGTTGAGCTTATATTTCACATCCGATCAACGTGCTCCTTTTTTAAACGCTGTGCCTTTGGCTCCCAGATTTACACAGCTGGACGGATTGGCACAAGACGAAAAAGCATGGAGTCATTTTTTACTTCACACAAATGCGGCTCAGGGTCACTGATGATGTCACTATTTTCGTCGGTCACTAATGACCATTCGTGAGGTCATCGATGCACTTCTTCATGCATTCTGCGAGATGCGGCCGCAGCTTGACTTGAGCAGTCAGCTCAGCGCTCAGCTTGGCCCTCTCCGCTTTGAGCTGCTCATACTTCAAGACCAGTTCCTGAAACCTCAGGCGACTCCTGATTGTTTCTTTTACCTTTGCTTCCGTCTCTTCAACCATGCGTGTGGCTTCGGGTGGAAGTCGGGAGAGATCGACGCTACCAATGACAGCCTCCATCATTTTGAAAAAGCCGCAATGAAATCGTCTGCCATCTCTGGGCGCTGAGTTCAGACGCGACTCGATGCGACGGGACGATGATAGGCTGCAAAGAGAGTGTGGCCATTAATTGAAAACAGCTGACGATATGATAACAGTGCAACGGGAGCGACCCTACCTACTGATGAACGCGAGCTACGATCGAGAATCGCCGTCCCCGATGATCAGTGCAGATTTTACACCTAGGCTGCACACATGCGCCTCTTCCTTCATGGTTTCCACAGCGCACATGAAATCGTTGAGGTCGCTACAAAACAGACTGTTTGCAGCAAATGTTGAGCTACCCTTAAAATTTGCCCTTCATTACAAATTCGATTGTCCAACAGTTTTTGCATTCAAATAGTGATAGTTGATAGCAGCAAAATAAAACGTGAGTTTGCTACTGCAGGCAAGCCCTTCATACTGTGCCTAGAAGGGAAATGTGCAGAACTCTTAGCTCTGTTCATAGATAGGAGCATGGCCTCCGAGATCAACGCGTGCGAGGGTGATCTCGGAGGCCATGATAGGAGTGGTCCTCAGCGCGTGAATTTCGTCAGGGGAAGACAGAGCGCTGCAGACAGGTTCTCCGCCAGCGTTGAGGAGGAGATATCAGAGAGAGGCTAGTCGGTTCGTGGTTTTTCACTGGTCATTTTTGAAACGTCTGCTGTGTTTGCTGCTTATTTACGCTTGTTATAAGCTGCAAAGATACGATCAACGGGAAAGGAAAGAAATCTCAGAGTTGGTGCTGCTTTCACAAGTTATACTCGGTAAGTTTAAAATATTAGTAAAAGGCCCCTTTTCAGGATGCAGGTTTTCCAAAAGCACTTTGTTAGCTGGGCTTGTCCCGTTTCCAGAGACATCAAACCAGTTCAGGACAGTTCTGCTTCTTGCGAGATGAGCATTGTCGGAATTTAGGAAATTCATGCTCACGTAATCAGAGTTCACGTCATTGACGTACTTTAGAGGTTTCAGGTTAGTATTTACTTTTTTACAATAGTAGTCTAGCAAAGCGCTGATTTTCTTTCCCTTGTCTCTCGGCAAGTATGTCCAATGGAAATTACAGCACATTGTGAAAGCGCATGAGGTCGTAATAAAGCGCGACACTCTGGTATTATTGCTAAAACGGCCGTTTCCAAACGAAAGAAGGTAAATCTTCACGGAGTTTTGGCTTTTCAAGGTAGGGGTTTATTAGAGGTACTGGGGGGCGATCTAGAAGCCCGTCAGGAACAGTTCACGTACGAGTAGGTCCAGAACGCACACCGATAGCGATGTCACTGGCGACAGAGCACGGTTGCTTCTTCATCTTCGAACGTACATACATCTTCCTCTTCACAGTTTCTTAGAAGAAGATAAGTACGAAACCAGAAGCATGCGTGCAGGAAGAAAAATTTAAATAAATGGGGATAAAACACAAGCTCAGAGCACCCAACTGTTATTTCGAATGCACGGTCGACAAGCCGCATTTAGTTCACGCATCCCTACACTGGAATAGTATCTGCGGGGATAGTGAATTGCCAAGGATAAGTAGTCTGCTAACCATGTCATCGGGCGTTCGTGGTTCTCAAAAGCGTCCTTCGGCAGACGCTGCACCTGGTTCCTGCTTTGCCAGTGGCTGCTCTCAAGGCAAGCATTCCTGCTTAACGATCGACCACACTGTTCTCTCTACCTCAAACACAGAATGCTACAAAGCGACAATAAAAAATCTGGCAACCAAGAGGCTCACAGATATACCAAACAGGATTGTACAGGCCAATATGGATGCAAGTCCTAGAACGAAACGCTCTCGCGGGTTTACGACCACAAAAAATTCAACACCATCTCTGTGTGGCTCCCGACTTTGGCTGCTGTATAACGTATGCAAACGCTACTGTGTATTGCAGTTACCAGCAGATATCGGTACCAGTACAGGTGTACTTTGTTGAGGGATCGGACTTACAACATTGCGTTATCTCTAATGTCAACATAAATGAGGACCAGGGTGCCCTTCCTCATGCATATACATTCCTCTACACTTAATGATTCAAGCACTTTCCATTGGAAAGGGACGCGCTTGCATAGTAACCCTGAAAGGCTCACAAACACTACCAGCTTGCCTGTACTATTACGGTTGCATTTTATGCCTCGCCCATACAAGCCCAGTGCAGTCTACTCCTACAGTTGCCTCTGCCCTGGCCACATGCGTAGATGTTTCCCTTTCCCAACCTAAGACCTAGCGTCCGGGGGAGCTGCCAGGAGACCTTTCTTGTGACAATGACCACATCCATTACCTGCTTCACTCAGTAACAAAATTCATAACTCCCCCCCCCCCCCCCCCCCCCCCCCACTTCCGCCCATCTGGTTTTCAATAGTGAAGGCATGCTCCTCATCAGATTCGTGCATAACATCAGGTTTGATACAAAAATATTCAGCATTGCGCCCATCTTCAACCCCAAAGGGAATTGGGAGGATATTTTTGCATGTCTTCAGTGCACAATCACGTGATACATCAGTGACATAGCCTATGTGTTACGTAAACATATCTTGTGGAGTTTGTATTCTTTTTTTCCTTGAGAGAGAAGCGCTGCTCAGTCAAAAAGCAGGATGCAAGGGAATTTAGAGTGAGCGCCGATTCTGTGCGTTTGCAATCTTCTGCTTAGCTTTCATTCTTTTTCTTCCGGTGGTTTAGTGGCGTTGGTGGTATTCGAGCAATGCAAGGACGCGGAGTCAAGAGTCTGCTTCTTCACAGTGGGGCTGCAGGGATTGTGCATTTGTTTTCCTCATTGTAATGAAAACATGCAAGGCTAGTGCATGAGTTACTTACGCACACGCACGCCACACACATGCTGCTTTGCAGTGGCAGAAAAGAAATAACTGTCAAGACTGAGAGCATCTTCTAAGAGCACATAAACGTTGGTGTTTGAAGTTAAGTTGTAAATTCATAAAAGATGTGGCTTAGCTTATGAACCAACAATTTTCCGGCACTATCGTTTCACACAGCGGGTTTAACTTCAGGTACAAAGGTGGCCGATCGAGTCCTGTGCTCTAACGCGCTGCGCACAGAAGCAATCAAATCTTGAGCACTCCCTATACTGCTGCTCAGGCCAAAGCAACCCAAACCTCGTTGAAACAAAAGTGACGTGACTATGTCACTCCTGCATGTCCTGCATGGGTTTTTTTTTTTCATTCTACTGGGAGGGAGTGAGAAAAGGGTTGCCTGGTCTGCGCGGGAAGGACGCAAGGGTGCTGGGAGGTAATGGAGGTAATGGGAGGGGAGTCTTGCTGTCCTGCGAGCTGAACGCACAGCAGTATGCATGCTTTCTTTCTTTTTATTTAGCAGTGCGGAAAAATGAATGAATCGGGGGGGGGGGGGGGGGGCAGGCTGGCCAACGCAGGCAGCACGGTTTTAAGTGAGTGATGGCTTGGAGCTGCCTCGGCAAAGCACAGAGCAGAGTGCATGCTTGCTTTTTTTTTGTAGCACCGAAGGTTTGACTGCTTCTGTGTCCGCACATGGGCCGGTTTTGTACCTCGAGTTAAGCCCCCCATGTGATACAAGCCTGAGTCGCTTTGGGGCGTTAAACCCCATAAAGCAAACCTTATGTGAAACATCTTGTATAAGTCCATTGCTTAATCCAAACGTCAAAGTTTACGTGCCTTTAGAAGATGCTCTGTCTTGACAGAATGACTTTTTTTTGTGCCGCTACAAAACTGCATGTGTATGGGCATGCGTGTGTGCAAATAACTCTCACTCTGGTACTCAATATATATGCAGCCCCGCACACGGCAAGTATTCTCGCTCATTTTTTTAGACTGCAGAAAGCAAACGCATCATCCCGGCGGCATGCTGCGAAAAAACAGACTCACGACTCCAGAATCCCGCATCGCATTGCATACCAGCTGTTCCACCAAACTATCAGAAGAAACAGAATGAAAACAAAAGATTGCAAACGCACAGAATCGGTGCGCACTACACTCCCGCGCATCGCGTCTTTTGACTGAGCAGCATGCCTCTGTAGGAAAAAAATCTAGGAGATATGTGTATTTGACATATAGGCTACATCACCCATGTGTCACGTGACTGTGCACCCAGGATGTGCAAAAATATTCTCCCACAAGGATTTTGCTATATAAGATAGGTGACGCATCGAGTTTTGCAAAGGGATCCAAGTAGGTCATGGTGCTCCTACTTTCACCCTGGCCAATTCAAGGGGTGAGAGGCACTTAAGAGCACAATTACCTACTATAATCTATATGATCTCGAATGGGCCAGGTGCAGCAGACAGCTTGTGAGATTGAGTATAGTGACAGGAAATTTTCACTTCATAAGAATACATTGACTTCAACTCCACGTAGCCCTGAATGCCTGCTTTTCATTTATTGGCAGTTATGTGACCTTGAGGGCTCATAGACTGGCACTCAACTTGTAAACACTTGACATCTTATCATTTGCTCTCTCTGTGAGCTTTGTTCTGCGGGTTTACAAGCTTTTTACTAAAGTGGATACAGTGAGTATGCACAGATCTGTTCTCTGAAGCATTGGCTGAGTGACAGCCCAGGTCAACCCTGGTTAACTTAGAACTTCTAGCACATTATTTTTTCTGGGTATGGCTTTGGCATCCCTCCTGACATCCCAGCTTCTGACACCAAGTATGCATAATCATGGTCTATCACTAACTCCAGTGCTGTAGTTGATCATCACATACTTCTGTGGTGCTGCACATTTTAAGTTGTCGCTGTATATGAGCAGTGTTTCAGAACCTACTTAGTGCTGAGCTACGGTACAAATTTGAGGACTAATAGCACGTTTGCTCTGCTTGGTGGCTTCCACAGACAAGGACACACTTGTGGGGAAGGCATGTTGCGTACATACCTGCAGCCAACCCTTCCGATTTTCTAGAAGACTTCAGATTGTTGACCAAACTTTCTGATTGCACGATCACTGCCCTAAATCTTCCGATAAGGGGCTTCTGCCTGCAAAGAATGGCTTTTGCGGAACCGGCACCGAGGAATCAGCAGCCGCATTATAATTTCGAGCATCTCCATCACACTAGCACCATCAGCATCATTGGCTAAGCAGGAAATCAATCAAAGCAGACTTTAGTCGAGCAAGAGTAGGTGTCGCTGGCTACGAAAACAGTTGGTGTACTGCGTTTCTTTTAGGCAGCGATGCACAGCTAATGCAGCCACAGTAGATATAGATGCTGTGCTGGCTTCGCTTTCGATCTCAGCTAAGGGCAGCCACTCAGTGTACTTGAGGTTAAAGGCTTTGCCCAAATGTCATGTTATCTGATCCTTCTTATTGAGCTCAGCCCCATGCCTTATGTTACCAAGCTGCTCTATGCTCAACAATGGCGTGATTGCTCTTCTTCCGGAACAAACGCAGCCAGCGACGGTCACGGACGAAATTACGTGTAAAAGGGCTAGTTATGGTTTTGCATTAAAAAACTTAAACAGCGCTCCGATGGTGCTGAGAGAAAACTGGTGGTGGGCATGCAGATCAGTTTTGCGTTGGCTATAGAGACGTAGTGAGAACGCTTGGTGGCTGCCTGCAGATATCTCGATGGACGCACACCAGTGCATGCAGTGCATGATTGCTGCTGCATGTGTTTATGCTTAGGATGTTTAGATTAGGACGCATCAGACACTGCCTGAAAGTAGCAGCCACCTCCCCCTTTTGTACACAAATGCTGCCTCCCCCCCCCCCATTTTTGCAGTCTTCCCATTTTTGGTCTTAGCAAGTATGTATAAAGGAAGCTGGGGCCCCTAGTAGCGCGATTGAGCCTTGTGAACGATGTCAACATCTGTGCTAGAGGCATCAATGGCTTGCTTGTCACATCAGGGTACTATGTACTCTTCTGACACACGGTGCTGTCAAAGCGGTTGGTTCACTTGTTCTGTGGAGAGATATTCACGGTAGGCAGAAGGCATGGCTTTTAAACTGCAGTGACCATTGTGGCTCAAAGCTTTGTTTGGAAACTGAAATCAGCGAGTTGAATTTGTTGGTTTGGGTGTATATGTAGTGAAGAAGCACGCATATTTTCTTCCCTCTCCCCTGAGCCCTGCAAGCTCAAAGATCAAGTGTAGCAGCAACTTCATATCAAATCTTAATAAAAAAATGTGGTCACTAAATTACACAGCATTTCTCAATGCATATGTCATGTTCTACATGAACAATATCACAGCAACACCGACATTTTTCCTAACATTAAGCGTTTTCAGCTGTTTTTCACAGCTGCCTTTTCATTCAGCCTGGGAAACATGTTCTGTTAGCCTGTGAATATCGAGTTTGCTTCTGAATGTTCAGATGACTTGACATTAGGACATGAGTGTTTTGCGTGTGGAATAAATTCATATTTTATCCTTGTGGCCGAATTCAAAAACATGTCTCCACTCGACGCTACCTCAGCTCCATAAAGTGCAGAAAACAGTCTTTTCTCTACTTAAGGTTCAGTTCAGATTCTTGAATGCTTTTCAGCATTTCCTCCGACTTACCCTTCAGAAATATTTCTCCACTCCAGACAGCACAAGTGGCATACGGGGCAAGACTAACGGCGAATTCGAGTAGGAGAGCAGGCGCCCTCGAGAGCACTTCGAAAGTGCTCTCAGACAAGCGGGTGCCCTCCGGTGGTAGAGCAGGAGTAGAATCACTGGCTTCCAATGGTATAGGAGGAGGTCTTTTCCTTTGCTGAGAGCACCTGAATGCACTCCCGGCTGCTCCCTCATCTAAAGCGAGTGTAGAGGAAGTCACATGACATAAAGCGGTGTATCCGCGCCATCTTTTTTCTTTTCTCGAGTCGGTGACGCTCTAAATGGCGGCTGCAAAGCATTGCTCAGGTTTGAGAGTCACTGCTGGCATTGTAAGGGCCAAAGGAGGCAGATCGCCGCGCTGTGAGAACAAAGGAATGCAAAGCAAGCAGTTCTACATGGAGTGTTTGCTTCTCCTCGGGTTGCAACTGCTGCTACTGCGGGTAGGCGGAGAATGCTGGGGAGGGAAGTGCGGTCACAATGGTCGTGGCGTACTGCTCTCTACACGCAGAGAGCGTTCCCGTGGGAGGAAAATTACACCCTCGCTCGGCGTGCTCCTGTACTTCTCTGTACTGCTCGGCACCTCTGCTCTCGTTCCCCCAACCGAATGGGCCGTAGGGCCAAAATTCGGAACGGAAAGTGCATGCCACTACGTGTAACATGCTCATTTTCTAATGTCAAGTCCTTGTGAACAGCATCCACAAGCTGCCTCAAGAGTCACAAGCTAGTAGGCTCTGTGGCGGCCGCTTTTCGATGGAAACTAAAAGCAAGGCGCCCATGTGCGGTGCGACATCAGTGCACGTTAAAGAACTCCAGGTGGTTGAAATTTCTGAAGTCTTCCACTACAGCATTTCTCATAGCCTGAGTCGCTTTTTTACGTTAAAAAAAAGTCACAGCCTAGTAAAATATGTTTTGCAGACTGCATGAACAAGGCAGCTGTGAAAAATGGCTGAAAACAATTCACATCTACCAACATTCACTGCCAGTGACATATGGCTCATGTAGAACGGGATTTAGGCACTGAGAACTGCTCGAACTGCTGTGAACTCTAGTGACCTAGTTGCATATTTGCCCTCTGAGTGCTCAGCGGCGAGCGTTGAGCACATGTGAGGTTCAAAGAAGCATGTTATAGCGCATGCACCCAAGCCAACAAATTTGTCTTTCCAGAAGCAAATGCCGCTTCTGTTTCCAAGCAAGCTAGGAGCTTTAATTTTAAGCGCACTTGAAAAGCCATGCCTTCCACCAACTGCAAATATCTCTCCACAGCTAAAGCCAGAATTGACCCCCCCCCCCCTTCAGCACTGCATCTAGACATACAGGTATATTTGAGGCAATCAGAAAGTCATTGATTCATTGATGTGTGCAGCACAGGTGTTCCATGGCACAACTGCACCTCCGGTACCTCGCCATTCGCCACGATTGCACCACTGTCCACAGTGGTTCACAGAAACCACTGCACATGTTTCATTTGCTGTTAGCCATCAAATGCTTTCTGCAACTTGGCACTCGGCTTGCTCTGAAATGTTGCTAAGGTATCTGGTGATGACTTGAAATGTGTTTACACCACAGTAGCGTAATGCGATGATCAACTACAGGATGGAAATCTGCAACTGACGATAGTTATCCATGCTCAACGTCAGCCGCAGAAACTTAGGAGGCTTTTCTTGGTCGTACTTGAAACGATGTTTCAGTATTTTCGAGTCAGATTGAGGTTCTCAGAGCCAATGCTTCAGAGAGTTGGTCTGTGAATCCTTATTGTATCCACTTTCATGAAAGGGTTGGTATGCAGTAGAATGAAGTCTGCACAATGTGTGAAAGCTGCGATGCCCCATGTTTGCAAGTGGCAGTCTAGATGTCCCTGTAGTAGTGTCATTGCCACTTATAGATGATCTGTTTTCTCATGCACTCGAGGAGCAATTCAAGTGGAGCTTCATTTAAAAAAAAAGGGCCTCGAGGACCGCTTGGAGTAAAGGTGTTAGTAAAGGCATGTTTGTGAATATCAGTTAACCTGATCCCTATGCACTGTTTCCACTGCCTCGGGTGGTTAGGGTATTTCTCGACCTTACTGGAAGCAAGGCTGAGGGGTCTTCATGAATCCTAACCAAGCTTTTAGTAAACTTGGGGGGAGTTGTGCCACTTCTACATGGCATTCTCGATCACCATTGAAAGATTCCATCATCTCACTAAGCTCTTGTACCCCGCTATTGCCATCGATGATTCGCTGCTGGGCTCAAGTAATACTCTTGCACTTTTGGAGATGTGTTATCAACTGTTTTTGTACAAGTTGCAATGATGATATACTTCCCGCACTGTTCTGTGTGCAATTTTGTTTTTCTTCTATGATGATATATGAAAGATTGCATAATCTTTCATTTCAGGTTTGGTTTTATCCCTAGCCCTGTGTGCTAAGCCATATCCTAGAATGCACACTTCTATTTCTCAAGGTCCATTTAAATCTCCAGTTTTGCACTGCTCTGTTCACTCTAGTTATTGTAGCTTTCCATGAAGCAGTGCTCAAATGTCTTTGATTGATAGGATATGGTTCAAAGACCCTAGAAATATTTGTTCGACTAAGGTATTAGATTTTGTGATGGACTGATGCTGAACGCCTATATTCTTGTGTCAGCTCCTCATATTTCTGTAGTTCAGAATCGAAACTTTTTGAATTGTTATCAATTAATAATATAGCACCTACTTACCCCTTTTTCAGAATGTTTTGTAAAGACATGAGCTGAATTTTCGGATTTTGGAATATAGTCCTGCTTTTTTTTGCATTTTGCCGACATCGCACAGTGAAAACCTGTATCCAAGCTCGAATCCAACAGGCCAAGAGCAGCGGAAGAAAGAAACCTGCATCCAAGCTAGAACCTGGTGGGCCGAAAGCAGATGTTTTGTGACCACTGTGTATCAGCCAATAAAGCCAATCCAGGTGACCACATGTATCTTTTGGAAGCTTGCATTCTTTGCACTTGAGACTCATCCCATGGAGAGCATCATTTCTGCAAAACATGTTGGGTCATAACTGTAGCAGACACTGATTGAGGCCTTGCACAAGGCCTAAAGCTGGCATATTAGTATTATGCACAACACAAACATGAGTCTTGGGGATAACAGCGCGGAACACAGGACGGGAGCACAAGATTAGAGGACGACACAACGAGCGCTGACTTTCAACAACGTTTATTTTGGAACACCCTCAACTTCTTATACCCTAACGCCACAGATCGCGTACAAATGACTTGCACATATTAGCAAAGTTAAAAGAACAAAACAAAAACATAATATTAGATAAATAAATACACGTGCCGCATAACCTTTTCTTGCACACAGCGTGGTGCACTCTTTAAACACTCATGGAGACGATTGCACATTCAGCAGTTCGATTTCTTTTTGTGTTAACAGCAGGGACGGTTTGCTTACACATCGTTCCTGCAGTCTAGCTATCTCAGCGGCTTCAATTATCTCACGAACCAGCGCCTCATTATGTTTTGCTAGAACTTTACATTGTGTGAATTGCACGCAGCAAGTTTTTGACGCGCAGTCTCTTACATGGATCCCCAAATGCCTGCTTTTTTGTTCGACGTTGTTTTTGTGTTCTTTCAGCCTGTCACTTGTGCACCTTCCAGTCTGTCCTACGTATTCCTTCCCACACTTCAAGGGTATGGAATAAACAACGCCTTCCGCGCACTCCACAAATCGACTCTGGTGGTTTGTTGCGCACCCCCTCTGCCTTTGCGATCCATCAGCGTTTACACGTCGGCAGAGGCTTTTCAATTTTTCAGGAGCAGTAAGCACAACATTAACGCCTGCTCTACGACCGATCTTTTTTAAGCGATGGGAAATGTTTTGCACATACGGTATGACCACAATCCTGCGCTTGTTTGCTGTCTCCCTGTTCTCGTCACCTTGTTGAGCACCGACACGCTCGAGTCTCAACTTCTTGTTCAAACGTTCCGCAACAGAAACAAGCAAATGTGATGGGTACCCAGCTCCTGTAAGGCGGTCAACCTGGCGATGAAAACTGGCCTCCATGGTGTGAGTGCATGACTTCTTGAGAGCATTTGACAAACAAAGGTTTGCAACTGCTCTTTTCACAAGTTTGGAATGAGCCGAGTAGAAAGGGAGTGGCGCCTTGTCACCTCTGGGTTCATAAAAAAGATCGGTCGTAGAGCAGGCGTTAATGTTGTGCTTACTGCTCCTGAAAAATTGAAAAGCCTCTGCCGACGTGTAAACGCTGATGGATCGCAAAGGCAGTGGGGGCGCGCAACAAACCACCAAAGTCGATTTGTGGAGTACGCGGAAGGCGTTGTTTATTCCATACCCTTGAAGTGTGGGAAGGAATACGTAGGACAGACTGGAAGGTGCACAAATGACAGGCTGAAAGAACACAAAAACAACGTCGAACAAAAAAGCAGGCATTTGGGGATCCATGTAAGAGACTGCGTGTCAAAAACTTGCTGCGTGCAATTCACACAATGTAAAGTTCTAGCAAAACATAATGAGGCGCTGGTTCGTGAGATAATTGAAGCCGCTGAGATAGCTAGACTGCAGGAACGATGTGTAAGCAAACCGTCCCTGCTATTAACACAAAAAGAAATCGAACTGCTGAATGTGCAATCGTCTCCATGAGTGTTTAGAGAGTGCACCACGCTGTGTGCAAGAAAAGGTTATGCGGCACGTGTATTTATTTATCTAATATTATGTTTTTGTTTTGTTCTTTCAACTTTGCTAATATGTGCAAGTCATTTGTACGCGATCTGTGGCGTTAGGGTATAAGAAGTTGAGGGTGTTCCAAAATAAACGTTGTTGAAAGTCAGCGCTCGTTGTGTCGTCCTCTAATCTTGTGCTCCCGTCCTGTGTTCCGTGCTGTTATCCTCAAGATGCATAACCAACATGCCCAAGCTGCTATTCTAACAAACATGAGGTGTGATGTAGGAGCCTTGCAACCATGCAGAGTATCACCATAGCATGGTAGCATTCCCATGCTGAATGTCTCATCGTCTGAGATCAGATTAATGTCTTGCACCTTCAGAGTCCACTCATTGCTTACACTAAAGGCCCCAATATAGTCCGATGTTTTCGACGCGACTGGTTAAGTCTGCGACGTTAACCACGGCACGTCGGCTACTACGGGCCGGTCAAAAAACTGCCGCTTCTAGAGTCTGGCGCGGCTGGCATGCCCGATGCCGCGGCACGCATGCGCACAAGACGCCCTCGAGGGCTGGTACGTTTTCGGGGTGCATTTTCGAGCAGACGACAGGGCACCTACAGGGACCTGGCTGCAGCCTATCAAGGCACTAATTACTGTTGTGATCAAGGCAATGACGCGATGTGTTTACTGCGAATGTTCAATGGCACAAAGCATTTACAGCCAGCCGTGGAGACGTCCAGCCCAGCAACGGCCTGAGCCCGCACCAACGACGGCTACAGACGGAACGAAGATTGTGTACGTGCGTGTTTTACTGAATATAATCAAAATTTAGGTATATGTACGATTACAGAGGAGTTAGAGATTACACAGTAATCAGGATCACTTTCTCGGCTGGCCGCAGTTCTCGTAGAATTCCATAAATTTCGCGAATTCCCTGGTTGTTGAGCCACTGACGTTCCATGAGGCGAAATCGAGTACGGCCTTCGATTCCGGCGTGTACCGGTCACAACTCTATGCGAAGCCGCTTCCGCAGTTTTTGGTATTCTTCCTATGAATGTACTGCAGATAAGTGAAACAACACCATCGTTACACGTCCTAGAGCAATGCATTAAAACGAGCATGGCACACGCACCGCAGTGAAGAACTCACAGCTGTGGCCAGCCGTACTACTGACAGTTTGCATCGCAGGCATTTTTATTTCCTCTGAACGTCTGTATAGTCAATCCTCTTGGTATCATAGACTCAGGGCCGCCCTCGAATTCCTTCTAGCAGCTTTTCCGCAACAGTGTCTGAAATGCGCGCGTGGTTATAGCGCGGTCTCTGTCTACATGCAAGCCGCCATCTTCACTGCGCGTGAGCAATGCTGGGATGCGTGGCCGACGCGGCTGAAGCGGTCGGCGAGAAATGGGCGAGATTCTATTTGCGCATCGGCGACGTTGGGCCGCGTCGGCTCGCACTCGCTACGTCCATCACGCCGTGACGTTGGACTATAGACCTCGGTTTTTCGCCGACGTAACGTCGCGGAGGCTGACGTGCGCGCGCGTGCATTACGTCGGACTATATTGGGGACTTAAGTGAGTGCCCACATCCATGCACACTGAATGTTGATAGCTAAGTACAAATTTTGCCGCACACACACGGGTACAAAAGTCCTTACAGTGTGCACGCCTTCGCGTCGTGAGCACGTTGCACGTTATCCCACCGTGCACACGTCGCGCGTCCTCACATCGCACATCCTTGTTCGCACATCCTCGCTCGCACATTCTCGCGCTGTGCGGGTCGATAACCACGCAGAGCCTCGTACAATATTTTCAGTAGGGTTGTTACCGCTCCCGTGACTTACACCGACGTCGCCCCAAGCCCTACTGACAATGAACCGCCGTTGGTCTCAGCGGAATAAGAATTTTTCAAAAGAAACGGTTTGAAACTCTTCACAAGTGTCTCTTATCTCCCTGCCACGTACGGTGAAGTGGAACGACGGTCTTCGAATTGAAGCAAATGCTTATAAACTGGAGACACCCAAGCACTTGTCGACAGTTCCGAATCGTTCTAAAGCAGCCCACAAGAGTACATGCCGGCACAAAGCGATCACCCGGCTTGATATTTGGCCGAGATATTCCGACCGCATTGACATGCCTTATGCCTACAAACTCCCAGCTAACGGAGGACGAAGGGTATATGGTCTACGGATTCGTAAAAACCAAATGCTTACTTAAACAACTTGGCAGGGAACTTGGCAGGGCTTGGATAAAAGCAACAGTCGTGAAACAGGTCGGTCGTCGGTTGTGGCTCGTCAGCACGGACAAAGGCGCCGAGCGAAGAAACAGAAATAACATTCAAGCTTACAAGGCAGCAGGCCACTCCTGACAACGCTTCCACAGCTGAGCCGAGCAGCAATCATCTACAGTATTCGCTGTTCACGTTATTTCTCGAAGCCAGCCAGAACAGCCATCAGCAAGAGGCACTCACAATAGGTAAACGAGTTTCGGTTTTAGCAAATTAAGAGCCCACCACTAGATCTCCAAGCAGTAACGCATCCGCCGAGAGCACAACCCCCCCTTAATGTGAACATTCCTCAATGCGTCTCCAATAAACGAATGTAACAGACGCATACAACAGGTACAATACGTTGTGTCTGTGTGTGTCAATTTCATATCAGAACCACTGGAGGTGGTGTAAAGAGATGTCAAGACACCGATTCGCCACATGTTTGATTTTTATCACTATGGGTAATGACGGGGAGTGATAAAAAAAATTAACAGGTGTAAGCAGTGCTATTGTAATTACTGTGCATTTGAGTGATTAGGCAAATCGGCACAAATGTTTTCTTCAATTACGATATTTCTGTCGGAGCCACTTACGTTCTTTTTAGCCGCACAACTCAAGACTGTACTGAGTAGTAATTTCAATATAATAATTGCCGCACTACCAAGGACCCTCACAAATAGGTTTATGCCTATGTAATGGACGTCATTTATAGAACTGCATAAGCTATATTGCCGTAAATTGGCTTTCCGTGATTTATATCACCGCCATGCAGCAAGTAACGGATCTATTCGCAGCTTCTTAGGCGTCCTACGCATGTCAGCCGATACCTCAGACGTATTGCTTCGCAACTACACAGAGCCTTCAATCGCATGCTCGGGTACCTCAAACGTAACTTTCATTCCGCCTCTACGAACACGAAACTAGCGCTTTAAAAAACCATAGTTCGCTCGCAAGTAGAGTATACATCGGTAATATGGAACCCATGTGTTGAAGTTCTTACAAATCAGATACAAGCAATTCAGAAGAAATGGGGACATTTCATTTTATCAAACTTTATTCACACAGCCAGCGTGACCTCTATGAAATCAAAACAAGGCTTATAATTTCTAGCAACGCGCCGCAGACTTGAGCGCCTGTACTTCTTTCATAAAATATTTTATCACGAAATACTGCATATTGAATTGCTCATACCACCCACATACATATATTCACGCCTTGATTATGCACACAAAGCCGGCCTAATTTCATGTAATACCATTGTATTTTCCGACTCGTTTATACTTCGTACATATGTGCACTGGAATCACCTTCCTTCTTCAGTGGCAACAATTCAAGGGTTATCATTGTTCCAGTCAGCAATGTCTAATGTTGCGCACTGATGCCTAGTGTAGAAGTGCTTTACGTTTTAATTTACTGATGCTTTTGTAGTAGTTATGACCATGATTTTATTATTTGTTTGTTTTATTATATTTTTTCATTACGGTCACTACGTTTTATGTTTCAAATGTTATTGTTGCCATCCCCCCTCCCCTCTGCAAAGTTTTGCCTTGAGGGTGCCAAAAAGTAAAATAAAAGAAGATGACGCTAGCAGGCTAAAATTTTAACGACGGCATGTCTTGGCCCTCGCCATCTGTAATCCTCATTTTTGTCTTCCGGGTTACGGCACCGGGATGTAAAACTCGCACAATATCCGCAAGGTTTAAGATTAAGATCGAAGTTCCCCTGCCTTCTATCAACTGCTTAAAAAACCTTTTAGGAACTTTTTCTAGTTAACATCGTCTCATGTATCCGTTTGTCAACCCTGCGTTCTGGAGGCTACTTATTTTCAAAAATAAAGTTATTGCGGTTCTCCAGGCGCTCCTGTGCTTGTGTACCCGTGCGTGTTAAAGGCGCAGTATTCCTCTAATGCGGAATGACCAAACGCTCTGTGTCTCGTGTGAAATGATACATTCGAAAATTAAATTCATCGAGACACTGAAAACATGCACATTGAGCGGAGCGGCATAAAAACACAAAATATGAGAGTGAAGATAGAGCTTATATTTCACAGCCGATCAACGTGCTCATTTTTTAAACGCTGTGCCTTTGGCTCCCAGATTGACACAGCTGGACGGATTGGCACAAGACGAAAAAGCATGGTGTCATTTTTCTGCTTCACACGAATGCGGCTCTGAGTCACTGATGATGTCACTGCCGTCGTCGGTCACTAATCACCCTTCGTGAGGTAATCGTTGGACTTCTTCATGCAGTCTTCGATTCTCAGCCGCAGCCCGACTTGAGCAGCCACGTCAGCGCTCAGCTTGGCCCTCTCCGCGTTTAGCTCCTCATACTTCAGGACCAGTTCATGAAACCTCTGGCGACTCCTGATTGTTTCCTTTACCTTTGCTTCTGCCTCTTCAACCATGCGTTTGGCTTCGGGTGGAAGTCGGGAGTGATCGACGTTAGAAATGACAGCCTCCATCCTTTTGAAAAAAGCCGCAATGATATCCTCTGCCATCTCTGGGCGCTGATTTCAGACGCGACTCGTTGCGACGGGACGATGACAGGCTGCAAAGAGTGTGTGGCCATTAATTGAAAACAGCTGGCGAAATGATAACAGTGCAACGGGAGCGACGATACCTACTGATGAACGCGAGCTACGATCGAGAATCGCCGTCCCCGATGTTCAGTGCAGGTTTTACACCCAGGCTGCACACATGCGCCCCTTTTCTTCCTTCACGGTTTTCACAGCGCACATGAAAACGTTGAGGTCGCTACTAAACAGACTGTTTGCAGCAAATGTTTAGCGGCCTTAAAAATTTGCCCTTCATTACAAATTCGATTGTCCAACAAAGTTTTTGCATTCCACTAGTGATTGTTGATAGCAGCAAAATAAAACGTGAGTTTGCTACTGCAGCCAAGCCCTTCATACTGTGCCTAGAAGGGAAGCGTGCAGAACTCTTAGCTCTGTTCATAAATAGGAGCATGGCCTCCGAGATCAACGCGAGCGAGGATGATCTCGGAGGCCATGATAGGAGTGGTCCTCTGCTCGTGAGTTCCGTCAGGGGAAGACAGAGCGCTGCAGTCAGGTTCTCCGCCAGCGCTGAGGAGGAGACATCAGAGAGAGGCTAGTCGGTTCGTGGTTTTTCACTGGTCATTTTTGAGCCGTCTGCTGTGTTTGCTGCTTATTTACGCTTGTTATAAGCTGCAAAGATACGATCAACGGGAAAGGAAAGAAATCTCAGAGTTGGTGCTGCTTTCACAAGTTATAATCGGGAAGTTTAGAATTTTAGTAAAGCGCCCCTTTTCAGGGTGCAGGTTTTCCAAAAGCAATTTGTTAGCTGGGCTTGTCCCGTTTCCAGAGTCATCAAACCAGTTCAGGACAGTTCTGCTTCTTGCGAGATGAACATTGTCGGAATTTAAGAAATTCATGCTCACGTAATCAGCGTTCACGTCATTGACGCACTTTAGAGGTTTCAGGTTAGTATTTGCTTTTTTACGATAGTAGTCTAGCAAAGCGCTGATTTTCTTTCCCTTGTCTCTCGGCAAGTATGTCCAATGGAAATTACAGCACATTGTGAAAGTGCATGAGGTCGTAATAAAGCGCGACACTCTGGTATTATTGCTAAAACGGCCGTTTCCAAACGAAAGAAGTGGGTAAATCTTCACGGAGTTTTGGCTTTTCAAGATAGGGGTTTATTAGAGGTACGGGGAGGCGATCTAGAAGCCCGTCAGGAACAGTTCCCGTACGCGTAGGTCCAGAACACACACCGATAGCGATGTCACTGGCGACAGAGCACGGTTGCTTCTTCATCTTCGAACGTACATACATCTTCCTCTTCACAGTTTCTTAGAAGAAGGTAAGTACGAAACTAGAAGCATACGTGCAGGAAGAAAAATGGAAATAAATGGGGATAAAACACAAGCTCAGAGCACCCAACTGTTATTTTGAATGCACGGTCGACAATCCTCATTTAGTTCACGCATCCCTACACTGGAATAGTATCTGCGGGGATAGTGAATTGCCAAGGATAAGTAGTCTGCTAACCATGTCATCGGGCGTTCGTGGTTCTCAAAAGCATCCTTCGGCAGACGCTGCACCTGGTTCCTGCTCTGCCAGTGGCTGCTCTCAAGGCAGGCATTCCTACTTAACGATCGACCACGCTGGTCTCTCTACCTGATACACAGAGAGCTAAAAAGCGACAATCAAATATCTGGCAACCAAGAGGCTCACAGATATAACAAACAGGAATGTACAGGCCAATATGGATGCAAGTCCTAGAACAAAACGCTCTCGCGGGTTTACGACCACAAAAAATTCAACACCATCTCTGTGTGGCTCCCGACTTTGGCTGCTGTATAACGTATGCAAACGCTACTGTGTATTACAGTTACCAGGAGATATCGGTACCAGTACAGGTGTACTTGGTTGAGGGATCGGACCTACAACATTGCGTTATCTCTAATGTCAACATAAATGAGGACCAGGGCGCCCTTCCGCGTGAATATACTGTCCTCTACACTGAATGATTCAAGCACTTTCCATTGGAAAGGGACGCGCTTGCATAGTAACCCTGAAAGGCTCACAAACACTACCAGCTTGCCTGTACTATTACGGTTGCATTTTATGCCTCGCCCATACAAGCCCAGCGCAGTCTACTCCTACAGTTGCCTCTGCCCTGGCCACATGCGTAGATGTTTCCCTTTCCCAACATAAGAAATAGCGTCCGGGGGAGCACCAGCCTAACGATGCGGCTCTCCAAGGCTGACCACCATGATATAACATCTCCAACCTGACCAAAAAAACAGAACGCAACGCAAATGATGCCTCGTGCCGATTCTAAGCAAGGTCTCAGAACGTAAACACAGCACCTGTGCATACTTACAACCGGTTTGACGCTCTCAAATGCCATGATGACAAGTGGCCGGAATTTGCAGAGCCGCACTCGCATTAAATCGCTGAGGAGCAGACATATAGCGACAAAATGCGTAAGGACACCGGCGCAAGCATCCTAAAGACAGAGTAGCATGCTGGAGCCTCCCAACGACGACTTGACAGAAGTAGACAACCAGATTGCATGCCGAAGGCTTGCTGAGGTGAGTAGCACCGCAAATAAAAATGCTGAATAATCACCGACTGTCCCGCCCAGCTGCTTCACTCAGTGCTACTCCCAGAGTGTATTCTGCAAGCCTAAAAATTTTCTACAGCATACTTGCACCGTTTCATGTTGACAGTTGTCCAACCTGACATCTGTTCTCTGGAAACTCTTGGATTTCTATCTAAAGATGGCTTTTACAAGCTTTTCTGGTGTACTCCAATGGAAATTCACGGACATCTGCACTAAAGTGAGGGAGCTCAAAACCTGCTCTCCTTTGCCCAAGCTACAGGTGTGGGCCCTGTCACTTCAGGAGACCAATGCGTTGCCAACATTTCCAGGCTCTTGGGGTTACGCGTCGCCATCGATATTCACCGTCGTGTGCGCACTGCTTCCCTCCAGGAAAGGCGGTGGTTTGTGTGAGACACGTTTCCCTTACCTGTGCCTTTCTGGAAAACTGGTGCAACTCATACCAGGAGGTTGTTGCAGTGGCTGCTAAATTTTCAAAGGTTACTGTTGTGGTAGTGTATTTTTACGTTACGCAAGCACGTGGCTCTCGCTCACGTTTTTGGGCTGGCTGTTGACTGTGCGTAGGAAGTATCCCAGTTGCCAGATTTTAGTCGTAGGAAATTTCAATGCTCCACGCCCAATTTGGGGATATCCTACTTCGAGCCCTCGTGGTAGGCGTGTACGGGATGCCTTCGCGGATTCATTATTTACTCTTCTGAACACTCCCGTCTCAGCAACGTTGTCTGTTTGCCACAGCCGCACTGCTACATAAGCTCCTGATCTGATGCGGTGGTCTAGCCCTGGCACTCCCTCGTGGCGCATTGAACCTGATTGCTGGGGGAGTGACCATAACCCAGTCATCATCGGTGTTCATCCGCCACGCGCCCACCGGTTATGCTGTAAATGTACGGTGGTCAACTGGGATAGTTTCCGCATTATTCTGCAACATCTACCTGTGGAGTAGACACCACTGCTTGTTGGCCGCATAAAATCCGCGTTAGGCAGGGCTACAACTAGTACATGGACAGATGTCGATCGACCTGTTCCTGACGTCGGTCTGCTCAACTTCTGGGCTGCTCGCCGCCAAGATGAGCTGACAGCTTCACGAGACCTTACATCAGGCACATACAAGGGTGGACCATATTACAGCTAAGGCTTGCAATCATGAAAGGAATCTAGCACGATGGCAGTGGCACACTTGGTGTGAGCAGTTTAATAAAAATATCAAGTGCATCGCTCTGGCAAACTTTCCGGGCAATGGATCAAGGTCGCCATCGCCCCGAACTAGCGACTATCGCATGCTTCGCAGCTACCTTGTCTCCACACGATTTTTCCAGAGAAGCAGCCCGGAAGTTTTCTAAAAAAGGTATGATGTATTGCCTCCTTTAACTACCACTTCTATCATTGTAGGGATTACAGATTCTATCATTGTAGGGATTACAGCACACATGGACACACTGCCAAAACCAGACGACACCAACTCTATTGCCAGTCCTTTCGACATACATACATACATACATACATACATACATACATACATACATACATACATACATACATACATACATACATACATACATACATACATACATACATACATACATACATACATACATACATACATACATACATACATACATACATACATACATACATACATACATACATACATACATACATACATACATACATACATACATACATACATACATACATACATAGAGTAATAAAAATTATATATGTGTGCAGAGAAAGAAGTATGTCTGAACATTTCAGCGAATGGCACTACTTTTGCTGCGTGTGTTCGACCCATGACCTCCTCTATAAAATTCCAACCTGCCCATGCGAGCACTCCCCTTGATGCCAAATTTGCTTTTTCTTATTAGTGCTTTTAGTTCGCCAAGCTGCCGCAGCATGCTGTGTCGCTACAACTTACCCCAATCGCTTCGCTCTCCGCAGCGGTCTTCGAGTAGTCTGCTTGCTGCGCGCGCAAAGCGCTAATTTTGCCTTTGGGACATTCGGAGGAGATCGCGTGTCAGCGAATGCTCAGTTAACAACAGCATTAAAGTACGGCAGCAGTAACACAGTTTTCCGCAATTGTACACTGTTGCGCTCTTTTCTGCAAGTCGAACCGGCAGCAATCAAGTATTATGACTGGGACACTGTTCCAGGGGACGCACCCAAATTTGACTCAAATAGTTAATGAAGGCTCTGTATACGTCACCCTTTGTTCCTAATTATGTGCACTTTGGTATGCTGTACAATTGTGTTTCCGGGAGGACGAAGCTATAGTCAGACTGCCTTTTTCTTCCAGCCTCCTTCAACACCATATTAGAATATAAAGGAACGATTATTATTATACGTGGCCTTTTTTACGAATTTTTCAAGTCCTTGGTCACTATTTCGTTTATAGTGAAGCATAGCTCAATTTGTTCTACAAGAGTAAGTGCAGAATTCCTGTGTATATAGTTGGTTCTGTCTGTCGGCAAATGGCCACGTGCTAGGCAGTTAGAAATGGATATAAACTTGGTTAGGGCCTTAATCGTGCCGCCGACTTTTAATTGTTGTATAGTGATTGGATTTGCCCATAAGCATTTCACTTTGAGAGGAATGCATTAATTATGCAGGAAAATTTTTTTATTAAATTACATACTACACACAGAGGTATTTGAGATGCTAAAATGGTGTTCAAATCTAGATTAACCGTGTAGGTTAATATACTATTGCAAACCACAGGATGTGCCATCTAAAAATATTTCACCTGAATATTTGATCATTATAGAATTCCTACAAAATTGGTTTTTCTGCACTAGATTCTTATAGGTGCAATTTTAATTTTGGTCCCAATAAATTAACCTTGTCTTCCTGCTTAACATTCACATGAATCAGTAGAGCCCACAAGAGTTGCTCACTTAAGTTTAGTTAACTGAATGTAGCCAAACATTTTATCTGAAATCGCGAGAGGACCGAGTATGCAAGATAAATTCCAGCGAAGCTTCATCCGCACTCAAACATTACTTTAACCACGAGAAATAACAGTGTTAGGGGCCATTTGAAAATATTGCTGACGTGAACGGTCGGTGTAACACGTAGCAGTGCGCCCACGGTTGTGTTGCACAATTCGTCGAACATGCATCTAAAACACGTACAGCCGCTCATTCCAATCGCTTTGGGGCTTCCCTTGCGAAGAGGTTGATAAAAGCAATCCTAATAAAGGTAAACATTAGGTAGGGGGTGTGAGCAGGTAGTAATGTTAGTAATGTTGTACATGTTCTGTTTACTTGCGCTACAGAAACATCAGTTTTCAATTTCAATGCATCAACTAGCATATGTACGATTCATTAAAGGTTGAGAGCACTGGCCAAAATATGTCATGACAATATGATCGAAATGAAAAGATATTGCCTCATATAGTACAGGTCGAGCACTACAATATCAAAGAAAAGAGGCTTTACAATTCTAATTTGGCATTGAAAATCACATAAAACAACCGAGGTGCTATGTAGCGGAGAAACCCTAGTACTTTCAGTGTAGCCCCAACGTGACTACTTGTCAGCAAAATATCGCTGATTTTCTTAACTAGACATTGTTTTTTTTCTTGTAGGAGTGCTTGCCATAATTTATTATATTTTTCGCTCTCTCAGTACGTCCTTAAATAAAAACAATCCCTGCTTTCGCACCGCGAGAGGTATGCTTTTAGGTTTTGCCACTAGACGGCTCCACAGTGTTTGAAATTTTGTGAATGAAGCAATCACAGTGCCGACTAAAAATTTCGTCGACGAGGGCGTGTATTATTGTGCCGTAACAGCATTGAGTGTGAAACTGAAAAGGACGTTACTCAACGTTACATTCTAATGTGAAATTTCAGCATACCTCATCAGCTATATTACGTTTTCGGTAGATTGAGGCAAAGATTTAGAGCAAGATGTGTATGTTCAATTACAAACAACTTTTTTATTTTTCATACATTTTCCTTCGACAAACACTCCACTAACACCTCTTGACTGTCGTGAAGAAAGCTTTGAGGTCGGAGAAATGAAGGGAGCAATTAAGTTGTCTGAATGTCTCCAGAGGCAGAGCATGGGCCCATAGGAACGTTGCGCTCCGAGGAATAGCAGCGACTGACTCATGACGGTGATGCCGCTAGTAAATCAAGTCAACGTGGTTCGGCGTTTCGACTTCAGAAGCACACACCGTGATCCGCTGATGCCGAATCGGCGCTTCGGCAACCGGAGAACGCGGTCGCCGCCACGAAGGAAGAGGGGGGAGGCACACGCCGCGTCGAACGGTGGCGGCAGGACAGCTCTAGCAATCGGAGAACACGCGCGGTGTTCACCACCGATGAAAAGGAGGAGGGAAGGTACTCGCAGTGGCGAACGGTGGCGGCAGGAGCGCGCGCCGCAGCCGGAGAACAAGAGGAGGAAGTGTAGACGCAGCTAATGTTGAGCGCGCGCTGCTCCGGTTGCGAAGCTGGTTACGAGGAACAACACCGACAGCGACGACAACGCGAAACGCAGGAACGGGCGCCAGAGAGCTGCGCTCTAAAACAAAGAGAACGCGCACAGCGCTCAGTCAGGACCGAAGTCGTGCGCGACATTGCGTCGTCTGCTGTGAAAGTCAGTTCAGGCGGTATCTGGCGGCATCTTCGGTCTCTGCACAACAGGTTTTAGGTCCGCGCGCAGCCGTAGGGCTGGCGGCAGTGAGCAGGGGAGATGTTTATAGAGGAGGTCGGGTTTCGATCTGACTGTCTACGGGCTGTGCGAGGCGCTGCTCTTCCCAGTCCCAGTACCCTCAAATAAACTATCGTCTTATAATTTGTGGAGTCGCTGCTTAAGAACATTGATTCCGCAGCCGCACTCGCGCGACACCTACGTCCTGCAGACGATAGGCCCCAAGACGTGCAGGTGGACCAAGCTCTTATATGTGCCGGCTCTCGTCGCCCGCGGGACCCAGCTATCTTCAGCGGGACCGATGGCTATGGAGTAGAAGATTGGCTCAGCTCCTACTAATGGGTGAGCCTTCACAACTTTTGGGACGACGACATAAAGCTGAATAACGCCATATTGTATCTTACCGCCGTGGCTAACTTGTAGTACCAGAACCACGAAGGGGATATCCAAAGTTGCGCAGCCTTCAAAACGACTTTCTCAAAAATGTTTGTCCTTCCGACAGTCAGGCACCTCCGCACTGAGCAGCGCTTGCGTGAACGGCCACAGCAGATGGGCAAAAGCTCTATGGGCTACATAGAAGATGTGGTCGACATATCAGCGGGTAGACCAATATGTCGGAAGCTGCCGAGATAAATCACATCTTGAAAGTCATAGACGATGACTCTTTTTAGATGTTAGCCCGTGAAGTGCGCAAAGTTTCCAGTCTTCACGCTCTGGCAGAGCTTCGAGGCGCTGCACAATCAAAGAGCGCTGCCTCGTCGGCAGTCAATGCAAGTGGAATCGCTTGCTGGACTGACGTCTGCAACTAAGAGTTCTTCCTTGCTGCAGCAGATGAAAGTCTTCGTTCGTGAAGAGGTGGCGCGCCTGTTTTCAATTTTCCATAGCCCCCAAGGGAAGCCGACATATTTGACTCCTGCTCTCCGCCAAATCCTTCAAAGCAGGTTGCTGATGCAGACCCGTCCGTCATTCCGCCATCACCTGTCGCCGCTCCGCTGACTTACGCCGGCTTCCCGCGACTTGTTACCGCTCCCGTGACTTACACCGACGTCGCCCCAAGCCCTAGTGACAATGAACCACCTTTGGTCTCAGCGGAATAAGAATTTTTCAAAAGAAACGGTTTGAAACTCTTCACAAGTGTCTCTTATCACCCTGCCACGTACGGTGAAGTGGAACGACGGTCTTCGAATTGAAGCAAATGCTTATAAACTGGAGACAGCCAAGCACTTGTCGACAGTCCCGAATCGTTCTAAAGCAGCACACAGCAGTACATGCCAGCACAAAGCGATCACCCGGCATGATGATATTTGGCCGAGATATTCCGACCGCATTGACATGCCTTATGCCTACAAACTCCCAGCTAACGGAGGACGAAGGGTATATGGTCTACGGATTCGTAAAAATCAATTGCTTACTTAAACAACTTGGCAGGGAACTTGGCAGGGCTTGGATAAAAGCAACAGTCGTGAAACAGGTCGGTCGTCGGTTGTGGCTCGTCAGCACGGACAAAGGTGCCGAGCAAAGAAACAGAAATAACATTCAAGCTTACAAGGCAGCAGGCCACTCCTGACAACGCTTCCACAGCTGAGCCGACGAGCAATCGTCTACAGTATTCGCTGTTCACGTTATTTATCGAACCCAGCCTGACCAGCCATCAGCAAGAGGCACTCACAATAGGTAAAGGAGTTTCGGTTTTAGCAAATTAAGAGCCCACCACTAGATCTCCAAGCAGTAACGCATCCGCCTAGAGCACAACCCCCCCCCCCCCCCTTAATGTGAACATTCCTCAGTGCGTCTCCAATAAACGAATGTAACAGACGCATACAACAGGTACAATACATTGTGTCTGTGTGTGTCAATTTCATATCAGAACCACTGGAGGTGGTGTAAAGAGATGTCAAGACACCGATTCGCCACATGTTTGATTTTTATCACTATGGGTAATGACGGGGAGTGATAAAAAAAATTAACAGGTGTAAGCAGTGCTATTGTAATTACTGTGCATTTGAGTGATTAGGCAAATCGGCACAAATTTTTTCTTCAATTACGATATTTCTGTCGGAGCCACTTAACGTTCTTTTTAGCCGCACAACTCAAGACTCTACTGAGTAGTAATTCCAATATAATAATTGCCGCACTACCAAGGACCCTCACAAATAGGTTTATGCCTATGTAATGGACGTCATTTATAGAACTGCATAAGCAATATTGCCGTAAATTAGCTTTCCGTGATTTATATCACCGCCATGCAGCAAGTAACGGATCTATTCGCAGCTTCTTAGGCGTCCTACGCATGTCAGCCGATACCTCAGACGTATTGCTTCGCAACTACACAGAGCCTTCAATCGCATGCTCGGGTACCTCAAACATAACTTTCATTCCGCCTCTACGAACACGAAACTAGAGCTTTACAAAACCATAGTTCGCTCGCAAGTAGAGTATGCATCGGCAATATGGGACCCATGTGGTGAAGTTCTTACAGATCAGATAGAATCAATTCAGAAGAAATGAGAACATTTCATTTTATCAAACTTTATTCGCACAGCCAGCGTGACCTCCATGAAATCAAACCTAGGCTTACAATTTCTAGCAACGCGCCGCAGACTTGCGCGCCTGTACTTCTTTCATAAAATATTAGATCACGAAATACTGCATATTGAATTGCTCATACCACCCACATACATATATTCACGCCTTGATTATGCACACAAAGCCGGCCTAATTTCATGTAACACCAATGTATTTTGCGACTCGTTTACACTTCGTACATGTATAGACTGAAACCACCTTCCGTCTTCAGTGGCAACAATTCAAGGGTTATCCTTGTTCCAGTCACCAATGTCTAATGTTGCGCACTGATGCCTAGTGTAAAAGTGCTTTACGTTATAATTTACTGATGCGTTTGCAGTAGTTATGACCATGATTTTCTTATTTGTTTGTTTTATTATTTCTTTTTTTCATTATGGTCTGTACGTTTTATATGTTTCAAATGTTATTGTTGCAATCCCCCCTTCCCTCTGCAAAGTTTTGCCTTGAGGGTGCCAAAAAGTAAAATAAAAAAACGATGACGCTAGCAGGCTAAAATTTTAACGACGGCATGTCTTGGCCCTCGCCATCTGTAATCCTCATTTTTGTATTCCGGCTTACGGCACCGGGATGTAAAACTCGCACAATATCCGCAAGGTTTAAGATGAAGATCGAAGTTCCCGTGCCTTCTATCAACTGCTTAAAAAACATTTTAGGAACTTTTTCTAGCTAACATCGTCTCATGTCTCCGTTTGTCAACCTTGCGTCCTGGAGGCTACTTATTTTCAAAAATAAAATTATTGCGGTTCGACAGGCGCTCCTGTGCTTGTGTACCCGAGCGTGTTAAAGGCGCAGTATTCCTCTAATGCGGAATGATCAATCGCTCTGTCTTGTGTGAAATGATTCATTCGAAAGTTAAATTCATCGAGACACTGAAAAATGCACATTGAGTGGAGCGGCATAAAAACACAAAATATGATAGTGAAGATTGAGCTTATATTTCACAGCCGATCAACGTGCTCATTTTTTAAACGCTGTGCCTTTGGCTCCCAGATTGACACAGCTGGACGGATTGGCACAAGACGAAAAAGCATGGAGTCATTTTTCTACTTCACACGAATGCGGCTCAGGGTCACTGATGATGTCACTGTCGTCGTCGGTCACAAATCGCCATTCGTGAGGTCATCGATGCAGTTCTTCAAGCATTCTGCGAGATGCAGCCGCAGCTTGATTTGAGCACTCAGCTCAGCGACCAGCTTGGCCCTCTCCGCTTTGAGTTGCTCATACTTCAGGACCAGTTCATGAAACCTCAGGCGACTCCTGATTGTTTCCTTTACCTTTGCTTCCGTCTCTTCAACCATGCGTTTGGCTTCGGGTGGAAGTCGGGAGTGATCGACGTTACAAATGACAGCCTCCATCCTTTTGAAAAAAGCCGCAATGAAATCGTCTGCCATCTCTGGGCGCTGATTTCAGACGCGACTCGATGCGACGGGACGATGATAGGCTGCAAAGAGAGTGTGGCCATTAATTGAAAACAGCTGACGATATAATAACAGTGCAACGGGAGCGACCATACCTACTGATGAACGCGAGCTACGATCGAGAATCGCCGTCCCCGATGATCAGTGCAGGTTTTACACCTAGGCTGCACACATGCGCCTCTTTTCTTCCTTCATGGTTTTCACAGCGCACATGAAAACGTAGAGGTCGCTACAAAAAAGACTGTTTGCAGCAAATGTTGAGCTACCTTAAAAATTTGCCCTTCATTACAAATTCGATTGTCCAACAAAGTTTTTGCATTCCACTAGTGATAGTTGATAGCAGCAAAATAAAACGTGAGTTTGCTACTGCAGGCAAGCCCTTCATACTGTGCCTAGAAGGGAAACGCGCAGAACTCTTAGCTCTGTTCATAGATAGGAGCATGGCCTCCGAGATCAACACGTGCGAGGGTGATCTCGGAGGCCATGATAGGAGTGGTCCTCTGCGCGTGAATTTCGTCAGGGGCAGACAGAGCGCTGCAGACAGGTTCTCCACCAGCGTTGAGGAGGAGACACCAGAGAGAGGCTAGTCGGTTCGTGGTTTTTCACTGGTCATTTTTGAGCCGTCTGCTGTGTTTGCTGCTTATTTACGCTTGTTATAAGCTGCAAAGATACGATCAACGGGAAAGGAAAGAAATCTCAGAGTTGGTGCTGCTTTCACAAGTTATACTCGGTATGTTTAAAATATTAGTAAAGGGCCCCTTTTCAGGGTGCAGGTTTTCCAAAAGCACTTTGTTAGCTGGGCTTGTCCTGTTCCCAGAGACATCAAACCAGTTCAGGACAGTTCTGCTTCTTGCGAGATGAGCATTGTCGGAATTTAGGAAATTCATGCTCACATAATCAGCGTTCACGTCATTGACGTACTTTAGAGGTTTCAGGTTAGTATTTACTTTTTTACGATAGTAGTCTAGCAAAGCGCTGATTTTCTTTCCCTTGTCTCTCGGCAAGTATGTCCAATGGAAATTACAGCACATTGTGAAAGTGCATGAGGTCGTAATAAAGCGCGACACTCTGGTATTATTGCTAAAACGGCCGTTTCCAAACGAAAGAAGAAGGTAAATCTTCCCAGAGTTTTGGCTTTTCAAGATAGGGGTTTATTAGAGGTACTGGGGGGCGATCTAGAAGCCCGTCAGGAACAGTTCACGTACAAGTAGGTCCAGAACGCACACCGATAGCGAAGTCACTGGCGACAGAGCACGGTTGCTTCTTCATCTTCGAACGTACATACATCTTCCTCTTCGCAGTTTCTTAGAAGAAGGTAAGTACGAAACCAGAAGCATACGTGCAGGAAGAAAAATTTCAATAAATGGGGATAAAACACAAGCTCAGAGCACCCAACTGTTATTTCGAATGCACGGTCGACAAGCCTCATTTAGTTCACGCATCCCTACACTTGAATAGTATCTGCGAGGATAGTGAATTGCCAAGGATAAGTAGTCTCCTAACCATGTCATCGGGCGTTCTTGGTTCTCAAAGGCGTCCTTCGGCAGACGCTGCACATGGTTCCCGCTCTGCCAGTGGCTGCTCTCAAGGCAAGCATTCCTGCTTAACGATCGACCACACTGTTCTCTCTACCTCAAACACAGAGAGCTACAAAGCGACAATCAAAAATCTGGCAACCAAGAGGCTCACAGATATACCAAACAGGATTGTACAGGCCAATATGGATGCAAGTCCTAGAACGAAACGCTGTTGCGGGTTTACGACCACAAAAAATTCAACACCATTTCTGTGTGGCTCCCGACTTTGGCTGCTGTATAACGTATGCAAACGCTACTGTGTATTGCAGTTACCAGCAGATATCGGTACCAGTACAGGTGTACTTCGTTGAGGGATCGGACTTACAACATTGCGTTATCTCTAATGTCAACATAAATGAGGACCAGGGTGCCCTTCCGCATGAATATACATTCCTCTACACTTAATGATTCAAGCACTTTCGATTGGAAAGGGACGCGCTTGCATAGTAACCCTGGAAGGCTCACAAACACTACCAGCTTGCCTGTACTATTACGGTTGCATTTTATGCCTCGCCCATACAAGCCCAGTGCAGTCTACTCCCACAGTTGCCTCTGCCCTGGCCACATGCGTAGATGTTTCACTTTCCCAACCTAAGACCTAGCGTCCGGGGGAGCACCAGCCTAACGATGCGGCTCTCTAAGGCTGACGACCATGATATAACATCTCCAACCTGACCAAAAAAAACAGAACGCAACGCAAATGATGCCTCGTGCCGATTCTAACCAAGGTCTCAGAACGTAAATACAGCACCTGTGCATACTTACAACCGGTTTGACGCTCTAAAATGGCATGATGACAAGTGGGCGAATTTGCAGAGCCGCACTCGAATGAAATCACTGAGGAGCAGACATATAGTGACAAAATGCGTATGGACGCCGGCGCAAGCATCCTAAAGACAGAGTAGCATGCTGGAGCCTCCCAACGACGACTTGACAGAAGTAGACAACCAGATTGCATGCCGAGGGCTTGCTGAGGTAAGTAGCACCGCAAATTAAAATGCTGAATGACCACCGGCTGTCCTGCCCAGCTGCTTCGCTCAGTGCTACTCCCAGAGTGTCTTCTGCAAACCTAAAATATTTGTACGGCATACTTGTTCCGTTTTATGTTGAAAGTTGTCCAACCTGACATCTGTTCTCTTGAAACTCTTGGATACCTAATTAAAGATGGCTCTTACAAGCTTTTCTGGTGTACTCCAATGGAAATTCACAGACATCTGCACTAAAGTGAGGGAGCTCAAAACCTGCTTTTCTTTGACCAAGCTTCAGGTGTGGGCAGTGTTACTTCAGGAGACCAATGCGTTGCCAACATTTCCAGGCTCTTGGGGTTACGCGTCGCCATCGATATTCACCGTCGTGTGCACACTGCTTTCCTCCAGGAAAGGCGGCTGTTTGTGTGAGACACGTTTCCCTTACCTGTGCCTCTTTGGAAAACTGGTGCAACTCATACCAGGAAGTTGTTCCAGTGGCTGCTAAATTGTCAAATATTACTGTTCTGGTAGTGTATTTTTACGTCAGGCGATCACGTGGCTCTTGCTCATGTATTTGGGCTGGCTGTTTACTTTGTGTAGGAAGTACCCCAATTGCCCGATTCTAGTCGCAGGCAATTTCAATGCTCCACGCCCAGATTGGGGATATCCTACTACGAGCCCTCGTGGTAGGCGTGTACGGGATGCCTTCGCGGATTCATTATTTACTCTTCTGAACACTCCCGTCTCAGCAAGGTTGTCTCTTTGCAACAGCCGCACTGATACATAAGCTCCTGATCTGATGCGGTGGTCTAGCCCTGGCACTCCCTCGTGGCGCATTGAACCTGATTGCTGGGGGAGTGATCATAACCCAGTCATCATCGGTGTTCATCCGCCACGCGCCCACCGGTTATGCTGTAAATGTACGGTGGTCAACTGGGATAGTTTCCGCATTATTCTGCAACATCTACCTGTGGAGTAGACACCACTGCTTGTTGACCGCATAAAATCCGCGTTAGGCAGGGCTACAACTAGTACATGGACAGATGTCGATCGACCCGTTCCTGACGTCGGTCTGCTCAACTTCTGGGCTGCTCGCCGCCAAGATGAGCTGACAGCTTCACGAGACCTTACATCAGGCACATACAAGGGTGGACCATATTACAGCTAAGGCTTGCAAGCATGAAAGGAATCTAGCACGATGGCAGTGGCACACTTGGTGTGAGCAGTTTAATAAAAATATCAAGTGCATCGCTCTGGCAAACTTTCCGGGCAATGGATCAAGGTCGCCATCGCCCCGAACCAGCGACTATCGCATGCTTCGCAGCTACATTGTCTCCACACGATTTTTCCAGAGAAGCAGCCCGGAAGTTTTCTAAAAAAGTATGATGTATTGCCTCCTTTAACTACCACTTCTATCATTGTTGGGATTACAGCTTCTATCATTGTAGGGATTACAGCACACATGGACAGACTGCCAACACCAGACGACACCAACTCTATTGAAAGTCCTTTCGACATACATACATACATACATACATACATACATACATACATACATACATACATACATACATACATACATACATACATACATACATACATACATACATACATACATACATACATACATACATACATACATACATACATACATACATACATACATACATACATACATACATACATACATACATACATACATACATACATACATATACACGCTTACATATAGTAATAAAAATAATGTATGTGTGAATAGAAAGAAGTACGTGTGAACATTTCAGCGAGCGGCACTACTTTCGCTGCGCGTGTTCGACCCATGACCTCCTCTATAAAATTCCAACCTGCCCATGCCAGCACTCCCCCTGACGACAAATTTGCTTTTGCTTATTAGTGCTTTTAGTTCGCCAAACTGCCGCAGCATGCTGTAGCGCTACAACTTACCCCAATCGCTTCGCTCTCCGCTGCAGTCTTCGAGTGCTCTGCTTGCTGTGCGCGGAAGGCGCTAATTTTGCCTTTGGGACATTCGGAGGAGATCGCGTGTCAGCGAATGCTCAGTTAACAACAGCATTAAAGTACGGCAGCAGTAACACCGTTTTCCGCATTGTACACTGTTGCGCTCTTTTTGCAAGTCGAGCCGGCAGCAGTCAAGCATCATGACTGGTACATTGTTCCAGGAGACGCACTCAAATTTGACTCAAATAGTTAAAGAAGGCTGTGTATATGTCACCCTTTGTTCCTAATTATCTGCACTTTGGTGTGCTGTACAATCACCAATTGTGTTTCCGGGAGGACGAAGCTATAGTCAGACTGCCTTTTTCTTCCAGCCTCCTTCAACATCATATTAAAAATTAAAGGAACAATTATTATTATGCGTGGCCCTTTTTGCGAAGTTTTCAAGTCCTTGGTCACTATTTTGTTTAGAGTGAAGCATAGCTGAAGTTATTCTGCAAGAGGAAGTGCAGAATTCCTGTGTATATAATTGCTTCAGAGTGTCGGCAAATTGCTAAGTGCTAGGCAGTTGGAAATCGATATAAACTTGGTTAGGGCCATAATCGTGCCGCCGACTTTTAATTGTATAGCGATTGGATTTGTCCACTAAGCATTTCACTTTCAGAGGAATGCATTAATTATGCAGCAAAATTTCGTTCCTAAATTTCGTACTACACACAGAGGTGTTTGAGATTTAGATTAACTATGTAGGTTAATATACTATTGCAAACCACAGAATGTGCCATCTAAAAATATTCCACCTGAATATTTGATCATTATAGAATTCCTAAGAAATTGGTTTTTCTGCACAAGATTCTTATAGGTGCAATATCAATTTTGGTCCTAGTAAATTAACCTTGGCTTCCTGCTTAACATTCACATGGATCAGTAGAGCCCACAAGAGTTGCTGATTTAGGTTCAGTTAACTGTATCTAACCAACGATTTTATCTGTAATCGCGAGAGCACCAAGGATGCAAGATAAATTCCAGCGAAACTTCATCGCACTCAATCATTACTTTAACCACGAGAAATAACAGTGCTAGCGGTCATTTGAAGATATTGCTGACGTGAACAGTCGGTGTAACACGTAGCAGTGCGCCCACGGTTGTGTTGCACAACTTCGTCGAACGTGCATCTAAAACACGTACAGCCGCTCATTGCAATCGCTTTGGGGCTTCCCTTGCGAAGAGGTTGATAAAAGCAGTCTTAATGAAGGTAAACATTAGTTAGGGGTTGCGAGCAGGTGGTAAAGTTAAACGACTTAGACGGGCGACCGAGCACGTTGTTCGTACATGTTCTGTTTACTCGCGTTACAGAAACATCAGTTTTCAATTTCAATGCATCAACTAGCATATGTACGAATCAGTAAAGGGACAGAGCACTGGCCAAAATATGTCATGACAATATGATGGAAATGAAAAGATATTGCCTCATATAGTACAGGTCGAGCACAACAATATCAAAGAGGCTTTACAAATCTAATTTGGCATTGAAAATTGCATAAAACAACCGAGGTGCAATGTAGCGGAGAAACCCTAGTACTTTCAGTGTAGCCCCCACGTGACTACTTGTCAGCAAAATATCGCTGATTTTCTTAACTAGACATTGTTTTTTTTTTCTTCTAGGAGTGCTTGCCATAATTTATTACATTTTTCGCTCGCTCAGTACGTCCTTAAATAAAAACAACCCCTGCTTTCGCACCGCGAGAGGAATGCTTTTAGGTTTTGCCACTAGACGGCTCCACAGTGTTTGAAATTTCGTGAATGAAGCAATGACCGTGCCGACTAAAACTTTCGTCGACGAGGGCGTGTATTATTGTGCCGTAACAGCATTGAGTGTGAAACTGAAAAGGACGTTACTGTACGTTTCATTCTGATTTCAAATTTCAGCATACCTCATCAGCTATATTACATTTTCGGTAGATTGAGGCAAAGATTTAGAGCAAGATGTGTATGTTCAATTACAAAAAACTTTTTATTTTTCATACATTTTCCTTCGACAAACAATCCACTAACACCTCTTGACTGTCGTGAATAAAGCTTTGAGGTCGGATAAATGAAGGGAGCAATTAAGTTAACTGAATGTCTCCATAGGCAGAGCATGGGCCCGTAGGAACGTTGCGCGCCGAAGAATAGCAGCGACTGACTCATGACGGTGATGACACTAGTAAGTCAAGTCAACGTGGTTCGGCCTTTCGATTTCAGAAGCACACACCATGATCCGCTGATGCCGAACCGGCGCTTCTTCAACCGGAGAACACCGTCGCCGCCACGAAGGAAGAGGGGGGAGGCACACGCCACGGCGAATGGTGGCGGCAGGACAGCTCTAGCAATCGGAGAACACGCGCGGTTGTCGCCACGGATGAAAAGGAGGAGGGAAGGTACACGCAGAGGCGAACGCAGGCGGCAGGAGCGCGCGCCGCAGCCGGAGAACACGAGGGGGGGAGTGTACACGCAGCTAGTGTCGAGCGCGCGCGGCTCCGGTTGCGAAGCTGGTTACGAGAAACAACACCGACAGCGACGACAACGCGAAACGCAGGAACGGGCGCCAGAGAGCTGCGCTCTAAAACAACGATAACGCGCACAGCGCTCAGTCAGGACCGAAGTCGTGCGCGACTTTGCGTCGTCTGCTGTGAAAGTCAGTTCAGGCGTTATGTGGCGGCAGCTTAGTTCTCTGCACAACAGGTTTTAGGTCCGCGCGCAGCCGTAGGGGGGGCGTCAGTGAGCAGGGGAGAGGTTTATAGAGGAGGTTGGGTATCGATCTGGCTGTCTACGGGCTGTGCTCGGCGCTGCTCTTCCCTGTCCCAGTACCCTCAAATAAACCATCGTCTTATAATTTGTGGAGCGCTGCTTAAGAACATTGATTCCGCAGCCGCACTCTCGTGACACCCATCCTGCAGACGATAGGCTCCAAGACGTGCAGTTGAACAAGGCTCTTATATGTGTCTGCTCTCTTCTCCCGCGAGACCCAGCTATCTTCAGCAGGACCGATGGCCATGGCGTAGAAGATTGGCTCAGCTCCTACTAATAGGTGAGCCCTTACAGCTTTGGGAAGACGACATAAAGCTGAATAACGCCATATTGTATCTTACCGCCGTGGCTAATTTGTAGTTCCAGAACCACGAAGGGGATATCCGAAGTTGGGCAGCCTTCAAAACGGCTTTCTCACAAATGTCTGTCCTTCCGAAAGTCAGGCACCTCCGGGCTGAGCAGCGCTTGCGTGAACGGCCACAGCAGATGGGCAAAAGCTCTATGGGCTACATTGAAGATGTGGTCGACATATCAGCGGGCAGACCAACATGTCGGAAGCTGCCATGATAAATCACATCTTGAAAGTCATAGACGTTGACGCTTTTTAGATGTTAGCAAGTGACGTGCGCAAAGTTTCCAGTCTTCACGCTCTGGCAGAGCTTCGAGGCGCTGCACAATCAAAGAGCGCTGCCTCGTCGGCAGTCAATGCAAGTGGAATCGCTTGCTGGACTGACGTCTGCAACTGACAGTTCCTCCTTGCTGCAGCAGATAAAAGTCTTCGTTCGTGAAGAGGTGGCGCGCCTGTTTTCAATTTTCCCTAGCCCCCAAGAGAAGCCAACATATTTGACTCTTGCTCTCCGCCAAATCCTTCAAAGCAGGTTCCTGATGCAGACCCGTTCGTCATTCCGCCATCACCTGTCGTCGCTCGGCTGACTTACGCCGGCTTCCCGCGACTTGTTACCGCTCCCGTGACTTACACCGACGTCGCCCCAAGCCCTACTGACAATGACCCACCTTTGGTCTCAGCGAATAAGAATGTTTCAAAAGAAACGGTTTGAAACTCTTCACACGTGTCTCGTATCACCCTGCCACGTACGGTGAAGTGGAACGAAGGTCTTCGAATTGAAGCAAATGCTTATAAACTGGAGACAGCCAAGCACTTATCGACAGTCCCGAATCCTTCTAAAGCAGCACAAAACACTACATGCCGGCACAAAGCGATCACCCGGCATGATGATATTTGGCCGAGATATTCCGACCGCATTGACATGCCTTATGCCTACAAACTCCCAGCTAACGGAGGACGAAGGGTATATGGTCTACGGATTCGTAAAAACCAAATGCTTACTTAAACAACTTGGCAGGGAACTTGGCAGGGCTTGGATAAAAGCAACAGTCGTGAAACAGGTCGGTCGTCGGTTGTGGCTCGTCAGCACGGACAAAGGCGCCGAGCGAAGAAACAGAAATAACATTCAAGCTTACAAGGCAGCAGGCCACTCCTGACAACGCTTCCACAGCTGAGCCGAGCAGCAATCATCTACAGTATTCGCTGTTCACGTTATTTCTCGAATCCAGCCAGACCAGCCATCAGCAAGAGGCACTCACAATAGGTAAAGGAGTTTCGGTTTTAGCAAATTAAGAGCCCACCACTAGATCTCCAAGCAGCTTCGCCAAGAGCACAACCCCCCCTTAATGTGAACATTCCCCAGTGCGTCTCCAATAAACGAAAGTAACAGACGCATACAACAGGTACAATACATTGTGTCTGTGTGTGTCAATTTCATATCAGAACTACTGGAGGTGGTGTAAAGAGATGTCAAGACACCGATTCGCCACATGTTTGGTTTTTATCACTATGGGCAAAGACGGGGAGGGATAAAAAAAATGTTTACCAAGTGTAAGCAGTGCTATTTTATTTACTGTGCATTTCAGTGATTATGCAAATCGGCACAAATTTTTTCTTTAATTACGATATTTTTGTCGGAGCCGCTTAACGTTCATTTTAGCCGCACAATTAAAGACGCTGCTGAGTAGTAATTCCAATATCATAATAATTGCAGCACTACCAAGGACCCTCCCAAATAGGTTTATCCCTATGTAATCAATGGACGTCATTTATAAAACTGGATAAGCTATATTGCCCTAAATTGGCTTTCCGTGATTTATATCACCGCCGTGCAGCAAGTAACGAATCTATTCGCAGCTTCTTAGGGCTCCTACGCATATCAGCCGATACCTCAGACGTATTGCTTCGCAACTACACAGAGCCTTCAATCACATGCACGGGTACCTCAGACGTAACTTTCATTCCGGCGCTACGAACACGAAACTAGTGCTTTACAAAACCATAGTTCGCTCGCAAGTAGAGTATGCATCGGCAATATGGGACCCATGTGTTGAAGTTCTTACAAATCAGATAGAATCAATTCAGAAGAAATGAGGACATTTCATTTTATCAAACTTTATTGACACAGCCAGCGTGAACTCCATGAAATCAAACCTAGGCTTACAATTTCTAGCAACGCGCCACAGACTTGCGCGCCTGTACCTCTTTCATAAAATATTAGATCACGAAATGCTGCATATTGAATTGCTCATACCACCCACATACATATATTCACGCCTTGATTATGCACACAAAGCCGGCCTAATTTCATGTAATATCATTGTATTTTCCGACTCGTTTATACTTCGTACATATGTGCACTGGGGCCACCTTCCTTCTTCAGTGGCAACAATTCAAGGGTTATCATTGTTCCAGTCTGCAATGTCTAATGTTGCGCACTGATGCCTAGTGTAAAAGTGCTTTACGTTATAATTTACTGATGCTTTTGCAGTAGTTATGACCATGATTTTATTATTTGTTTGTTTTATTTTATTTTTTTTCATTACGGTCTGTACGTTTTATTTTTCAAATGTTGTTGTTGCAATCCCCCCTTCCCTCTGCAAAGTTTCGCCTTGAGGGTACCAAAAAAGTAAAATAAAAAAAAAGATGACGCTAGCAGGCTAAAATTTTAACGACGGCACGTCTTGGCCCTCACCATCTATAATCCCCATTTTTGTCTTCCGGGTTACGGCACCGGGATGTAAAACTCGCACAATGTCCGCAAGGTTTAAGATGAAGATCGAAGTTCCCCTGCCTTCTGTCAACTGCTTAAAAAACAATTTAGAAACTTTTTCTAGCTAACATCGTCTCATGTATCCGTTTGTCAACCCTGCGTCCTGGAGGCTACTTATTTTCAAAAATAAAGTTATTGCGGTTCTCCAGGCGCTCCTGTGCTTGTGTACCCGAGCGTGTTAAAGGCGCAGTATTCCTCTAATGCGGAATGATCAATCGCTCTGTCTTGTGTGAAATGATTCATTCGAAAATTAAATTCATCGAGACACTGAAAACATGCACATTGAGTGGAGCGGCATAAAAACACAAAATATGAGAGTGAAGATTGAGCTTATATTTCACAGCCGATCAACGTGCTCCTTTTTTGAACGCTGTGCCTTTGGCTCCCAGATTTACACAGCTGGACGGATTGGCACAAGACGAAAAAGCATGGCGTCATTTTTTACTTCACACGAATGCGGCTCAGGGTCACTGACGATGTCACTGTCGTCGTCGGTCACAAATCGCCATTCGTGAGGTCATCGATGCAGTTCTTCAAGCATTCTGCGAGATGCAGCCGCAGCTTGATTTGAGCACTCAGCTCAGCGACCAGCTTGGCCCTCTCCGCTTTGAGCTGCTCATACTTCAGGACCAGTTCATGAAACCTCAGGCGACTCCTGATTGCTTCTTTTACCTTTGCTTCCGTCTCTTCAACTGTGCGTGTGGCTTCGGGTGGAAGCCGGGAGAGATCGACGCTACAATTGAGAGCCTCCATCCTTTTGAAAAAGCCGCAATGAAATCCTCTGGCTTCTCTGGGCGCTGAGTTCAGACGCGACTTGATGCGACGGGACGATGACGAAATGATAACGTGCAACGAGAGCGACCGTACCTACTGATGAACGCGAGCTACGATCGAGAATCGCCGTCCCCGACGACCAATGCAGGCTTTACACCCAGGCTGCACACATGCGCCCCTTTTCTTCCTTCATGGTTTTCACTGCGCACATGAAAACAAAGGTCGCTACTAAACAGACTGTTTGCAGCAAATGTTTAGCGGCCTTAAAAACTTGCTCTTCATTACAAATTCGATTGTCCAACAACGTTTTTGCATTCCACTAGTGATTGTTGATAGCAGCAAAATAAAACGTGAGTTTGCTACTGCAGGCAAGCCCTTCATACTGTGCCTAGAAGGGAAATGTGCAGAACTCTTAGCTCTGTTCATAGATAGGAGCGTGGCCGCCGCGATCGGCTCCGTCGCAGCGCCGTTGCTCCGGCCGTCGCATTCGCACGGAGAGAGCGTAATGCGGTGTGACTGCTGCTCTCGCCGCGAATGGATGCGCGCTCCCCATGGCTCGCTTCCCCTGATGCGGACGGGCGCAGACGACGAAAACGCACTTATCGCAGGCTGTGTGCGACGCGCACGAGAAAATTACCGCCCAGAAGTGCTGGTGAAAAACAAAGTAGCTTCCTGGTGCAATTAGGCAATTGCTTCTTGAATTCTGATGCTGACTTAGTACCGGGGAAAGGCAAATCGTCGTGATAGCGTGCCTTTTGCAACATGCAGGTAATTTTCTTTGTGTAGCTGTTCAGGGTTTCAAAACACGAAATATTTTGCAGTTGAACAGAGCGGTTGATTTTAATTCTTAAATTCTTGTGCATATTAGCTTAGAACGAGAAATTACTTTTCATTTATGAGGATCAAGGTATTCTGCCAGTTTTCCTGTGTGGACATGGTGTAAATCTGGTTTATACTTAAATGCGAGCAATAAATGTTAGCTTTCAGCGCTTGCAGATGCCACTCAATGCATTGTCCCATTAATATTTTGGCCAGGGCAGTGCACAACAGCCTGCAATGGATAAAGTTTTTTGACCTTGTAGTGGAGGGAAATAAGGCGGATTTAGTCTTTTTCTTTTCTTTTCATCCTCGGCAAGCAAAAAAAAAAGATGGTTTAATTCAATAAACCTACAGCTTGGCAGGAATACAGATAAAATCATTTGAGGATACAAAATGCACTTTATTTAAAAAGACAAAATTGGAGCCATGATGTTCAGCATCAGGTTTTCACATTTTCTTTATTCTATACGCGCAGCACTTTCCTGTGCAGTGGCTTGCAGGCGAGCTTCTTGCGGCATGCTGCCCGGTCCTTTACAGTAGCGCCGACGTTGGATAAAAGTGGCCTAATGAACTTGTCGAAAACTACAGCTAGTGTGCTTGTGGCGTGGTCATCTCTTGCTGGGCATACGAAAAGGGGGCACTGCTCCAGTCGAGGCAGTAACAGTTCAGCCAGTTGCTGACGCACGTTGGTCTTTTTTATGTGCGGCAGGGCAATATCAACTGCTTTTTTAATGGTCACGAGGACAGTGACAAGTTCAGACTTTGGGAAAATTAGCCCACCCCTTGACTGCAGGCTAAAAGCCGCATCAGCACCTAACTTAATCCATGCGACTGGTGGAGGGAAGGGCAGAAACTGCATGTTCTTCGCTCCTCAACTGCCTTCGCCACAAAACCTGCTATATAAGCGATGCTGGCATTTGCTATGGTTGATTGTGGCCGCTGCACTGAAATAGAATATACCCATATTAGCATTTGGAGCTAGAAATTCTGCAATGTACTACCATTTGTGCGAGCAAAAAAATTCAGCTTATGGCACAAACCTATAAAAAAGGTTTATCATGTCCAAACTCTGCGTGCATTCTCTAAAAAAATTCACATTTAGGCATTGCCACCAGTCATCTGTTAGAGCCGTGCAATAACGCGAAATGGTCAGTTTTCAGTTCGAATTCACATGGATAGAGTGGGTGAACGAGTGTGTACTCACGAGGCATCGCTTTCAGGGATCTGAAGAGCTCGTCGATTTCCATCACAAAATCCTCAGTTCCCGTGAACCTGGAACAAAAATATGCATAGTATTTATATCAGCAAAGTATATGTGTTAGCCAAATCGCTGTAGGCTGCAAAATAAACACAATAGTAGTCCAGCGAGCCAACGAAGCGTAAGTTCTTGAAAAATCGTATGCAACATATACCTGGCTGGGGTCTCTGTCAAAGCATGCGGGGTTGTCTGTGCTGTTGCTCGAGCTGGAACATCCAGTTCGGAGGACGTCACATTCAGGGAGGCACCATGCAAACTGCAATATATTTAAAATAGTTATCGCCACTAATAATCAGCAGCCACATAAAAGCAAAAAATGGTTGTAACACATTGCCCATCGGCAAAGCAGGTCTTCCGCTCTCACATGGTCTGAACTAAACATTTCCACCAAGCAGGCAGACTACAACAGTAGAGCTGCTCGCGTTGCGAAATTTTAGTTGTGCAAGGGCATGAAAGTGATTAGCTTTGTGTTTTGAAACAAGAGACAACCATCTGCCAACTACGAGCACTCGCTCCAGAACTCAAATACCATGTACCTAGCTCAAAACAGTCTGTCCATTTTCAATGTTTGAAGCTTGAGATGGGCACATGCTTCCAATCCGCAAGATCCTTTCCAGGCTAAATGTCACAGCCCTTGCATCAAGACAGTCGTTCCCACCAGCTATTTGCCGCAAAGAACTGAAGAGGAGCTCTACGGGGTCACTGGAGAGGTTTCCTTGTTAAAACATAAAAGAAGCCGTTCTCGAGAAGGTACTTGATGCATAGTACAGTAGATTTGCTTGTCAGCAAGAGAGCTTCGTAGGTTTCAGCACTAAGAAACTTTTTCCCGTTCCTTTTACAGGCATTGTAGATAGTTTCGAGGTAGTCTGGGAACTCCTTCTCCAGCCATTGTAGGCGTTCGTCGGTAGCACAGAAAAAGTGCATTTGGTCAGGCTTTCTCAAATGCACATGTGCTGTTCGGTTGGCCACATTGTGGATGGAAAACCACTTCTGCATCATCTTCATAAACAATATTGTTGCGTCAGCGTTCCTGAACTGTTCTGCCTGAGGGTGGTACCTGGGGTATTCTTTCAAAAAAGAGAGCGCTGAGATAACTTCATCTGAAAACAGCTGCACTGCTCTTCCCACATGCATCTTCTCAAAATTAGTTGGCTCTATGTGCTTCTGTGTTAGGAATCGAACTGGTTTAACAATCTCGTTCTTTTGAAGGACATAGAGCTGCTTCACAAACTGTCCAGTTATTGGCTGGGTTCCATCTGTCATGTCCTCCTCCAGGAGAAGGCTTCGCACGTTTTTTATAATATGACACTGGTCAAAGGACAAGAATAGGCTTCTCTCTGGATCACATGGATGATTGACCACTGGCTTGAGGGAGCCATTGCCCAGGTGGCGCATCATTGTAACATTAATCTTGTGGTTATCCGTGACGATCCGGACGACATAGAGGCCACACTTTTCAACTTCAGTTATCACTTCTTTTGTCAGCTGATACAGGAGCTTGCCACTTAATCGGTTAGTGAAGAAAAAGCCGCAAGGAATCTTGTAAGACGTGGACAGGCCTGCTGCAACGAAACACAACACTTTGTTGGCAAGCACGATGTTGTTCACGTTCTCCCCTGTCCCAGCGTCTTCTTTCGCAGTTTGTTGACCGAAAAAGCAGTCCATTTTACGATCATAGATGTATTTGGAGCTTATAGCCATTTCATCCACAATAATAGAGGAAAACCGTGCTTGCTCTTTTAACTGCCCCACCTCTTGCTTCAGGCGTTCTTTCATTAGTGATGTGATCCCACTTTCACTATTGGATTTGCCAACATAGCGAAGTAGCGTGTTTTTTGATGGCAGTTTCAAAAGGCCTCTGTTACGTATGTAACGGTATGCCTTAGGGGATAAGTAGTACAAAACTACACATTCCCGTACAATTCTGGAGACCACAAGGGCCGTTGCCTTGACGCATTGGTGATACCGCTAGGCAGTCCTCTAAGCAGAATAAAATAAATATAAATGACCTACCTCTTCATGTACACTGTCAGATAAGAATCTTCGCCGACGACTGCGTAATCTATCGGAAAATTACTAACGTATCTGATCAAGTAGCACTACAGCATGACCTAACCCAAGTGCAAGAATGGTGCAATCGCTGGTTAATGACTCTAAACGCCAAGAAGTGCAAACTCATCTCTTTTACTCGTCAGCATAACCCCCTTATTTTTTCATATGAAGTTGCTAACTCTTCCATAGAACGCGTGGAATCATATAAGTACCTTGGAATCACACTTTGCAGCGACCTTTCTTGGTGTACACACATAACTAACATCATATCATCTGCAAACAGATCTTTAGGCTTCATAAAACGTCACCTACGTCATGCGCCACAACAAGTAAAACTTTTGGCATATAAAACACTGATCAGATCACAGCTTGAGTACGCCAGTCCAATATGGAACCCATCTCAGATATACTTAACAAATGCGCTCGAATCAGTTCAAAACCGCGCCATCCGTTTCGTGCATCGCGCATACTCGTATTCCATCAGCGTTTCATCTCTAAAGGAAAATTCCAGTCTTGATAACCTTTTACTTCGTCGCCGCATTGCCAGTCTTTGTTTACTGCACAAAATTCTAAACAGTTCACTAAATCAGGCACCTTACATTGTGCATCGCACCCACATACCTCATCGCGCTTCGCATCCATTTCAGATAACTCGGCCTGTTGCTCGCACCAAAACTTTTTCAGGATCTTTTTTTCCCCGAGCAATTGTGGACTGGAATGCCCTTCCCCACGAAGTCGCCGCCCTCTCATGCCAATCTTCATTTATTGATGCCTTAAAAATTTATTTTTAAACACAATGACCTGCGCTTGTATTTCTTTCATGCTTGTAAACCCACCCCTTATGTAATGCCTCCAAGAGAGGCCTTTAAGGAAATAAAGTGAAGTGAAGTGAAGTGAAGTGAACTGGGCTGTGCCGACCTTGTCCAGGCATTTTTTCAACGCCGAGTGGAGAGTGTGGTTTTCATAACCACTGAGTTTTCTTTTTAGGCGACTGTTTTCTAGTTGCAGTCTCCTGATAGTGTCTGCTTTCCTGAACAATTGCACTCGCATTCGGTTTAGACCCCTTGCATCGGACTGCTTGCGTAGAAGAAGGTCATCGGTAGTTTGCGTTGCGCAATCACTAGGCTGCTGCTTCTCATATCCTGCACCGTTAGGACCTGCTTCATCTCCTTCCAAGGATGAATGAATCAGGCTGCCTTCATGCACTAAAGAAAATGAGCAGGCAGAAGTTGATGAACGGCTTGTGCTTTCTTCGCGACCATAGGCTGACTCTGCATCTTCATTGCGGCCGCTTGATAAACTTGATGCCCTTTCTTGGTTTGGTGCGGAATTCTGCGACAAGGGCTCTATCTTACGTCTTTTTTGTGGCTGTTGCGGCTGCATGTAGCTCGGGTAACCCGCGAACACTCTCGGAACAGCATCCCGTTTCAGACGGCGCACCTTTGTGGACCCCAAATTATAATACGAGTCTAAAAAGTGATAGCTGCAGACGACACTGCTAGCAGACTTGTCATTTGGCACAAAATCTTTTCTTGATATGGCCTTTAGCCATGCTTGCCTACGCTCATCATTTGAAGGAAATTCGTGGAAACTTATTCCGTGGTTCTTTTTTCTATCGGAGCGACAGAAAGGGACACAGCAATACATTTATCTGAAAAATAAAGAAAGAGATAGGATTGCCGTGTGAAGCGGATGACAGAGAATCGATGCAGCTTTCGTCACACCGCAAATAATTTAATGGCGGGATCACATTAGCTGGGCGAAACCACTTTCACCTATAGGGAGCACATGCAACATAGCAAAACAAAGGCCACGAAAGTATTTTCGCTCAAACTACTCTACTCAAGTACAAAAAACAGAAGTCAGAACTTGTGACTAGCGTAGTGGCGTATAACAATGCACGAGCGCTTATCGTAATTATATGTTCGAGCCAGAGAGAGCTTCGCTATAAATAAACGTCGCCTGAAAGGCACAAAAAGGCATGCGTAAGCTGTGTCATATAGCGTGGCAACTTTTGCAGCACACACACATATACACAAAAAAATTCAGCACAATAGCATGCACACCGGACGACATGCTGCACGGTAAAAGCCTCGGTTGCCTCAATCACCTTTTAAACGGCCACAAAAACTGCATGCAAAGGCGATCATAAGTGTTTAACAACGTACCTGATCTTGACGTAGAAGTCGAACGAAATTGACAACGCATTCACGTCTGTTCCGCGTGGAAACGTGCCAAAAAACTGACGACGTGACTGAAATCGCAGGCAGTGCCGGCCACGCGCGCGCCGCTCGAGCCATTAAAACCCCTTGATACTTTGAAAGTTACGCCAACGATTGAACTTTGCCGCCGCCGCGCTACCTCCTCGCCTCCTCCTCGCCCCTTGCGCGCCCCTTCGCTGAAGGCCGGCTCTCCGCCCGATTTCCTGAGCGACGATTGGTCTCCCTGCCGTTGCCATTGGAAACCGACGCGCGTCCGGCGTTTTCCTTGTGTTTTCTTTTTCCTTCGCGCCATTTTTCTTGTAGTCTCGGCGAGCGAATATTGCGCGCTGTGCTTTTATTGCAGCGTGCAAGCTCTATGCCGTGCTGTTGCGCGTACAACTGCAGCAAGCGACCTGAAGATGGTTATGCGGTATTCATGATATCTCAAGGCAAGCGTGACGGCTTGCGGACGAGTCAATGGATTCACAAGATTAGTCGAAAGACGTTTATTCCTAGAAACAACAGAGTTGTTTGCGACGTCGAGTGCCTTTCTCACTCCCCGTAATAACGCGTCACCTGACGCTGCGTTTTTTATTCCTGCTTGCTGCTCAATATTTTTGCGGCGGCAGCATGTTCATTGTATAAAAATAAGGTTGTCCTCTGCAGCATGCTGAATATTCTGCGAGGCTCCAAGGCTCCATCATTTAACACGCTTCGACTTATGTACAGTCAGAAATAGGGCGCTATAATCTGCTTTTTGCTGTCAGAAATAACTGGAAAATTACAGTCTCTCGATTGCATTTGTCGCGATTATGCTAGGATCCCTGGCCTCCTTCAATAAAAATCAAAATTCGGACTTGTAGAGGAGCTAGCCTTTCCAGCTTTTACTTGTAGTGTGCGTCGGTTACTCGGGAGCAATGGATGCTGGCCCTGAAAAACTCTGGCAAGTAAACCCGAGGTATTGCGGGTAATCTGCACTAGATAGGTTGTATGGCATTTTTTTTTTCAATTCTTGAATGTGTCTTGCCATGCTTCGACGCACGCGTGGGTTAAAAAATATGCGTTCGTTTTATCAGGGATACGGCCAATGTGCAGGAGGTGTTCATATGATCACACACGCTTCACTTTGACCATGACTACTAGGCGTTGGCATGTTACCTTCGCTTTGAAAGCTGGAGCTCTAAAAGCGCGATTCCGCGTATTGATTTGTTGCGAGAAAAGTTATCCCATCGATGTCAAATCAGCCGGAATCATTGCATCAATTTTCTGTATTTACGAAACTTAAACAATCAATAATGATTATAGTTATTATGTAAAAATAGGGGAACATTTTGCGAGCAACAATTCTTAACACTGTAACATATTACTCATTTCAATTGTATGCAAGATTTTTTTTTCACCTAGCCGGAGTTATCTCATCGCTCTATGTTCTAGCTACATTTCACTGAAGACCAGTTTGAGCCGCCAATATTACACGAACTCGAAAAAAAAACAGACCAAACGCAGTTCCATCAATTTCCTCTCACCGACCTCTCCTGAAGTGTCGCTACTTTGAAAGTAGCGACACTCTCCTCCGCGCCGCGCTTTCCTCCTCGATTCTCCTCGCGCGGCGGCGGCGAGCGCTGCGCACGACACGCTTTTTCCCCCTGACGCCCGCCGGCCGGCCGCAGCAGTGAGTGAAGCGCGAGCTTTCGGGCCAGGTCTGCGCTCCAGGAGTGCACAAAATTTTTGAGAAATTGCGAGAAAAGCATTGAGAATGCCTATAGTAAAGTTCATGAATTGATTGCTTTCTTCTTAGAACTGTTTGAATGGGGAATACTGATAAACAAAGCTTTCAGGCGAGTTCTGTGCTACAGACACTTTTTAAGTCTCATGATAAGGTTTTACTTTGTGCACTTAATCTAGTACTGCCTCTGACTTTATGTTTGTTTTTTTTAGAGCGTGAAATCTGTCACCGCGGTAAAACTTCAGAAAACGATCCAAGCTGGTGCTTTGAGCTTCAAGATTAGAGAAGGTTAAAGCAGGACTTAGTCTATTTCGCTACTCTCAAGCTATCTCTCTAAGCATAGTATATGTCACGTGATCAACCATGAGATTGAATTATTGGTTAATTGTACATGTATTTCAATCAATTACTGGGCCAAACTAATTGATAGTTAGTAAATTGCAATTAAAATCTAAATTTTAGCTGCAACACCGAACCGTATACCGTTGGAAAGCTTAGGCCAAGTGTAATGGCACTGTGCTAGTTAGCGATCCGCGATAATCTGAGTTCATTAGTTATTTTCGTATAAAACGAAATTTTGAGCTGTTCCTTGCTGCTTCGAGGCAAGGAACAGGTTAGCCACGGCAGTCTTGATATGATGCTGATGGAGGGATTAAATAATTTTATGAGTACGCGGCCACTCACTGACTTCGCGTGTGGTTAAAAAACAGCAGGGTACACTGGGAGAAGTGGTGGGCCCTATTGCCGATACACTGAAGTTCTGGGGCAAGCATGCTGTGGTCTCATGCGCTGTGTAAAAGAGCTTGATTTCATTGAACGCAACAATCAAATAAAAAAATTACAAGGTGCACATAGGTCTTCAACGTGCGGAAATGAGAAAGCATATAACTGCCAATTCATTAACTATCGCTATCCTATCTATCACTATATTTACTAATGCCAGAGACCTATCGTAACTGTCACTATCCGCAACGAACACTATCACCTCACTATCCGGGCCTATTACTATAATTTACTATTATTATCCGTAACAGTCACCATCATTACCTATCACTATTCATAACCATCACTATTTAATCTGATGCCGTCCCATGACCCATTGATATACTTCAATTTTCATGGACTTACGTTGTCAGTCATATCTCTATTATCTCATAATATCTGACGAGACAACTATACATTGACTTTTAATTCGTATACTTTCTTGTTTTCTCATAAATGGAGGTGGGAAAAGAACAAGCCACAGAAATAACTGACTACTATCAGCGCGAGGTTCATGTCTCTGTCGAGGAGGCTTCCTTTACTTCAGGACAGGTCGGTGAGAGAAAATTGATGGAACTGCGTTTGGTCTGTTTTTTTTTTCGAGTTCGTGTAATATTGGCGGCTCAAACTGGTCTTCAGTGAAATGTAGCTAGAACATAGAGCGATGAGATAATTACTCAGGCTAGGTGAAAAAAAAAATCTTGCATACAATTGAAATGAGTAATATGTTACAGTGTTAAGAATTGTTGCTCGCAAAATGTTCCCCTATTTTTACATAATAACTATAATCATCATTGATTGTTTAAGTTTCGTAAATACAGAAAATTGATGCAATGATTCCGGCTGATTTGACATCGATGGGATAACTTTTCTCGCAATAAACGAATACGCGGAATCGCGCTTTTAGAGCTCCAGCTTTCAAAGCGAAGGTAACCTGCCAACCCCTTGTAGTCATGGTCAAAGAGAAGTGTGTGATCATATGAACACCTCCTGCACATTGGCCGTATCCCTGATAAAACGAACGCATATTTTTTTAACCCACGCGTGCGTCGAAGCATGGCAAGACACATTCAAGAATTGAAAAAAAAAATGCCATACGACCTAACTAGTGCAGATTACCCGCAATACCTCGGGTTTACTTGCCAAACAGTTTTTCAGGGCCAGCATTCAATGCTCCCGAGTAACCGACGCACACTACAAGTAAAAGCTGGAAAGGCTAGCTCCTCTACAAGCCCGAATTTTGATTTTTAGTGAAGGAGGCCAGGGATCCTAGCATAATCGCGACAAATGCAATCGAGAGACTGTAATTTTCCAGTTATTTCTGACAGCAAAAAGCAGATTATAGCGCCCTGTTTCTCACTGTACAGAAGTCGAAGCGTGTTAAATGATGGAGCCTTGGAGCCTCGCAGAATATTCAGCATGCTGCAGAGGACAACCTTATTTTTATACAATGAACATGCTGCCGCCGCAAAAATATTGAGCAGCAAGCAGGAATAAAAAACGCAGCGTCAGGTGACGCGTTATTACGGGGAGTGAGAAAGGCACTCGACGTCGCAAACAACTCTGTTGTTTCTAGGAATAAACGTCTTTCGACTAATCTTGTGAATCCATTGACTCGTGCGCGAGCCGTCACGCTTGCCTTGAGATATCATGAATACCGCATAACCATCTTCAGGTCGCTTGCTGCAGTTGTACGCGCAACAGCACGGCATAGAGCTTGCACGCTGCAATAAAAGCACAGCGCGCAATATTCGCTCGCCGAGACTGGGGGAAAAATGGCGCGAAGGAAAAAGAAAACACAAGGAAAACGCCGGACGCGCGTCGGTTTCCAATGGCAACGGCAGGGAGACCAATCGTCGCTCAGGAAATCGGGCGGAGAGCCGGCCTTCAGCGAAGGGGCGCGCAAGGGGCGAGGAGCAGGCGAGGAGGTAGCGCGGCGGCGGCAAAGTTCAATCGTTGGCGTAACTTTCAAAGTATCAAGGGGTTTTACGAGCCATGGGCTAAGGTCGCCACCTCGCGGCGTGTTACGGAGCTAGCGAAATTACAATTTTCCGCTGGGGCGCGCGCCGAATGGGACGGCCGGAGCAACGGCGCTGCGACGGAGCCGATCGCGGAGGCCACGATAGGAGTGGCCATCTGTGCGTGAATTCCGTCAGGAGAAGACAGAGCGCTGCCGTCAGGTTCTCCGCCAGCGTTGAGGAGGAGACAGGAGAGAGAAGCTAGTTGGTTCGTGGTTTTTCAATGCTCATTTTTGAGCCGTCTGCTGTGTTTGCTACTTATTTACGCTTGTCATAAGCTGCAAAAATACAATCAACGGGAAAGGAAAGAAATCTCAGAGTTGGTGCTGCTTTCACAAGTGATACTCCGGATGTATAAAATTTTTAGTAAAGGGCCCCTTTTCAGGGTGCAGGTTTTCTGAGATCACTTTGTTAACTGGGCTTGTCCCGTTCCAAGGAAGATCAAACCAGTTCAGGACAGCTCTGCTTCTTGCGAGATAAAACTTTGTCGGAATTTAGAAAATTCATGTTCACGTCATCAGCGTTCACGTTACGGACGTGTTTAAAGGTTTCAGGTTAGTATTTACTTTCTTACGGTAGTAGTCTACCAAAGCGCTGATTTTCTTTCCCTTGTCTCTCGGCAAGTATGTCCAATGGAAATTACAGCGCATTATGAAAGTGCATGAGGTCGTAATAAAGCGCGACATTCTGGTGTCGCGCTGGTGTGCAGCGTCCTTCGGCAGACGCAGCACCTGGTTCCTGCTCTGCCAGCGGCTGCTATCAAGGCGTGCATTCCTGGTTAACGATCGACCACGCTGTTCTCACTAACTCAAACACAGAGAGCTACAAAGCGACAATCAAATCTCTGGCAACCAAGAGGCTCACAGATATACCAAACAGGATTGTACAGGCCAATATGGATGCAAGTCCTAGAACGAAACGCTCTCGCGGGTTTACGACCACACAAAATTCAACACCATCCCTGTGTGGCTCCCGACTTTGGCTGCTGTATAACGTATGCAAACGCAAAGGTGTATTACTGTTACCAGGAGATATCGGTAGCAGTACAGGTGTACTTGGTTGAGGGATCGGACTTACATCATTGCGTTGTCTCTAATGTCGACATTAATGAGGACCAGGCCGCCCTTCAGCGCGAATATACTGTCCTCTAAACTGAATGATTCAAGCACGTTACATGGGAAAGGGACGCTGTAGCATAGTAACCCTGAAAGGCTCACCAACACTACCAGCCTGCCTGTACTATTACGGTTGCATTTTGCGGCCTCGCCCATACAAGTCCAGTGCAGTCTACTCCTACAGTTCCCTACTGAAAAAATTGTATGTGAGCTGTACAAGAAAGTGTGAGAGCGAATGAGAATGTATAAGAATATGTGAGTTCTTGGTAGATTAATCGTGGATTTATGAGAGCACGTAGAGCCACTGTGCAGGAACGCATGAGATTGTACAAGTTCTTGTGAGTTTGAATGAGCCCATGAGCGAGCTCACAGAAGCACGCACAGCCACTGTGCAAGATTGAATGAGAATGAGCTGGTCACGTATTTGTGCGAGCTTGTAGAAGCACATGGAGCCAGTGCGTGAACAGATGCTCTAAGAGAGCATGCAAACTACGTGGCCATGTACATGCTTGCATGCTAAAAAATTAGTCGTTGAGACTGTGTAGGTCCTTCCAATATGAAAGAGGTCAAAGTTAGAGCTTTCATATAATGATTACTTCATGATTATTTGCGACAGGTACACTTTTTCATATTTCACAATTTTGGTCTTGGCTTGCAGCACATTTTCAACATTAGTAGAAAAGTGCTTGCTTCCATTCATTATGCAGAAATCTTTATATGACAACATGCACGCTGAGCAACAACTACTCGACATATCAAGCTTACTGTAAAGCAATGTCAAAAGCGAGATACTTCAACTAGATCTAATAGCATCATTTGCTTCTCTTTCAACCGTTCGTTTCTGAAAGTTGGACGCAGCCATAGATGCACGACAAAGGCTGTGTGCACAACATTGATGTGTTGCCTGCCAAGCAGATGACGGTCAAACTGGCGATCAAAATCTCCCTTACATTGTGTTTTGCATATGAATGGAGACAACTCACTATAACTGCACACTATTACCACCATTAGGCATCACAAGTTTGTATGAAGAACTGGCTTGTAGTTTCATCTGTAGAAGGAAAAGTAAATGTGATAGCAGAAATGTGAAAGCCAACTCCAGTACTAAACTTCACGAGCTCATATTCACTTGTAAAGACCACAGAAAGACAATTCTCAAACGACTGAACAGCACTAACAGATGGGATGGGAGAGAAGATGACAACAATTCTGCTTCTTTATCTCCCTTACTATCTTAGAGCACTGTTCACTCAATCGACTCATTATAACCAACCAGCCTGACTCTCTTTTTCAGCACAAGGATAGGCTGAGCAAAACAGCTCCTACAGCCTTTTGAGTTTTGACTTGCACATCTACACCTATATACACCATTTTTAAGTTTCCTGAGACTATAGCAAAAGTTTGCTGAACTGCACTACTCTGAATTGAAGCTTTCTGCTGCGTAATGACACTTGCAAATGTTGTCCGTCTCAATGTCAAATAAAAAGAAAAAAAAGAAAGGATTGAATCGGTGATCTTAGACTAATGAAGAGATACACAAATCCTAGTACTTTATGAGAGGCGATACCAACAGTATGTGTTGCATCTTGAAGCTATGCACACTATACACATATATGCTGAATCATCATATTGCAAGGAAATGTATTTTATTTGGCATATTTTTCAGTGTAACTGTAGGCTGCGTCACGCGAGAGGCATTGAGGAAAGCTGCATGTGCAACTCCACGAATATATGTTGTGCAGTTTCCACCAGCAGTGCATAATCATTATGCTGCATGGAAAGAGCAGCTTGATTGCTTTAGCTTCTTTACTGTATGCTGTAGGCCACAGAGATAAGTTGAAATATTTGTATGGTCAGTTTCTTAATTGAAGTAAAGAGCATGCAAACACCCCACACTGCCTTCACTTGAAGCTTGACCGGTAAGCTATTTTTGCATATCGCATATCTTTCCTGAATGAGAGTTCAGGCTTTCACCCCACTGTCCTTGCTTTTGCTATAAGCTACAGGCATTCAAAAATTTCGCCACCATTTAAGAGTTAAACACTGAAGTAGTGAGGCACATATCACACAAGAAATTATCGCTCTCAGGTGACCAGTTCGAGCTGACAGCCATAGATGTGGCGCCTATAAAGGAACAGCGGGCGAGCCGAATTGGGCTCGCCCACTGTTTTTTATGAGCGAGCACAATTAATTCAGCATCTTCTGTTTCCAAACAAATCACTTGATCTGTAAAACGCCGTATAGTCTTTCAATATTAACAAACAAACAATTGCCACTGTAACTGTTTATGAACAGGAGTTTTCGCAAGGAACTTGGCAATGAATTTGGGCCAAAGCTCCGATTCGCCGAACCACAGACCGCGGTCAACCTAACGTCCATGACAAGCAAAGCACGCAGTTTGTCCAGCATCGCGAGAAAAGAAGCGAAACTCACGGTGGTCTTTCGCTAGCACTGCTAATTTTTGAATGTACAAACTACAGGCGCGTATACACGACAAACATGCAGCGTTAGCGCGTAGACGCCCGACATCGTGCTTGCCACTGTTCGGCGAGCAGCAAAGTCGTTAGGTCAGCGACTTCCGAAACCGAAACAAGTCGAAACCAGACGAGGCAGCCGAAGCGGATCGAAGTGCTAGCCGTAGCCATTATGAGTTGGTGGCGTCGCGCCTTTTTCTCTTGTGTGTTGTTGGGGGCCTTGCTGCTGGCAGCTCTTTATTTCGAGATATACGAGGCACAGAGCGCAACAAAATAGCTCGTGCGATGTGCAGAAGCGTGGTAAGGTTGTGTGCATACCTGTGCAAAAAGTGTGCTCGCGTGCCCGACAGGTAGTGCGTTTCCTTTGTGCGCTCTCACTGCAAACACTACGCTGACGACGGGACTATTGGAGGGCGGCCACCACTCGGCATACATTTGACATCTCGGAGGTAAGTTAATTTCCATCTTCCCTGTACATTCTCCTAAAAACTTTGCGCAGAACTGATGATGCATGCCAACACAGCGCTAGTTCGTAAACATCAAGACGCGCATGTCATTATAACATACGGTAGTTTGCTTTTGACGAGGGAAGGGTGAATGCGTTTGCAGTGTCTAGGAAAAGAGACAGTTAGTGCCAGGGGCTGCACGCTCAGAGTAGAATATGCCGTACAAATCATCACTCGTAAGACCATTGCGGGGTGCACGATGCTGGCGCCTACTGCAATTCAGCCTTCGGCAAGAATTTAGAATGGGCCAGTTCCAAGTGCCTCGACCCGGGCCTTATGTTGCGCTGCAGTTGAAGATCCGGCGCTTGTGCAGTTGCAACTACACGGATTGAATAAGTGGTAAAACCTACCTGCGTTACAACAGGGCTAGATCATTATTCTTATGTTCCATAAATATTGCGGATGACGAGATATGGAGCCGGCGAACATGCGACGGCCGTATGATTCAGCAGCAACCGTACTTAAACTCCATTGTCGAGCCTTGGGTAGCAGAAGGGGAAAAAAAAAAGTTTTGAGCTATTTGGAATTTTTTCGCCTGTATTGGGCTTGATATTTTCTTTTTCATACTTTGGTCGTGACTGAAGTAATCCCCAAAAACTACTAAGCGCATATAAATGACAGACACCAAACTCAGACCTTCAGTCCAGAAATGTCAGTAAGGTGTAAAGGTAATTATGCATTCAACAGTACCAATAGTATTGATTTTCTTGTTTAATTATTTACAAATGAAGCGAAAAAAAATCTTAGTGCTGAGATGCTCCATTCTCATCTTCTCTAATATGAAATGTAAATCAAAATGTGCAGTTTTTCTGTACTCAGTATACCACTGATTCATCACAGATGTGAGAATACGAAATTCATGCAAGTTTCAAAATGAAGAGTGCATGCAGAATTCCAAGCAAAGCAAGCCTTTGCTTAAAGTATCATTCAGTTGTGGTGTTTTTGTTTAAATTTATGCATGTTTTGTAGAAGCAACGGTAGATGTTGATATGGAATTAGTGTTGTGTCTGGATCTAGATTATGAATGGCTACCACATTTATGAATTGCTTGGTTGCCACATGCACTTCCAGACATTGTTTGAACAGTCACATCACATTCTGCATTTGGCTTCTTTTTACTTTTTTGCATGGAACTGTTTCCACTTTAGAGTGTGTAGCCTTTCACAATTCATAATTGATCGGGTGAGCATGTTTTGGCATGATAAAAGGTTTGGAAGTTCGAGAGCATTGGCCCTTCATGATGCACAAGGGGCAGACTGCTTACTGCACTGGTACCACTATCTTCCTAGATTCCTAGATATCACTCATATTTCTATACAGAATACATGTTTTCAGAAATCCATATTTCTTGTCTGATTCTGCACATTCTTCAGTTGACATAATGGGAGCTAGGGACGAACTTTTGCCTTTCTTGGTGCACTGCTCCTATTTCATTTAAAGAGCCGCCACATTTTCTGTAACCCGATTTGGGGTGCAAACACTGCATGTTCATAGGGTGGTCAGGGAGCAAACTTGGTGGCCCTGTGAAGGCGATGAACAATATGCTGATGATAGGCTGCCTTTAGACTGACTGGCTTGCATTTCTCGGTGTGTTTTGTATGTGCGAGGGTTCCATAAGCTGCCACATATATTGCTTTGATTTGATGTTGAGGTGACTGGCATGATTAAAAAGTAAATGTGATGATCGAAGTCTTCAGAACATTCAGAACATGCTGGAATTGTACTCCTGGCTTAAGTTGCAGACATTGTTTGCTGGTTATACCTTTGAGAGGAAATCTAGTAGATAAAGCTATGGGCAGAGTGCTTGCTTGGTATTCCAACCTAACCACCCAAATGTCACTGTTTACTGGAAACAGATTGTTCAAGCTTCCAGCCTTCCACTTGTTTACTCGTACATTGCAGTGAAGTGCATTTACGCCTTGGCACATGGCAGGCTCAGGGGCTCGTTCATCGCCACTGTACTAGGTTAGACCTCCAGTTGACTCGAAATGCCTTTTGCCATTGCCATGAAATAGTGTTTAAAAGAAGGTTCGATGACAGAAATACTGTTTGCTCTCTTAGTAGGTAAAGAAGAGTTAGCATAACATTTCTCTCGAGTTACATTACCTGGCATCTCTAGATGCGCGTTGTGCCTGCTATGGGCACTGAATTCTTGGTGTGAGATCAGAGGTTCCTGCAGAATCGCAGACTTTTATAATGCTACTTAAATTATGAGCAGATCGAGGTGATAGATGACAAGACTTTACTAATAGTCAATTCCAATCACAGGGTTTAGTGACTTACAGAACATTATTTTCTGCTCTTTTTGGAGTAACTGTATTCCAAATGCAGATCCGCAACACAGGTCCCATCTTCCCAATGCAGATGGGGAGCGATTGCTGAGCCAAGATCGGTCCCTGGAGCAGTGGATTGCTCTTCCGAAATCAACAGAACCGGCTAGAAGTTTGCTTGAGTATTTGTTCAGCTGCACCTTCTATTTCCAGTAGCATGCTCTGCTGTGCTGACTGTGCCCTCTGTGCTCCATAATAGATGATTATTACTTGCCACTGCTATGAATGCAAATTGCTGTCATGAACTAGTGCTTACTCTTGAGGACAGCAAGTCTAAGAGTAGCAGTATTATGCAATAATCTTTTTTAAAGACCTCAGCTCGGAGTGTGACTAGAAGATTTTGTGCGGAAATCATCTTTATGTGCTATTCATGATCTTAAAGCCATTCCTGAACTCTGAAACAGTGAAAATGGTGAACTGCGACTTCCTTTTATTTGAGAATAGTGCCAAAGAAATTTTACCCTGCTTGCCCGCACTCGGCTATACGAAACAATGGCATAAACTGTTGATGTCAATGCCATCCCAAGAAGCAGCGGGAGAAATGCAGACCTATTACAGGTTTAAAAACAGCTGGCACGTGTAGACGAAGCACGGGCTAGCACACAGAATAACAGGCAATTCTTCTGTCAGTTCATGGGCACCACCTACTTGCGCTGGCATGAGTTCCAAACGCAATGTGGACACAATCTGTACTGGATGCAGGTGCTCTTTTGCGGAGCAGGCAGACCACTTCACTTCTGGGATTGTAATTCACTGTATGTGCAGAGGAAAAGCAGGTGAACGTGTCTCTGCTGGCATATGTCGCATTGCCTGCTGTCATCCTTTTTACTTTCAATATGTGCTAATGACAGGAATGCTCATAGCACAAGTAGAGTGAAGACACTGATCTGCGCCATTTGGAAATGCCAAGATGTTAGCATGGGCAAACATCTCTTTGCATCACCGCGAAGCTTGCTAAGGCTGAGTTCAATATACGAGGAAGCTAATACAATGCGGGCATATGTCAGAGAGCTCTTTAGCTATGGGCCTACGCAACTGCTGCCATACCTTTAATGAGAACTCTTGACTAAAAAGGCAACATTTTACAAAGAGCGAAGTAAATGATAATGACTTTTTTTTTCATTTAACAAAGCTGGTGGTCACAGTGAAGAACTCATGCCACGATTGTTAATATGCCTCTACTGCCCCATTTGTAAAGCAAGCATATTGAAATTCTCGAATGAGCGTGGTTACAGTCGTGAGCAGCTCTGTTAGATGTATGTCCATAAGGGTGGCATATTGTTTCATTGTTCAAAAGAATTCTAAACAATAGGTGGTTTGGAACTTAAAGGAGAAAGAACAGAGAAGCTGGCTGTAGAGGCAGAAATACTGCAAATGGTGGGTGGTGGACAGGTGCCAAGCTGTCGGTATCTGCACTTTGCAAGGAGCCTCATGCTACTCATTAGCCGCAGCTTGGCCATACCCAGCTTATATAAGCTTGGCTTGTACAAAACATGCCTGCAAATGTAACCCTCTTCAAGGCTGCCTGCACCCTACTGTGGTGGTTTCAGTGTTTAGGGCATTTGACTAGTGAGCTGGGTGACGCGGGCTCGGTCTGAGCCGGGGTGGTTACATTTCGGTGGTAGCAAAACGCTAAGTCCCCATGTGCTGTACAGTGTCAGTGCACATTGAAGAAGTGCAGATAGTCAAAATTATCCAGAGCTACCTACTATTGCTGACCCTCATTGTCTAAGTTTCTTTGGCATGTTGAACCCTGTCATCAAATCAAGGTTGCCTACTGTTAGCGTTAGTAGATGACCTTCGTAATGCCACAAAGTCTGCTCCTCACCACTCTCCGAAATTTTGTTGTTTGCAACTCAACTCAGGTTACTTACAGTTTGATGACCCCTTTTTCTGAAACACTAGCAGTTGACGAACTCACTCCCATGCAGTGAACTCTGAGAAAAGTGCTGATTTAGTCATAAACATTTTTTTTCATGAGAATTTGGTCAGTCATATGACCATTGAAAAGTCATCTGTTGATATGTTCATGTAACAAGCTAGGTAGCTTTATAGATGGCTTGGATATGATATCAGAAGTGCTATGATGGTGAGCTATGCTTAGTGTCTGCAATACCTTCATGATAAATGTGGTGAATGCAGATGACATTTTGCTCCACTTTTATTTCACCAGTGGGTGCCTGGTGAGTTGTCAGTGCAAGCTATTGAGTTTCACTTTCTTCATGCAGTTTACAGAGCTGTGGAATCTTGATAATAGCAGAAGTATTATATTTATGGTTCACTAACTACTGTTTTTTTAAATATAAAATAAGTAAATGCGCAGTCAGCAACCCTGGAGTGCAGCGTGCTATTCACCTGGACACCATAGATATTTTAATCATGCCATACCCCTTTGTTACTTTCAGTTTTCAGTTCTACAAGTCTTGATCACGGTAGCTTATCACTATACTCGGGGATAACTGTGACTATGCAGCTGAAGTTAGGCAGAAAGGAAGAGGCAACATACCTCTTTCCCCTTGCCACGTAGAGTGGGTTACTTCAGCCCTAGTGACCTTGCATTAACTCTCCAACTTCCTCCCTTCACTTCAGCCCAGTACACTCCTAGCCCAAATAGTGAGCAAACCACTCTTCACGGCAAGGGGACAGAAACTTTTCTCCTTTTCTTTCGTACCTAGACTCGGCTGCATAGCCCCAAAACATTGCCTCCATGTACAGCAAGATTCAATGCCACATTTCTTCTCAGTGTCAGAGCACCCTCTGCTTGCTCTGTACCGCCCTTGCAGCAGCCCAGTGTTTTGTTTACCACAGAAAATCATGTCTGTGCAAGCTGTGTTGGCATGGAGAGCTGCATATCTGAGCCAACTTTCATGCTTTATGATGAGGCTCTCATTGATTGGCTTTAAGTTCCATGAAACGTGGTCATGTGTGTTGATTAGTGTCACATGAAGTAAAATTTCACTGACTAAAATACAATCATAAGGATGTAATTTGGGTGAGTTGACAAGGTGTCATCTTGAAAGTAGCAGCACGAAAAAACAAGGACGTGAAAAGAAGCAAGCAGATGCTAACTCGCAACTAATGTTTATTGATGCAAATAAGAAATATATAATGCCAAGCAACACTGCAAACCGCTCAGTCACCAATAAGCAGACAGCAAAACATGAATCACTAAAACTTCCGAACGGTTCCATTTGAGTAGATATAGGTAGAGTTCAACTTGGCTGTGCATTGTAAGAATGCACTGGTTGCTTTCAGTTTCTTTCTGCTGTGCACATTCTGGCTGTCATCCATTGCAAATCAGCTGAGAAATCATTGAAGCTAGACATATTTTACAACTAGGTAATGAATGTGTTAGTGAGCCATCCATCATGTTACCATGCAGTGAGCTGGGTTATCTAGATAGGGAACTGTTCTTAAATTTTAGTGATTCATGTCTTGCTTTTTGCTTATCAGTGATTGAGTGGTTTGCGTTGTTGCTCGTCTTCTCTATATATTTCATGTGTGCTTCAATAAACATTAGTTGTAAGCTAGTGCCCGTATTGTCTCCTTTCATACCCCTGTTTTTTCTTGCTGCTTCTTTCAAGATAAAATACAATCTTTGCTACTTCGGTCATAAAATGAATTTTAATGAAGTTCCACATCTCTTAGAAAAGTAGTATTGTAGTTGCAGGCATGTATTAGGCCCTGCAGTACCAATTAAGGTGCTCGCTCGATGTAAAGCATAAAGAAAGGGAGGGCTTGTCTGATCTCGAACCTAGTGGGAACTGGTGGATTATGGATAGGCTGTTAAAATGCACTTGCAGTTAAGGTCAAGTAAATGCTTTTTTATTTGTAACTAGGGGCACTGTGATGCCTGACTTGCTCTTTTGCCAGGCTGGCGACGAGATGGAGTGAAAGGAGTTATTTTATTTCACTGTTGGTATGTCTCGGGTGATGTCAACATTGTTTCTTCTCTGGCACTGTAGGCAATCGCCCTTCAACTAATTGAATCCCAAAGTGAAATTTTGAATTAAAAAAATAATAATTTAAGATTATTTAGCAGGCAGAGGCAAATTTCATGCAGTGACCTGCACCAGCATGTCGTGCATCATTTCAAGAAAAAAAAAAACAGTATTGTGGTGTTCCTACTCTGTGCCTTTATTTCTTGCTCACAAAGCCTCTGCATGTACGTGTTGCACCATATTACGTTTTCACTAATTTCTTGGGTCATGGTACTTTTTACCTTGCAGCAAGTTCCATGTGGCTTCGTAAGCAATGGCTCCTTCAAGCTCTATACCCTTTGCCGGAATTGTGCTGTGCTGTGGTGGGCAAGAAGCAGGACATTGATGTAAGTACTGAAGACATCTTTCAGTATGAGTAGTTTTTTATTTGCCTAACCCACTACTGCATTTGTGACCCCTCATGTTTATTTTGACATTTAGGTTTCTTCAGTGTTTTCTTTGCTTGCTGCCGTTGCTTATTGGCTATGACATTTGGCTGTTGAGTTTGAGAATGCGGAGTGGAATGGTGCCTGTGGCCTGTTGATATAGGCAAAATGCAAATTTGCCTGCCCACATTTGGTGCCACTGCATAGCTTGAAGAACTTTTGTGGAAGAGGGCTCTGGAAATTAACCCAGAGCCCTCCTTCTTGATGTCTCTCATAGCTCATGTTCAGCTTTAGAGTAATAAAAGGAGATTGAGGACAAGCTGAAGCTGTCTTTTATTATAAATTACTGCATTCTATCCACTAAAGTGCTACTTACTGAAAATGCGAGCTTACTTTAAGATAGGAAAAGCCAGAAGTTTTGAAACAGATGTCATTACCAGCTGATTTCATAAGTTCTACATGATGCATCCATACTTTATTGGGCACAGGCCCCAGAGGCTGGGCTGGTAAGCCATTCCCTTCAATATGATGATCATGGAGTGTGGTTTACTCAGGTCTTTGATATCATTGAGTACGCTTGGTTTTCAGGAACTATTTCAAGGAGCTTTGGAACTCCTGAAATTATTTGCTGCTTAAAATTCTCAAAAAAATTGCATGGTTTTTCTCTAAAAGCAAGCCTACATGAAAACTAAAAGTGCACTTCAGAGGGAACAATCGAAGAGAGCATGAGCCTATATAATATAAACCCAAAGTGACAGCCTGGCATGCGTCTAGACCACGGTTACAGGTGGCTCTCTTTTTCGCAGTTGCCACCTGTCTTGTCCCTATTTAATTTTTCTTTTTTTCAGCATGTTTGTCTTTGTTTTCCTAAATTTCACACATTTATGCAAAACTACTGTGAATAAATTTTTCTCAAATTGGAACTCCTTGAAGACCTTTCTGGAGGGTTATTTTTCTGGTCTTCCTGTCTTCAACTAGACCCGTTGATGGCTGCTTTCCTATAAATCAGCTCTGACAAATTTCCTCTCTAAAAGGCCCCCTGCACTTTTTTGGTAGCTAAACTGAGTGCAAATATAATTTGTATGTAAAGTGAAAAGAGAAAACAGGGGAGTGTTATTGATAATACTATGCCATATGTAATCATAGACCATGAATGAAGTATGGGGTTTTTCTGGCAGAATATTTCTGCAATGCTTCTCTGCTCAGCGCAAACCCCTTCACTGTGGCGGCCAAACCTGTTTTGGGGGCAGAAATAGGTGGCTGCCAGGAGACATTTCTTGTGACAATGACCACATCCATTACCTGCTCCACTCAGTAACAAAATTCATAACCCCCCCCCCCCCACTTCCGCCCTTCTGGTTTTCAATAGTGAAGGCATGCTTCTCGTCAGATTCGTGCATAACATGCGGTTTGATACAGAAATATTCAGCATTGCACCCAACTTCTGCCCCAAAGGGAATTGGGAGGATATTTTTGCATGTCTTCAGTGCACAATCATGGGATACATCAGTGACATAGCCTATGTGTTACGTACACATATCTTGTGGAGTTTGTATTCTTTTTTTCCTTGAGAGAGAAGCGCTGCTCAGTCAAAAAGCATGATGCAAGGGAATTTAGAGTGAGCGCCGATTCTGTGCATTTGCTATCTTTTGCTTAGCTTTCATTCTTTTTCTTCCGGTGGTTTAGTGGCGTTGGTGGTATTCGAGCAATGCAAAGAACCGGAGTCAAGAGTCTGCTTCTTCACAGTGCGCTGCAGGGATTGTGCATTTGTTTTCCTCATTGTAATGAAAACATGCAAGGCTAGTGCATGAGTTACTTGTACACACGCACGCCACACACATGCTGTTTTGCAGTGGCAGAAAAGAAATAACTGTCAAGACTGAGAGCACCTTCTAAGGGCACATAAACGTTGGTGTTTGAAGTTAAGTTGTAAATTCATAAAAGATGTGGCTTAGCTTATGAACCAACAATTTTCCGGCACTATCGTTTCACGCAACGGGTTTAACTTAAGGTACAAGGGTGGCCGATCGAGCCCTGTGCTCTAACGTGCTGCGCACAGAAGCAATCAGATCTTGAGCGCTCCCTATACTGCTGCTCAGGTCAAAGCAACCCAAACTTCATTGAAACAAAAGTGACGTGGCTATGTCACTCCTGCATGTCCTGCATGGGCTTTTTTTTTTTCATTCTACTGGGAGAGAGTGAGAAAAGGGTTGCCTGGTCTGTGCGGGAAGGACGCAAGGGTGCTGGGATGTTGGTCCTTTAAAATGAGTGGCGGGTGGGAAGGGGGAGTGGAGGTAATGGGAGGGGAGTCTAGCTGTCCTGCGAGCTAAAAGCACAGCAGTATGCATGCTTTCTTTTTTTTTTTTATTTAGCAGTGCGGAAAAAATGAATGAATTGAGGGGGGGGGGGCAGGCTGGCCAACGCAGGCAGCACGGTTTCAAGTGAGTGATGGCTTGGAGCTGCCTCGGCAAAGCACAGAGCAGTGTGCATGCTTGCTTTTTTTTTTTGTAGCACCGAAGGTTTGACTGCTTCTGTGTCCGCACATGGGCTGGTTTTGTACCTTGAGTTAAGCCCCCCATGTGATACAAGCCTGAGTCGCTTTGGGGCGTTAAACCCCATAAAGCAAACCTTATGTGAAACATCTTGTATAATTCCATTGCCTAATCCCAACGTCAAAGTTTACGTGCCCTTTAGAAGATGCTCTGTCTTGACAGAATTACTTTTTTTTGCGCCACTACAAAACTGCATGTGTATGGGCACGTATGGGCATGCGTGTGTGCAAATAACTCTCACTCTGGTACTCAATATATATGCAGCCCCGCACACGGCAAGTACTCTTGCACATTTTTTTTAGACTGCAGAAAGCAAACGCACCATCCCGGTGACATGCTGTGAAAAAACAGACTCACGACTCCAGAATCCCGCATCGCATTGCATACCAGCCGTTCCACCAAACTATCGGAAGAAACAGAACGAAAACAAAAAATTGCAAACGCACAGAATCGGTGCGCACTACACTCCCGCGCATCGCGTCTTTTGACTAAGCAGCATGCCTCTGTAAAAAAAAAAAATCTAGGAGATATGTGTATGTGACATATAGGCTACATCACCCATGTATCACGTGACTGTGCACCCAAGATGTGCAAAAATATTCTCCCACAAAGATTTTGCTATATAATATAGGTGACGCATTGAGTTTTGCAAAGGGTCCAAGTAGGTCATTGCGCTCCTACTTTCTCCCTGGCCAATTCAAGGGGTGAGAGGCACCTAAGAGCACAATTACCTACTATAATCTATATGATCTCGAATGGGCCAGGTGCAGCAGACAGCTTGTGAGATTGAGTATAGTGACAGGAAATCTTGACTTCATAAGAATACATTGACTTTAACTCCACGTAGCCCTGAATGCCTGCTTTTCATTTATTGGCAGTTATGTGACCTTGAGGGCTCATAGACTGGCACTCAACTTGTAAACACTTGACATCTTATCATTTGTTCTCTCTGTGGGCTTTGTTCTGCGGGTTTACAAGCTTTTTACTAAAGTGGATACAGTGAGTATGCACAGATCTGTTCTCTGAAGCATTGGCTGAGTGACAGATCAGGTCAAACCTGGTTAACTTAGAACTTCTAGCACATTATTTTTTCTGGGTATGGCTTTGGTATTCCTCCTGACATCCCAGCTTCTGACACCAAGTAGGCATAATCATGGTCTATCACTAACTCCAGTGCTGTAGTTGATCATCACATACTTCTGTGGTGCTGCACATTTTAAGTTGTCGCTGTATATGAGCAGTGTTTCAGAACCTACTTAGTGCAGAGCTACGGTACAAATTTGAGGACTAATAGTAAGTTTGCTCTGCTTGGTGGCTTCCACAGACAAGGACACACTTGTGGGGAAGGCATGTTGCATACATACCTGCAGCCAACCCTTCCGACTTTTTAGAAGACTTCAGATGTTTGACCAAACTTTCTGATTGCACGATCACTGCCCTAAATCTTCCGATAAGGGGCTTCTGCCTGCAAAGAATGGCTTTTGCGGAACCAGCACCGAGGAATCAGCAGCCGCATTATAATTTCAAGCATCTCCATCAGAGGCCACACTAGCACCATCGGCATCATTGGCTAAGCAGGAAATCAATCAAAACAGACTTTAACCGAGCAAGAGTAGGTGTCGCTGGCTGCGAAAACAGTTGGTGTACTGCGCTTCTTGTAGGCAGTGATGCACAGCTAATGCAGCCACAGTAGATATAGATGCTGTGCTGGCTTTGCTTTCGATCTCAGCTAAGGGCAGCCACTCAGTGTACTTGAGGTTAAAGGCTTTGCCCAAATGTCATGTTATCTGATCCTTCTTATTGAGCTCAGCCGCATGCCTTATGTTACTAAGCTGCTCTATGCTCAGCAATGGCGTGATTGCTCTTTTTTTTTCGGAACCAACGCAGCCAACGACGGTCACGGATGAAATTACGTGTAAATGGGCTAGTTATGGTTTTGCATTAAAAAATTTAAACAGCCCTCCGATGGTACTGAGAGAAAACTGGTGGTGGGCATGCAGATCAGTTTTGCGCTGGCTATAGAGACGTAGTGAGAACATTTGGTGGCGGCCTGCAGATATCTCGACGGACGCACACCTTTAGACATGCATTGCATGCTTGCTGCTGCATGTTTTTATGCTTAGGATGTTTAGATTAGGACGCATCAGACACTGCCTGAAAGTAGCAGCCGCCTCCCCCTTTTGTACACAAATGCTGCCTCCTCCCCCCCCCTCCATTTTTGCAGTCTTCCCATTTTTGGTCTTAGCAAGTACGTGTTGAAAATCAGTATGCAGAAGACTAAGGTAATGTTCAACAGCCTCGGGAAGGAACAGCAGTTTACATTAGGTAGCGAAATACTGGAAGTAGTAGGCGAATATGTCTACTTAGGACAGGTAGTAACCGCAGATCCGGACCACGAAAAGGAAATAATAAGAAGAATAAGATTGGGATGGGGCGCATTTGACAAGCACTCTGAGATTATGACTAGCAGCTTACCGGTATCGCTCAAGAGGAAAGTATACAACAGTTGCATCTTGCCTGTACTCACCTATGGGGCTGAAATGTGGAGGCTAACCAAGAGAGTTCTACTTAAGTTGAGGACAACCCAGAGGGCTATGGAACGAAAAATGGTAGGGGTAACATTAAGAGATAGAAAGCGTGCAGAGTGGGTCAGAGAAATAACTCAAGTTACCGACATTCTAGTAGAAATTAAGAAGAAGAAATGGACATGGGCAGGACATGTAGTGCGAAGAGAGGATAACTGATGGTCGCTGAGGGTAACAAACTGGATTCCAAGGGAAGGAAAGCGTAGCAGGGGGCAGCAGAAAGTTAGGTGGGCGGATGAGATTAAGAAGTTCGCAGGGGTCAAGTGGACGCAGCTAGCACAGAACCGGGTTAAGTGGAGAAATATGGGAGAGGCCTTCGCCCTGCAGTGGATATAATCAGGCTGATGAAGATGATGAAGAAGTACGTGTAAAGGAAGCTGGGGCCACTAGTAGCGCGATTGAGCCTTGTGAACAATGTCAACATCTGTGCTACAGGCATCAATGGCTTGCTTGTCACATCAGGGTACTATGTACTCTACGGACACACGGTGCTGTCAAAGCGGTTGGTTCACTTGTTCTGTGGAGACATATTCACGGTAGGCAGAAGGCATGGCTTTTCAAGTGCAGTGACCATTGTGGCTCCAAGCTTTGTTTGGAAACTCAAATCAGCGAGTTGAATTTGTTGGTTTGGGTGTATATGTAGCGAAGAAGCACGCATATTTTCTTCCCTCTCCCCTGAGCCCTGCAAGCTTAAAGATCAAGTGTAGCAGCAACTTCAAATCAAATCTTAATAAACAAATTTGGTCACTAAATTTCACAGCATTTCTCAATGCATATGTCATGCTCTACATGAACAATATCACAGCAGCAGCGACATTTTGCCTAACATTAAGCGTTTTCAGCTGTTTTTCACAGCTGCCTTTTCATGCAGCCTGGGAAACGTTCTGTTAGCCTGTGAATATCGAGTTTGCTTCTGAATGTTCAGAGGACTTGACATTAGGACATGAGTGTTTTGCGTGTGGAATAGTTAATTCAAATTTTACCCTTGTGGCCAAATTCAAAAACATGTCTCCACTCGACGCTACCTCAGCTCCATAAAGTGCAGAAAACAGTCTTTTCTCTACTTAAGGTTGAGTTCAGATTCTTGAATGCTTTTCAGCATTTCTTCCGACTTATCCTTCAGAAATATTTCTCCACTCCAGACAGCACAAGTGGCATACGGGGCAAGACTAATGGCGAATTCGAGCGGGAGAGCAGGCGCCCTCGAGAGCACTTCGAAAGTGCTCTCAGACAAGTGGGTGCCCTCCAGTGGTAGAGCAGGAGTAGAATCACTGGCTTCCAATGGTAGAGGAGGAGGTCTTTTCCTTTGCTGAGAGCACCTGAATGCACTCCCGGCAGCTCCCTCATCTAAAGCGAGTGTAGAGGAAGTCACATGACATAAAGCGGTGTATCCGCACCATCTTTTTTCTTTTCTCAAGTCGGTGACGCTCTAAATGGTGGCTGCAAAGCATTGCTCAGGTTTGAGAGTCACTGCTGGCATCGAAAGGGCCAAAGGAGGCAGATCGCCGCGCTGTGAGAACAAAGGCATGCAAAGCAGTTCTACATGGAGTGTTTGCTTCTCGGGTTGCAACTGCTGCTACTGCGGGTAGGCGGAGAATGCTGGGGAGGGAAGTGCGGTCACAATGGTCGTGGCGTACTGCTCTCGACACGCAGAGAGCGTTCCCGTGGGAGGAAAATTACACCCTCGCTCGGCGTGCTCCTGTACTTCTCTGTACTGCTCGGCACCTCTGCTCTCGTCCCCCCAACCGAATGGGCCATAAGGCCAAAATTTGGCCCGGAAAGTGCATGCCACTACGTGTAACATGCTCATTTTCTAATGCCAAGTCCTTGTGAACAGCATCGACAAGCTGCCTCAAGAGTCACAGGCTAGTAGGCTGTGGCGGCCGCTTTTCGATGGAGACTAAAAGCAAGGCGCCCATGTGCGGTGCGACATCAGTGCACGTTAAAGAACTCCAGGTGGTTGAAATTTCTGCAGTCCTCCACTACAGCATTTCTCATAGCCTGAGTTGCTTTTGGACGTTAAAAAAAAAAGTCACAGCCTAGTAAAATATGTTTTGCAGACTGCATGAACAAGTCAGCTGTGAAAAATGGCTGAAAACAATTCACATCTATCAACATTCACTGCCAGTGACATATGGCTGATGTAGAACAGGATTTAGGCATTGAGAACTGCTCGAACTGCTGTGAACTCTAGTGACCTAGTTGCATATTTGCCCTCTGAGTGCTCAGCGGCGAGCGTTGAGCACATGTGAGGTTCAAAGAAGCATGTTATAGCGCATGCACCCAAGCCAACAAATTTGTCTCTCCAGAAGCAAATGCCGCTTCTGTTTCCAAGCAAGCTAGGCGCTTTAATTTTAAGCGCACTTGAAAAGCCATGCCTTCCACCAAGTGCAAATATCTCTCCACAGCTAAAAAGACAGAATTGACCCCCCCCCCTTCAGCACTGCATCTAGACATACAAGTATATTTGAGGCAATCAGAAAGCCATTGATGTGTGCAGCACAGGTGTTCCATGGCACAACTGCACCTCCGGTACCTCGCTGTCTTCCTATTTACAATATGACATTCCCCACGATTGCACCACTGTCCACAGTGGTTCACAGAAACCACTGCACATGTTTCATTTGCTGTTAGCCATCAAATGCTTTCTGCAACTTGGCACTCGGCGTGCTCTGAAATGTTGCTAAGGTATCTGGTGATGACTTGAAATGTGTTTACACCACAGTAGCATAATGCGATGATCAACTACAGCATTGAAATCTGCAACTGACGATAGTTATCCATGCTCAACGTCAGCCGCAGAAACTTAGGAGGCTTTTCTTGGTCGTACTTGAAACGATGTTTCAGTATTTTCGCGTCAGATTGAGGTTCTCGGAGCCAATGCTTCAGAGAGTGGGTCTGTGAATCCTTATTGTATCCACTTTCATGAAAGGCTTGGTATGCAGTAGAACGAAGTCCGCACAGTGTGTGAAAGCTGCGATGCCCCATGTTTGCAAGTGGAAGTCTAGGTGTCCCCATAGCAGTGTCATTGCCACTTATAGATGCTCTGTTTTCTCATGCACTCGAGGAGCAATTCAAGTGGAGCTTCATTTCAAAAAAAAAAAAAAGGGCCTCGAGGACCGCTTGGAGTAAAGGTCTTAGTCAAGGCATGTTTGTGAATATCAGTTAACCTGATCCCTATGCACTGTTTCCACTGCCTCGGGTGGTTAGGGTATTTATCGACCTTATTGGAAGGAAGGCTGAGGGGCCGTCATGAATCCTAACCAAGCTTTTAGTAAACTTGGGGAGAGTTGTGCCACTTCTACATGGCATTCTCGATCACCATTGAAAGATTCCATCATCTCACTAAGCTCTTGTACCCCGCTATTGCCATTGATAATTCGCTGCTGGGCTCAAGTAATACTCGTGCACTTTTGAACATGTGTTATCAACTGTTTTTGTACAAGTTGCAATGATGATATACTTTCCGTACTGTTCTGTGTGCAATTTTGTTTTTCTTCTATGACCATATATGTAGAATTGCATAATCTTTCATTTGAGGTTTGGTTTTATTCCTAGCTCTGTGTGCTAAGCCATATCTAGAATGCACACTTCTATTTCTCAAAGTCCAGTCTCCAGTTCTGGACTGCTCTGTTCACTCTAGTTATTGTAGCTTTCCATGAAGCAGTGCTCAGATATCTTTGATTGATAGGATATGGTTCAAAGACCCTTGAAATATCTGTTCGACTAAGGTATTAGATTTTGTGATGGACTGATGCTGAACGCCTGTATTCTTGTGTCAGTTCGTCATATTTCTGTAGTTCAGAATCGAAACTTTTTGAATTGTTATCAATTAAAAATAGAGCACCTAATTACCCCTTTCTCAGAATGTTTTGTAAAGACAGCTGAATTTTCGGATTTTGGAATATAGTCCTGCTTTTTTTTTGCATTTTGCAGATGTCGCACAGCGAAAACCTGTATCCAAGCTCGAATCCAACAGGCCAAGAGCAGCTGAAGAAGGAAACCTGCATCCAAGCTCGAACCTGGTGGACCGAAAGCAGATGTTTTGTGACCACACTGTATCAGCCAATAAAGCCAATCCAGGTGACCACATGTATCTTTTGGAAGCTTGCATTATTTGCACTTGAGACTCATCTCATGGAGAGCATCATTTCTGCAAAATATTTTGTGTCATAACTGTAGCAGAAACTGATTGAGGCCTTGCACAAGGCCTAAAGCTGGCATATTAGTATTATGCACAACACAAACATGAGGTGTGATGTAGGAGCCTTGCAACCATGCAGAGTATCACCATAGCATGGTAGCATTCCCATGCCGAATGTCTCATCGTTTGAGATCAGACTAATGTCTTGCACCTTCAGAGTGCACTCATTCCTTGCACTAAAGGCCCTAATATAGTCCGACGTTTTCGACGCAACTGGCTAAGTCTGCGACGTCAGCCACGGCACGTCGGCCATGACGGGCGCATCAAAAAACTGCCGCTTCTACAGGATGGCGCGGCTGGCGTGCCCGATGCCGCGGCGCGCATGCGCACAAGACGCCCTCTAGGGCTGGTACATTTTTGGGGTGCATTTTCGAGCAGACGATAGGGCACCTACAGGGACCTGGCTGCAGCCTATCAAGGCACTAATTACTATTGTGATGAAGGCAATGACGCGATGTGTTTACTGCGAATGTTCAAATGGCACAAAGCATTTACAGGCAGCCGTGGAGACGTCCAGCCCAGCAACGGCCTGAGCCCGCGTCGACGACGGCTACAGACGGAACGATGATTGTGTACGTGCGTGTTTTACTGAAAACTAATCAAAATTTAAGTGTATGTACGATTACAGAGGAGTTAGAGATTACACAGTAATGAGGATCACATTCTCGGCTGGCTGCAGCTCCTGTAGAATTCCATAAATTTCGCGAATTCCCTGGTTGTTGAGCCGCTGACGTTCCGTGAGGCCAAATCGAGTATGGCCTTCGATTCCGGCGTGTACCGGTCACAACTCTATGCGAAGCCGCTTCCGCAGTTTTTGGTATTCTTCCAATGAATGTACTGCAGATAAGTGAAACAACACCATCGTTACACCTTCTAGAGCAATGCATTAAAACGAGCATGGTACACACACCGCAGCGAAGAACTCACAGCTGTGCCCAGCCGCACTACTGACAGTTTGCATCCCAGGCATTTTTCTTTCCTTTGAACGTCTGTGTATAGTCAATCCGCTTGGTATCATTAACGCAGGGCTGCCCTCGAATTCCTTCTAGCAGCTTTTCCGCAACAGTGTCTGAAATGCGCGCGTGGTTATAGCGCAGTCTCTGTCTACATGCAAGCCGCCATCTTCACTGCGCGTGAGGAATGCTGGGATGGATGGCCGACGCGGCTGAGGCGGTCGGCGAGAAATAGGCGAGATTCTGTTTGCGCGTCAGCGACGTTGGGCCGCGTCGGCTCGCGCTCGCTACGTCCATCACGCCGTGACGTTGGACTATAGACCTCGGTTTTTCGCCGACGTAACGTCGCGGAGGGCGACGTGCGCGCGCGCGTTACGTCGGACTATATTGGGGCCTTAAGTGAGTGCCCACATCCATGCACTCTGAATGTTGATAGCTATGCACAAATTTTGCCACACACACACGTGTACAAAAATCTTCACAGTGTGCACGCCTTCGCGCCGTGAACACGTTGCACGTTCTCCCACCGTGCACACATCGCACATCCTCGCTCGCACATTCTCACTCGCACATTCTCGCTCGCACATTCTCGCTCGCACATTCTCGAATCGCACATCCTCGCACGCACAAACTCGCGCTGTGCGGGTCGATAACCACGCACAGATAATCACGCAGAGCCTCGCACAATATTTTCAGTAGGGTTGCCTCTGCCCTGGCCACATGCGTAGATGTTTCCCTTTCCCAACATAAGACCTAGCGTCCGGGGGAGTATCAGCCTGCCGATGCGGCTCTCCAAGGCTGATGACCATGATGTAACATCTCCAACCTTACCAACAAAACAGAAGGCAACACAAATGACTCCTCATGCCGATTCTAAGCAATGGTCTCAGAACGTAAATACAGCACCTGTGCATACTTACAACCTGTTTGACGCTCTCGAATGGGATGATGGCAAGTGTCTGGAACTTGCAGAGCCGCACTCCCATGAAATCGCTGAGGAGCAAACATATAGAGACAAAATGCGTATGGACACCGGCGCAAGCACGCTGGAGCCTCCCAACGACGACTTGACAGAAGTGGACAACCAGAGTGCACGCCGAAGGCTTGCTGAAGTACGCAGCACCGCAAATGAACATGCTGAATCACTACCTAGCTGCTTCACCTAGTGCTACTCCCAGAGTGTCTTCTGCTATCCTAAAATATTTCTACAGCATACTTGCTCCGTTTCATGTTGACAGCTGTCCAACCTGACATCTGTTCTCTGGCAACAACTGGATTCCTATCTAAAGATGGCTTTTACAAGCTTTTCGGGTGTACTCCAATGGAAATTCAGAGACATCTGCACTAAAGTGAGGGAGCTCGAAACCTGTTTTCCTTTGCACAAGCTTCAGGCGTGGGCCCTGTTACTTCAGGATACCAATGCGTTGCCAACATTTCCATACTTTTGGGGTTACGCGTCCCCATTGATATCGACCGTCGTGTGCACACTGCTTCCCACTAGAAAAGGCGGCGGTTTGTGTGAGACACGTTTCCCTTACATGCGCCTCTCTGGAAAACTGGTGCAACCCATACCAGGAGGTTGTTGCAGTGGCTGCTAAATTGTAAAAGCTACTGTTGTGGTAGTGTATTTTTACGTTAGGTGAGCACACGGCTCTCGCTCGCGTATTTGGGCTGGCTGTTGACTGTGCGTAGGAAGTACCCCAGTTGCCCGATTCTAGTCGCAGGCAATTTCAATGCTCCACGTCCAGATTGGGGATATCCTACTTCGAGCCCTCGTGGTAGGCGTGTACGGGATGCCTTCGCGGATTCATTATTTACTCTTCTGAACACTCCCGTCTCAGCAACGTGGTCTGTTTGCAACAGCCGCACTGCCACATAAGCTCCTGATCTGATGCTGTGGTCTAGCCCTGGCACTCCTTCGTGGCGCAATGAACCTGATTGCTGGGGGAGTGACCATAACCCAGTCATCATCGGTGTTCATCCGCTACGAGCCCACCGGTTATGCCGTAAATGCACAGTGGTCAGCTGGGATAAATTCCGCATTATTCTGCAACATCTACCTGTGAAGTCGCCACCCCTGCTTGTTGACCGCATAAAATCCGCGTAGGCAGGGCTACAACTAGTACATGGACAGATGTCGATCGACTGGTTCCTGACGTCGGTCTGCTGAATTTGTGGGCTGCGCGCCGACAAGACGAGCTGACAGCTTCACGAGACCTTACATCAGCTCAGGCACGTACAAGGGTGGACCATATTACAGCTAAGGCTTGCAAGTATGAGAGAAATCTAGCGCGATGGCAGTGGCATACTTGGTGTGAGCAGTATATACAACTAACAATTGCATCGCTCTGACAAACTTTCCCGGCAATGGATGAAGGTTGCCATCGCCCCGAACCAGCAACTATCGCATGCTTCGCAGCTAACGTGTCTCCAGGCGATTTTGCCAGAGAAGCTGCACGGAAGTTTTTTCAAATGTATGATGGTGTTGCTACCTTCAACTACCACTTCTATCATTTTAGGGATTACAGCACACATGTACAGACTGCCAACACCAGATGACACCATCTGTATTGAGAGTCCTTTCTTCATGCCTGAATTGCTTGCGGCAATTGAGGATGCCAAATGGAAGACACCGGCCGGTCTGGATGCCATTCCATACAAAGTGTACAGGAACCTGAGTAACACTGTGATCCCTCAACTTCTTGACGCCTTTACAAAGTATGACTAGACGGCTCAGTGCCCGAGACAAGGAAATCAATTATTGTAATCCCAATTCCAAACAAGGAAAGCCACCGACGGACGTCGGCAAATTTCGGCCTATGTATGTAAAGTCAACACTGTGCAAGCTGACAGAAAAATGTTGTCGCACGAATGTCCTGGTGGCTGGAGCACCATGGTTTCTACCACCCAGCACAAATTGGCTCGGTCCAGCCATAGGCACTGAAGATGGGCTGGCTCTTTTGGCCTCGCAAGTTCTGTCGTCAACCGCAGCCTCAATGTACGTACCATTATCGCGATGGATTTTCTAAAGCGTATGACATTAGCCTTGCCGGCATTTTAAATTGTATTAACACACCGCACTTTCTTTTCAGGGTACGCAGTTTCGTAAAACTCTTGCTTGAAAATAGAATCTCAGGCGGCACGTTACTGTTCTGTCCGGAATTACACGAGCTTGTGCAACACTGCGCGGTGACGACCGCGACTGCCGCAGCAGTGATACTCGCCACTCGCTCATTGCCTATAGCGGTGCGGTCGCTCAATCTCCTCACTGATTATGCCATGTGACGAGCCCATCGGCCCCTCATTCGCGCTTCAAGATCACAGATAAAGAAAGAGGCTTCAGATCGACGTCTACGAAATATTGTGCTCGCTCCAAACAAGGTTTATATTGGAAATTCGCTTTACAGAAAGTACGAAGTTCTAACAGGTATTACGTTTCATTAGATATGAGAAATATTGTTTTACGTTACTGTTGTTACATCGTTTAGGAATATTTGGAAATTTAGGAGCAGTTTTGGGCACCTGTGGCAATAAGTCGAGTTTCTCGCTTCTTTAAAAGAAGTGGATTTTTCCGGTACCTTTCTGGAGCAGAATGCATTTAATTTACCATTGCGTGCGCGAAATTTTCTTCTTCTTCGAGGTTAAAAGGATAGATACGAGCAGACTGCATTTTGTGCATGATAACAGTAGCCTACACTCGTCAAACCCCATGCTCTCCCCAGCTTTTCTTCTTCGGAAGCAAAAGCTTATTTAAACCCCTGCCAGTGACGATCGCTTTGTCCAGACGAAGACAAGTCCACTTGTCGAAACGTTGGCTCATCTGCGAACTGAGGCGTACCCCATTTACCCTTGTTCAGTTCTTCTTCATACTGTGCAAACCATCTTCTTCCTCTCGTTCTACCTGGATTCCCATGTAACAAAGTTATTGCCATGATCACCCTAGAAGTTTATTCCTATGGCTGTTTTCTCCGAGGTGTGATTGTCACGTTCGAGAGCATTCTAGTGGGTTTCCTGCTTTAGCAGGCAACCCACTACACGTTGTAACTAGAGGTTTCAGAGTCTCAGACTACTTGTTCTAGGCAATCCACTATTCCCGTTGAGCCTCATCCAATGTATTGATACCTGATCTAAAATAGTCTTGTCGGCCGTGCAATCAGAAGAACGATCGCGTTCTCTGAGCTTCAGTTTCATCCTCATTTATCTTCATTCTGGTTCCGTGCGCACCTTCTTCGAGCAAACAGAATTTCCGCGGATGTTTTCCTACTTCTTTCCTTTGAAAACGGCAGCTTCGGTAACGATATGACGAGTTTGAAGAGTATGATGCAGTATTACGACCTCATTCACTTTCACATTACACGTGATTTCATTCTCTAAACACCCGCCTATAGACAAGAGAATAAAAATCAGTGCTTTGCTAGTCTGCTACCAACAAAGCGCAACTACTAAGTTCTAAGCTTCGAGGCGCGTCATTAGAACCTATAATTCAGCTTCATGAGATTGTGGCTCTTTACTCTGCTTATTTTAATGCTATTACCGTGATAATTAATTTCCTGTCCTCCGACAAAATATATTTCTTAGGCAGTAGAACTGTCCTGCACTGGCTTCACGTCGTTTGGAACGAACTGCTCTTAGAAAATCGGGACACTGGCCGATGAAGGACCCCTCATCTGAACAGGATATATATCCAGAGAACGACTTGTGAACGGAGACCTATCTGTGAGATTTATTTCTTTTCACATTGTTGGTGTCTTTGCAGCATGCTACAAGCGTAAACAAAGAGAAAACACAGCGGAATATTCAAAAACGCGTATTTAAAAACTGCGTAACGACTGGCTTCACTCTGCTGACACCTTCTAAACGCTCGCAGAGCCCCAGACTGCTGCCAACAGTGTTTAGTTGACGGAATTCACTGGCAGAGGGCCACTCCTCTCTGCGACCAGAGCTAAGCGTTCCTCACACTTCCCCTCCTAGGCATCGTGTGAAGCATCCCCTTCAGTACTGCACGACGCTGGACGTTCCTGTTATCAACAAACACTCGTAGAATACATCTTTGATGGTAAATAGAATTTGTAAGGAACTGCAAATTTTATTTGTCATTTTAACATTTACTGCCAAACAGACTCTTTAGTAGCGACCGCTACGTTTCCATGCGCCCATTGAAAACCTTGAAGAGGGAGAACGTACCATCTTTTCCAAAAGTAACCAGCTGCATGTTTTGCTGCTCGCTTGTATTCTAAAGCTAACATGAATCCGCAGAGGATCATAACTTTTTGGTAAGTGAAGACAGGAGCTCTCATTGACAATGCATCAATTCACATCTTTAGAAGGTTTATGAACTCTCTGCTACCCGACTGAGAAGCGGAAAGGCAGTCTGGTTACTTTTGGCAAAGACGGTACACATACGTGCAGCCGTGGCAGAAAACCTGGAAGCAATGAGCCTGACTTCTCTCGCACTTCAGCTCTCGTCCATCAGTAGGTGCAGTCGCTCTCGAGACGCTGCTATTATTTTGCCATGTGTTTTCTATTAATGGCCACGTTAGTTTTACAGCCTCACATCGTCCTTTTGTGTCGCGCTTGAAAGCCGCGCTCAGCTTTGACCGATTACTACATCACTGCCCTTCACAGGAAGTACGACGCTCTCAGCCTTACCGTCGATATCGCCCGTCTTCCGCCCGACGCCGCATCTGCCTGCTGAAAGAGGCTCAAGCGAAGGTTAAGGAGGCCATCAGTATGCAGAAGTGTGAGGAACTGATCACGCAGTAGGAGCAGATCAGAGAGAAGGAGTCCGATCTGATCGCTGAACTGTAGCTGCAGTTTCAGGTCGCAGAATGCACAAAGAAGTTCATCGATGACCTCCTGACGGGCGATTCGTGACCAACAACGGCTTCATCAGTGGCCCTCAGCTGCGTTTGGTTCGAGTAGAATAGTGACGCTATGCTCTGTTTTCTTGCGCCAATGTGTGGAGTAAATGGGGGTGATCTAGAAGATCGTGAGATAGGTTGTCACCAGAAAAAGAGCATGACACCCCCGGTATGATATGCGCAAAATCAGCGTGTTGGACGAGTCTTCAATAAAAGCTCTCCGTACACTCTGTTCTTTTTTGTTGGGCGTCTCCGCCTAATGTGCATGTTATCTGTGAAACAGTGGTTTTAGCTTCGGATCAATTCTTTCCCACACGCCGCAGTTCGATTGCTCACCCGACCAGACACTTACAGCACTTCTAACATGCTGAGGCACACAAAGAAAAAAGTGGCTGGAGAAACAGAATAGCGGTAGTTTTGAAATTGCGTGGCCTCCAGAACCGAGTTAGAGTGAATACAGGAGAGGACATTAACAAGAAAATGTTACTGACTGCAAAACTTTCTGTCCTCATTTGCAGCCTTGCGGATATCGCGCGAGTTTACGTCCTGTGCGGTCGCGCGGAAGACGAAAACAAGGATTACCCATGGCGAGGCCGAGGACATGACCACATTAAAGTTTCGACATAGTAGCCTCATCTGGTAGGCTTGTGTGTTTAATGCGAAGCAACATTAATGCGACCCCAAGCTCCAAAAGCGACTTCGGCGAATGAGTACCGAGATGGGACTCGACCCCCATAAGTACACGCCATTGAAGAATCCGCTGCTGAACCCGGCCGACGATAGTTCAGTTCACTCGTTCAGTCGTGCCCTACTCTTCGTGACCCTATGGACCATGTCACGCCACGCTTTTCGGTCTCTCACTATCTTCCAAACATCTCATAACTTCATCTGCTGCGCCTCGAGGATGCCATCTAACCATCGCATTCGCTGCCTACTCTTTCTCCGGCGACCCTCAACCTTTCCCAACATCAAATCTTTCTCCAGCGACTCCTCTCTTTTCATCAGATGACCAAAGTAGCTGAGCTTTAACTTAGAATTTGACCCGAGCAGTCAGGGTTTATGGTCGACAATATCGACTGATTTCGTCTTTTGGCAGTCCAAGGAACTCTCAAGAGTGTCCGCCAGCACCACAATTCAAACGCGTCAATTCTTCGGCGGTCAGCCTTCTTCACAGTCCAACTCTCGCATCCATACATCACAACTGGAAAGACCTTAGCACGAGTTATACGGATCTTGGTTGGTAGACTAATGTCTCTGCTCTTTACTAGGCGGTCAAGGCTAACCATGGCTCTTTTTCCCAGAAGCAAGCGTCTCTTAATTTCATGGCCGCAGTCTCCTTCCGGGGTAATCTTGGAGCCCAAGAAGAGAAAATCTGTCAGTGCTTCCACTTCTTGTCCCTTGATGCTCCAGGACTTGATAGGGCAAGACGCCGTGATCTTTGTCTTTTTAATGTTCAATTGAAGCCCAAACTTCTCACTCTCTTCTTGTAAGCGCATCAGAAGTATCTTGAGTTCCACTTCACTTTCTGCCATTAAAGTGGTATCATCCGCATATCTAAGGTTGTTGATACGTTTTCTAGTAATCGTCACTCCAGCTGAAGACTCGTCCAGACCGGCCTTCCTCATGATGCACTCTGCATATAGGTTAAATAGGCAGGCCCTACTGAAAAATCCTGTATAAAATTCGTACAGGAAATCGTATACAGGTTTACTGTACAGGATCTGGGATACAGGATTGGGGGCTATTTCAGCATATTCCTGTACTGCCCTGGAAAGTCCGGAATGAAACCGCGCGGAGCTCTGATACGGGAATGGCCTGTATGGTTGATGACCCTCGTTTCCGGAAAGAAACGCGTCGCCAGGGTGGAAAAAGCATGCAACAATATAAAATAACACGACTACATTTAAAATAACAAATAAAATAAAAAAATAAAAAAAAAAATTATTCCCGAATGTGGAATCGAACCTCGGTCCTTATGGTCTTCAGACGAGAACCTGAACCACTACTCTACGGCGGATTATGGTAAGGGTGGTTATTATTCAGTATATATAGCTACTTTTGCTCTTTCGTACTTGTATATTTTCCTTGGCAGTAGAATTTGTGGCCGTAATTCACCGATCGCCCTTTAAACACGCTGAATATCTTTGCAGGCTATCACGAGGGTTCACAAATGTGCCCTATCTTTATAATGCCTCGCTTTATTGAAGGCAAACCTCGAGATATCATGATTTATTAGTGCTGATGTGTTTTTCATCGTCTACGAACGCTTGTAAGTTTTCCTACATACAGAGATATCCGGTGCACTAATACTTGTAATACTGGGCGTTTTAGCTTCACGTGCTACCAGCGGTGCATCGATGTCAATGATACACTTCCGACTGAGCGGTTTCAATATGCAAACATTCGAGAACGCGTCACCCGGTGTGCAGCTATCTGCGCATCTTTCGATGGTTAGCGATGTTTGTTTATTTTTTCTCGAACAGTTTTTTGTCATCGCTAGCGAAACGATACGTTCGTGCTTCTACTTTCGTGTTGTAGGCGGTAGATCTTCAGTCGCAGATATGAAGACGCACCGCAAGATCGTACGAGCTGCAGCGACTGTTGTACGCGCAAAAGCGACGCGACGCGCGTATATGCTTGCTAGCGCACACTTCGACGGCTTCGCATTTGCGAGGTATTTGGGAAACGAAGCGTGCCCTTTATATGCAGAACAGTTGTATAACATGTTTGGTATCATGCTTATTTAGTGCGCTGGCGTGTCCGGCATGGTCATTCTGGTGGAGCTTCGTCGATCGGCCCGGCTTCTGTTTAGAAGCGGAATACTCTGCCCGGTATCAGTTCCAGAAATGACGCGTTCGTCCGGTTTCTGGTTAATTGATGCAGGCTGAACAATACATAACACCACTACATTTGAAAAAGAAAAAAAAAGAAAAGAAAGAAATAAAAAGAAACAAAAAGAAAATAGAAAAGGAAAAAAATTACATGTGATTCGAACTTCGGTCTTTTCAGCCTGCAAGCACGCACTTTAACCACTGCACAACGGCAGGACACGGTGATGGTGGTTATATATCTGCTTATACAGTCGAGATTGCTCTTTTGTAGTTTGTGTATTTTCCTAGGGTGTAGAATTTGTGGTCGTAATTGAACGATGGCCCTTTAAACACGCTGCATCTTTTTCCTGGCTATCACGAAGGGTTATCCGTGTCCCGCATCTTTACAATGTATCGCTTTCTTGCAGGCAAACCTCAGAATGTCACAATTTACTAGTGCTGATGTGTTTTGTCATCGTCTTCGAACGCATGCAATTTTTGCTACATATAGGTATATGCGGTGCACCAACACTTGTAATACTGCTTGTTTTAGCTTCACCTGCTGCCAGCGGAGCCGCGACGTCAGTCAATTTACTTCTGACCAAGTGTTTTGCATGCGTAAACACTCGAGGAAGCGACTCCCGATGTTCGGCTGACCTGTGCATATTTCGATGGTCAGCGATGTTTCATTTATTCTCGAGCGTATTTTATCCGCGCTAACGAAACGCTACGTTCTTGCTTGCACTTTCGCGTTGAAGGTGGCAGATCTTCAGTCGCAGATTATGAGGATGCAGCGCAAGATCGTACAAGCTGCAGTGACTGTTGCACACACAAAAACAAAACGCGATGCATGTATGTACTAGCTAACGCACACATCCACGGCTTCATATCTTCTAGGTATGAACGAAACAATGCGTACTCCACATATACAGAAAATTTTTAACGTATATTATGTATGGTTTCATGCTTATTTAACGTGAAGGCATGTTCCGACGTAGTCATCCTGGCTGAGCTTCACGATCCGCCCGAGTTGTACTGAGAAGCGGAAATACTCTGTCCCGTATCAGTTTCATTCATATCGGATTTGTCCGGTTTCTGTTAAACCGGACATGACCTGTCCTGTATATGAGCTCAATACAGGACTGGTCCGCCCTGTTTCATATCCATACCGGATTGGGATGTCATGTATAACATGCATACTAGAAATGGTCTGCCCTGTATTAACTCGATACCGGACTGGATCGTCCAGATTGAGATTCATACCGGACATGACCTATCCGATATAAACCCGTTTAATATTCATTCAGGACTGGTCCGCCCTGTTTCATATCCATACCGGACTGGGATGTCATGTATAAGTTGCATGCTGGAAATGGTCTGCCCTGTATTAACTCTATACCGGACTGGACCATCCGGATTGAGATTCATATCGGACATGACCTGTCCGAAATAAACCCGTTTAAGCTTCATACAGGACTGGTCACACCGGTATCAAATTTATACGGGATAATACAGGACCGGTTCAATCCCGTTTGTCGCGATGCGAGATTTTTAACTAGGGAGGCGACGGTATGCAGTCTTGCCTCACTCCTTTCTCAATTGGAAACCAATCAGTAAGACCATGCCCAGTTCTGACTGTGGCCTCTTGCCCTTCGTACAGGTTCCTGAGGAGACAGATGGGATGAATTGGAACTTACATCTCTTGGAAAGCTTGCCACAATCTACTGTGATCTACGCAGTCAAACGTTTTCGCATAATCAATAAAGCTGAAGTAGATGGGTTTCTGGAACTCTTGCTTTTTCCTTGATCCAGCGAAGGTTGGCAATTTGGTCTCTAGTTCCTCTGCCCTTGCGAAACCCAGCTTGCACGTCCGGAAGCTTCCGATCCACATACTGCTGCAGCTTACCTTGGAGGAGTTTCAACATCATCTTGCTAGCATGCGAAAAAAGCGCGATCGTGCGGTAGTTGGAACAATCTTTGGCACTGCCTGTCTTTGGAATGGGGATGTAAACTGACCTCCTCCAATCCTGTGGCCACTGCAGGGTTGTCCAAATCTTCTGACATAATGTACACAAAATGTTAGCAGCATCATGGTTGAGGTTTTGAAGCAACTCAGCTGGGATGTCATCAATTCCGCTAGCTTTGTTCTCAGCAATGCTGGCTAAGGCCCATTCAACTTCACTCTTCAGAATGCCCGGCTCGAGATCAGCAATCACAACCGTCCTTTTTTGGGATTGCACATCCGGGTCCTCCTTGTACGGTTCTTCTGTGTATTCCTGCCCCCTCTTCTTTGTCTCTGAGGCTTCGGTGAGGTCCTTGCCTCGTTTGTCCTTTATCACGCCCAGCTTAGCACAGAAGCTTCCTTTGATATCTTTTATTGTCTTATACAGAGTCCTTGTGTTCTTTAGTTGGCTGTTGTCCTTAACTGCTCGGCACTGTATGTTCAGGATGGCATTCTTATCTCTCCTTGCTAATTTCTGACAATCCGCATCGAGAACCTTGTATCTTTCTCTTTCCCGATAACCTTTGCCATCCTTCTTTCCTCAGCTATTTGCAAAGCCTCTTCAGATAACCAGTTTGCTTTCTTGCATTTCTTTTGCTTTGGAACTAGCTTAGTAGCAACTTCTATTATATCACGAACATCAGTTCAAATCTCTTCAAGCTTTCTGTCTTCTAGACCTTATTCTCGAAATCGATTCCTCACTTCCATGGCATATTCAGATGGAATTTAATCCGGATCATACCTGAAAGGCCTTCTAGTTTTCTGCGTTTTCCTCAATCGAAGCTTAATTTTGGCAACAAGAAGCTGATGATCGGTACCACAATCGACCCAGGCCTTGTTTTTACTGCTTGTATAGCGCTTCTCCATCTGTGCCGGCAAAGAATATATTCGATCTGTTTCCTGTATAGACCTTCCGGTGAAGTCCATGTGTACAGGCGCCTCTGGTGCTGTTGAAAATAAGTATTCGCTATGGTCAGGTTGTTTTCTTGACAAAACTCTACTAGCCTCTGCCCAGCTTCATTTGGCTCACCAAGACCAAACTTGCCTATAATTACGGATATTTCTTCACTCCCGACCTTAGCATTCCAGTCTCCTTTGAGATAAACGACGTCTGATTATGGTGTGCGGTCTAAAAGGCATTGCACATCCGCATAAAATCTCTCAACGTCAGCTTCTTCAGCAGTAGTGGTTGGTGCATAGACTTGGATAATTGTTATGTTGAAAGGGTGACCTTGGATCCGAAGTGAAATCATTCGGTCGTTTTTGGTGTTGTACCCAAGCTGTGCTTTGCCCATTCTTCTGTTTACTATGAGAGCGACCCCATTCCTTATCTTGGATTCGTGCCCACAATAAAAGACATTATGGCCCCCGGAGTTAAATTCTCCCATTCCGGTCCACTTGAGCTCACTAATACCCAAGATATCAATGTTCAATCTGTCCATTTCGCGCTTGACGACATCCAGTTTACATTGCGTCATAGATCTTACATTCCATGTTGCTATGTGATATATCTCCTTGCCACATCGGACTTCCCGGTCGGCTTAAATGGGTCCATTGGTGCGTGGGGTCGACTAGCGTAACAGTACAAATATCAAAATCCCATCGTATGCTCGCCACTGGTTTATTTTGAGCTGTGTAATTCACAGTGATCATGACAAATCTTGCTTATGCATGCCACAACACCGAGCAAGATCGCCTGAGTTAAAAAAAAATCCACACTCTACTGTGATAACGCGTCTAAAGCTAATATTGTCACAATATTTTCATGTTACACTTACCGGCAGTGTTGGAAGAAATAGCGCTGGTACCGCTCCTTCACGCAGACGCAGTCTTGTTGGGATCCCCAAATTGCGAACCACATCCGGGTAAAAGTTATACGCATCGGGAGAGAAATGCCATCCACAAACGCAGATAAACGCTTTCTTCACCGATGCTGGCTATCCGATGAGCTGTAGCCACTGTTTCCGGAGGTTGGCGTGTTGAAGCACTTTATGCAGAATGTTTTTTCTGCCGTCACTAGCAACACCTTCGCAGCCAGGAACTGCACAATGTAACAACCTCCCGCTCATGTCCCGTCAAAACAACAATTAGCGCTTCGATAACTGCCTTCGCCAACTCAAGAGAGTGGCCAGTCTAGCCCAGAACTGTCCTGCACCCGTCGCGCACAGGACGTAGCACAAATTCGAAGGTGAGACCAACTCCAGGGATGTACACCGAAGAGCAATGACGATGAAGCAGACGACGAGTAGCCTCCGGCGGCGCGTCGTCAATCAAGCGCGCCAAAACAGAAGTTGCGGCATGCGGCGCTAAGCAAAAAAAGTAAAAGCGCAAATGCGTCAGTTGTGACGTGTCAGTGGGTGAGGCCCGTAGATGAGAGCCAGCCTTTGCACGCGCTAAAAAGTTGAAAGGAGGAGGAAAGCCGCGAAGACGCAGATATTCAAACTTTGATTGCAAATAACTTTGCTTCCAAATGCCGCATTTCAAAAATTCTTGCTGAAAGGTTATCTTACATCAACATTCTTTCACATACTAGGCATAGGGAAACTGTATCGCTATCGCTGTATTGAGCCCCTTTAAAGCACCCTTTGTATTGTACGTCACCACAAAATCAGGCGCACAGCGAACGCTTGATACGCAGACACGAGCAGTCCCCGCGTCCATCCTCGGAGCTCGCTTCGGAAAATCCGTCCGTGACAAGTGGCCTCTCTTTGTGTGGCATAAACGATTCAAGCGCTAAAAATTTGAACATGCGTTAATGAGAAAACGGAAAGCTAAGCAGACAAAAAGGGGAAATAATCATTTGTTGGCGAAAATTGCTTATTATGAGGCAGTGCAAAGCTTTTTATACGCATTAATATTTCTGCCTCAGTGTCAGATAGATCTATAGAGAGGCGGCCAATGACTGACCCTGCGAAACGAACACGAATGCTGCGTTGACCTCCCTGAGCACCGGGAACCCTCGAAAATGGCTGTAGTCAATTGAGGAAAATATATCGCTTGCGATGCATTTGGATTGATTTAAAGCAACAGTTAGCTTAGTAAAAAGCACGAGTATATAAGTTAAACATTGATATTAGACAATCACACGTATGTGTTCCGCAATGAAGTCACAGTTAAGTAGGGTCAACCACTGTGCCTGTCTATGAATATTAAAAACTCAATCACTCCCATCAAAGAGAATCTACTCGCATATACTTTTCCACATTAAGAGCTAAGGCGTTCGTACTGTGTAAAATCAGCCATCTCGAGTGTTTTTATCTCTAGGGCCTTGATTCCTAATACAAGCCTGAATAACAAGAAAAAATCACTTTTGTTTTTTTAGTTTGAAGAATATGGTTTTAGAAACCGCTTCTTGGAATGAACTGAAATATTTGTTAACATCGAGTACAGCAACCAGTGCAAGACAAAATTTTTTGTTGTAACTTTAAGGTTAATGTAAGAAACTTTATAAAACACCCCATTTCTTGTGTTTTTAGAGATCTGAAAAAATGTAAAAAATAATTGTATTGTTCCATTAATGAGGTCACATGAGAGAACAACACGAGTGAAGAATATTAGATAATACCATCGAAGCATCTTATTTCGGGTAAAATTTAAACTTTTCTTCCCTAGGACATTTTTTGCTTCTTTCCGGGGACTTAAACAGCGCTTATGCCGGAAAAAAATGTTTAGAAACAATATTTCAGTGAAAGGCATTTCGTGCAATTTCCTAGAAGCCCTATTTCTAGGGCCTGGGGCATTTCGCAATGAGAGAGCCTATACAATATGTATAGGTCCATGAGACTGCTAATGGTCAGACTCACCGTTACGATAGGGCCTTGACTGACCAGCCGCTAGCTGGCGGTACCACATAGTAGTCGAGAATGAGAATTAATGCAATTAAGATAGTACCGATATTCATAATACACTACACGCCAGACAACGACTCCGACGAAGGGATGTGCCGTCGCTGCCGAAGTCCAGTGACTGCTGCCCATATAGTAAGAGGCTGTCAAGTGTATTCTGACATTCGAATCAGGGCTCTTGCGGATATTTCAACTGCCATCCGCCCGGCTAGCTACATCGACTGGGCCCTTCCGCTGTCTCTCGACAACGCGGCCGTCGCTCTGGGCAAAGCTTGGAGAGTTTGTTGGCTTAGGCGAAGCTTTACGGCAGATGTCACAGACAATCGAACCTCCTCGGCCACCGTGATTGTGGTGGGGCCAGATGCTCGCACAGATGCCAGCAGCAAAAGTGCATTACAGGGCTGTCAGTAAGCGTGTTTCAATCAATCAATTGTTCAGATTGAACAAGCAAAGGGACAACTGAAATGAAATGCAAGCACAGAATTCAGAATACAAATTTACAAATTCAGAACGAGATATTGAAGAGTTGAGACATTAGTTTTTTGAGGCAGCCGAGATACGATCCAACTTGGGTCTTGCTTTCAAAGTCGGCTGCCTAGAGTGAGCCATTGCTAGCCCGGCTTCACACGAACGTACAGATGAGCTGGATTTCGTCACCCTGAACTCCTTCCTCAAGGATGCTGCACAGGACGGCCAAGGCATATACCTTACGCATAGACGTTGTACACCTGCAATAAGCACACGAAGGTGAAACAGGTACAGGCCTCCGGATGCGAGGTGTATACGAAACCCGTCGCGTTTGCGGCTTCGCGGAGACGACTTCGTTGAACAAAATCGCACAGAAACAAGATGGCCAACGAGTGGCGGAGAAGTTGGCGGGCCGCTTCATCATGGCAGTTACTGCCACTCAGCCCAAGCTTCTTGACAACGGAGCGGTAGACCGAACAACGATGAGCCAGATACTGGCTTATTCCATAGCAATCAAGACTTGTCAACGAAAACTAGGAACGCTAAGGAATCCAGAGCCGCTCGACAGTAGCAATGTCACTTAATCAGACATGGCAGGCACTGGCAGTTCTGGCGCTCTGCCAGGCCGACTTGCCTTTGTGTCTTGTATGCTTAAAGAGGCCTCCATATTATGGTGCCCCTTCTAGACATCCTATACACGGCCACTCAATGGTGGGGCTGGTGACGTCGCGCCTGGTGGGCTGAGGAATTGCGTGCTGAAAGAAGTTTCATACGGCGCCGTAACTTATTTTTTTCTGGGTGAGAGAGGGGGCGCCACCACTGCGGGACAAATAGGGTCGCTGGATGGTCTGCACGTTGGTAAATAAGTCAACAAAGTGACGTTGGGGTGGACTGCTAGCCGCCGCGGAAAGAATGCGTCGACTGTCTTGGCACGTGTTTCTATTGTGACTGCTCCGCCTGGTCTCCTGGTTCTGCTAGTTTTACGCGCCTGTGTGATCGGTACTGTGTCAATTAATAGTTTTATAACAGAATTTGCGGCGCCATGCTAAGCCACTAGTTTTAACGCATTGAAGGGTGTGACGGTCTGTCCTTATGAGTTCTCTTGCGATGAAAACATCGGGAAGTGCTGTTTGAAAAATTTGGAGGAGGTGTAATCTCCGCTTTTTAAAATGACGTGATGGCTTTAAGAGGTATTCCTTTTCATTGCGTCGAGCATGCAAGACCGTGTGAGACCTGTGTACGCTTAATTTGCTATAAATAACGAAGTGGTCGCGAAATGCGCACTTTCGCGAGTTTCAACAGAAGAGACAGCGTCGCTGCTCTGATGGAATTTGCTTTGCGATTATTTCCACTTGATTATCACACTTGCTTTTGTGTCGAAAGATGCACAGCGGCGCTTCTTCGCTCTATGTATCTATAGTTTCCATTGCGTGAATATCATCGAACAAAATCTTCGCACGTAACTCCACTGTCGCATTAAAACACTTCTCTGCATGGAAAGGCCCCAGGCGAGAAGTTAAACAGGTGGGGGCCGAATAACAAATCACTTGTATACTGACTGCACTTAAAATAAGATGACTGGAAGGCGCACATAAATCTGAAATCTCATCTATCAGCGCTCCCCAATATATAGCTGTGTTTCCGAGCTGTCCACTTTACAAGCGTGATTAAAGCAAGCAAACAAGAAAGCAGCAGCGAATTTGCCACTTTGCTAATGACACGGCTCGAACTCCAGCTGATTGCGATGGCTAGAGGGGGGCCGAACATCTGGGTGGAATACACGCCAGAGACACCCATAAATGGGAGTATTTGGCTTATGCAAAATATATACACTTTTTCGTTAGGGTAATGAGCAACCTGAGGTCCGATGAAGTCCCAAGAAAAAACCCTTCCTTTTCTTCCGATAAGATAGAACGATCTTGTGATCGGTAAGTCTATAAATGAATGTCTAAACCAGATGCGGTATAGTCGATAACTTGCTCCCTGAAATGTTCTTCTTTTAGGTAGTTTTATTTCAACAAGAGCAAGAACCTTCTATTACGCAAATCATTGCCCCCAGCAATTTCTTCCAGTCATGTTTTGTCGTGCTTGCAAAAAACAAACGTTCGAAGGAAAAAATAACGATGGGAAGGCAGAGAATACAGGGGATGTGGGGACTTCACTTCCGCAGGTGGAGCATGATTATAACATTTAAAAAATCATGCGGGTTACCTTGGCGTTACCCTAGTAAGGGGCGTTACCCTAGTAAGGGGCGCGAGAATGTCAAGTGGACGGATGACGTTAGGAAGTTTGCAGAGATCTAGGGAAGGTAGCTAGCACAAGACCGGGTTATTTGGATTAATATGGGAGAGGCATTCGCCCTATAATGAGTATCATCATCATCATCATCATCATCATCAGCCTGATTATACCCACTGCAGGGCGAAGGCCTCTCCCATATTTCTCCATCTAACCCGGTTCTGTGCTAGCTGCATCCACTTGACCCCTGCGAACTTCTTAATCTCATCCGCCCACCTAACTTTCTTCCGCCCCCTGCTACGCTTTCCTTCCCTTGGAATCCAGTTTGTTACCCTCAGCGACCATCGGTTATCCTCTCTTCGCCCTACATGTCCTGCCCATGTCCATTTCTTCTTCTTAATTTCCACTAGAATGTCGGTAACTTGAGTTATTTCTCTGACCCACTCTGCACGCTTTCTATCTCTTAATGTTACCCCTACCATTTTTCGTTCCATAGCCCTCTGGGTTGTCCTCAACTTAAGTAGAACTCTCTTGGTTAGGCTCCACGTTTCAGCCCCATAGGTGAGTACAGGCAAGATGCAACTGTTGTATACTTTCCTCTTGAGCGATACCGGTAAGCTGCTAGTCATAATCTGCGAGTGCTTGCCAAATGCGCACCATCCCAATCTTATTCTTCTTGTTATTTCCTTTTCATGGTCCGGATCTGCGGTTACTACCTGTCCTAGGTAGACATATTCGCCTACTACTTCCAGTATTTCGCTGCCTAATGTAAACTGCTGTTCCTTCCCGAGGCTGTTGAACATTACCTTAGTCTTCTGCATATTGATTTTCAAGCCTACCTTTCTACTTTTTCTGTCTAGGTCATCAATCATTATTTGCAGTTCATCCCCCGAGTTGCTTAGCAAGGCAATGTCATCAGCAAATCGCAGATTACTGAGGTATTCTCCATCTACCCTTATCCCTAACTGCTCCCATTCCAAGTCTCTGAATACTTCCTCTAAACAAGCTGTGAATAGTACTGGGGAGATTGTGTCTCCTTGCCTAACATAATGAGTATAGTCTGGCTGAAGTTGATGATGATGAGCCTGGTGGCAAAACAAAAGCTGTGAATGTTAAAGTGATGCCTCTTTAACACCAGTTTTTCAATCCTCAGTTTTTCATCATTTTTCTTTAAAGTAGCTTTTGGGTAAAGGAAAGCACCTTATACTTTTGGGTGGACATCACGTAATGGTGGACACCTAATCCTAATAAAATCAAGGTCTTTTATATTTTCCTTAATTGTAAACTGCTTTATAAGAAAGGAAAACCGTAGTATCTGGCAGACTTCTCGCGGACCCCTGCATCGCACATTGAGGGAAGGGAAGAAGGTTGGAGGGAAAACAAAATAGTGAAAGAGGTCCCGCAGTAGAGAGCTACGGAGTAATTCCGCCCCCTGGAGATATTTAACGTGCACTGATATCACACTGATGATATTGCCTTGCTAAGCAACTCGGGGGATGAACTGCAAATAATGATTGATGACCTAGACAGGAAAATTAGAAAGGTAGGCTTGAAAATCAATATGCAGAAGACTAAGGTAATGTTCGACAGCCTCGGGAAGGAACAGCAGTTTACATTAGGTAGCGAAATACTGGAAGTAGTAGGCGAATATGTCTACTTAGGACAGGTAGTAACCGCAGACCCGGACCACGAAAAGGAAATAACAAGAAGAATACGATTGGGATGGAGCGCATTTGGCAAGCACTCGCAGATTATGACTAGCAGCTTACCGGTATCGCTCAAGAGAAAAGTATACAACAGTTGCATCTTGCCTGTACTCACCTATGGGGCTGAAACGTGGAGGCTAACCAAGAGAGTTCTACTTAAGTTGAGGACAGCCCAGAGGGCTATGGAACGAAAAATGGTAGGGGTAACATTAAGAGATAGAAAGCGTGCAGAGTGGGTCAGAGAAATAACTCAAGTTACCGACATTCTAGTAGAAATTAAGAAGAAGAAATGGACATGGGCAGGACATGTAGTGCGAAGAGAGGATAACCGATGGTCGCTGAGGGTAACAAACTGGTATCCAAGGGAAGGAAAGCGTAGCAGGGGGCGGCAGAAAGTTAGGTGGGCGGATGAGATTAAGAAGTTCGCAGGGGTCAAGTGGATGCAGCTAGCACAGAACCGGGTTAAGTGGAGAAATATGGGAGAGGCCTTCGCCCTGCAGTGGGTATAATCAGGCTGATGATGATGATGATGATGATGACGACGACGACGACGACGACGACGACGATGATGATGATGATGATGATGATGATGATGATGATGATGATGATGATATCACACAACACAAGGATGCCTCTCAGTTTAGGTTAGGTTGAGGGAAAATGAAGGCGCAGTATACTTTTGTGTGGACACCACAGATTTATGAACACCCACGCCTAATTAGGTAAATGTCACTTAACGGTCAAACTAGCTGCCACGGCGACCTTGGTTTTACCTAGTGCAGTGAAGTTTTTGCTTTTAAAAAAGTTCTAAGCCCAGTAGGTTACTACATGGTAGGATATTTAGCTCGTGATATGTTGCTAAAGACAATAAGGTTGCGAATATTCTATGTATTGCCGGCCCCTTTTTTCTCGCACAATAAAGAACTTGCAGGACGTAGGGAAGCTTTGCAGACAAGATTGTTTTGCAGATTTACGCGCGAGTAAGCCCCAACAACTTTTGACCCTCCTAAGCCTGGGTTTACAGCCTAATAGCTGCCCCTCCCCTGTCACCCTGATGCACAGGAACACCTAGATGCTGTAGGGGGCTGTAATCACACCTTATGGCCCTGAAAAGACTTGGCCTTGTACCCCATTGACCCAACCAAAATATTTGGAACTTGTCTAAATTTAGTGCCGCAACGGATACCGCGAAAAATTGTAGTTAAATGCACAGCCTCGAGTAAACTCCTTTTGTCAGGACAAATAAGGGTGATGTCATCAGCATATTCCAAATCCTAATTCCACATTCAGCGAGCGAGAAACCTCGACTAGATGTTGGACCCGTGAGAAATACCCAATTTTCTTATTTAGCGTTTCTGCCATCTCCAAGGCAATGTAAGGGGCATGTAGATGACCGTTATGATCGGGACACCAGCAGAGGTTGGCGTGGCTCCAGCAGCGATCAACCACAAGATCCGAGCGCGTGCCAGCGGACACCAGACGTCAAGCTTTTCCTACTCACGGCGCTTGAAAAGCCCCTGTGCTGCGCCGCATGGCAGCAGTGCACAGAAAGGATGCCTGAGCTTCGGGCAAATTTGAGCATGCTTCAGACGCTGTGGCGGCTCTGCCCGACAACGCCCCCTCCTCTCCTCCTCCCGCCGCGGCTCATTCTAAGTGGTAAACCAACACGCTCGCTATTGGACAAGCCAAATCCAACCTCCGGATTAAACAATCCAAGCGACAACGGTTTCCTGGCCTATATAATGAGCGCTGCCGCTTGGAGAGCGACACTGTCGAGTGCAGTGCTGCTAGCCTGGACAGGACGCACAAGAATCTCCCTTGTAAAGACAGTCGCGTGTAGCCAGTAACTTTCGACCCCGGTGGCCATAGAGTTCCTTACACTAACTAGAGGGAAAGCTGAGGGCGCTGCACTTCAGCCACCATGGGCGCGCTAAGAATCATGGGCCGGTGTGCTACTTGTTGCGGGACAGTCGGTTTTTCTCGAGATACGTGGAGTGGCGTTACTGCGATATTTCTTTTTCGTCGTCATCATCATCTGAAGGTGCGTACAGAGACCGCGAAAGCCATAGTAGCGAAGACGCAAAAGCAGACGTCGCCAATAAATGGTTTTTGTTTCCCGAAATGCCACTAAAAACTTCCTTAAGTGATGGCACAACGATAAATATTTTCATAACATTTTTTTATTTCAAAGCTTGCCTATTAAGTGTGAAATATTGGTATTTGTGCTGCTCAAAACTAAGCCAATAGGAGAAAGGGCCATCGCTTATATTGGATAAATCTCAAACTGGCATTCTGTTTCTCTCTCTTTTTGTAATTTATAGTCACGATATTCAATATTAGGACATTATTTACGGTAGAACAACGTTTATCTTTGCATTAGTTTTGGCCAAAAGTTGTAGTTCTTCACGCGGTAGCTCACCGGCCCACGATGCTTTGAGCGCCCATGGTGGCTGAACTGGCCGTCTGGAAACTCCAAGTAAACGCCCATAGACGGCAGCACAGCTTTCCCTTTAGGTAAGAGTAAGAAACTCTATGCCGGTGGGAATGTTCTGCTTTGAGACGAAAGCCTTACATTGCTCATGAAGAACTTATAGGTGGCTACGATGTGTCCAAGAGATCCCGGGCATAACGGGATCCTAAAGAAAAAATTTGCCAACGATTACGTTACTTCCTAATGCGAAGTTTGAGCTCAGTTCATCAGCTGTTTCACCTTTTCAATAGTTTGAACCAAATATTTCGAGCAAGACATGTATGCACAATTACAGACAACTATTTTACTTTACATATTCCTTCAAGAAACACTCCGCTAATAAAATTCTTTAACTGTCATGAAGGAAGCTTTGTGGTGGGAGAAATGAAGAGAGTAATTAAGTTATCGGGAGGTTGCGCGAGGCAGCGCGTGGGCCTATAGGAACGTTGCGTGGTGAAGAGACTAATACCACAAGCTGCAAACGAAAAGAAGGAACCTTCGTAAATATCTTATAATCCACGTGGCATAAGGATATCGGACGGCACCCTTCAACAGTTTTAAAACGACATGCGTCTTTGGTTTTCGGGATTAGCATGGCGTGACCACAAGAGATAGCAGCGACTGACTGATGCCGCTGAAACCGCTAATGAGTGAAGAAAAAGTGGCTCCGCGTTTTGGCTTGGGATGCACGCACCCTTATCCGCTGATAGCGAGCCGGCACTTCGGCAACCGAACACCGCCGCCGCCGCGTATTGCCATTCCCCGAAAACTGCAGCAACGGAAGTGCCGGGTGCATCACTAAAAATTAAAAGACAACAAAATAGAAGTCAATAAAGTCACATGTTTTGTTGAGTTTACGATGGAGTACATAAACTAAATGCATACGCAATAAAATATTTTGCTGGATTAAAACTGGTTGCGGTAATCCGTTGGTAATGCGTCCGTCGCGCCATCTTTAGTACGGTGAATCAAAGCGCGTAAGAGCGCGTTTAAAGGACGCAATTTTAGTTGCTTCTGTGTCACAGTAGATAAACACTACATTTATCTCAGCACTGCATTTATCGCCTGGTGACCCATATGATAAAGGGGCTCCATAGCGCACAATGGATGGCAGCTGGGGACGTCGGAGTAAGGTGCGTGAATAATGGTGGGCCCGCAGGGTGCATATCATGTTCTTATAAATCGGCGAAACGCCTGTTTATTTGCAACCTTGCTGCGGATCATTGTGATGTTAGAATTTAGTAACGCAGCTGGCACTGATGCAGTTTCCCTAATAAAGCTAAGTAGGAATAAGCGTGCAAGCAAGTACGTGCAATAATGATCAAAGTGACAAAGGCAACGAAGGGAGGACGAGAGTATTTCACAGGGCAAGCAACCTGTGAATACGTTCGTGAAGAGTTCTTAAGGCATTCCAGCACGTATCAACAGCTATAGTGCACTTGAGCCGTAATTAATCTCCGGATTTCCAAGAGCGTTCCTGATGGCGTTACTTTTCTCGGTCAACGAAAGCCACCGATGACCTTTGTTTGCCTGTCTGGGTACCGCACAAAGACATGCGGTTTGACGACTTACTGTTTAGGCTGCCTCGCGTACTTAATTAAGGTGCACAATTAAACCATGGACAGGGCTATGGCCTCTAGCTCGTACCCTATAATGCAAACTTAGGACTATATGAATGATGTACACAGGATTCTTCGCGCTTTGACTTCTCTATGCTGCTGTGGTTATAGGAATTTGGTGGTGCCGGCCTTAGCTACGATGTTTACTGGTTAAAAATGCTTGGCACAACATTCTTTTTCAACATCAGCAACTGATGCCTTCGCTGTAAATGTAAACTGAAAATTATACTTTGTCGTATTTGGATGTTAGTATTTTTTCTTACAGTTACCTTCAGCAATCTTTTCCGGAGATGCATGTCCGCTAGAATCTCGGGAAACAAAACGCCGCTCTTGTTCCGCTATTGAATGTACCAAACACAACGCAGCAGCAGTGCAAATCCTCTCGCCACTCACTCCAAAAACTGCAGTCATCGAAGCGTAACTAGTTAAATGGGTATACCAAACACACGACACACAATAAACACATAGGGCATCACAAGACTTACTCTTTGCTGCAGCGGCAGTCACAAGAAGATTCTGTACCTCCTGGGTGTCGTCTGCTAGAAGGTCATCTCACAGCGTCGCCGCACGGTGGAAACCTGCATGCACTGCCGTGGGCAGAAACACTCCCTACGCTGCGGAAATTTTCTTCAGGAAACATTATTTCTCATTATCTAGCGAACTTCGCTCTTTCGCACAGTATATTTTTTCCGGGTGTAGAACTTGTAGTCGTAACCCACCGATCTTTCTTAAACACGCTTAATCTTTTTCTTGGTTATCACGAGGCGTCATCAATGTCCCTCATCTTTATAATGCATCGCTTTCTTATAGGCAGATCCCTGAATGGCGTAATTTACAAGTGATAAGTGCGATAGCGTCATAGGGTTTAGCGGCACCCAGTACTGAGGCACATCATCGGTTTGAACGTCTTGTAATCTCTTGTGTGTGTGTGTGTGTGTGTGTGTGTGTGTGTGTGTGTGTGTGTGTGTGTGTGTGTGTGTGTGTGTGTGTGTGTGTGTGTGTGTGTGTGTGTGTGTGTGTGTGTGTGTGTGCGTGTGCGTGTGCGTGTGCGTGTGCGTGTGCGTGTGCGTGTGCGTGTGCGTGTGCGTGTGCGTGCGTGCGTGCGTGTGTGTGTGTGTGTGTGTGTGTGTGTGTGTGTGTGTGTGTGTGTGTGTGTGTGTGTGTGTGTGTGTGTGTGTGTGTGTGTGTGTGTGTGTGTGTGTGTGTGGGTGTGTGTGTGTGTGTGACTATGCGTCGCCAGAGGTGCTCAGGCTCAGAGAACCCCTCCCCTCCCCCCTTCCCGGTTGCTTATTACCAAACCATATCCCGTAGGAGCACTCGAGCAGACGACGCGATTCCTCTAAGCAACGCCACCTGGCGATAAATTGTGGATATATTGCCTAAACGAATAATAACGCATTTCAAGGTCACTGTCCCCATCGCATTTAGGCCGTGTCGTCTGTAACAGAATTCACAAAGGTTTCCGGCAGTAAAGTTAATTGGTCAAAGTCCCTGGGGCTTTGGCACGGAGAATGGCCAACGACGCCCGAAAAGTTCGCAAACATGTCCTGGGTGACAACACCAGTAAAGTACTTGGGAGTCCGACTAGATAGTTATCGCGATAGCGAATCGTACTGGAGGGCACAGACTCAAGCCATGCGGGAAAAGGTGGAGGGGTGGAAAGGGCAACAATTGTCAGTTTTCGCCAGGGCCACAGTGTGCAATATGCTTTTTATGTCGAAGCTGTCGTACGTGATGCAAGTGTTGCATTGTGCAAGGATGAACGTACAGAGACTGCACCGGAAATTTGCCATTTTTGGGTGGGCAGCAGAATGGGAACGATGTAGCCGGACCAGTTTGTTTAGGCGGGTGACGGACGGTGGACTTGGTTTGTTGCATTTATTTCTACGACAGATTGTCAGCAGATTTCGTTTGTTCGCGATGTAAAAAATTCATTTTTGCGTACTGTGTGCCAATTAAGGCTCGGAAATACACTGCCGGACTTTGTTGTCTCGACCGAAAGTGTATCGGGACGCATTTTTGGTTATTTTAGAGAAGTTGTCGCTAGTGTGCGATTCCTGTCTGTTCGACTTTCTTATGAATATTTATCTTATGTTACCAGGAAGAAGCTGTACAAGGATTTGTGTGACGTAGTTCTTCCCATACCAATGCACAGGGCCTTATACAGTGGAGGACCAGGACGCGACGTACTTAAGCGGGTGAAGGCGATGCAGGTGCCGTCAAATGCAAAAACTTTTTTCTTTAAGTTACACACGGAAACACTGCCAGTAAAGAAGTCCTTGTAACGGAAGAATTTATTTTTACCTTGGGGTTCGCATTGCCTAATTTGTAAACAGCCAGAAACTATAGACCACGTTTTCCTATATTGTTGGGAAGGGGTATACTTTTGGGATATTTTACAAAGGACTTTAAAAAAGGAATTTCCATTAGACTCGCACGGTATGAGGTACTTGCCAGTAGAGAATGAGGATGGGGTGCCATTTGACCTTATTATGCTAATGGCCCTCCACTGTATTTGGCGCTAGAGAATGGCAGGATACCATTGCGATCCTGACGCACGGCCAGCACGGATCTATTTTCGGGAAGGCATGAATAGATATATTGATATTCAGAAACTTGCTCCTGAAGCTCCCGAGTGGCTCGGAAGATTGGAGCCATTAGTGACCCTAAGAGAATTTTAGCATGACGACGCCACAACCCACCTGGCTGATTGTTGTAATAATGAATTCTCATTGTGCCCTGTAAGTGGTTTTGTGTATTGTGCCGAAGTCAGGCTATAAAGAAAAAAGCTTTTGTGGCGCAGTGGATTAATACCACCCACCTCTGGACTGATGCCACTGAAACATCTGTTCGACTCCTGTGTTGTAATATTTTTTCTAATTCTTTTCCCTTCAGTTCCCTTCACCCTAATTATATCCTGCGTTCAGTCAGTGTATGTTATCTTTAGGTTGTGTTCACTGACACATTTCGGTAACAATCGGCATAACAATGGTTACACTTAGCAATTACCATCACCGTAATGATTTCCTGCCTTTACTGAGTGCATGTTACCTTTCGGTTGCATTCAGAGACATCTTTTAGCAACAATCGCCGTTTACAGTGAGTGTATGTTACCTTTAGGTTCCGTTCAGAGAGACCTTTCAGCAACAATCGCCGTTTAGCACGCAGAGAGCGTCGTTTGCTCCAGTGCGCCTACGGGATATGGTTTGGCAATACGCTTCCCGGTCCTGAACACAACTTCCTTAGTGCTCACGGCTGGCTTCAACGGAGAAGGGAGGAGTTCTGGACTCCACTAGCTGGTGTAAGCGGAGGCTACAAGGTTATTGCTTTTGAGAACCCCATGACTAGCGTATTCCATGACTGATAATTCAACATGACATCACTTTATAGAACATAGTTGCATAATTAGTTCCGAAACAACAAACGAAAGACAAAAGGGATGGGCATGTCGTTTTTTTTTTTTTAAAGAAAGGTGCGCTTGTGAAGAAATAGACACGGGAAGTGGTTTTCGAAAAATGAATTTTTGGATTGAGATTATAAACCTAAAGGAGCACATAAAACCATAAGGAATTAAAACTTTGAGCGCCTAAAATGACTTGGAACGACGTGTTCACCAATAATGGAAATATAGAGGTAGCAGATGCCGACAGGATTGTAACATGGTGGTAATTTGAGCTGATTCTTTTACATCTGGCATAGAGGAACCAGCAAAAACCGTGAGAACTGATATGATTTCTATGTTCTTTTCGCTTCTTCTACCAATTCAGCATAAGGACTGATTAAAGTTTTGGACACGGACAAAACAGCTGCACTTGCATCCGCAGGAATAGCGATGATAAAGAAATAGTCAAACAAAACAATGATAGGCATTATTTTACGCTTTCAGGAATTTGCACAGAAATGGCAATAGAGAATTAAGCAGGCTTATAGCCAAAACTCAAATCGAAAACATAAAAAGTTACGGAAACACAAGCAGTCATTCCAGGCCATCAATCGCCACACCACAAAACCTGAAGCCAGCAAAAGGAACAAACGTGGAATTACATCTAACGCGCATACGAAATAAGTTTGCCCCTGGATGCACCGAATAAATAGACAAGAAGCCACAAATGCACAAAAAGTGGAACCATTCTTACCTGTGCTGTCCGCGGCTCGGTGTGCGCAGCTTTCCTCGGATATCAACTCTGTTCACAAAATGCCGGACCAGACACATCCGATGGCCGGATTACCATTTGTTGAATACTGACATCCTTTGAGCGAGCGCCCCAAAGGCCCAAATGTCTCCTCTGGCTGCCCGTGTAAGAATCATTCAGCTACCAAGTGTCGGATATCCACACGTTGAAATGGCTTTAGCCGAGCGGCGTCCCGCTCTCACATACGACGGTGTCCACATTAAGCTTTGTGCGTATGTCTTTCAGTGCAGAATTACTTTCTTGGTGATGGAAGTGCCTGCGCCACAGCTCAGTAAGGATTACTTGAATTTCAATCAAAAGCACATTTGTAAGTGTGGCCCCGCCGGGGTGGCGCAGCGGTTAGGAGCTCGACTACTGTGCCCAAGGACGCGGGATCGAATCCCGGCCTCGGTGGCCTCTTTCGATGGAGGCGAAAAGCTAGGCGCCCGTACTCTGTGCGATGTCAGTGCACGTTAAAGAACCCCAGGTGGTCGAAATTTCCGAAGTCCTCCACTACGGAGTCTCTCATAGCCTGAGTCGTTTTGGGACATTAAACCCCAAAACCAAACGAAACCATTTGTAAGTATGCATGATATTTCCAAATCCAAATCCACTTTATTTCCAACCTACAAGTTGGGGGCCCCCAGGAAAAAAGCTGTCACAGACAGCTTGACTGGGCCCTGGGGGCCTACAGGCAGCATCTCGCAGAGGATTTCACAACACAGTCAAAAAATGGATATGTACATGAGGTCAAAATCAAAAGAATTATACACACATCAGATATCAGAAATGAATATGAACATCGGAGTATTTATTCATTGCCTCATCATAAAATTTGTTAATTCGTGTCTAAATGTGTTAAGCGGGGCAGTAAAGTCAATGTGGGCTTTAAGTTCATTATAAAGTGATGGTATGCGGTAGTCAAGAGTGGCCCGACCATAATTTGTTCGTGTATGTGGCACTGGCGTTAGTTCCCTGCGTAAGCTGTAAGCATGCAAGGGACGGTGCGTATCATTGGGAAGGTTACGTTTATGCATATAGAGAGACAGTTTGTAATCATATAATTTAGTTGCTTTAAGCATACTATGTTTAGTAAACAAGGGATCCGTAGATAGCTGGCTAGGGTTTCCATAAAAGTTTTCAAGAATTCGTAGCACCTTTTTTTGTAGCCGCTCGAGTTTACTATAATTATGGATGGTTGTAACTCCCCAAACTAAAATGCAATATGAAAGACGAGAGTAGAAATTAGCAAAATATATTGCTTTTTTGAGCCTCACTGGAAGTAATTCTCTCAGCTTATAGAGACAGCCAACTGTTTTGCTTAATTCTATCGCCAGCTTGCTAACATGTGTGTTCCATGACATGGTTTCTTCAAACCAGACGCCTAAAAATTTTTCTGAAGTTGCACGCTGCAACGCTGTACCTTGAAAGTTTAGGACTAGCTCAGTGTCGCAGGCTTTGTTATAAGGCTTGAAAATAATATATTTAGTCTTTTTAACATTCAAGGTTAATCTGTTTTTATGCAACCACTCTTCAAGTTTGATCAAATAACTATTTATGACAGTGTTCAATTGGGTTACGGTTTGTGCGGAGAAAAAAATATTTGTGTCATCAGCGTACATGACCAGTTTCGGTGAAAGAGGCAAATTGCACATATCATTAATATACAAAATGAACAACAAAGGTCCCAGGATCGATCCCTGAGGTACACCATGTCTTACTGTTGTAATCGAAGAAGTCAGGTCATTAACTTTTACACACTGTTTTCTGTCTGAGAGGTAACTTGCGATAAGATCAAGAGCAACACCACGTATGCCATAATCTTGCAACTTTGGCAGTAATATATTATGGTTTACACAGTCAAATGCTTTTCTGAGGTCAATGAATAAACCCACAGTGAATTTTTTGCTATCCATATTTTTAAGTATTTCATCTTTGATTTGTAATAAGGCCATTTCAACTGATTTTCCTTTCTGGAAGCCGTACTGCGATTCACTGATAGCATGGTATTTAGTAAGAAAATTTGTAAGTTGAGCATTAATAACATTCTCAAAAACCTTAGAAAATATGGGCAAAACGGATATTGGGCGATAGTTTGATATATCACTAACACTTCCACCTTTGTGGACCGGGGTTATGCGCGCTTGTTTAAGGTCAGAAGGAAATATACCAGTTTCAATCATTTGATTGATTATAAATGCGAGTGGTTTGGCTATAATAGGTGTTGCATGTTTAATAGGGACACTGCTCAGGCCATCTAGTCCAGCCGCGACATTCTTTCGAATTCTGGCCATGAAGTTGATGACTTCTTGGGAAGTAACTGGGGAGAGCATAACTGAATTCTCAAGCCTTGGGCGAAGTCTCGAAAACGAATTAGTACAGTCTCTGTTTGGGGAAACGTATTCGCCAACATTAGCAAAAAACTCATTCATTGTGTCCAACGCCTCTATATCAGTCTTCCCGTCAGCAAAAGCTGCAATATTAAGAGGACACTTAGCTTTAAGGTTATTGGTCAAATTACTGACTTCCTGCCATAGCTTTCTTGGGTTGTTGTATATCTCAGCAAACAGACACTGATAGTAGTACGTTTTTGCAGTCCTTAAATCAGCATTTAATTTATTACGGAATGTTTTGTATTGTTTTAGTAGGATAGTGTCACGTGATCGGATGAAGGAATGGTACATTTTGTTTTTTACTTTTATTCTCTTATGCAGGGTGGTCGTAATCCAAGGCTTGCGTATTTTTTTCCTTCGGTTAGACTTGTGCACCAAGGGAAAATGTTTCTCATAGCAGGCCTTGAATATACCCAGGAAAAGACTGTATGCTTGACTAGGATCGCGTTTGGCGTAGACACCCTCCCACTGAATATTTTCTATTTCAGTGTAAAATTTCTCGAGCGAAGCAGAGTTAATGTCCCGATAAGTAGAGCTAAAAGTGACTTTCTGCTTGACGATCACTGTCGGCAAACATGTAAAAATCGGGAGGTGGTCACTGATATCAAGAGAAAGCACACCTGATAAGCACTGGTCACAAGGTACATTAGTGATGCAGATGTCTAGAAGTGTGGCACTGGTATCGGTAACACGGGTAGGCAAAGAAATTATATTTGAACAAGCGAAAGTGCGAAGTATCGTTTCTAGGCGTTCAGAAGATGAATCTTCGCCAAGCATATTGATATTCACATCGCCCATAACTAAGAAGGCTCCTTGCATTGAATGGAGGCTTGACAGCAAAGTTTCCATGAATTCAAAAAATTGGGACTTATATCCTAATGGTGGCCTATAGACAGCTGCTATAAGAATATTTTTTAACCGTACCACAAAGCACTCAACATTTGGTGTAATACATGTCAAATCGCTTACAACTTCACAGGAAATTGTGGCTTTGATGAACATAGCAATTCCACCACCTCGGTTTGCGGGCCGTACGATGCCGTGATAAATATGATCTGGTATTGTCGGTGGACTATCAGTAACAGAAAGCCAGGATTCTGTGAATAATATCGCATCAAATTTATCCCGTAGGTCATCAAAGAACATGCGCAGATCGTCCATTTTATTTTTAATGCTTCGGGCATTTAGGTGAAATGCCCTGAAGTAGTGGGACGGCACTTTCAGTGCTTTGTTGAAATTGCCAGGTTCATAGTATTTACACTCTGGTGCGGTGGCCATATCGCTGTTTGCGCAAAAGGGAGTTTAAAAAGCATTTTAAGTCCTATTGCATTTTGCTCAGATCTTCCTGGCAGGTGATTCTTACCATATCTGATGAATCTGTCTTCCTTGCGCAAATTTTTCCGCCCTGTGTCCAAACAAATTTCCATCCTGCCTTTCGTTTCTGTGCTACTGCGGCTCCCAAAAGCTGTTTGAGTTGCCTAGTCAGGTGCTCATTGACAAAAATAGAAGAATCTGTTTCGAAGCCAATGTCTGTAGCGGAAAAACGTGCCTTCCTGGCTTTAGCTAATACAGCATTTCGCTTGTCACGTCGCACAAAGCGTACAACAATGTTCTTTTCATTAGATTTGTTGGTTGGTACTCTGTGGCAAATTTCAACATCTTCCTGGGTTACCTGCTCCCCTACCTTTTCACAAATCTTTTGCACAATGTCGAAAACATCTCCGCTATCAGGCACACCCTTAATTTCGAGGTTATTGGCCCGTGAGTACTGTTCCAATTCTGTGATTCGCGTGTGCAGTTTCTGATTTTCTGCAGCGAGTTCTTGGTTGCAGTTGCGCGTTGCGGCAAGTTCCTCACGTAGAGCCTTTATTTCTGCGGAGAGTGTGTTCACACTGTCACAAGATTCACTGCAATATTCTACACTCTGTTTGAAGGAACGAAGTTCAGCGCGAATCTCCCGTTTGAAATCATCAAGCGTCTTACTAAGCTCCTTCACGTTTGACATCACAAACAACAAATTGAAAACACTAGGACTGTTCTTTGGCAGCAGTGCGCGCAACAACAGTAAGATAATAAAAAATGAGGAAGAATGGTCCTCACCTGTACGAGAAAGAGCTTGGGTGAGCGTTGTGAAACCCGCACGCACTGCTGCCAAACTGAGGAAAGCACGTGAAAGCAGTCCGTATATGTAGGCGCGGTCTCTGGTTTGGTAGGACACAGCGCAGGCGCGGCAACGTCGACGTTCACCAGCTAATCCCGGAGGATAACGGTGCAGCGATGCTCGTAGCAATCGACGCTTTTAGCTTGTCAGGCACGTTCTTTTCCAGCGCAGCTTGTACCCATGCAGAAGCCAACGGATCGTGTCGAAGAAAGTATGCGCTCTGCACCTGTACGAGAAAGAGCTTGGGTGAGCGTTGTGAAACCCGCACGCACTGCTGCCAAACTGAGGAAAGCACGTGAAAGCAGTCCGTATATGTAGGCGCGGTCTCTGGTTTGGTAGGACACAGCGCAGGCGCGGCAACGTCGACGTTCACCAGCTAATCCCGGAGGATAACGGTGCAGCGATGCTCGTAGCAATCGACGCTTTTAGCTTGTCAGGCACGTTCTTTTCCAGCGCAGCTTGTACCCATGCAGAAGCCAACGGATCGTGTCGAAGAAAGTATGCGCTCTGCACCTGTACGAGAAAGAGCTTGGGTGAGCGTTGTGAAACCCGCACGCACTGCTGCCAAACTCTCGAGGGTAGCGGCTATGTGTGTAGCAAGATTGATTATCCGTACTGTCGAAGTGAGTTTAAGAGGAGGAGATAGGAAGAAGGTCATTTTACATGGAGATGAAAATGAACACGAGCAAGAAATTCTGGACAAGGATGCCTGTCAAGGATTACGTGACAATATTTGTTGCCGAATTCCATGCTATTATATGGCCCCGCGAGCTATACCATATTTATGTATTTACTCTTATTTTCTTATTTTTGATACGGCAATTTCACCTGTGCGACATAGCGTCTGAGTGCATCCGCTAAAGGTTTTATGTACAGCCTTTGTCAAGAGTTTAGAGCCCAGGGGGTCTGATTCTGAGCCGTGTAGTGACGCTGATTTAGTATTAGTGGAGATCCTTCCTGTCGGAGAGGGTAGGACAAAAACTCTTCTTACCATCAAGAGATTCTGAACACTGAAGATGCATCATAGGTCGCACGAAGTGGCTCAGAAGAAGACCCCTGGGCTCTACACTTATGACAAATACTGCATTTCTCAGCCTCTCTGGGGTGCCTTCGCTAATTATGCATGCAACACACCCAATCATGTCCGCTGAGTTCAATGCTGTAAAAGACCCTCGATGACGAGAGCTGGACAAGCTCTCGCTTTTTACAGATCCATAAGTGCACTGGATCTGTAATCGAGATACAGCCGGTCTGCGCAAGCGTGGCACGTCCGTGTGAGCGAGCCAGGTATACAGTGCCAGAGCGTGTTTCTGGTTTCTGGCCGCTGTGCAGCGCCTTCAAGTGCGCTATCTGCGCCTCTCAAATGCCGTGTATGAAAGTAAACCAATTACGTTAAGCTGCAGTGACAGTTTTCATCGCAGGTGCGGACATAAGTAAACGGAGCACGCGTTACCGTTCAATACAAAAACAACCCTTCTGCACTGGAGATAAGAAAATAATATTTGTCCAAGTAAAAGGGCACTGACGTCTACTACCTGTTCGCACATGACACGACTGCCGGTTTTAATTATGCAACGCGTGAAAAAGTTTAGAAGCAAATAGCGTGCTTCGTTTACTTTTGTCCGCAGGGGTACATGCCTTGTGGTCAACACGACAAAAAAAGAGCACGTTAAGACCCGAGTCCTGGAAACAGCTGCCCCAGTGCATCATCTCCTTGTTGAACGCTACTAGCTGCTCTAGGGTGCGTTCAGAACAGGAAGCGCTTAGGGCATGCTGCAACCAGAACTACTCTTCATGCTGCAGCTTGGGGGGTTCCGCTGCAGGCTTTGCTATGAAGAAGGCGGTCGTGTTAAGCGCGGTTTCAATTCACACTAATGCACCCCTTCATCTGACTCCTTACCCAACCCGTTCAAGTGTTTTCAACTAATCAATTAGTGGCATGCAAAGCCTTGCACTGACATCTGAAATTATTTTACTTCGTGTTCTCTACATTTAAAATTCGACATCTTCATTACACTGGCAATGTGCAACTTGTATCCTCCATGCAGGCCAAAACGTTTCCAATGCATATCGTTGTGATAAAAACAATATATGTAGCCATAAAATGACCATTTGGAGATGGGTGACGGCAAACGTTGTCAGGCTCAAGTTTATGAATAAATGAGCTGTATTTATTATTATAAAAATAAATTTCTCTTGTTGAAAGAGAAAGAGCTAAGATCTACGTGATACAGCAGGCGAATCGTCTCTTTCGTATGCTGACATCGCACAAAAACGCGAGAGCCTTGCTTTTTGCCTTTTTTGAAAAGCGGCCGCCATGCTATGATGTGATTCCGCATTCTTGGGCTCAGCAGTCGAGCGCACTAACCATTTCGCCATTTCGCCAATGTAGCGAAGTCGTATAGCCAGATCGATACAAAATCCCTACTCTGGTCCAATTGGAAGCCTGAGGTCAGATCAAGTCCTTCCAAAATTGATTTATCAATATTTGTAGTGGAGCGATTTTCTAGCTGTCTGTTGAGCCCATGTGATTTCGTTCAGGGTATTACGAACTCCGAGATTGAACAGTTCCTCAGTTGTAATTCCTTTAAGAAGATTGTTTGAATGAGCAGCTTTAATCATTTTATGTTCATACGACCTGGATACGCAACCACCTCTATCGCCATCAACCCACACACAGGTCATAGCCGCTGCGCTGGAAAATATTCCGACGACAAGCACCTGCGTAATATCTCATAGCTTTTGGCTACTCATATTCTGTGGAATATAATGGCCGGCTAATCGCATGCGTCAAATCATAAATGCTGAGTATTACTGGCATATTTTGGGTGTTTCAGCACCAACAGTGCAAAGCAACGTTTTTGAAATGTTTAGTGTGCCCTTATTCTCCTCCACGACAACGATTTGAGTTGCCAAAGGCTTTTGAGACTGTAATTCATTCTAAAGCCCTGCGCAAACTACACCATGTATTAAAAAATCCAACTCTGATGAACTAGATATGTAATTTTCGTTTTGGCTACTCTCAGTGTGTAGCATACAATTCTGATGAATCCAGTGTCACCTCTGTTATTTCTGGTGTGCCAAAATAATCTCTCTTAGAGCCGTTATCTTTCTTAGTTTACATTATTGACCTTCTGAATATTATCACTTCTAAGATTTGCAAGTATGCAGATGACTTGTTCTTTACAGTGTCACCCATTCCCTGAGGATCATTCTTGCCTTAACGAATCATTTGCTAAATGTCCTAAACGGAGCAAAAATTTACAATAATGTGTATATGTCCATAAATCCGTAGTTATTACATTCTGTAACAGCTGCTTGCCTTCCTTTTCTGCCATTAAACTAATCGCATATAATTGGAAAGGGTATTTGAATATAAGTGTTTGTGTATTGTTCTCACTACCTACTTATGTGGGTCAAAACATATTGATCTAATTTGAGGTAAGGCCCTTAAGAAATTAGAATGCCTAAGGCATACCGTAGCTCAAGCGTCATGTGAAGTTACGTTATTGATGTAAAAAATAGTTAATCCTGCCCATACTTCATTATGCTTAGATTGTATTCAGTCCTCACCAACTAACAGATATCACCCAGATCCAAAACGTTCAATGAAAAGCTGTTCGTTTTATTTGCCACCAGTATGGCAGAGATTTTCGCCCACTTTTGCACTTCATTCATTGCAGCTAACGACGTTATCTACTCATCGGCAAGTAGAATGTGAAATTTTTTTATTGCATTGTACATGCTAACTATCGGCTTTCATCTATCAGTTATGTTAATCCAGGCATCGCACGTCCTATAGACACCGCCAGGAACTTAAGCTCCGTATTTATTTTCCTAAAATCGACGCAATAAAACACAGCTTTTTTTCTCTTACGTTCTAGACTTGAAACTGGCTACGTAGCTCAGCAGGACATTTTCACCCCATCCCGTTGCCGATAACTGCGTTCCAACAAGTAGGTATGAACCTGCTTTTACCCTTCCCTTCGTCGGAATAGGGGCACTACTGGATTGCCGTTGCCACGGATTAACTCGCACGGTATTCAGAATCACGAGCTTTATCTCCTGCAAGAGCTACTGATGTAGAAAAGTGTTTCGTACCGCACATCGTTCCCCGTGAGAATGCTCCCGAGCCTGATCGCGACGCCGTGTTTATGTCCCAACTAATGGCAGAGATCTTACGTGTAAGCAACATTCACCACCGCAGAACTGCTGCTTACCACCCCCAAATAGACAAACGCACTGAGCGAATATCTGTGAAATTTTCGTGAATGGGTGTGAATGTGACGAGTACGTGGCCGACGACACCGGGAATTCGGTCGCGCTCGATCCAGACGTCGGTCGCCGTTTGCACCTTCTCCGCTGGTGTAGAAGAGGGAGCAAACCCAGACTGCCCACTTATGAACGCGAGGTATTTGCCTCCACCACTGCTGGAGTCATGGTAGCATTGCAGTCGACCGAGAGGGCCCAATCATAAAGTAAAGATCGGAGCGCGTAGAGCCCCTTCGCTTCGGACGGTAGCCCGGCAGCCCCGCCTATACCCTTCGTCCTCACTTCCCTTCACAAACTGCACACAGTCCGCCCAAATGCCTTCGTTAGCCTAGTGCAAACCTTCCTCAGACATGTAGAAGGCATTGTCTCGTTCTTCTTGCCGCCTCTGTTGACTGCGGCCAGAGAGCACAGCCAAAACAAAAATTGGCAGTGGCTTAGCTTGGTTAAGCCTGGTAATTGCGAAAGCAATAGCTATGGCTATGCCTATGTTCAGCTGGTGGTGTAGCTGGTTGTGGTGCTTGTGGTTATGCTCATGGTTATGCAGTGATTCACTCTCGCCACGGCATATTGTTCAACTATTGTTTATTGAGGCGTGCTACCTGGTTATTCTATGTTAACTAGTAGCGAGGCAAGGCGTGTCGTGGCTGCAACGATATACTTGGTTGTCGGTGAGGTTATGCAGAATGTACAACTGCCGCTCCGGACCGGCTGCAACGGCATTCTTTACGCCAGCAGAAATGAAAGCATCCCTGGAGGCTGCGTTGGTTCCACCTGCCACTAGGCCACCTCCTATAGTATCCAACGTTGCACCCCCGGCGGTAGCTACGGCTGCAGCCACATATTTCGTCTTAGTTTTAGGAGCATGTGGCACAACTGCAGCTCCGCCCGGCCGTAGATCAACGTTGGGCTTAACTCTCGGTGTGTAAGGTCGTACCCGAATCGGTGCCCCAAACGCCGTTCTAAACGGTAGTCTGACGATTCGGACAATTTTTATTTTTCACAAACATGGGAGCTACTTTCTGGTCAATCCTATAAAGACACTTTGGTGATCTGTAAAGTAGTGGCTCTTTGTACATCGCTTATCACATAGTGGTCCGCGTGCCTACACGTGACCAAGTCTAGGCTGCTTCCCCAATGAGTTGCAGACTTTGGTTGCAACGAAGAGAGTCGGAGGCAGTACTTGGTGTCGAGGGCCTCGATGAAGCGGGGGTCTCTTCTGGGGTCTTTGTTGAAGTCTCCGGTGCAGACGAGCATTCTTTTGACTGTTCGCTTGGGCAGGCCGTTGGCGAGGATCTTAAGCGCGGCATCGTCACCTGTTTGGGGTGAAATGTAAACACCAGCTACAACTAAGTCCAAAGCAGCAAGCTGTACACACACCGCTTCTCCCTGTTCCGTCGGCATCGGAGGCATGACTACAGTAGCTACTAGAGGCTGCCTCACGTATATAGCCACCCCCGCATTTCTAGTTTGGTCATCCCGCCTGGCTCCGGTGACAAAGTTGAGACCGAGCATAAAGACAGGAGTGTCCGGGGAACACCCCGTTTCGGTTAAGACTAGGACGTGGGCCGACATCAGTAACGTGTCCATGGTTATGTCGTGCTGATGAGCCAAGAGTGATCTGACATTTAGCGCAACCACAGTAACCTAACTGTCTCTCGGCAACTGCTTCAACATTTTATCAGTCTCTACGGGCACGTTTACGATTGGCCATTTGATGCTGTACTGACCGTTCTTTCAGTTCATTAGTCTCCTGATCTGCACAAACGGTATACGCGGAGGTAGTAGTCGCTCGGCCACTGGATTCAACCGCGGCAAACATTGCGGCATCAGCGGGTATTTGTAGCCGTTAGAGACACTGTACAGCGGAATCTTCTCTTCCCTGAGGCTAGCCTTACACGTGTTGCAAACGACTGCACTGGCTAAGGTCTCTTCGTTCCATTCCGGATAAGCCTTTAGCAAAGAGGGAAACATTAATGCCCTTACCGGTGTAAGTTTGTCCTTATGCCACCACCGATCGTACACAGAACACGCATAGCCGAACGGGTTGTTGGTGAAACGTCTGTGGAATTCGCGCGTTGCCTACTCGAACTCCTTGACTCTTCGCTCGAAGTCTTGGCGTCGTTCTTCCGCAACGTCTCCCTTGAATTGAGCCAGGCCAGCCCTGGTGAGAGATTTCTCCCGTCTTCTTCAAACGCTCCTGTCTCTGCTGGGGTGTCCCTTCGGCAGGCCGTTTTCTTCGGTTGTCCTTTTCGTCTCGAAACGCACGTTCCTTGTCGAGCCGCTGCTGTCGCTGTTCCGGGGTTTCTTGGGCACGTCGCTGCCTTTTGGTCGCGTTCCAACGTTCTACACTGGTAGCACTACAAAGAGATACTGCGTCGTCTTGGGTCTCGTCGTCCTTGTTGTTGAGCAGACTCATCAAATCCAACTCTTCGGTTGTTGTTTCCATAGTAGAAGAAGAGATTGTACGTCGCCGGCGAGCTGCATAGTTGGCACGCCGCTTAGAAAGTCGCTCTTCTCGTTCGTCTTCCGTCTCAGTAGCTCGCTGTTGCTTCCTCTTTGCATACTGACGAACTGCTTAGGCCATAGGCGACATCGCAACATCTGGTTGATACCGCGAGCCGGGGCCCGAATTTATCCTACTGTGTCACGTCACCCCCGACCGCGGCTCTCCTCCACGAAGAGAGAGCGGGAAATAGGCCGCGGTTAGTAGCTACCGCCTCGCGAACCGACAGCGCGGGTTAGGGCCACTGTTTTTGCCGCAGATGGGATGACGTCACTCCGGCTGTAGCGCCCCTCGTGGAAGGAGCAGGCGTTAGGCCGCGGTTGGTAGCTACTGCCTCGCAAGTTGACGGCGCGAGTTGGGGCCCCTGTTTTTGCGACAGATGGGATGACGTCTCTCCGGCTGTAGCGCTCCCTCAAGGGAGGAAGCGGGAGTCAATGGTCACGCTAAAGCTCAATAGTAGCTACCACCTCGCTACGCGAAGGGCTGAAAAGTGAAAGTAGTATTGCTTTCGCAATAAAATGATGCATACGTGGCACCATGTTTACAAATAACGAGCGCAGACCGTTCTTTTAAAGCGAACCAACTATCCGTGGTTGCTGCGCCTGCCGGAAAAACGGTCCCTTTCAAGCGGGCACCACGCCCCGTTAAGTAGCCGAAAATAGCGTAGCCGCCTCTGGATGTTCGGCGTCACGCCGTAAATGACGACAATTCGAAGTGGCGAAAGGAACTAGTTCCCGAACGGAACCGTTGCTGGATTTGTCCCATGGACTCCAGTTCGCCGTCGAGGTATACGCGAGAAGCTTCTTTCAAGTTACTTTGGATCCTACGATGGCGTGCGCCCTATAAGCGGTGTAAATTATGAGGTGCTCCAAATTGTACCGAGCATGACCCGCTGGCCCCCTCATTCTGGGACTATGCATGTGGTTCGCCTCAATCCTCACTGTTAACGATATCGCCACGTATTCCGACTCTGCGCTCTTCATATGCCATAGCTTTTCAGTTATGCCTGAACACACATCGGAACGATGCGGTTTTTGAAGGGGAATGTATTGTTAGCCCTACACGGGGAAGATCGGCGACAAAGAGGATCGCGAGAGAGCGGGGGAACTCAGCCGCCGTCACTTCACCTTGCTCCCTCTCCTCCACCTGCCCTGCCGAGCTGCAGATTTAAAAGCCCCGTTCCTGATCTTGTCAGGTGCCGTCTCTGGTCACCGCAACAACCCATGACAGTACTACAATTTTCACACCACATTATAAATGATACAAGGGAGAGGCCTGGCCCCACGTGACGATCCTTTGGGCGTTCTGCAGTGAAGCCGAGCACTTAATTTTAACCGTCCATGAGACAAAAAAAAATAAAGCTTCAACAGATCTTGACTTGCGCAGCCAGCCTTATATCACACGTTCCCATCTTTTTTTATTGACATTATTGTCTCACGTTTTGTCTTATCTAAAACGCTGGCTAGGAGCATCACTGCGTGGCAGAAACAAGGAAAATCAGCGTACTCTACAGGTGTTTTCTCTTTCACTTCCGCCCTTCTTCGCTGTCTTCTTGCAGCAAGCAACTGCCCATCGCCACCCGTGCTAATAATTAATCAGAATTTGGAAACCTTATCTCTGTCACTCGCACACTCACTAAGGGTTATAATTGTTTTAAAAGCCTATGCAAATCATGGTATGGATTGTATGGTATGGTATCGTACGCGGACTTCAGCGTCCGAAAGCAGCGTCGCCCATGAAGCACACTGTAGGGAAGGCTGCTGGTCATTTCGACCCCTGGGGTTCTGCAATGTGCCTAACACATGGAATAAGAATGAAACCCCTTTCGTTTCGCCTCCTTAAAATCATGGTTGTCTGGACCTGCATCAAAGCCGTGTCCTCGCGCTCAGCAGTCGAACGACCAAATCCCTACGATACCGTGGCTGGGTTCACCATTGATTTGAAGTCGAAGCTTGCAAATACATGCGCACCACCGAGACGTGTCGTTAAAAACAGATATCAACTACGGTAATTGCACGGCGGATTCTCAAATCAGATGAACCTATAGTCGCTTAGAACTCAAGCGTGCATTAGCTGCCACACACAATTCCGTTACATAATGTAGTCCGCTGGTATTATAGCACTTTTTTTGCCTAAATAATCGTCTAATCATCAGACCAGGTAGTGCGCATAGTAATTTTATCTCTTTTGGTGTGTTTGGTACAGTCAAATATTGAAAATTGATTTCGTTAATTGTTCAGCATAGTAATACACGCGCCGCCTACCACTGTCCATTGCTAGCAACAACTGTCTTTATTTTTGGAAGTTGCATCCTACTTTAAAGAAATACTCCAAACACCGATCCAGAATATATTTTCTTGCTCCGCCAAACCGATGCAGTGTTCCAATGGGCAACGAGCATTGAAATACAGAGGTCACATTTTTCTTAGCGATTCGTAGCGGAACAAGGCAGGCAAAGAGTTGGGCTAGGCACTGCATATGCTATCAAAAATGAGGTCAGTGAACTGCGGCCAGGGGAATTAAAGGGAGAGGGAGGGGGCATTCATTACAATGACGCGAACCTAGGATATTGAAAAATAACTAACCGTTATGCAAACTAGGGATAAAAAAAAATGAATAACAAAATGGGTAATAAAAAAACTCAGGTGGGGAGAGGTGCCTTAATCACCCTTATGAAGTGACAGGATAGCATAAGAATCGAAAAAGGTTAGAGGAAAAGGGGGTATAGACACAGTCTGGGAGTTCCGACTAATGGGCCTGATTGGTTGAGCTCCTTTTAAGGTCACGCTAATTGAAGGCGAGCTCTCGTTCTATATGGAATGTGTGGTTCTAGGTATCCAAACAGACTCCCAAAAGCACCATGCGTTATCCAGGCCTCAAACATTATTTCTCACACTGATACAAGGATCCTTAGCAACCGCGGTTATTCAGGTTCCTCTCCCCCTTCCTAGCCAGGTTCCGCCATCATGACCGTGTGCAAAGTACTAAAAAGATTTCACAGTTGTAGAGTAGTGCTCCACTTCTTTTTTTATTCGTAGCGTTGTTTATTGCCTCTGAGGATATAGGACGCTGTGGGGAATGAAAATGGGAACGTTAAGTGAATAACGAAACGTTTAGCGGCGCGAATGAAGTCGAGGAAGGAGGACTGACTCCCTCCGTTTAATCAGTCTTCAAGGCAGAAGACTCGCTGCTGTCAGGTGCCGGATTTTCGTAGCAATCAGTGCCGGGTGAACCCAAAGAATATTGTGACTATCTGCCTCAGTGTTTTCAGAGTAGCAGACAGGAGGCGATGATGTAACTGTCGATACCGAAGCCTGTTCGCCAGTGACGGCAGAAGTGAGCCCCGGATTCTGCGAAGCTCAACCCCTTCGGCACGTGTAAAACCGAGAGGGGTGTGGCTACCACACACGGAGGGATGAGGGCACGTGTGCGATGTCCGAGCTGTTCCTTTCTAGTGAGAAGGAGTGCAGCACTATCCACATTGAAGTACCAAGGAACTGACGAAGTTAGAGGCGCCATGTGGGCAGCAGAGTTTGCAGGGCTCGGAGAACTGACGACGTCACTTGATACCCACTCAATCCGCCTTTTGCGCGAGGATGTGGCGCCATCATGCGGGAGCGGGCGGGAAGCACATTGAGCGGTACGAAAAGGCCACGCCAACGCAGGTAGAAAGCGAAAGCTTCCCCCCTTTTTTGACCTCGGAGCGGAAAGTAGTGACAGTGATTGCAGCATATCATGTTCACGCAGTATGGGGGAAGGTAGAGCGTTTTCACAATCCACTCATAACGCACGTACGCATATACTATCTTCGTATTGTAAGAGCGTGTAGCGCGTGTTCGACGTGACAGAATTAGACGCTCTCGGCGTGCAGGTTTTCGGCAGACAGGAGAGCGTGGGGGCAGAGAGAGAGAGAGAGGGAGGGATCTCAAAGGGCAAAGCAGCCAGGGGTTTGTTGATGCTGCAGAGCTAGGTGGAATCGTCTCCTGTGACTTTGAGCGGCGCATATGCGCGGGGTGTCTTGAGTTACCGAGCACAATGCGGTCACCGCGGCGCCGGCATGGTGCAATGGGCGTCGCTTCCTCCTCGCGTCATCTACAACCGTGCCACGAAGATCGGCAGAGAGTCACATATACACACCCCGTGAAAAGGGCATTGTCCCGGCCGGAATGCACACCTGCAGGAAACGCGCTGCATTTTTCTGGCAATGGATGATTCAGAGCTGTAGCCGGTTTCTGGCCTCAGGAGACAGAACGGATGTGGTAGCAGTGGTGAAAAGGTTCTCGGTGCGCAGAGAATGGTCCTTCTGTTGTGAAAAGATCTCCAGCGTTCATTTCTGCCTCCGCCGCGATTTCTGCGGAATCAACAACTTGGTGTTACATGTGAATCTCCTACATATCGGATGCGCATCTCGGTCAGGAACCAACCCTGTTCTACGTCCAGAGCGATCCACTCTGCAAGTGAACGAGCATGAACCCTCCAGGAGACTCATTTATTGTGGCAGGCGGTTTCCTTGCCGTTGCAAACGGTTGGGCGAAGACGACGATTATCAAGCTCCCTAACGAAGTGCATCTGATTGCGTACAATAAAGGAACAAAGTCCGGATGCTTTGGCGTGCACAAAGGCGAGCCTTTAATTAAAAAAAATACTGTGCGTCGTGCAAGTGCGTCATATGCTCCGAGCGGCAAAAACACAGATACTACAATGTATGCATCTAAGCGAAATAGGCATGATGAAAAGTACCTACTGTAGTTTTCACCCAGGCTGTAGTGTACCAGTGATAGCTGCAATGAGGATTTCTTCGGTGTGTGATTGCTTCAGTTGCACCGGGGCCGGAAGGCGATGTATTTTGTCCCTTCTTATCTTTATGTGCGAAAGGGCTAGGTAGCTTAGATATCACAGGCGGCTGTGTGCGCTAGGCCGTAATATTTAGCATGTTTTATCGTGACTGCCACCTCACTAACAAGAAAAAAAAATACGGCGTTTTAATGCACTGCCGTTCGCGAGCCTCATGACCAGCTCAACCACTCGGCTCGCTAACGGCGGTGCATCACAACAAACACCTTTTCTTTTTAGTCAGGCGGCAGTCGCGATAAAACATGCTAAATATTACGGTCTAGCGCACACAGCCACCTGTGATATCTGCGCTACCCGGCCCATTCGCACTTAAATAAAACAAACGACAAAATACATCGCCATCAGACGCCCCGAACAAATGCTCATTGTGGCTATCACTGGTGGGTTACAGGCTTGGTGCAAACTCCGGTAGATACTTTTCATCGTGCACATTTCCTTTAGATGCATACATACCTGTAACGAAGTATTTTTCGCACAGTCGAGAGCACGCAGTCGGCTGCCAAGGTCGGCCATTCACGTCTTGACGCTTGGTTGCCCTAATCCAAGCTTCACGCCGTTGCAGGTCGCGGCTCGCCGAAGGAAAGCTAACAAAACGCGTCTTGCATCCCGGCACGCCTCGAGAGTGGCAGCCGTAAGCGGCACAGGTGGTTGGCATCGTTTTACCGAGGCTGTGAACGTGACCGCGCCTCCAGCCCCCGTGCGTTGGCTATGAGTGCGGCGACGAGAAGCGCCGTCGACGCCGCTCAGTGTGTTTTCATCAGTCGCCGCTGGGGCTTCGCGCATGCGCAGAAAACTCGCGCAAAAGGCGGATTCGATTTGCAGCCGGCAAACAATATATGAATTAACTTGTGGCATATGGGCTACAACTGATGATTCGGAGTAGTCTCTCATCACTGCAATGACATGGCTACGCCCGCGATTGTCTGAGCATCAAACAGCTCTACACTGTAGGCGGGCGTCCCCTGCCCGCACGCTCTGTTGAGATTGAGCCGGGACGGTATGCCTAGAGGATGGTCATTTTGTTCCTCCAGAAATTGGGAAAGATGGCGTTTCTAAATTCTCATACTTTTACTGCTCATTACTCATTTTCAGTGAGACATGCGCAGTGCAGCAATACTATGTGTCGTAACTAAATTTTGGTAAAATAGGGCTTATCGCAGAGCACCATTTAACGGCAAATGCAGAAGTTGTACATTTATTATGCAAGTTCTGCTCCGAAGACGCATTCAGTAATCCTTTCAAATATATCTTGTTAATGGAGGGCTGCAACTGCGTACATCCGGAACGGTTACGCAAACTCGCTATTGGCACTTTTCTTTGTCGTAAAGAAGGTATTTGTCTCCCTGGCATTTCTCGTCGAACTTCTGCTGGCAGATTTCTGGAAAAGAATCCTTGGCTTCCGTTGTTACCCACAGCATGCATTCTGGGAAAACAAGAAAGGAATGATTAGTATATCTCTGTCGGTCGTACTGCACACCGAAAGCTGCCAAATTTCACACAGTAAAATGCATCTAGTAAACTAACATATACTAGATCTATAAGAATGCTTCAAATTACAAGGGCTCGTAAGTAGCTTGCATAATCATCAATACAATGGTCTGCATTTGTCGCGTCGCATTAGTAAACCCAGTATACATAGCAAACACACACGCACATATGTATGTATGTATGTATGTATGTATGTATGTATGTATGTATGTATGTATGTATGTATGTATGTATGTATGTATGTATGTATGTATGTATGTATGTATGTATGTATGTATGTATGTATGTATGTATGTATGTATGTATGTATGTATGTATGTATGTATGTATGTATGCATGCATGCATGCATGCATGCATGCATGCATGCATGTATGTATGTATGTATGTATGTATGTATGTATGTATGTATGTATGTATGTATGTATGTATGTATGTATGTATGTATGTATATATGTATGTATGTATGTATGTATGTATGTATGTATGTATGTATGTATGTATAGTAAGGTGTTTATAGGAGCACCAAGACCGCAAGCAACGTCCGCAAACCAAAGCGACGGGGGTAGCGTTCTAATCAACAGGGCAGTGCCAACAAGGCTCCGGCTCCACTTCGTCTACCTCTTCGGGTTGGCGCGCGAGCTGATGGCGATCGGGATTACTACAATACCCCCCGGCGGAAAAGGAGCCATCCTGGCGACTCATGGTGAGGAAAGGGTAGGGGGATCATAATACGGCTTGAGGCGGTCGACATGCACAGTTTCTCGGCCGCGGCGGCGATGATCTGGAGATGGGTTCAAGGGCTCTACTACGTAATTGACGGGAGAAGATTGTTCGAGAATGCGGTAAGGTCCATGATAGCGCGATAGGAGTTTGGATGAGAGGCCGGGTGCAGAGGAAGGCACCCAGAGCCAAACGAGGGCACCTGAGGGATATGAAGGCGCTGGATTTGTAGGGTCCCGGTTATGCTTTTGTTGAGCCTGGTTCTCCGTTGTGAAGGAGCGCGCCAATTGTCTGCATTCTTCGGCAAATGTGTGCGCTTCAGACAGTAGAGTGGTCTCTGAAGCGTCGGGTTGGTAGGGCAGGATAGTATCCATGGTGGACGTGGATTCACGACCATATAAAAGAAAGAAGGGGGAGAACCCAGTCGTAGTCTGCGTAGCCGTATTGTAGGCGTACGTTACGAAAGGCAGCACTTGGTCCCAATTAGAGTGAGCGCTATCAACGTACATGGCTAGCATGTCACTAAGAGTGCGATTAAATCGCTCAGTCATGCCGTTCGTTTGGGGGTGATACGCTGTGGTGCTCCGGTGAATGATCTGGCACTGTTTGAGGAGGGCTTCGACAGTGTCGGAAAGAAACGCACGTCCGCGGTCACTGATCAATTCTTTCGGTGCGCCGTGACGAAGAACGAGGCGATACAGAATGAACGAAGCAACATCCCGTGCGGTGGCAGACTGCAAGGCCGACGTTTCCACGTAACGGGTTAGGTGGTCAACGGCTACGATGACCCAGCGGTTGTTAGCCGACGTGGTCGGAAGCGGGCCATACAGATCGATACCGACACGGTCAAAAGGGCGGCTGGGGCAAGGCAATGGCTGCAACGGAGCGGCTGGCTGAGGGGATGGATTCTTGCGACGTTGGCAGGCGGTACAGGATCGGATATACTGACGAATGAAGCGGTACATGCCGCGCCAGTAATATCTCATACGCAGTCGAGAATAGGTTTTCATGACACCTGCATGGCCGCATTGGGGATCGGCGTGGAAAGAGGCGCAGATTTCGGCACGGAGATGTCGCGGAATCACGAGAAGCCACTTTCGCCCTGTAGGATGGTAATTGCGGCGGTATAAAAGTCCATCACGAGTGGCGAAGTGGTGGGCCTGACGACGAAGTGCACGTGACGGAGACAGCTCTGCGGGCGTAGACAGGAATGTTAAGAGGGAGGATATCCATGGATCCTTCTGCTGCTCAGATTTCATGTTGGTAATGTTGAGCGGCGACATATCGTAGGCACAAACGAAGCCAGCCGTCGAGTTGTTAGGAAGCGGTGAACGGGAAAGGGCATCAGCGTCGGTGTGCTTGCGTCCAGATCGATAGATGACATGGATATCGTACTCCTGAAGACGTAACGCCCAGCGGGCGAGGCGGCCGGAGGGGTCTTTGAGGGAGGATAGCCAACAGAGTGCGTGGTGGTCGGTAACAACGTAGAATGGGCGACCGTAAATATAAGGACGAAACTTGGTAATGGCCCATATGATGGCGAGACACTCCTTTTCGGTCACAGAATAGTTCTATTCCGCTTTCGTGAGGGTACGACTAGCGTACGCGACGACATACTCTGAATATCCAGGTTTCCGTTGAGCAAGAACAGCGCCCAGACCTACGCCGCTTGCATCAGTGTGTATTTCGGTCGAGCAGGCAGGGTCAAAATGGCGGAGTATAGGGGGAGAGGCCAGCAGACGGCGTAGTGTACTGAACGCAGCATCACAGGCTGGTGACCAAGAGGAGAGGTTCGGGCCTCCGGCGAGAAGTTGCGTTAAAGGGGCGATGATACTGGCGAAGTTTCGGATAAAACGGCGGAAATACGAACATAGTCCGATAAAACTTCGAAGTTCTTTCAAGGTTGTGGGCTTGGGGAAGTCTGCGACGGCACGAAGTTTCGTAGGATCCGGTAGAACGCCATCCTTGGATATGACATGACCAAGTATTGTGAGCTTGGTAGCGGCAAAGTGACATTTCTTCAAGTTAAGCTGTAGGCCGGCTTCAGTAAGGCACGTAAGGACACGCTGAAGGCGCAGAAGGTGGGAAGGGAAATCTTTCGAGAAAACGACAATGTCGTCTAGATAACAAAGACACGTTTCCCATTTGAGCCCACTGAGAATGCTATCCATCATTCTCTCGAAGGTGGCGGGGGCGTTGCACAGTCCGAACGGCATCACATTGAATTCATACAATCCATCGGGAGTGATGAAGGCTGTTTTCGGGCGGTCAGCGGAAGCCATCGGTACTTGCCACTAGCCAGAGCACAAATCTAGCGACGAAAAGAACTCCGCTCCTTGCAAACAATCTAGCGCGTCGTCAATTCGTGGTAGTGGGTAAACATCTTTGCGGGTTATCTTATTCAGACGCCGGTAGTCCACACAGAAGCGGATCGTGCCATCTTTCTTCGTCACCAACACTACGGGGGAGGCCCAAGGGCTATGAGATGGTCGTATGATGCCCCGTTGAAGCATATCGGCGACATTGTCACGAATGACGCGGCGCTCAGTGGGCGACACGCGATATGGTCGCTGCCGCAGGGGAGCATGAGGACCAGTGTCGATTGCATGAGAAACGGTCAAGGCGCGGCCCAAGGAAGGCTGGGACACGTCAAAAGATGCACTGAAGCGCTGAAGGAGGGCGACTATTTGGTCCCGTTGGGCGGACGTAAGGTCGGTCGCGATAGCTCGATGAAGGGCGTCGACAGGAAGCTCATCACTCGTAGCAGCACAAGACGTCAGGGCAGCGACTTGAGGAAAAACTTCAGGTTCGGAGAACATGTAAGTGCGATCAGGGTCCAGCTCTTCAATGTAGCCGAGGCACTCCCCGCGAAGAACAGCCGTTGGGCAGGGAAAAGGGTTGGAAGCATAGATGACACAGCTGCCATCAGAAATTGTTAGAACGGCGAAAGGAAGAAGGAGGCGGTTATGGTGGGCGGAGGCGAGTTTGGGCGTAAAGAGAACAGGACTAGGGAGGGCAGATGTCGAAATAAGGGGAACGAGAACAGAAGAAAAGGGAGGAATGTCGGTGTCTGCAGCTACAAGGAGTTTATCAGGGCGCACAGGCGGGTCACACAGGGAAACATTACACACAGGGGAAAGCTCAACTTCAGCACGGGCACAATCAATCACAGCACTGTGAGTTGACAGAAAGTCGTAGCCGAGGATGATGTCGTGGGAGCAGTCGTAAAGCACCACCATCTCGACGAGATACGTAATGTCTTTGATGCAAACTCGTACCATGCACGCTGCCACAGGGGTGATGCGCTCTGAACTGGTCGTACGAAGCGAAAAGGCAGAAAGCGGCGTCGTGACCTTGCGAATTTTGCGGCGAAGGGCATCACTAATTACGGAAACGGCAGCACCTGTATCCACCAGCGCAAGAACGGGAAAACCTTCTACGAACACTTCAATGACGTTGGCGGGAGAAGGCGGAGGACTTAACAAGTTCGTCAAACGCGCAGTTCTTGCCTCCGGAACTGCGGCATTCAGTTTTCCCCTTGCGTAGGGCCCTGTCGCCGGACCATTGGCGAAATGGAACGTCGGCGAGGCGAAGGTGAACGGCGTGTCGAGTACTGAGCCCGAGGTGGAGACGATCCAGAAGAGACGTTGCTCAAGGGCGGCTCGGGATCGTAGTGGTACTGACGGACTGTGTTGTCAGGATGAAGCGGGCGCTGACGGCAAAGGCGAGCGACGTGACCCGGGAGCCCGCAAGCATAGCAAATTGGGCGATTGTCGGCGGTTCGCCATGGGTTCGTAATGCGGCGTCGCGGTCGAGGGATCTGAGACTGAGGGGCCATGAAACGAGGTGGAGCATAAAATGTAGGGCCGTTCTGGTACGACGATGTTGGAAGTGGACCGCGCGTTCCAGCGGTTACTTGAGCGTAAGTGAGTGGTGCTTGTACAGGAGCGATGGGAACACTAGAAGGCAGCGCTTCGGCGACTTTCTCCTCGATAACTTGGCGGATAGCCGGCGAGATGGATGGCGCGTTGGCCGGCGCTAATTGCGAAGTGCAGACGGTCGGCTGAACTGGGTGGAGGAGGGACAGCTGGCGTGCAACTTCTTCGCGGATGAAGTCTTTGATATTCTGCATAAATTGAGACTGTTCCGCAGACGGCGTAGCCAGTGCCAAGCCAGCAATGCCGGCAGGTGTGGCAGCCCGCCGCGTAGAAGCGCGTTGCTTTCGTAGCTCGTCAAACCTCTGGCACAGGGTTATAATGTCGGATACGGAAGTAGGGTCTCTGGCCGACATCATATAGTACGCATCATCAGTGAGACCTTTTAGAACATGTGTGACTCTTTCGGGCTCGGGCATGGACGGATTGACCCGCTTGCAGAGGTCAACCACGTCCTCAATGTAGCTAGTAAACGTTTCTTCGGGACGTTGAAGCCGTGCATGGAGGCGTTGTTCGGCGCGGAGTTTACGTACCGCAGGACGGCCGAAGACATCCGCGAAGTTCTTCTTGAAAACAGACCACGTCGGAAGATCGGCTTCGTGGTTTCGAAACCACAGATTCGCCACGTCCGTGAGGTAGAAGAGGACGTTGCTCAGTTTGATGGAATCGTCCCAGCGGTTGTAAGTGCTGACGCGCTCGAAAGAGGCCAGCCAGTCGTCAACGTCGTGGTCGTCGGTACCACTGAAGAAAGGTGGGTCACGGGGGCGTTGTGCCCCGGGACAGAAGATGGTGGCAGGAGTGGCAGGGATGGGCGTCGATGGTTGGCTGGGAGCGTCCTGCATGGTTGTGACCGAAGGCGGTAGCGTGCGGTTCCGAAGTTCCAGGGTGAAATTTGCGAGGAGGACTGGGGTGACGACCGAACCTCCACCAAGTGTAAGGTGTTTATAGGAGCACCAAGACCGCAAGCAACGTCCGCAAACCAAAGCGACGGGGGTAGCGTTCTAATCAACAGGGCAGTGCCAACAAGGCTCCGGCTCCACTTCGTCTACCTCTTCGGGTTGGCGCGCGAGCTGATGGCGATCGGGATTACTACAGTATGTATGTATGTATATTATGCACCTACTTAATTCGAGCTGAGCGTGGCTACACTCCGTTTCATACATCAAGTGCAACACTGCCAATGCTACAGCTCTTGTTTGAGCTCTCCGCATCCGCGATGAAAAATAGTGCCTACTTTTGACGAGAGCAAATAATAGTTATTTGGTCTGCAAGCTTAATACGTCTTACATTTGCCATCAACTTCATAAAGAGCACCTTTTTTAAGGAGAAAGGATCGGATTCGGTGAATTTGTATGTTTTTTATGTCGTTTCGTTCGTGTCGCGTTTTCGCTGCCCCGCAACCTTGCCAGCTGTGCCACTAGATGGCGCTGGCTGTACCCTCTGCGCTGCGCATTTCTTTTTGAGAAAATGGTCCTTCAGTGCGCATTTTTTCGATAAGATCCGCACTGCGAAGATGTCTAAGCACGTGAAGCAAGTTATTGCAAACTTGTATGCTCGGAATACAGTCCGTTTCCGCAAGAACCACTCTACCACAAAACGAGCGTGTAGTGATACGCCTCCATTTTTTTTCTTGCGGACTACTTGCGTAGCTTTCGCTGCGTTGCACCTGATGTATGAAACGGAGTATAGTTCTGGCAGCAAACCGATATAACATATTTCGTTACGCTTCGCCATATTTCCTGTTTACCGACAGGGAGGTTCTTTACTGCGCTCCGAAGCTGTACCTACATTTTCATGCACCCTGCTAAGCAAAGACACTTTACTTGGCTATTATCTACGTAGTAACCTTAGTATAATTAGCGCTATTAACATCCGTTTATATTCGACTTGCACAGTTGTAAAGGGCAATTTCGCTCTACCTAGTATTTCTGAGGGATGCTGCGTGGTGTGCGGTAACGATGTAGTGGCATTGGTCGCGAAGATCTTTTGCCCGGTGAGATGAAGAATGAATAAAGAGTCAATGAGTTACGTTTGTTTCGAAGCAAAAGGTTTACTGAACTAGGTAAAGTCCAGGTCTCCGTAGCCAGGATTTTGCCCTTCAAATGTTCACTACGGCGCACAGGTGTCCAAGAAGAAAGTGTCACAGTGGTGCGCCTTTCCTTCCTAGAAACTACTCGGTATAGTTCAAGTGAAGGTCAAACTAAGCTTGGAAATGACCTCTACGTCGCGGTTTAGCTAATCATGGAGGACGCGTGGCAGATACTGCACCTTCCCTTCTAATAATTCATTCCATTAGAGGTCATTATCAAGCCTTATTTGACCTTCAGCCCTGCGCTTGGAAATAAGTCTGCTAACGGAATGATCTATAGAAAAGAAAGGCGCAGTATCAGACGTTCTCCATCAACATCAACAACCACGTCGCCTTGACCTATTTAGGTGTAGATGTCCATTTTTCTTCAAGATAAAATTGAAGGCACGCTCTTCCGAATTGAAAGCAAATGTATACGAAAGCATGGCTTGAAACGTATGTAACTGTATTCACTGTGTAAATAAAACACCCTTGTTTACGCAGGGAAGAACTTCTTAATCGCAGCTGCGAACGGGGTTGAAGACCTCCATTTCTGAAGGCCGGTTATTCTGTTTATCGATAACAGCGCTGCTGCAAGTGCTCCTGCAAAATGTACGTACGAGGCTCGTGCATGTCTGCGTGCATTTATGCATTTGTGCTTAAAAAACAGCACTCACATTCCATTTGGACCTAACAGCAGGCATGCGCGGAAGCGCAGCTTTTCGTGGTGAATTGTAATGCGAATGTAAAGGTTCAAGTGCAAACGCAAATATTATTAGTAAATGAGACGGAAACATACGCGGCACTCGTTAAATTTCGGAGAGCAGTTAGGCATATGGAACTGTTTCACCGTGAGCAGCTCAGCGTTTACACCAACTGGATAAAAAGCTTCTGTTGTTATGTAGTTAGCCTTCCTAGAATTCCTTGCGCATTTAGTGTCACAGCAAACGACACCAAACACCAAAACAAAAGGCTCAGGTACCTGGTCCGGCCAATGTGCCTGCTTATATCGCATAACATAGCGTGCTGCTTGACAGGGAAAATGTGCATGTGTGTGTGTGTGTGTGTGTGTGTGTGTGTGTGTGTGTGTGTGTGTGTGTGTGTGTGTGTGTGTGTGTGTGTGTGTGTGTGTGTGTGTGTGTGTGTGTGTGTGTGTGTGTGTGTGTGTGTGTGTGTGTGTGTGTGTGTGTGTGTGTGTGTGTGTGTGTGTGTGTGTGTGCGCGCGTGCGCGTGTGCGTGTGCGTGTGCGTGTGCGTGTGTGTGTGTGTGTGTGTGTGTGTGTGTGCGCGTGCGCGTGTGCGTGTGCGTGTGCGTGTGTGTGTGTGTGTGTGTGTGTGTGTGTGTGTGTGTGTGTGTGTGTGTGTGTGTGTGTGTGTGTGTGTGTGTGTGTGTGTGTGTGTGTGTGTGTGTGTGTGTGTGTGTGTGTGTGTGTGTGTGTGTGTGTGTGTGTGTGTGTGTGTGTGTGTGTGTGTGTGTGTGTGTGTGTGTGTGTGTGTGTGTGTGTGTTGATGACACCAACAAAAGCAAGTACATCATGAGTTCTTACGATCGCCGGTTACAGGGGGAAATCGTCCCACGAAGCATATCTTGCCATCGGTGTAGAGTTCACGGGCCTCCTGGAGATTTTCGCGGTCTGCACAAAAAAAGAGGAATATATTATGGGGCGATCCGACTTGCGATACAGCAGACCTGTGAAAGTAGTTGATTTACTTTCGATGATCGCTGCATGCTTCTACTCTAACGAACCCTTTTACTATATGTTGAGGCTTCGCCCACGAAAACGGGGGAAGGGGGAGTTAGGCGTGCTAGTAGGTGGCGCCTCTGGAGCATAGGGACTGGTGGGCGGGGTTGAATGGCGTTTTGTGTGGGACGGATGTGAGTGCTTTTATGATGGTAGAGTGTAGTGGTGGCGGTTCGAGGGTGGCATCGAATAAGTAGGCAGTCCCTGGCCGGTGGTGTGTGGTGAGAATGAGTTTGGTCACTAGATGGTGCTTCTGGTGGGTAAAAGCTTCGTTCATCGAGAATACGGGCCGACTGACGTGAGCATGTCGGCCCGATGCATTGCATTCTTTATTTTTCACTGCCAACTGCCTTACCACTTTGCTCATAGCACGCAGAAAGATCTTGTGAGATTTTTTTTTTTTACACTCAGGGTCGTCGAGACGCGGGTTTATCACCTTTTTTTTTACCGTCAGATGACCCTGGGTTCATCTCAAATGGTTGTAGCTACTCGCATCTGCTTTCACATTTTTCCTCATTATTGGTGGCTTTAGCTGGATGTTTCGTCACCGACATGAAACTGAGTGCAGATGGTGCAATAGGCATTAATAGTTCGACGACCGACGATCCCGTTTGCTGCTATCGCCACAGCTGTGTTGTTTAATTTTTTGTAGGTGCAAGCGAGTGTAATAAAAATTCCTTTCAGTGCTACCCTAGTCATTATTAGTTGCTTTCAGTCATCCTTGTACCGCTTTTGTAGTTAGAGGGTGATTCAGTTCATAACAGAAGCGAAATATTCTCTCAGATAATGCACATTTACGATTCCGGGGCACATGCTGACCTCCTAAGCTGGCTTTTCACACATCCCGGCTGAAACAGAGCACACAAAACAAAAGGTTAGGATGGACACTTTGACTCCGCCTTTACTGATGTGATGTGACAGGGTCTGTGCCTTCCGTATCCGGCTTCCTATTCAAAACATCTCCGCGCGTATTCATTTTGCTACTCACATAATCCTCAATCCTTTAGTTCTTGCCTCTATTATCTGGCCCGTTTTTATTCCCAAACAGTCGTTAACCTCCACGTTATGGGAGAGAACCCGACATTCAGACCCGCTTTAACTAAGCCGTACGAACACGCCTGTGGGGCCTAGCAGCAGAGTTTCTGACATGAGATCCGCGTCCCGAACCTTTCGATTCCTCTCTCAAAGAAGCTCCCCGAGTTGCTAGCGTCTGCCAACTCGGCCATGTTGTGGTCTCGCTAGTGACGTTACCGAACCCACTGAGCTATTAATAAGTGCTCTGAATTGTCACCTACCAACTACCACCAGAGGCACGCCTGAGATTTTTCGCTAACGCCGCCAACTCCGGCATTGCAATTTCGGGAGAACGGGGCTTTTAACACTGGCGAGTTATTGAGCAAGGAACGGGAAGAGAGAACATCTCGGCTCCCCAAGGTCCTCTCATCAAAACGTTAGCTAGACGACCAAGTCCCCCCCCCCCCCCTTCCACTTCTGACCTTTGTCGCTTGTGTTTATTGCTGCCGAGTTTTCGCAAGAAATGTGAAAATATGTCACCAGCATACCCCGGTGTATTATACCGCTAGGAGGAACTCGAAATTCCTCGCAGTGCTCGCAGAGGCTCGCATTACCTCAGGGATTAGTGCGGGCATAAGAAATTATTCAAGAGAAAATGCAAAAATCCTCAATCGATAAAAATCGACAATTTTGGCCCACCTCAACATATCGGTACTCAACCCGTAACAAGCGTCATGCACAAGGTAAACTCATTCAATGCCAGCTATAGAAAAGATGTTGCCCGTTATTTTTATTTTTTAAACTACAGCGTTGAAGGCCCCGTTCTGCAGCAAATCCGGCTTTTTCGACGTCGCCACTTTTTAAGCGCAAAAGCAGGGCATGGCTCAGACATGGAAGGGGGTAGGTGGCAGGGCATATGGCTGGGCACTGATTCTTCGATAGGCTCTTTTACTTGATGAGACCGCATGGTATCATAGAGGTTGGAGGAGCTACCAACTCGCGTTGCTCATTTCAGATGCAAGGAATGAGTTAGGAATCAACCTTCTAAGCCGCTTGGACTTCAACGCTGGCACTCTACTCCTAAGCCACGCCATCACGTTCGTACCACTCGGTTAAAGCGGGGATTTATGTCTCTGTCGGGTGGTCGCCTATAACCTCCAGCGAAATAAAGTGGTATCGTACACTGTAGGACCGCATTCTAATGAGAATGTGGCAAGCATTAGAGACACAAATGAAGGGAGTTCTAAATAAATAAGTAGATATAACATCAACGCCAATGAAAAACACAAGAAAAGTCACAGAACGGTAGCCATTAACGCCCTCGATTCATACACACCCTTACAATTGGAGCTCAGGTGTCCCATACAAATTTTCCTTGCCGATTGCGAAAACCATTAGGTCTTGTGCAGCACTAGCCGAAACTTTGTAAAGAACCTAGGATAGAAGAAGAATATCGAAAAACATAAATTCTAACGGTTGCCCAGAATCACGACCATTTCTTGGCAACTCCGTATTCCATATTAATTTGTTATGCTCAAACGCTGAAATCTTGAGTGTCTCCATACAGGAAACGATTGCGTGATGTGCTTTCCAATACATCCCACAATAGGTTGAAATGTCTTTAATGGGCGCTGTTACTATCCTCGGTCTTAAGACTGAATTCTTCTTAGGAATATGGGCGCTTTTTCATTTTGCTGCATTGTCAAACTAACATTTACAATATTTCAGTATATGCGGGAGTTGTTTGATGGAAAGCTTCATTTCCACGTTTCTTTAAATGTTGAGTCAACTTCTAAAAGTGAAAAAAAAGGCCACGTGATTTCTGCTAAATGCACCGTCGGCTGTTTGAGGGGAGGGAGAAGGGTGGATAATTACCGTAGACTGCAGACTTTTCTGAGGAGTACATTTGAGATTTCAAGCATTGTTCCTTACTTCGAAATAGAAGGAACTTGTACCATAAAACGACTATAAACAATTTGCATCATAGAGCCTTTTGCGGCAATAATATTGGATGTTCCAATTGTTAGAAGGCTTTATAATTATTCTTCAGGGACCTTGCAATTTCGCCCTAAATATTGTTGCTACAAAGACAAAACACTCGTTCAGGCCCATCATTTACCGATTTGCTTGAAACCCTCCTTTAACTCATAAGCACAATCTCAGGAGGCCAACCCTTAAGGCGCGCTAACATTTTTAACCCCGTTCGCTCCGGCTTTGTCGAAAAAAACATACGTTCTACAATCTGCTGTTTTTACGCATTAGTTATAGTAGACTATCGCGCTTACCGTTCCATGAACGTATGTAAGTACGTAACCTCTCTTTGGAGCGGTGTAGTATTAAGAGAGGTAAAGCCTGGCTGCCCAGTATCCTTTCCCGTGAGCCCATCAAATTTTTTGGCCGCATGAAAAGCTTCAAGGTTTTGCCTCTTAAATGGCTGTTAAGCCAGTAGCGATATCTCCTAGCTGCGACCCACAATCTACACCTTGAAAGTGCTGTTCGCTCCTTGATATACTTGCTGACCCTTACGAGTGTTATCAAAGCTGTCGATAAGACCTACCTTGGTAACATTCTCGTTGTCTAGCATGTAAACGAGAAAGTTTTCTCTATGTGTACACTGGGATGCAAAAACATCTGCTAGGGTTCTAGATGCATCCTATCTGCATGGGTCCTGCTTAAAAGGAGGATGCCGGAATCATAGAAGCTTACCATCACACGGAGCGATATAAAAAACGTCAGATCTCGATTCGTCCGCCTCGTTGTAGAAACATTTCGTCCTGCAATAAAGGTCAACGAGCAGTTTGAAAATTCTCAGTGAGGACGGAGTGTACATTTGGCACCGCTCGTTCTCAAAATCATTTCCGTTGCTAGTATTAATGAGGCTACGTGAATCCTGGTTTTTAGACGTAGAGAACGGGAGAACGTGAGCCTGCGCATGCTTTAACGTAATGTGTACTGTGTGGCTACATAAGAAATTAAAGGCCCACAAAAGCTTTCCGTTAATCTACTCGGTAAATATACACATTATTGAAACATGATCCAACCTATGAACTTCCCCCATCTGACGTTTTTCCAAGGCGTGTCAAAAGAGAAGGCCTTGAAATAACGTTAGATGTCAAAAGAGAATTCCCCTATGGTACAAGGTGGCCTTATAGCCAGTGTGCCATTAAACCCAACTCAACTCAACTCAGAAGAGAAAAATACAGCCGAAGATGGTAGAATAATGTGAGGCCATGATATTGGAAAAAGCTACAGACTAGGATGAGCGCGGCTCGGCAGGACGCAGCAGAATGGAGGCAGAGGCCATGGAAGGAGCCTTCGTCTCACAGCATAATCGAATTGTCCGAGACTGACAAAGCATTCTTTCGCTTGCAAGGAAAAATATTCGGCTTCATTTTGAGCTCACCTAGAGAAGGGCCAGATCGAGAAAAATCGTAGTTTTTCGTCAACAAGTCGCTGTGTAATATGTCTGGGGAATAATATCCTCACTGTGCGAACTGAAAGGCTGAAATACTTATAATGGAGGGTGTCACAGGGAGACACTTGTGCTGTTCTCTCTGCAAAACCTTGTTTTCTTTGCAAAGGCCATGCACATAACTTCATCCGCGAATTCACTGCGTTTATCGAGAATTCGCTAAACGCGTAGGCTGTACCAGAATCGTAAGCGGTAATAAAAGTATCCGCAGATAAAATATTTGCCCACGATCCAGTTTTGAAATTAACGTTTTGCAGCACCACTGTTGCACTGTCATGACACTTGAAGATGTGCTCACCGCACTTTATAGTCTCACAATTAACTAGGAGCCACAAGAAAGGAGTAAGCGTCTGGCACACACCTCCTCGCCTTAGCTACTTGGATATAACGAAAGATTTCCTACATTTCCTTCTTCCTTGTCTCACGTTGTTGCGACTGATCCTCAAAAAAAAACACGGACGACTGAATGTTTGATGCAGAGCCAGCACTGAACCCAAGAACTGTCCAATTCTACTGATTCTACAGGACAGACTTAATGTACAGGTAATATTCGGTCGTTTTTGTAACAGGGAAACTCGAGCTAGCTCATGAGGCATGGTGTTGAAACAGCACGAAACACAGCGGACAGCACAGTGCTCATTCCGTCTTCTTTTTTGTCCGCTGTGTTTCGCACTGTCTTTCACAAAACGCTCATTGCTGTAGTAAAATAGATGCTCAAATGCCCTTGACGCGAATCAGCTAAGACAGCCATTTGAATTTTCTTTAGCCAAGTAAAGATGCAAGGCAAAGAAACGGTGGTAGTGGCGCTCTAAATTCTCTGGTGTGCACACGTGAATCAAGAAATGTCCCCGTAAAGTCTCGTAAATTCCCAAACACAGTCTCACCAGCGGCAGGTGTGCTGTTGTTCCACAGCGGGAGAACCCCCGCTATCGTGAGCTGGAGGGTAATAAAATGGGGCCTTTTTCCGAATTCCCTGTGCTTGGGTGCTACTTTCAGGCTGTTCTGCTTTATTACCTTTTCCACAAAACGCGCAGGCTTGCTTTTTATGGTAGTACTGACAACTGTTATACTTGCACTTGACATTCAAGGCATGTTGCCTTTTGTACCTCGAGGTAATATTTAGCATATCTCTGCGATGCTTGAGCTCTAGTGGCGCATACGTGTTGTAGCTGGAGAAGCTAGGGACAGCATTTAACTTGCTCGTCAAGTTAGCTCCGATTCTGAGACTTTATTACGTGGACATCGACTTAGCACCATCGGCACTGGCACCGCGTAGAGCAATGTACTACGGAAGAGCTAAGCATAAACGACATGCAGAAACATCGGTTCTCGTATTGCTTCCGCAGTTTCTGATTTCGAAAAACACCTGTTCTGGTCGTAGTACTGCTGCGCTCCTTCACGATACGACATATCAAATTCTGCTCCTTTTAAAATTTCAAGTAACCGTTATTCACGTTACCGATGAACGGCACCTTGTAGGGCTACTTGCTGAAGCAAAGCCGATGACTCGTGCTTTTAATGCTAGCGTACTGAATTAATGGGGAACTTGGCGCAGCCTTTAGCAGCTCTTAATTCACTCTCTTATCTTCCCCCTTGTTACATTATAATGATACTCCATTCCATACATACTTCGGTGAGCCGTCAAGTCCCTGGTAGTACCACGTGAAATTTGCAGACCCAGTCTGATCGTCCATGATGCCACGCTTTGTTACAAGGCACTCCTGGTTGGCGTCATCAATGGTGCTGAAGATGGCTGTAGCAGCTTCAAAGTTCTTCATCACCTACGGAAACAGGCACATTTCAGCCGTTAGAAAACAGAAGCGCATATTGGAAAACCATGCCCCTTGCGAAACAGCTCCCTGTTTTTTAGGCCCTCCATTTAAGATTTCCTCTTACAAAAGTCAGAACTGGTACCAATAAAGCAGCCCTGCACCTAGCAGTGTGCTACTTCTTTTTTTTTTTTCTTCTTAGCATACTGGTTATTTTCGTTGCCAGTTTAGAGAATTCCAAATGCTCCCCCGCCCCCACGAATATTTTCCAATGCTACCTCGCCAGCATGGCATGGGTTCTCATGAATTTTTAGAAATACTCACAGTATTTAGCCAACTGTGCCTATCACTTGTGTGTGTTTTTTTCCATCTTAATGTTGTCACGTAATTAACAAAGTACAAAATAGGAATTGGTTTGTGTGTACGAAACTCAGCGTTGAAATCGTAGATAGAGGCTATTCAAGCGCGTTTTTGGGATAATAAAAAAAAACGCTATATTATCAACGAGAGCTGTGAAACTATCGTACACGTAAAAGACGAAGGAAGAGAAAGTACAATATTTTGACTCTGTACGCTCTTAGCTAGGTTAGGACACTGATTGCGAAATCTCGGGCAACGGGTTTAGCCAACGAAGTCCCGGACAGAGGACCCGACCAGCCCTGTAACCCATAACCTATTTTCCCAATTAAATGTTTTATACTGCTCTACTGGTTCCATTTAAAACGTGTAAGCTAAATCACTTCTGCAGCCACGTATTGAATATTAGATGCGTTTTGTAATACTTAGCTCAGCCATGTATTATATTGTCCAAGCGGGGCTTTCCAAATATTTGCATATATTTAACTGCACATATCGAGAGAAGTAGCGCAATTTTCCGCGCACTTTTCTCGTTAGTTGAACAGCTTGCGTGTCTTCTTCGACCTCGTTGTCTCCAAGCAGCGAGACGAAAGTATCCAATGTGTTTAAATGACGATATATCTCTTAATATTTTGATCGTCGGCCTATTTCAGCCTTCCCACCCACTTTCCTTATCAGCTTCTCAAAGTGGTAGAAAAGATATATGGTTGAATAAGAACTGCGATAGGACGTATACGTACGCGCGGCTATGTATATACATCCTTGCAACTATATTGTAAACAATTGCAGTGGCCGCTCGCGCACAGTCATTTGTGAATAGTGCTCGGACACTTGCACACGAGTGACGCGAACTCGTTGTCCTATTTTCTATTTTGTAAATAATGTACAAAGATCCCCCTGTCCTTTCTTGATATCGCTGCCCTCGGTACTCCCCCTCGTCCTCCTCTTCCTACCCCCCCCCCCTTTTTTTTTTTTTTTTTTTACAGCCGGCCGCAGCTCCGGTGCTTCATATTTTAGATAACAGTTGCCGCTGCCGGCAACACGCTTTTTATTCTTTATGATTATTTGATAATAAACCACCACCACTACCATCATAAGGAGAAGAGAAAGAGAGCCCGAATTTATTAGAATATCTATGAACATTCCCCATCACAGATAACAGTGTCATCTGGCCATATACGCTTACTCATTTATTTATTTATTCATACAAATACCTCTCAGGTTTCAAACATAGAACATTGTGAGAGGGGGAAGGGTACAGTATATATAAAAAAACAATGGTACATAGTTTAAAATACAAGAGTGTAAGAGCATTCCAATCCTTTATTCTACCACTTTTTTTTTTTTTTATGATGCAGTAATGTACAGAATTCCCACTTGGCCTTCCCGCTTGAAATGTGCTCGTCGATAAACTGATCTCCGGTTTGTGGCGAGTGCGCCACCTATTTATTTAAAGACTACATACATATACTTTGTACGGCAAGCGTACATGGAGCCAATATATTCCAGGCAATTCAGCGAAGTTGGCCAAACATGAAGTATGCGACTATCGCTTCACGTTTGATTTCAATTTCGGTCAGAGGCTAGGGTTTCAGGGTTGCACTCCTGACAATGGTCTGCCCATCTAACTTTCTGCAGGGGGTGGGAGAAGTTAGGTGGAAGGATTAGATTAAGAAGTTTGCAAGAAGTTTGCAGGAGTCAAGTGGATGCAGCTAGCACAGGACCCGGTTAATAGGAGAGATATGGGCCTTTGCCCTGAAGTAGGTCTAGACTGGCTGATGATGATGAATAATTGCAGTTGACATCCCTTACTGTAGAGCGTAATAACGGCCCACTAATAATTCTGGGACCGATTAACGCAACATAACGAGGCAATGCGATAGCGGTACGGTCGTGATCCATTGCGCACGGATGGAATTGTTGAGGGCGGCATGCGATGCACACTGCGAGAGAGCCGAACTGAATTCTACTTCACTGAGGAAAGAAAAGGGGAGGATGAGAAGGTAGTCCCCATGTGTCGCCGAGACCCTGAAGATTCAGGGTGACATAGGCCCATGCCGCGACTCAGGCCGAGATATTCAGGTCGCCTCTGGCCATTACTTCATTCCACGTTTCAGGAGAAGGATCAGGCATGAGTTCTCCGGGAGGTAGATGTACGCACCAATCACAAATTAAGACATTTAAAAAAGATATTTCCCCGGAAAAGTAACAGGTCATGTTCATTTCTGAATTAAGACATTTTTAAACGGCGTATGGGCTACGGAATGTATCTTTTTAATGTTTCCTCCAGAGCACCTGTTGCTCTCTGGATGGTGATGTGTGTGGGGGTGAGTATGTTCTTCTCCAGGGTCTATAGTGTGTATCAGGTATGAAGTATCGTGTTATGAGGTGAGGAGCTATCCGAATAGCTCCAGGTTTAAGGCGACGTCACAGCTCGGTCGGCTTCTACTCGAGCGTATATGTAGGCTGCCTCGTTGCCTAGGTTCTCCTCGTATGCTGGTACCTAAATCAGATCGATTCCTCTCTGTTGTTCTGTACGCTCAAGGTTGAGGTGTAAGTCTGTAGCGATGCTTTAGATTATTCCTCTGATATTGTTGGATATTGCATTTTTACAGTCGATCCCAATGGTAGTGGATCGGCTGTAGACTATAGCTTCTGCGATGGCGGCTTCTTAGGCTGCAAGGGAGTTGCAGGTTTTGAGGGTTTCCAACATGGTTAGTTTTGCCAGTCTTCCTATCTGGTTATTTGACCCAGCAAATAGTAAACCTATGTCTATGCAGCAAGCTTTATTACAGGCAGCACCTACATATCAAGCGTTTTTGAGGCTTTGTAAAATTCTGTGCAAGCTATTGGCTCTTTGTTCTCGCTGGCTTTGTTGTATTTCTGGGCTCAAGTTTTCACGTAGTTGCTTGATCATGACCCGCTTTCTTATGTTTGCTGGTATAAACCTAGGGGAGTCCATAATCTGTTTTATTTCGATGCCTAATCTGTTTTCGTCCTGTGGGGTTAGTCCATAACCTGTGTATTTGCACTGTCCCGTTGTGCTTCTTTGGGTTCTTCAGATGTATTGTGAACTCCGAGTAGCTAGTAGCTTCTCGTTGGCTGTGTAGAGAGGCCTAGAGCTGTCTTGTAAGGCAACCTGAGCATAACGTCGGCCTTTCCGACCTCTGTCTTTAGTAGGTTGAAGTTATGTTATTCTGGCTTAGATCGAATGCGTTAAGGATTTGCAAGCGATTGTGCTTGCTCTTTCCTCCCTTCCGATAGCGATATGCCTAATCATTGCTGTGATCTACTGGACAGGTTCTTTGAGTGCTTCCATCGTGGCTGCGTTACACGACGCATTACGTATTATCCATGAATCGTGGTATCCAGGACTTCTCTCACTTTATTACCTTGGTGTTTTACCGTAATCGGTATTCTCTCTTGTGGGCTGTATCTACGACTGACCAATAAGTCTGACTTGCTCGGCGAGCGCTCGAGTCCTGATTTCGCCGCCTCTTCCTCAACTGACCTTGTAGCCTTCTGTAGCGCTTCTGCAGGCTATGGTGTACGTATTTAATGGCGCTCAGTCTGTTTGGAAGATTTAAGAGCGCAAGGTTGAACAGCAAGGTGTACACTTGTTCCAAGATCCAACGAGTTAGATGTAGTGGACTTACTTGAAGCTTGACTGTGTGGTTCTCGAGAAAGCCTTGATGTAATTAAAGGTCTCCTTTCCGGGCTGAGTTGTGGTAGGTGCTCTGGCTCGTACGATATGTTGTCAAACGCCTTTTTATGATAAAGTACGAGAACGGCCCTATTATTGTCTTTCATTAGGCTAATTATGTCTTCTGAGAGTTGTAGCATGACATCATGCGAGTATAGCCCTCTTCTGAACCCATTCATGGTATGCGTTAGAAGGTCCTCTTCGTCGGTGTATTCTTGGAGGCTGTTCTTTTTCGGTGTATTTTTGCACTGTTTGGAGGACTACGTGTAACATTGGTTTCCCTAAGCATGAGGTTAGTGAAGTGGTTGTAAAGTTGTGTAGGTCAATTTTCTTATATATGCTGGGAATGAAGATCCCTTTGACATGCTTACAATTGTTCTGAAGTTCTACAGTTTGCCAGGATTTGTTTGAATAATCGGTTCAGTTAGGGCAGCGAAGGATTTTGTTTCTAGATTTCTTAGCGCTTTGTTTATTACCGAGTCTGGTCCGGGGAGGTCGTCTTCAGTTCGTCAAGGGCTGCCCAAATTTCTGCGTCGTTGAACAGCTCTTCTAGCTTCGGGTTGCCCTTATCAGTGTAGGGGGGTTAACTGTTCCGTCGTGCTCGATCTTAATATATTTCTCTTTGAGCTGCTCCAACAGCTCATGTTCCCCTTCAGTGAATGAATGGACTATCTTGTTGATCGCATCTTGGTCAGCAGATCAGATTTGAGATGGATCCAGGTGTATTTGCGAGAAATGGTAGGGGTAACATTAAGAGATAGGAAGCGTGCAGAGTGGGTCAGAGAAATAACTCAGGTTACCGACATTCTAGTGGAGATTAAGAAGAAGAAATGGGCATGGGCAGGACATGTAGTGCGGAGAGAGGATAACCGATGGTCGTTTAGGGTAACAAACTGGATTCCAAGGGAAGGAAAGCGTAGCAGGTGGCGGCAGAAAGTTAGGTGGGCGGATGAGGTTAAGTTCGCAGGGGTCAAGTGGATGCAGCTAGCACAGAACCGGGGAGAAATATGGGAGAGGCCTTTGCCCTGCAGTAGGTATAGTCAGGCTGATGATGATGATGATGAGGTGTCTTAGCAAGTGCCAGATATCGGCAGTTAACAGAGAAGGACGGGGAGAGGTAGTTAAGGGATGCGGCCATCTCGTACAGGGCTCTAACCCTCGCCAGCGAAGTTGATCTGTGCACGCTTCCGTGTGTTCGAAACCCAGACTCAGCGCAGTTGGCCACGTTTATTTTATTTCTTTCTGGTGTGCTATCTGACTTCAGCCATGCACGCAAACTACAGCTTAATTCAGACTATTATATACTACAATATATATATATATATATATATATATATATATATATATATATATATATATATATATATATACATCAATGAGGGGGAAAATGAGGGTACTCGTTATAATACATGAAGGAAAGAAGCCAACAGTCGGCGAGGCCAAGGAAGGCATTGGGAATTGTACTTGTATGTCTTTTTTTATTTTTACTTCAGTAATCACATAAATAAGTAATGTAATCTGTTTTTAGGGGAAAGATAAACACAAAGTAGAAGGAAAAACAACGTGTCGATGCTGGGGACCGAACCCACGACCTCCGAATATCGCGTCCGGTGTTCTTTCCTGAAGTAAGAATTAAAAACAAAGACATAAAAGTACAATCCCCAATGCTTTCCTTCGTCTCGCCGACTGTTGGCTTCTTTCCTTCTGTAAAAGAAGGCTAGGTCGAGACGGCGAGGTCGTGACGACAAGGACAGCGAAGCCTTGTCTAGCGTTTTAATCCGATCACGAACCCAAGCGCGCGCCGGGGGGCCGGCGCCGCGGGACGATGATGATGGTATGTACAAATGAAAGAAGAAGATCATGGCATGTACAAATGAAAGAAGGTCCACAGAAGGCTCACACAATCTGCCCGGGGGGTCGGAAGCAGCCTGCCTGGCCGCTCCTAATCAACCGATGTACCGCGGCGCACAAACGGTTTCAAGCGAGAAACATGAACAATTTCAGTTCCACGGTGGCGTCGATCGGCTGGGGGATCAACAGGCGTGACTTTGTAGTTAACTGGAGAAGTTTGGCTGATGATCTCGTAGGGACCAAGGTAGCGGTGGTGGAATTTGTCACTAAGGCCAGGGGTGCGCAGTGGTGTATAAAGCAGTACTTCGTCACCGGGACGATAAGAGACCACGCGATGCGTAGAATCGTAGCGACACTTGCGGTCTTCCTGGCACGCTGCTGTGTTTAGGCGGGCAAGATGACGGCATCTGGCCGCACGAGATAAGAACTGGGTAGGTACTGATGTGGAGTAGTCGGGCGTAGAGAAGAAAGAAGCGTCGAGAATTGTAGTGGGAGGACGGCCATAAACGAGGAAAAAGGGAGAATAACCGGTAGTCCGCTGTACTGCTGTGTTATAGGCGAAAGTGACGAATGGTAGAATAGTGTCCCAATTTCGATGGTCCGGTGTGATGTACATGGAGATCATATCCGATAAGGTGCGGTGAAATCGCTCAGTCAGCCCGTTAGTCTGGGGATGGTAGCTTGAGGTAGTCTTATGAAGGGTGGATGACGCGTGAAGAACTTCGGCAACTACTGCCGATAAGAAGGCCGTCCCGCGGTCACTTAGGAGTACCCGAGGAGCGCCATGACGTAATACAATTGATCGCAAAAAGAAATTTGCTACTTCTTGAGCGGAACCAGTTGGTACAGGTGCTGTCTCAGCATAGCGTGTAAGGTGGTCGACAGCTGTTATGATCCAATGGTTACCCCCATCGGAGAGAGGTAGGGGACCATATAAGTCGATGCCGACTACGTCGAATGGCGTGGCGGGACAGGGAACAGGTTGTAGAAGGCCAGCGGGTGAAGAAGTCGGCCGTTTGCGACGTTGGCATAGAGGGCAGGATGCGACGTATTTGGCAACGCTGGACGATAGGCCAGGCCAAAAGAATCGTTTTTTCACGCGGTCGTAGGTTTTGTCAACCCCAAGGTGACCTGCAGTAGCGTCATCGTGGAGAGCCGCCAGTATACGTTGACGAAGCACACGCGGCACGACTGGTATCCAGCGAGTTCCATCAGGGCAATACATGAAGCGGAGTAGGATGCCATCTTCGAGCTTGAAATTGCGAAGTTGTCGGCGAAGCCGAGCATTGGGTGGGTCCGAAGCGCCAATAAGGCGGTCGATGATGGGACGGCAGTAGGCATCGGCTAATTGCTGTGAGCGGAGAGCGTGTTTGTTCTCTGAGTCGTCAAATGAAACTGTTGTGATATACGTCGGGGAAAGAGATGGTCGGCTGTGGTCATAGGTGGAAATGCATTGGGAAGACAAACAGCAAGCCGATTCTGAAAGTGGACAGCGAGAAAGAGCGTCGGCGTCTTGGTGTTGGCGACCCGATTTATAAATGACGTCAAAATTGTATTCCTGCAGGCGTAGAATCCAACGGCCAAGTCGGCCTGTCAAATTTTTGAGCGAAGACAACCAGCAAAGAGCATGGTGATCAGTCACAACTGTGAAGTGCCGACCGTATAGGTAAGGGCGAAACTTTTGGACAGCCCAGACGACGGCAAGGCACTCCTGTTCGGTAATAGTGTAGTTTTTCTCAGCTGGAGTCATAGTCCGACTGGCGAAGGCAATCACTTTCTCACGAGAAGTTGCATCGCGCTGCAGAAGTACAGCGCCAAGACCGATACCACTGGCATCAGTGTGCAGGATGGTTGGAGCGCTGTCACTGAAGTGGCCAAGGACAGGGTCTGATGTGAGGGCGTGCTTCAGGTTATTAAAAGCAGCTTCGCACTGTTCAGTCCACACGAAAGGGCTGCGTGCTTTAAGTAGTTGATGAAGTGGAGCAGCAATACTTGCAAAATTCTTTATAAAACGCCGGAAATAAGACGCCAGGCCGAGAAAACTGCGCAATTCTGTAGTTCGTTGTGGACGAGCAAATTTCAAGACCGCGACGATTTTTTCAGGGTCTGGACGGATGCCGTCATGGCTGACTAGATGTCCCAATATTTTAATTTGCTTCTGTGCAAAGTGGCACTTCTTGGTGTTGAGCTGAAGGCCCGCTGAAGCGAGACACGTGAGGACCTCATCCAGGCGCGCGAGATGGTCGTTAAAAGTTGACGAAAAGATGACAATGTCATCCAAGTAACATAAACAGGTTCTCCATTTTAGGCCACGAAGCACAGTATCGATCATCCTTTCAAATGTCGCTGGTGCGTTACAAAGTCCGAAAGGCATAACATTAAATTCGTAAAGGCCACCGGGAGTTGCGAAAGCGGTTTTTTCTTTATCGTCCTCGTGCATAGGTATTTGCCAATAACCTGAGCGGAGGTCCAAAGTCGAGAAATATTCGGCGCCTTGGAGAGAGTCAAGGGCGTCATCAATTCTTGGCATTGGGTATACATCTTTGCGGGTAATTTTGTTGAGTGCGCGGTAATCAACACAAAAGCGTACCGAGCCGTCCTTTTTTTTAACTAACACTACTGGGGAGGACCATGGACTTGTCGAGGGACGAATAATATTGCGATGGAGCATGTCATTTACATTTTCTTCAATTACCTTTCGTTCAGAGAGGGAAACCCGATAAGGCCGTCGGCGAACGATAGAGTTACCTTCAGTAATGATGCGATGGTGCGCAACACTTGTCCGTCCCAGTGGTGGGGAAGTGGCATCAAAGATGGCTTGGTGTTGTCGAAGCAATGTCAGCAGTTCTTGGCGTTGGTTCGGCGTGAGGTTAGGATTAATAGTCTTTGTGAGAACAGAAAGAGAGACGTCTGTCGAAACGCGGTGCTGAGGCTGAGGGGCGGTGAGCACCAACAAGGACAAAGGCTGAACATCCACCTTGCAGGGGAGAGAAGTTCCTTTTCGGAGCACGAGGGATTCACGTGAAGTGTTAGTGGCCGCTACTGTCGCTGAGCCGTTGCAGAACCTCACAAGACTAGACCGGAAGGCGATACCGCGTTCAAGATGACGATAAGATGGTGCGATGAGTACGTCCCCGTCAGCGATGTGGTCAGAAACAACGGTAAGCAGTTTTTCGCACTGAGGAGGCAGAACAGTATCAGCGGCGGCAACGAGGGGATGATGTCGTTCAGAAACTTCACATGAAAAATCGCTGTCTGTCATATGGATAACACGGTCGCCACAAGAAATTAAGGCCGAAGCGGTTGACAAAAAATCCCATCCAAAAATCATCAGATGCGCACATGGAGAGAGCACAGCAAACTGCACATGATGGCGGACGCCGTCAATAACAACTCGGACGGTGCACTTTGCTAAAGGGCGCAAAGGGACGTCGTTGGCTCCACGGAGTTCAGGCCCATCATATGGTGTGGTAACTTTTCGCAAACGGTAGCACAAATCAGCGTGAATGACAGAAATTGCAGCCCCTGTATCAATCAATGCTTCAACCGGTAATCCTTCAGCGAAAACAGAAATCACATTATACGGGCGATCTGGAGGACTTTTGGTAAGTTCGCAGACTGCAGTTTGACCTCCGGAAACTGCAACGCTTAGTTTTCGGGATGGCGGGCAGAGAGAGTAGTTGCGGGTCGGAGAGGGGAAACTGAGCGGCGGTATGGGGATATGGACCGACGTCGGGATGCATGGGTTCCACGAGGCTCAGACGAGGATGCTGGAGGTGGGGATGATCTTCGAGGTGGGCTTGGAGTAAACCGGCGTTGATAATATGACGTTGGAGGGATGTCACTTTCAAAGGTATCGTAACCACGGCGCTCATTCTGGAGGCGGCGACGACAGACGCGGGATATATGTCCTCGAATGCCACAGTAATAGCAAATTGGTCGGGAGGGGCGCCAAGGTGCGTAATAGGGTGGCGCAGGTTGAGCCGTCGCTATTGCATTGACGTGATTGTAGGTTGGTGCCGGTCGAGGCGGGGGAACTAAAGGAGGGGGGGATGCTGCGACGTGCGCGTAAGTCGGTACTGAGCGGGGTGCCGGAGGGCCAGATGTCATAGGTTCGGTGATTGTTGCCAGCTCTTCTTTGATGATGCTGCGGAGACCTGCGTCATTAGATGTTGCGGAAGAGTGATCGCACCCGTGTCGACAGACAGGCTTGAGGGCCTGGAGCTCCTCGCGGATGATGGCTCGAATAAGTGCCCGCAGGTCGAGATCAGCATAGGTCGGGCCAGTAGCGTTGGCGGGCTGCAATCGGGAAGACTGCAGCTGCTCGATGCGTTGGCAGGTCGTAATAATGGAATCAATAGTTGAAGGATTCTGAGCAACTAGGGTGTTATATGCCGTAGAATTGATTCCTTTCAAGACGTGGTGTACTCGTTCATGTTCCGCCATGGTGGGACTAATACGCCGGCAGAGTGCAAGTATGGCCTCTATGTAAGACGCATATGACTCATCAGGATCTTGACGGCGTGAAGCGAGCTTGGTCTTCGCGATCTCAGTCCGAACTGCCGGGTCGGCGAAGTACTGTCGGAACTGCTGTTTGAAGGTGGTCCAGTTAGTTGTGTGGGGCTCGCGGTTGATGAACCAAGTCCTGGCGACCTCAATAAGGTAGAAAGAGATGTTGAGAAATTTCAGAGCATCGTCCCACCGGTTGTAGGCACTGCAGCGTTCGTAGGTGTCAAGCCAGTCATCGACGTCTTCGTCGCGACGACCAGCGAACAGCGGCGGGTCGCGCTGTCGTGTGGGCACAGTCGGAGGGGGTGGTGCAGCCGAGGTAGAGGGTCCGGCTTGTTCGTGGGTACTGTCGGTAGACATAGCGATGGCGGCAGTTGCCAAACGGCGACCGGAACGTAGCTCCAGCGAGAGGCAGGGCGCAAGGCAGCAAGGGGATCAAATTTCGCCTCCACCACTTGTAAAAGAAGGCTAGGTCGAGACGGCAAGGTCGTGACGACAAGGACAGCGAAGCCTTGTCTAGCGTTTTAATCCGATCACGAACCCAAGCGCGCGCCGGGGGGCCGGCGCCGCGGGACGATGATGATGGTATGTACAAATGAAAGAAGAAGATCATGGCATGTACAAATGAAAGAAGGTCCACAGAAGGCTCACACTTCATATATATATATATATATATGAAGGAAAGAAGCCAACAGTCGGCGAGGCCAAGGAAAGCGTTGGGGATGGTACTTTGTCTTTTTTTTTTTAATGTTTACTTGGATAATCACAGAAATTAGTAATGTTATCTGTTTAGGGGAAAGATAATTAGACACAAAGTAGAAGAAAAAATAACGTGACGATGGTGGGATCCGAACCCACGACCTCCGAATAACGCGTCCGGTGCTCTTCCAACTGAGCTACATCGACCGCTGTCCTCCCTGCTACTTTCTTGGGTATTTATGTTGTCTGTATACGAACCTTGAGAGTGTTCACCAGCGCCACCCTCAGCCATAGCGGCGGACGTGGGACGTCCTTTGTTACCGCCAGCGTCACGTAGAACGTGACGCTGGCGGTATATATATATACATATATATATATATATATATATATATATATATATATATATATATATATATATATATAATCATTAACACTTCATTTATTCTTCGTCGACGCTTGGACCGGGGTTCGGTCTTTCTCAAGACTGTGGTTACATTGTTTGAGTTTCAGTTTTAAAGCTTTGAAAATTGTATAGACGCAGGAAGGAAGGACCACTACAGAAAAAGGAGAGAGGAGAAAGACGGCCATGGGTGATCTGTTGAATGCGAGGAAAGATGGAAAAGACAAAAATGAGTAAGGGCAGGCGACCAAGCCAAGAAAATGCGGGGAGCATGAAAATTCCGAAGGTTTCATCTTCGGCCAGGAAACAGGGGCCAATCAGATTAGCAAAAAAAAAGGGCGGGGGGGGGGGGGCAAATGGGAAGAAAATGGGCAAAACATTTTCGGTATGGTCTCAGACAACGGCGCCGGCTGTGTCTCTTGGTTAAGGCAGTTAACTAAATGTAGGTGCACAGGTCTAAGGTTATCTTCACCGTGAATTTGTTACTTGGAATGCTTCGATGGGTTAGTGACCCCGAAGGGCCGAAAGGATTCCCGGATGTTCATTTATGCCGCAATTCACTGTATTAAATTTTGTAGACGCTAGTGAGTAGTGCGTCGCCTTTTACTTACATCGTGAGGTCCGGAAAGTTTATTTGGTGCGCGGAGTAGGTGTGTGTGAAATATATATTGGATGGGCGTTATTGAATCCTACAATAAACTGTTTTAGGTTGTTTTCTGTGTAACAGATTCACTGTGAAGGTACCCTTAGACCTGTGCACCTGCATTTAGTTAACTGCCTTCACCAAGAGACACAGCAGACGCCGTCGTCTGAGACCATACCGAAAGTGTTTTGTCCATTTCCTCTCTATCCCCACCCCTCCCCCCTCGCTTTTCTGCTTCCCGCCTTTTTTTTTTTTCTGCTAATCTGCTTCCCCCTCTTTCCCGGCCGAAGATGAAACCTTTGGAATCTTCATGCTCCCCGCATTTTCTTGATTTGGCCGCCTGCCCTTACGCATTTTTGTCTTGTCCCTCTTTTCTCGCATTCAATAGACCCCTCATAACCGTCTTTCTCCTCTCTCCTTTTCTTTTTTGTAGTGGTCCTTCTTGCCTGCGTCTGTACAATTTTCAAACCTTTAAAGTTGAAGCTCAAGAAATGTAACCACAGTCTTGACAAAGACTGGACTCCAATCGAAACGTAGACGAAGGATAAATTAAGTGTTAATCATCTTCGCTATTTATTTCCTCTGCAGCCAGGAACTTCTTTTCCGCAAGTATATATATATATATATATATATATATATATATATATATATATATATATATATATATATATATATATATATATATATATATAACCTTCTGTCCCTCTCTGTCCTGGTAATCAACTATAAGTAGGTCCTTGTACTCCTTTAGCAGGTGTGGCCGCACGAACCTTCACAGGAGCTCTTCAAAACGACCAAAAAGTAAAGATTCCAGCACGTGTATTTGAGAAGCTTGAGACTGCATCCGGTAGTTGAATACCTCAAAAGACGGGAATGGTGTTAATAAATTAACACAGTACACTTTGTTGAGGTCGGAGCTAAAATCTCAAACAGCCTCTCTTTACATATTATGTATGGTGGCCTAGTCTGTTCTACCACATCAGGGGCCTAAGCCTTCTTCACTATCACAGATGCAGTGTCTGCCTTCTTTCGCTTTAGTTTGAACAGCATATGCCCCCCCAGTTGTGCCCTTTGCGTTGACACCATTGCAGTCTTTGGAAATAGGTATGACAGAAATTGCGCCCTTAATTGTGCTTCTATTTTAGCCTCGTGTAGGAAAAACCTCAACAGAGGTCATTTATTAACCTTTCCAGGCATTTCTCAAACGATAGCCATCGGGCTGTTTCGTACTTCAGAATTTTTCGATACTGAACAATCTGCATTTCTTAAATATGCTTAAGCGAAGCTTATCGCACTTTTCCCAATAAAGAAAAATCTACGAAGACTTCGTCCACCTTCGTTGAGAGACACGATGCCACTGTTTCTGCTGCAATGTTGATTAAACGGCATGAACAGCCATTTATAATAACGTTTTCATGGACCTGCGTCAGCGCTGCCGCTTCGCCATTTTTTTCCCAGCATCACGTTGACGTTGTCAGAATTGAAGCTATTCAATTAGACAGCGGTATGTCCAAGGAACTGAAAGTATATATAAACAATCTGGCGATAATGCCCCCAGTTCATTGGCCCTCTAGGGGGCTCAGCGCAAGATGTTTGCTCTCAGTCAAGCCCAATTATTCCGCAAAATAGGTAACCACGATCGAGTACAGCTGCGCTGGGCTATCGTTACTGCCATCTACGGCAACTGAAAACACTCATTTTCAGGGCATTCATCGTGCTCTCTTGTGCGTGGCGTGCCATTTCACCGACATTTGCTGCCGTCTTGGTCCTATAGAACATGCATAGCGCTTCGCAACGTCAGACTGAGGGAACATTTTGCGCAGCAGAGGACCCACGGGCTCACAGGCGCTCAGCGGGATGTTATGCTAAAACAAGAAATCCGTAAAGAAGCACTCCGCACGGATGATATCGCTGTCCTCTTGTGCACCGGAGAAATCTTGGAGACGGAGCTACTTATCTCGGTACGGAAGGTTGCTTGAAAGCTTCGTCGACAAAATGCGCGTAGCCAAGTCAGTTCTGCCGCCGTGCAGAATGCTGATGTCACAATTGCCAACGGTGAAAAAAAAAAAAATGATGCTCGCCTTTTCGCGACGCCACCATACACCCAAACTCAGCAATATACTGCCTTAGGAGACTCTAAGATATTTCTTGCGCTCTCATTTCAGCGCCATGGCCGAAATCTACGTTAACGCGGCAATAGACGCTGCACAACGCACGCCTCCTAAAAACTACACTAGACCGGACGCCTGAGCTGCCAAACGTAACAAAGAACAGAAGAAAACAGGGAGGTTACCTGAAGCAAAAAAAAAACGGTACTAGTGTAATAACATTATAGGCAGATGAAGTTAAGAACTTTAGACTGAACCCGGCCTTAGCGCCCAGCTTGAGCCGCCCCAGGCAGCGACGGTGCTAGCCTAATATATAGCAAAATGAAAGTAGTTCTGAACTGTTTAAATGCTGTGCTTGGCCGAATATACTTTTTAGACTCTTCACTGATCAGGATGTCAATCGGTATCACGCGGTAGATAGCCTCGGAGGTATGTGACCAGACTAGACAAAATTATTTGGTGAAACATGGGGGCTTTTGCAGGGAGGTCTGTTTTGGTCGTAAAGCATCGAAATTCGGCAGTCTCCCAGAGACCGGGCAGCTATGCATACTTCTCCCCACCCGCCTTCATCTTCCAAAACGCCTCCACGCACCAAAAGCATAAGCGGCCGAGAGGTTGCGTTGTCGCTGCTTCGCTCCTCCGCTACGTTCGGTATACCTCGGTGCACGTCATACACTCCAACGCACAATGCTACTATAAGTGGCAACGTTGAAAGTAAAGAAAATTTTGGAGTAAAAACGAAATAAAAAGGCAAAATACAGTCGCTGCCTGAGACGAAAAAATGCATCCACTCTAGGTATAAATGTCTGAAAAGAGAAGCATATAGCTCACATGCATGCTATAAAGACTGGATTCGCGCGAGAGCTGACACGCACCTCTGGATGTGAACAGGTTGCCTGCTTGCACTTGAGAAACCTAAGAAACAGCAACCACTTATGGACACAAAGGCTCATGCACTTTGTCGGAAAGCAATTAAGGAGGATCTGTTTGAAAGCGAGTCTATAGCATAAGCGTTCGTAGAAACGATGTGGCCGCAACAATTTCCTTTGTCATTTATGAACAGAACTATGGATGCAGAACATTCATTCATTCATTCATTCATTCATTCATTCATTCATTCATTCATTCATTCCTTCCTTCCTTCCTTCCTTCCTTCCTTCCTTCCTTCCTTCCTTCCTTCCTTCCTTCCTTCCTTCCTTCCTTCCTTCCTTCCTTCCTTCCTTCCTTCCTTCCTTTCGTTTATTTATTCACAAGAAACTAGGAGCTTAAGGCAAAAGCCGATACTGTGCTTTGCAAGGGATAACAGTCTGGGTGGCGTACATAGATTAGTATGGGTACAACAGCAGGAGAGCGGGAAACAAAAAACATCAATGTTACTTAAATTTTAAACCAGTTTCCTCACTTCGAATGGAACGAGTATAATCCAACTGGCGCCTCAGGTATTATTAATGGTGTAATATAGACAAAGAGAACAGGTTTATTATACCACTTGAGTATTTCACCCACGCATGAGACCTCGCGATAGTAACAGTCATTGAAAGTTATCTAAAGCAAGTAGTATTCCAGTCGAAAGAGGTAAGAAGAGCTGGTATTTAGCCTAGACAGCGCAATCGATTCTTTCTCATTCCTTCAGGAACTTTTTTGACGAAAAACCGCTTCCTGCGCAGTTGACTTCCTTGCATTTCCCAGACTAAAACTGCACGTGTGTCTAGCTGCGACTTCAAGGAGTGGAGGTAATGCAACGTCGTGCATGTAATTTTATGAGAGGCTGCTTTGTTTTATTCGCATTCACACTGCCGGCAATTCAAGTCGATATGCGCACCTGCCCAAAGATTTTTCAAATCATGGGCGCTATAAAAAGATCAATTGTAAGCAGCTGAAGATGTGATCAGGTACTGAGTATAACTGCCTGCATACGCTCATGCAACCTGCACAGTGCACTGTATTTTTGGCTGCTCTTCGACGAGGTGTGAGAATTCTGATAGCTTATGGCGTCTATGCTCCACAATTTCTGATGTCCATACATCAGGCTTGGCTTCCAGGCCTGATAATAAAATACACTATTCCTATGTGTACCTAAACGGTAGGACCTTCCCTTGCGGCGAACCCCCCTAGTCGGAGTTACCGCTTGGGCTGACCCGCATCGTACAATGGACAACGTAGTACCGGCGTTGCGCTATTTTGGCCACAACAATTAATCTTAGACCCGACGTTTTGGCATGAAATCAACACTGCCATTCACTGTAGTTTCTTTTTGTTATGCTGTAGAAATCTATGTTTACGACGAAAACAAAACAACCAGTTCGCAGAGGATTTGTTCTAATTTTATATCACTTATTAGGCCGCCTGTTCCTTGTAGCGGGCGATCTGTATTCGTTTAAAGTAGCATCCAGCAATATCCAAGTGCGTGTTGTCAACTGATCAAAACGTGACCCTCTCCACAAGACAGGTCACAATAAGTGAGTGCCATTTTTACGCGTAACAAAATGAATTGAACACTAATAGCTGCAGGAGGTTGTATATAATGGGCCTCGTGTTATAGAAAGCGCCGCAGTGTGTCCCAATGGAAAACCCGCGTGTTTATCATTTTTGAAAAACAAAATCCTGCCTAGGTGAGCCTACGAGTGAACAGCCTGGGTTAAAATCCTTCGGACCGCGTGCATTTTTTTTTATCCGTACTGTGCAGATATTGTGGCATGCCTGAATTCCTGAAATTGCTGAAAGGAGTACAACTGCCCGCCTTTTCTTTCCAAGCTTTTTTGCTGTTCAGGAGTGCCTCCCGCCCTCTACTGAGCGGATTGAATAGTTTTGCCCAAGGCTATACTTGTGGAGAATGATTGTGGCCTGTTCTTTCATACCACCCAGCTGGGCATGTGTTTGGGTGTGGGCGCCGCTTTTCTAACGATCAGACTCTCTTGAATTGGGAGGCCGAAGGTTCTCCTTACATGAAAAAAGACAGAGCTCGAGCACTGGCAGACAGCAAGTACTATTTTATACGACTGAGTTTTATACGTTTTATAATATTATACGAATTAACTTTGGCTAACGCAATAGATAGTACAGCTATCGTTCCCAGTTCTTGACCAAATATGCAGGCACAGAAGTCATTTTGTTGCAACTAGTAGGGGGTACAAAAGTTATTCTTCAAGGATTAAAAATTTTCAAAATATATTCTGGCCATCTGGTACTACGCTTTAGCAGGTACCTGCAACCTTTGCATTGCAGCTACCACTCATTTATGGGCGGACGTTGGCGTTTTCGGCGAGATCACGTGGTTGCCCCATTTCAGGATGTTCCTTCGTGAAACCGGATACTACGCTTGAGGCATGCCCCGCTTTCTAGGCGAAAGGCAACTCTAGCGTCACCTCTAGCGCCAGTAGTAAACAGAACGGGATCATGATGGGGCGAATTTTTAAGAATGTAATAGGAGAAAACTACAGAAGGGGCCGTGAGATTCCGCGCGTACATAGAGATTTATTCAGGGCTAAAGTCGTTAGAGCGGAGGAGTGGCAAAGCGCATAAATAAAATTGGAAAAATACAGCAGGATCACAAACTTAATAACACCTGGCTTACACTGCCAGCTTGGAAACCAAAACAGCGCACTTCAAAACACAAACACAGAAAGGAAACGACAACACTGTGTTGCCGCTTCCTGTCTGTGTCTGTGTTTTGAAGTGCGCTGTTTCACTTTCCAAGATTATTTACCAACTAGCCCGTTCTGTCACCCTTGCAAGTTACACTGCCAGCTATAGCTTCGCGAAACATCACGTAACTGCCAATGCCGGCAGTATCTTCGAGAAGGTGATTCCAGTCGCGTGAGGTACACGTGAAGAATGACTGAAAACTTTATTTCGTGTTACATGAATCAAAACCGACTTTATTTGTATGGTCAGTACGATGGGATACATAAAACTACTGAACGATAATGCGGTCGCGCAGAACAGGAGGATAGCAGAACTTATGAAATATTGCGATACATGACACGCTCCGACGAAGTGATATGGAAGGAATAGAAGCACTAAATTAGATTTCATAGTAGGTATACTTTCAGTCTGATTATATTTGGTAAGAATGAAACGCCAGAGTTATTTTGAACCATATCTCTAGCAGCAATATAATTTGTTGAGGGCCCGGGGTTACTCTCAGTGTCAACAGCGCGTAATCACAAGGGAGCCATAAAAAATCCTTCACAAACAACTTCGCTCGGTACAAGTGAACATAGGAATTAGATCTTATTCGAATTTAATTTACAGTTACTTTCGAAATTACCAGAGGTAATGCGCTCAACGTAGCTGAAAAATCTGCACTCATGAAACCCTTCAGTATTATTCTTTCCGACAGTGATACAAATTGCATGCAATGCAGGGAAAGTTTCAACTCCCCTTTTTGTTTGAGTATAAAGCGCCACGCTACATGTAATGGTAACTGTGCGAACTCAGCGATTTTTTCGGGGTTATCGAGGTTTTCGCGGTACTGATGAAAAATCACCCAGTTTTCGTAAAAATAAGCACGGCAATTTTCTCTAAACTGTATTCAAATGCGACCTTTATATTTCTTTGTCTTCGAACGGGGCATGATAACATATGTTTAAATTGTCACACGAATATTCATTTTCCAGGACGATCTGCCTTGGTTTATTTACGTAGGGCTTTCGGAAGGCTGGCCATAGGGTTACAGAGATTGGCAGTGCTCTTCCCGAAAACCACAAAGCCGCTGAAACTTTCCTCCATTATCCAGGATGAGAGGTGAAGATGAAGGGAACTCCTCTCCTTTAAGCAGCCCCTGAAGATTTGCCTGAATACCATTTAAGTTAGGTGCTCATTATGCTGCGAAATTAAGACGGAAGGTTGCGCACTGCTTAGAGACACTTTGACCGCTTGGTTTTTGACATTTAGTTCGAGCCATATATTGTAAGCAAGCTTATTTAACAAATAATCTGCGCAAAGTATGCCGCGCTACAAAGTATTGTCTCATTACACAGTAACACGCAACTAATACAACTAATTCTAATACATGGCAGAAACGTTTTCACCGATTCTGCCTCGATAACTCTTAAGTTGACTGGACAGATCAGCCAGAACGTCGTTTAACTGCCTGCATGTGTAGGTTTTGGCTGCAATTTCCGTGCCTTTATTGTTTACCTAATTTTCAGTCAGCTCCCTTAACTTTCACTAATCGTACGCAAATGTTATCGTGAAATGCGCCGCATTTTATTCCAGCGCCGATGAAATTTGGTAATGTTTTACTGTTTCCACCTTTTGAAAAGAAGCCTTAATCTCGAGTGCAATGCGTATGCCTGCTGTAGTTTTCTCGACGTACTAGCAGCCGCAAGGCTAATTTTAGCGTCCTGATAGGGGCAGTCTTTGATGCGAAACCTCGCTTGTTCAGCATGCCCTCTGTTTTGCTTGATGACCCAAGCAAGCAAGAGTAAAATGAGACAACACGATGAAAATATTCACTGTAACCACATGCATGATCCTAACTTTCAACTAGTTGTAAGTAGCCGGTACTTATCATCTCTCTGCTGTAGCTCGACATAATCGTAAAGTAAACGAGGCAATATTTGTTCTTGTTGTTGAACAATAGTTTCAACCACCGCTACCTGCACCACGTTAACCCGGTTCGCTTAAACTTATTAAACCTCATTTTGGTCCACTCTGTAACCCCTGTTTTTGCTCACCTGTGACCCATCGCTGAGGGCTTGCTTACTTTAAATAATTTTCTTCCCTTCAGATCTGCGCTTGAAGTGATCGCACATCAGTGCAGCGCTTTTGCGTTTAACATAGTTGTGAGCCAATAACGGTACAGCATTATTTAAGCGCAATGTTTGAGCTGAATATTGTTTGTTGGGTAGCGGATGCGGCAGGCCGCTGTTTTTCATGCAAACTGGGATGCTATGGTCTTTCTAAATAGATGTTTTCCTGTCGGTACAAACCCGCAGACACATAGTGAGATATGCATAGCATCGTCCTTTGGCTATCCGATCGACCATCAACGTTAAGCACTGATAATATGTAAAAAAAAAAAAGATACCACAGAAGTGAATCTCGAGATGATAATGTTATTAAGGAGTGAAAATCAGTACAATACATAACAGAGAATTGTACAAGGTTCCACTCTTTCAATGAAACGGAGATATGTGGATCAACATTTCTTGCACTGCACACGTCTGTCGCATGAAACGATTCCCTCACGCGGGAATAACGATATAGGTTGCCCGAAAGCCTCTGAACGTACTTTTTATGGAATACGCTATCGCGGTAATTGCAACCAGCATCGAGCAAGATGGTGGCAGAGCTGTACTCAGATCACAATGCGAGCCACATCGTGCTGAAAGACTATACATACGTCAGGTAGCGAAGTAAATGACCAAAGGTACTTGCACTGTCAACGCAAGGTTCGCACCATGCGTTTACAGGCTCATTCCTTTCACATGCAGAGCGAACTGCTGAAGTAAAAAAAAAAAAAAAAAAATTCTTTGCGCGCAAGTGTAGGTACACAAACACATTCTCACCTCCAGGATGTCTATCAGATCGCTACTTCCTTGGGAGTTCCCCCGAGCAGACGAGGCAAAGATGAAGACAAGGAGGAAAGATTGGACGAGCGAAGCCATGCCGATGGCGCGGGTGCGTGCCCTTATCGACGTCGCGCAGTCGAATATGCACTGTTCCTACTAGGTTGGGCATGTGTAAATACCTCTTTGTGATATCTGCGACGCGCGTACCAATGAGAGCGGGCTCGTTCTTTCCCACAAGGGACGGAATTAGCGGCAGGGAAGAGGCGATAGCGCGTCGTTTCCGCTCATTCTCAAAGCAGCGGCATTCAAACAAGCCCAATTTACGGATTAGAATGATCCCGCTCAAAGCCGAAAGCATGTGCAACGTGTCGCATCGTTCAGCGCAAAACAGGCAACATGGCTCACAGAAAAATCGCTAATAGCTCGAAGCCATCTGGAAGCACCGATTCGTGGAAAACTCAGCCCTGGAACGCTGCTCCAGGTACAAATCATGCACAACTGCGAGCTCTTTTTTTTTTTCGCGAGAAGCGAACAACAAAAGGGTGTTTGGCTCCAGTAATGGTACTTGTGAGCCATATGGTGCTTGAAAAAAAAAAGGTACAACGTACGAAGTAGAAGGACAGAAAAATGACAGAGCATGCCCTCGCGACTTGTTTTGCAACGTCGAGCGCACATCTGCGCTTACTGCGCCATAAAACAGGGCTTTCAGAGCTAAATACAAAGCCAGGAAGGCTGCTCCCGGGTCGGAATAATGCTTAATTCGCAAGGCGCATAGTTAGTTATCTGTTAGTATACTGGCCCGGTTAGCCGAGCAACGTAAGCAGATTTTCAGCTAGTGCTTCTCGGCGTTAGTGCTCGTGAAAGCCCGTAACACTCGAGCTGTCAGTAAATATACTTTTCAACAAATGGCTTTGTAACAATCTTTCCGGTTTGCAATCTTTGCACACAACACAATAGTATGCTTCAAAAATGTGTGTACGTAAACTTATTTCGAGCACTTCAAAGAGTTGGAATAAACAAGCTTGAGAAGCGGCATGTTGGTGATGTACAAAGCATATTATTGAACGTTGTTGCTAGGAAGCGGGAAAAAAATGCGAGGTTAGCGATTCCGAAGCAAAAAGCTTCTTTCGCTATCCTTCGCTAATGCTAAATTCTTCTCTCACGCTTCCTGAATATGTATAAGTTTACCAGGAGTGAAGGATATTTTTTTTTATTCGGGCGTTTAAAAGCACGAGAAAGATACAAAGTTCCTAGTTGAAAATCTTTCAGGGAAGTATTCCGCGTATCTTATGCTATTTGCACTGAAATAAAAACAAATTCCAGATAGGAAATTCGTCAGCCGTGCCGACGAATCGCTGCGTCGCACCTGCTAAAATTTCCCCCTCGCTACGCTTCTGCTCTGACTGGGCCATAAAATTCCACGACAGATGAAAAATAACATTCGTCAGTCAGTGCTGTGTGCGAGCACTACGTGCAGCGAACAATTTGCCTTAGCATGTTGAAAATCTTTCAGGCAAGCATTCTGCGTATCTTATGCTATTTGCACTGAAATAAAACCAAATTCCAGATAGGAAATTCGTCAGCCCTGCCGACGAATCGCTGCGTTGCACCTGCCAAAATTTCCCCCTCGCTACGCTTCTGCTCTGACTGGGCCATAAAATTCCTCGACAGATGAAAAATAACATTCGTCAGTCAGTGCTGTGTGCGAGCACTACGTGCAGCGAACAATTTGCCTTAGCATGTTGAAAATCTTTCAGGCAAGCATTCTGCGTATCTTATGCTATTTGCACTGAAATAAAACCAAATTCCAGATAGGAAATTCGTCAGCCCTGCCGACGAATCGCTGCGTTGCACCTGCCAAAATTTCCCCCTCGCTACGCTTCTGCTCTGACTGGGCCATAAAATTCCTCGACAGATGAAAAATAACATTCGTCAGTCAGTGCTGTGTGCGAGCACTACGTGCAGCGAACAATTTGCCTTAGCATGTTGAAAATCTTTCAGGCAAGCATTCTGCGTATCTTATGCTATTTGCACTGAAATCAAACCAAATTCCAGATAGGAAATTCGTCAGCCCTGCCGACGAATCGCTGCGTTGCACCTGCCAAAATTTCCCCCTCGCTACGCTTCTGCTCTGACTGGGCCATAAAATTCCTCGACAGATGAAAAATAACATTCGTCAGTCAGTGCTGTGTGCGAGCACTGCGTGCAGCGAACAATTTGCCTTAGCATGTTGAAAATCTTTCAGGCAAGCATTCTGCGTATCTTATGCTATTTGCACTGAAATAAAACCAAATTCCAGATAGGAAATTCGTCAGCCGTGCCGACGAATCGCTGCGTCGCACCTGCCAAAATTTCCCCCTCGCTACGCTTCTGCTCTGACTGGGCCATAAAATTCCTCGACAGATGAAAAATAACATTCGTCAGTCAGTGCTGTGTGCGAGCACTACGTGCAGCGAACAATTTGCCTTAGCATGTTGAAAATCTTTCAGGCAAGCATTCTGCGTATCTTATGCTATTTGCACTGAAATAAAACCAAATTCCAGATAGGAAATTCGTCAGCCCTGCCGACGAATCGCTGCGTTGCACCTGCCAAAATTTCCCCCTCGCTACGCTTCTGCTCTGACTGGGCCATAAAATTCCTCGACAGATGAAAAATAACATTCGTCAGTCAGTGCAGTGTGCGAGCACTACGTGCAGCGAACAATTTGCCTTAGCATGTTGAAACTCTTTCAGGCAAGCATTCTGCGTATCTTATGCTATTTGCACTGAAATAAAACCAAATTCCAGATAGGAAATTCGTCAGCCGTGACGACGAATCGCTGCGTTGCACCTGCCAAAATTTCCCCCTCGCTACGCTTCTGCTCTGACTGGGCCATAAAATTCCACGACAGATGAAAAATAACATTCGTCAGTCAGTGCTGTGTGCGAGCACTACGTGCAGCGAACAATTTGCCTTAGCATGTTGAAAATCTTTCAGGCAAGCATTCTGCGTATCTTGTGCTATTTGCACTGAAATAAAACCAAATTCCAGATAGGAAATTCGTCAGCCGTGCCGACGAATCGCTGCGTTGCACCTGCCAAAATTTCCCCTCGCTACGCTTCTGCTCTGACTGGGCCATAAAATTCCACGACAGATGAAAAATAACATTCGTCAGTCAGTGCTGTGTGCGAGCACTACGTGCAGCGAACAATTTGCCTTAGCATGTTGAAAATCTTTCAGGCAAGCATTCTGCGTATCTTATGCTATTTGCACTGAAATAAAACCAAATTCCAGATAGGAAATTCGTTAGCCGTGCCGACGAATCGCTGCGTTGCACCTGCCAAAATTTCCCCCTCGCTACGCTTCTGCTCTGACTGGGCCATAAAATTCCACGACAGATGAAAAATAACATTAGTCAGTCAGTGCTGTGTGCGAGCACTACGTGCAGCGAACAATTTGCCTTAGCATGTTGAAAATCTTTCAGGCAAGCATTCTGCGTATCTTATGCTATTTGCACTGAAATAAAAACAAATTCCAGATAGGAAATTCGTCAGCCGTGCCGACGAATCGCTGCGTTGCACCTGCCAAAATTTCCCCCTCGCTACGCTTCTGCTCTGACTGGGCCATAAAATTCCACGACAGATGAAAAATAACATTCGTCAGTCAGTGCTGTGTGCGAGCACTACGTGCAGCGAACAATTTGCCTTAGCATGTTGAAAATCTTTCAGGCAAGCATTCTGCGTATCTTATGCTATTTGCACTGAAATAAAACCAAATTCCAGATAGGAAATTCGTCAGCCCTGCCGACGAATCGCTGCGTTGCACCTGCCAAAATTTCCCCCTCGCTACGCTTCTGCTCTGACTGGGCCATAAAATTCCTCGACAGATGAAAAATAACATTCGTCAGTCAGTGCTGTGTGCGAGCACTACGTGCAGCGAACAATTTGCCTTAGCATGTTGAAAATCTTTCAGGCAAGCATTCTGCGTATCTTATGCTATTTGCACTGAAATAAAACCAAATTCCAGATAGGAAATTCGTCAGCCGTGCCGACGAATCGCTGCGTCGCACCTGCCAAAATTTCCCCCTCACTACGCTTCTGCTCTTACTGGGCCATAAAATTCCTCGACAGATGAAAAATAACATTCGTCAGTCAGTGCTGTGTGCGAGCACTACGTGCAGCGAACAATTTGCCTTAGCATGTTGAAAATCTTTCAGGCAAGCATTCTGCGTATCTTATGCTATTTGCACTGAAATAAAAACAAATTCCAGATAGGAAATTCGTCAGCCCTGCCGACGAATCGCTGCGTTGCACCTGCCAAAATTTCCCCCTCGCTACGCTTCTGCTCTGACTGGGCCATAAAATTCCACGACAGATGAAAAATAACATTCGTCAGTCAGTGCTGTGTGCGAGCACTACGTGCAGCGAACAATTTGCCTTAGCATGTTGAAAATCTTTCAGGCAAGCATTCTGCGTATCTTATGCTATTTGCACTGAAATAAAACCAAATTCCAGATAGGAAATTCGTCAGCCCTGCCGACGAATCGCTGCGTTGCACCTGCCAAAATTTCCCCCTCGCTACGCTTCTGCTCTGACTGGGCCATAAAATTCCTCGACAGATGAAAAATAACATTCGTCAGTCAGTGCTGTGTGCGAGCACTACGTGCAGCGAACAATTTGCCTTAGCATGTTGAAAATCTTTCAGGCAAGCATTCTGCGTATCTTATGCTATTTGCACTGAAATAAAACCAAATTCCAGATAGGAAATTCGTCAGCCGTGCCGACGAATCGCTGCGTCGCACCTGCCAAAATTTCCCCCTCGCTACGCTTCTGCTCTGACTGGGCCATAAAATTCCTCGACAGATGAAAAATAACATTCGTCAGTCAGTGCTGTGTGCGAGCACTACGTGCAGCGAACAATTTGCCTTAGCATGTTGAAAATCTTTCAGGCAAGCATTCTGCGTATCTTATGCTATTTGCACTGAAATAAAACCAAATTCCAGATAGGAAATTCGTCAGCCGTGCCGACGAATCGCTGCGTCGCACCTGCTAAAATTTCCCCCTCGCTACGCTTCTGCTCTGACTGGGCCATAAAATTCCTCGACAGATGAAAAATAACATTAGTCAGTCAGTGCTGTGTGCGAGCACTACGTGCAGCGAACAATTTGCCTTAGCATGTTGAAAATCTTTCAGGCAAGCATTCTGCGTATCTTATGCTATTTGCACTGAAATAAAACCAAATTCCAGATAGGAAATTCGTCAGCCGTGCCGACGAATCGCTGCGTCGCACCTACCAAAATTTCCCCCTAGCTACGCTTCTGCTCTTACTGGGCCATAAAATTCCTCGACAGATGAAAAATAACATTCGTCAGTCAGTGCTGTGTGCGAGCACTACGTGCAGCGAACAATTTGCCTTAGCATGTTGAAAATCTTTCAGGCAAGCATTCTGCGTATCTTATGCTATTTGCACTGAAATAAAACCAAATTCCAGATAGGAAATTCGTCAGCCGTGCCGACGAATCGCTGCGTCGCACCTGCCAAAATTTCCCCCTCGCTACGCTTCTGCTCTGACTGGGCCATAAATTTCCTCGACAGAGGAAAAATAACATTCGTCAGTAAGTGCTGTGTGCGAGCACTACGTGCAGCGAACAATTTGCCTTAGCATGTTGAAAATCTTTCAGGCAAGCATTCTGCGTATCTATGCTATTTGCACTGAAATAAAAACAAATTCCAGATAGGAAATTCGTCAGCCCTGCCGACGAATCGCTGCGTTGCACCTGCCAAAATTTCCCCCTCGCTACGTTTCTGCTCTGACTGCGCCATAAAATTCCACGACAGATGAAAAATAACATTCGTCAGTCAGTGCTGTGTGCGAGCACTACGTGCAGCGAACAATTTGCCTTAGCATGTTGAAAATCTTTCAGGCAAGCATTCTGCGTATCTTATGCTATTTGCACTGAAATAAAAACAAATTCCAGATAGGAAATTCGTCAGCCGTGCCGACGAATCGCTGCGTTGCACCTGCCAAAATTTCCCCCTCGCTACGCTTCTGCTCTGACTGGGCCATAAAATTCCACGACAGATGAAAAATAACATTCGTCAGTCAGTGCTGTGTGCGAGCACTACGTGCAGCGAACAATTTGCCTTAGCATGTTGAAAATCTTTCAGGCAAGCATTCTGCGTATCTTATGCTATTTGCACTGAAATAAAACCAAATTCCAGATAGGAAATTCGTCAGCCCTGCCGACGAATCGCTGCGTTGCACCTGCCAAAATTTCCCCCTCGCTACGCTTCTGCTCTGACTGGGCCATAAAATTCCACGACAGATGAAAAATAACATTCGTCAGTCAGTGCTGTGTGCGAGCACTACGTGCAGCGAACAATTTGCCTTAGCATGTTGAAAATCTTTCAGGCAAGCATTCTGCGTATCTTATGCTATTTGCACTGAAATAAAAACAAATTCCAGATAGGAAATTCGTCAGCCCTGCCGACGAATCGCTGCGTCGCACCTGCCAAAATTTCCCCCTCGCTACGCTTCTGCTCTGACTGGGCCATAAAATTCCTCGACAGATGAAAAATAACATTCGTCAGTCAGTGCTGTGTGCGAGCACTACGTGCAGCGAACAATTTGCCTTAGCATGTTGAAAATCTTTCAGGCAAGCATTCTGCGTATCTTATGCTATTTGCACTGAAATAAAACCAAATTCCAGATAGGAAATTCGTCAGCCGTGCCGACGAATCGCTGCGTCGCACCTGCTAAAATTTCCCCCTCGCTACGCTTCTGCTCTGACTGGGCCATAAAATTCCTCGACAGATGAAAAATAACATTCGTCAGTCAGTGCTGTGTGCGAGCACTACGTGCAGCGAACAATTTGCCTTAGCATGTTGAAAATCTTTCAGGCAAGCATTCTGCGTATCTTATGCTATTTGCACTGAAATAAAACCAAATTCCAGATAGGAAATTCGTCAGCCCTGCCGACGAATCGCTGCGTTGCACCTGCCAAAATTTCCCCCTCGCTACGCTTCTGCTCTGACTGGGCCATAAAATTCCACGACAGATGAAAAATAACATTCGTCAGTCAGTGCTGTGTGCGAGCACTACGTGCAGCGAACAATTTGCCTTAGCATGTTGAAAATCTTTCAGGCAAGCATTCTGCGTATCTTATGCTATTTGCACTGAAATAAAAACAAATTCCAGATAGGAAATTCGTCAGCCCTGCCGACGAATCGCTGCGTCGCACCTGCCAAAATTTCCCCCTCGCTACGCTTTTGCTCTGACTGGGCCATAAAATTCCTCGACAGATGAAAAATAACATTCGTCAGTCAGTGCTGTGTGCGAGCACTACGTGCAGCGAACAATTTGCCTTAGCATGTTGAAAATCTTTCAGGCAAGCATTCTGCGTATCTTATGCTATTTGCACTGAAATAAAACCAAATTCCAGATAGGAAATTCGTCAGCCGTGCCGACGAATCGCTGCGTCGCACCTGCCAAAATTTCCCCCTCGCTACGCTTCTGCTCTGACTGGGCCATAAAATTCCTCGACAGATGAAAAATAACATTCGTCAGTCAGTGCTGTGTGCGAGCACTACGTGCAGCGAACAATTTGCCTTAGCATGTTGAAAATCTTTCAGGCAAGCATTCTGCGTATCTTATGCTATTTGCACTGAAATAAAACCAAATTCCAGATAGGAAATTCGTCAGCCGTGCCGACGAATCGCTGCGTTGCACCTGCCAAAATTTCCCCTCGCTACGCTTCTGCTCTGACTGGGCCATAAAATTCCACGACAGATGAAAAATAACATTCGTCAGTCAGTGCTGTGTGCGAGCACTACGTGCAGCGAACAATTTGCCTTAGCATGTTGAAAATCTTTCAGGCAAGCATTCTGCGTATCTTATGCTATTTGCACTGAAATAAAACCAAATTCCAGATAGGAAATTCGTCAGCCCTGCCAACGAATCGCTGCGTTGCACCTGCCAAAATTTCCCCATCGCTACGCTTCTGCTCTGACTGGGCCATAAAATTCCACGACAGATGAAAAATAACATTCGTCAGTCAGTGCTGTGTGCGAGCACTACGTGCAGCGAACAATTTGCCTTAGCATGTTGAAAATCTTTCAGGCAAGCATTCTGCGTATCTTATGCTATTTGCACTGAAATAAAAACAAATTCCAGATAGGAAATTCGTCAGCCGTGCCGACGAATCGCTGCGTTGCACCTGCCAAAATTTCCCCCTCGCTACGCTTCTGCTCTGACTGGGCCATAAAATTCCACGACAGATGAAAAATAACATTCGTCAGTCAGTGCTGTGTGCGAGCACTACGTGCAGCGAACAATTTGCCTTAGCATGTTGAAAATCTTTCAGGCAAGCATTCTGCGTATCTTATGCTATTTGCACTGAGATAAAACCAAATTCCAGATAGGAAATTCGTCAGCCCTGCCGACGAATCGCTGCGTTGCACCTGCCAAAATTTCCCCCTCGCTACGCTTCTGCTCTGACTGGGCCATAAAATTCCACGACAGATGAAAAATAACATTCGTCAGTCAGTGCTGTGTGCGAGCACTACGTGCAGCGAACAATTTGCCTTAGCATGTTGAAACTCTTTCAGGCAAGCATTCTGCGTATCTTATGCTATTTGCACTGAAATAAAACCAAATTCCAGATAGGAAATTCTTCAGCCGTGCCGACGAATCGCTGCGTTGCACCTGTCAAAATTTCCCCCTCGCTACGCTTCTGCTCTGACTGGGCCATAAAATTCCTCGACAGATGAAAAATAACATTCGTCAGTCAGTGCTGTGTGCGAGCACTACGTGCAGCGAACAATTTGCCTTAGCATGTTGAAAATCTTTCAGGCAAGCATTCTGCGTATCTTATGCTATTTGCACTGAAATAAAACCAAATTCCAGATAGGAAATTCGTCAGCCGTGCCGACGAATCGCTGCGTCGCACCTGCCAAAATTTCCCCCTCGCTACGCTTCTGCTCTGACTGGGCCATAAAATTCCTCGACAGATGAAAAATAACATTCGTCAGTCAGTGCTATGTGCGAGCACTACGTGCAGCGAACAATTTGCCTTAGCATGTTGAAAATCTTTCAGCAAGCATTCTGCGTATCTTATGCTATTTGCACTGAAATAAAACCAAATTCCAGATAGGAAATTCGTCAGCCGTGCCGACGAATCGCTGCGTCGCACCTGCCAAAATTTCCCCCTCGCTACGCTTCTGCTCTTACTGGGCCATAAAATTCCTCGACAGATGAAAAATAACATTCGTCAGTCAGTGCTGTGTGCGAGCACTACGTGCAGCGAACAATTTGCCTTAGCATGTTGAAAATCTTTCAGGCAAGCATTCTGCGTATCTTATGCTATTTGCACTGAAATAAAACCAAATTCCAGATAGGAAATTCGTCAGCCCTGCCGACGAATCGCTGCGTTGCACCTGCCAAAATTTCCCCCTCGCTACGCTTCTGCTCTGACTGGGCCATAAAATTCCTCGACAGAGGAAAAATAACATTCGTCAGTAAGTGCTGTGTGCGAGCACTACGTGCAGCGAACAATTTGCCTTAGCATGTTGAAAATCTTTCAGGCAAGCATTCTGCGTATCTTATGCTATTTGCACTGAAATAAAAACAAATTCCAGATAGGAAATTCGTCAGCCCTGCCGACGAGTCGCTGCGTTGCACCTGCCAAAATTTCCCCCTCGCTACGCTTCTGCTCTGACTGCGCCATAAAATTCCACGACAGATGAAAAATAACATTCGTCAGTCAGTGCTGTGTGCGAGCACTACGTGCAGCGAACAATTTGCCTTAGCATGTTGAAAATCTTTCAGGCAAGCATTCTGCGTATCTTATGCTATTTGCACTGAAATAAAACCAAATTCCAGATAGGAAATTCGTCAGCCCTGCCGACGAATCGCTGCGTTGCACCTGCCAAAATTTCCCCCTCGCTACGCTTCTGCTCTGACTGGGCCATAAAATTCCTCGACAGAGGAAAAATAACATTCGTCAGTAAGTGCTGTGTGCGAGCACTACGTGCAGCGAACAATTTGCCTTAGCATGTTGAAAATCTTTCAGGCAAGCATTCTGCGTATCTTATGCTATTTGCACTGAAATAAAAACAAATTCCAGATAGGAAATTCGTCAGCCCTGCCGACGAGTCGCTGCGTTGCACCTGCCAAAATTTCCCCCTCGCTACGCTTCTGCTCTGACTGCGCCATAAAATTCCACGACAGATGAAAAATAACATTCGTCAGTCAGTGCTGTGTGCGAGCACTACGTGCAGCGAACAATTTGCCTTAGCATGTTGAAAATCTTTCAGGCAAGCATTCTGCGTATCTTATGCTATTTGCACTGAAATAAAAACAAATTCCAGATAGGAAATTCGTCAGCCGTGCCGACGAATCGCTGCGTTGCACCTGCCAAAATTTCCCCCTCGCTACGCTTCTGCTCTGACTGGGCCATAAAATTCCACGACAGATGAAAAATAACATTCGTCAGTCAGTGCTGTGTGCGAGCACTACGTGCAGCGAACAATTTGCCTTAGCATGTTGAAAATCTTTCAGGCAAGCATTCTGCGTATCTTATGCTATTTGCACTGAAATAAAACCAAATTCCAGATAGGAAATTCGTCAGCCCTGCCGACGAATCGCTGCGTTGCACCTGCCAAAATTTCCCCATCGCTACGCTTCTGCTCTGACTGGGCCATAAAATTCCACGACAGATGAAAAATAACATTCGTCAGTCAGTGCTGTGTGCGAGCACTACGTGCAGCGAACAATTTGCCTTAGCATGTTGAAAATCTTTCAGGCAAGCATTCTGCGTATCTTATGCTATTTGCACTGAAATAAAAACAAATTCCAGATAGGAAATTCGTCAGCCGTGCCGACGAATCGCTGCGTTGCACCTGCCAAAATTTCCCCCTCGCTACGCTTCTGCTCTGACTGGGCCATAAAATTCCACGACAGATGAAAAATAACATTCGTCAGTCAGTGCTGTGTGCGAGCACTACGTGCAGCGAACAATTTGCCTTAGCATGTTGAAAATCTTTCAGGCAAGCATTCTGCGTATCTTGTGCTATTTGCACTGAAATAAAACCAAATTCCAGATAGGAAATTCGTCAGCCGTGCCGACGAATCGCTGCGTTGCACCTGCCAAAATTTCCCCCTCGCTACGCTTCTGCTCTGACTGGGCCATAAAATTCCACGACAGATGAAAAATAACATTCGTCAGTCAGTGCTGTGTGCGAGCACTACGTGCAGCGAACAATTTGCCTTAGCATGTTGAAAATCTTTCAGGCAAGCATTCTGCGTATCTTATGCTATTTGCACTGAAATAAAACCAAATTCCAGATAGGAAATTCGTCAGCCCTGCCGACGAATCGCTGCGTCGCACCTGCCAAAATTTCCCCCTCGCTACGCTTCTGCTCTGACTGGGCCATAAATTCCTCGACAGATGAAAAATAACATTCGTCAGTCAGTGCTGTGTGCGAGCACTACGTGCAGCGAACAATTTGCTTAGCATGTTCAAAATCTTTCAGGCAAGCATTCTGCGTATCTTATGCTATTTGCACTGAAATAAAACCAAATTCCAGATAGGAAATTCGTCAGCCCTGCCGACGAATCGCTGCGTCGCACCTGCCAAAATTTCCCCCTCGCTACGCTTCTGCTCTGACTGGGCCATAAAATTCCTCGACAGATGAAAAATAACATTCGTCAGTCAGTGCTGTGTGCGAGCACTACGTGCAGCGAACAATTTGCCTTAGCATGTTGAAAATCTTTCAGGCAAGCATTCTGCGTATCTTATGCTATTTGCACTGAAATAAAACCAAATTCCAGATAGGAAATTCGTCAGCCGTGCCGACGAATCGCTGCGTCGCACCTGCCAAAATTTCCCCCTCGCTACGCTTCTGCTCTGACGACTGGGCCATAAAATTCCTCGACAGATGAAAAATAACATTCGTCAGTCAGTGCTGTGTGCGAGCACTACGTGCAGCGAACAATTTGCCTTAGCATGTTGAAAATCTTTCAGCAAGCATTCTGCGTATCTTATGCTATTTGCACTGAAAAAAAACCAAATTCCAGATAGGAAATTCGTCAGCCGTGCCGACGAATCGCTGCGTCGCACCTGCCAAAATTTCCCCCTCGCTACGCTTCTGCTCTTACTGGGCCATAAAATTCCTCGACAGATGAAAAATAACATTCGTCAGTCAGTGCTGTGTGCGAGCACTACGTGCAGCGAACAATTTGCCTTAGCATGTTGAAAATCTTTCAGGCAAGCATTCTGCGTATCTTATGCTATTTGCACTGAAATAAAACCAAATTCCAGATAGGAAATTCGTCAGCCCTGCCGACGAATCGCTGCGTTGCACCTGCCAAAATTTCCCCCTCGCTACGCTTCTGCTCTGACTGGGCCATAAAATTCCTCGACAGAGGAAAAATAACATTCGTCAGTAAGTGCTGTGTGCGAGCACTACGTGCAGCGAACAATTTGCCTTAGCATGTTGAAAATCTTTCAGGCAAGCATTCTGCGTATCTTATGCTATTTGCACTGAAATAAAAACAAATTCCAGATAGGAAATTCGTCAGCCGTGCCGACGAATCGCTGCGTTGCACCTGCCAAAATTTCCCCCTCGCTACGCTTCTGCTCTGACTGGGCCATAAAATTCCACGACAGATGAAAAATAACATTCGTCAGTCAGTGCTGTGTGCGAGCACTACGTGCAGCGAACAATTTGCCTTAGCATGTTGAAAATCTTTCAGGCAAGCATTCTGCGTATCTTATGCTATTTGCACTGAAATAAAACCAAATTCCAGATAGGAAATTCGTCAGCCCTGCCGACGAATCGCTGCGTTGCACCTGCCAAAATTTCCCCCTCGCTACGCTTCTGCTCTGACTGGGCCATAAAATTCCACGACAGATGAAAAATAACATTCGTCAGTCAGTGCTGTGTGCGAGCACTACGTGCAGCGAACAATTTGCCTTAGCATGTTGAAAATCTTTCAGGCAAGCATTCTGCGTATCTTATGCTATTTGCACTGAAATAAAAACAAATTCCAGATAGGAAATTCGTCAGCCGTGCCGACGAATCGCTGCGTTGCACCTGCCAAAATTTCCCCCTCGCTACGCTTCTGCTCTGACTGGGCCATAAAATTCCACGACAGATGAAAAATAACATTCGTCAGTCAGTGCTGTGTGCGAGCACTACGTGCAGCGAACAATTTGCCTTAGCATGTTGAAAATCTTTCAGGCAAGCATTCTGCGTAACTTATGCTATTTGCACTGAAATAAAACCAAATTCCAGATAGGAAATTCGTCAGCCCTGCCGACGAATCGCTGCGTTGCACCTGCCAAAATTTCCCCCTCGCTACGCTTCTGCTCTGACTGGGCCATAAAATTCCACGACAGATGAAAAATAACATTCGTCAGTCAGTGCTGTGTGCGAGCACTACGTGCAGCGAACAATTTGCCTTAGCATGTTGAAAATCTTTCAGGCAAGCATTCTGCGTATCTTATGCTATTTGGACTGAAATAAAAACAAATTCCAGATAGGAAATTCGTCAGCCGTGCCGACGAATCGCTGCGTTGCACCTGCCAAAATTTCCCCCTCGCTACGCTTCTGCTCTGACTGGGCCATAAAATTCCACGACAGATGAAAAATAACATTCGTCAGTCAGTGCTGTGTGCGAGCACTACGTGCAGCGAACAATTTGCCTTAGCATGTTGAAAATCTTTCAGGCAAGCATTCTGCGTATCTTATGCTATTTGCACTGAAATAAAACCAAATTCCAGATAGGAAATTCGTCAGCCCTGCCGACGAATCGCTGCGTTGCACCTGCCAAAATTTCCCCCTCGCTACGCTTCTGCTCTGACTGGGCCATAAAATTCCACGACAGATGAAAAATAACATTCGTCAGTCAGTGCTGTGTGCAAGCACTACGTGCAGCGAACAATTTGCCTTAGCATGTTGAAACTCTTTCAGGCAAGCATTCTGCGTATCTTATGCTATTTGCACTGAAATAAAACCAAATTCCAGATAGGAAATTCGTCAGCCGTGCCGACGAATCGCTGCGTTGCACCTGCCAAAATTTCCCCCTCGCTACGCTTCTGCTCTGACTGGGCCATAAAATTCCACGACAGATGAAAAATAACATTCGTCAGTCAGTGCTGTGTGCGAGCACTACGTGCAGCGAACAATTTGCCTTAGCATGTTGAAAATCTTTCAGGCAAGCATTCTGCGTATCTTATGCTATTTGCACTGAAATAAAACCAAATTCCAGATAGGAAATTCGTCAGCCCTGCCGACGAATCGCTGCGTTGCACCTGCCAAAATTTCCCCCTCGCTACGCTTCTGCTCTGACTGGGCCATAAAATTCCACGACAGATGAAAAATAACATTCATCAGTCAGTGCTGTGTGCGAGCACTACGTGCAGCGAACAATTTGCCTTAGCATGTTGAAAATCTTTCAGGCAAGCATTCTGCGTATCTTATGCTATTTGGACTGAAATAAAAACAAATTCCAGATAGGAAATTCGTCAGCCGTGCCGACGAATCGCTGCGTTGCACCTGCCAAAATTTCCCCCTCGCTACGCTTCTGCTCTGACTGGGCCATAAAATTCCACGACAGATGAAAAATAACATTCGTCAGTCAGTGCTGGGTGCGAGCACTACGTGCAGCGAACAATTTGCCTTAGCATGTTGAAAATCTTTCAGGCAAGCATTCTGCGTATCTTATGCTATTTGCACTGAAATAAAACCAAATTCCAGATAGGAAATTCGTCAGCCCTGCCGACGAATCGCTGCGTTGCACCTGCCAAAATTTCCCCCTCGCTACGCTTCTGCTCTGACTGGGCCATAAAATTCCACGACAGATGAAAAATAACATTCGTCAGTCAGTGCTGTGTGCAAGCACTACGTGCAGCGAACAATTTGCCTTAGCATGTTGAAACTCTTTCAGGCAAGCATTCTGCGTATCTTATGCTATTTGCACTGAAATAAAACCAAATTCCAGATACGAAATTCGTCAGCCGTGCCGACGAATCGCTGCGTTGCACCTGCCAAAATTTCCCCCTCGCTACGCTTCTGCTCTGACTGGGCCATAAAATTCCACGACAGATGAAAAATAACATTCGTCAGTCAGTGCTGTGTGCGAGCACTACGTGCAGCGAACAATTTGCCTTAGCATGTTGAAAATCTTTCAGGCAAGCATTCTGCGTATCTTGTGCTATTTGCACTGAAATAAAACCAAATTCCAGATAGGAAATTCGTCAGCCGTGCCGACGAATCGCTGCGTTGCACCTGCCAAAATTTCCCCCTCGCTACGCTTCTGCTCTGACTGGGCCATAAAATTCCACGACAGATGAAAAATAACATTCGTCAGTCAGTGCTGTGTGCGAGCACTACGTGCAGCGAACAATTTGCCTTAGCATGTTGAAAATCTTTCAGGCAAGCATTCTGCGTATCTTATGCTATTTGCACTGAAATAAAACCAAATTCCAGATAGGAAATTCGTCAGCCCTGCCGACGAATCGCTGCGTCGCACCTGCCAAAATTTCCCCCTCGCTACGCTTCTGCTCTGACTGGGCCATAAAATTCCTCGACAGATGAAAAATAACGTTCGTCAGTCAGTGCTGTGTGCGAGCACTACGTGCAGCGAACAATTTGCCTTAGCATGTTGAAAATCTTTCAGGCAAGCATTCTGCGTATCTTATGCTATTTGCACTGAAATAAAACCAAATTCCAGATAGGAAATTCGTCAGCCGTGCCGACGAATCGCTGCGTCGCACCTGCCAAAATTTCCCCCTCGCTACGCTTCTGCTCTGACTGGGCCATAAAATTCCTCGACAGATGAAAAATAACATTCGTCAGTCAGTGCTGTGTGCGAGCACTAGGTGCAGCGAACAATTTGCCTTAGCATGTTGAAAATCTTTCAGGCAAGCATTCTGCGTATCTTATGCTATTTGCACTGAAATAAAACCAAATTCCAGATAGGAAATTCGTCAGCCCTGCCGACGAATCGCTGCGTTGCACCTGCCAAAATTTCCCCCTCGCTACGCTTCTGCTCTGACTGGGCCATAAAATTCCTCGACAGATGAAAAATAACATTCGTCAGTCAGTGCTGTGTGCGAGCACTACGTGCAGCGAACAATTTGCCTTAGCATGTTGAAAATCTTTCAGGCAAGCATTCTGCGTATCTTATGCTATTTGCACTGAAATAAAAACAAATTCCAGATAGGAAATTCGTCAGCCCTGCCGACGAATCGCTGCGTTGCACCTGCCAAAATTTCCCCCTCGCTACGCTTCTGCTCTGACTGGGCCATAAAATTCCACGACAGATGAAAAATAACATAAGTCAGTAAGTGCTGTGTGCGAGCACTACGTGCAGCGAACAATTTGCCTTAGCATGTTGAAAATCTTTCAGGCAAGCATTCTGCGTATCTTATGCTATTTGCACTGAAATAAAAACAAATTCCAGATAGGAAATTCGTCAGCCCTGCCGACGAATCGCTGCGTTGCACCTGCCAAAATTTCCCCCTCGCTACGCTTCTGCTCTGACTGGGCCATAAAATTCCACGACAGATGAAAAATAACATTCGTCAGTCAGTGCTGTGTGCGAGCACTACGTGCAGCGAACAATTTGCCTTAGCATGTTGAAAATCTTTCAGGCAAGCATTCTGCGTATCTTATGCTATTTGCACTGGAATAAAAACAAATTCCAGATAGGAAATTCGTCAGCCGTGCCGACGAATCGCTGCGTTGCACCTGCCAAAATTTCCCCCTCGCTACGCTTCTGCTCTGACTGGGCCATAAAATTCCACGACAGATGAAAAATAACATTCGTCAGTCAGTGCTGTGTGCGAGCACTACGTGCAGCGAACAATTTGCCTTAGCATGTTGAAAATCTTTCAGGCAAGCATTCTGCGTATCTTATGCTATTTGCACTGAAATAAAACCAAATTCCAGATAGGAAATTCGTCAGCCCTGCCGACGAATCGCTGCGTTGCACCTGCCAAAATTTCCCCCTCGCTACGCTTCTGCTCTGACTGGGCCATAAAATTCCTCGACAGAGGAAAAATAACATTCGTCAGTAAGTGCTGTGTGCGAGCACTACGTGCAGCGAACAATTTGCCTTAGCATGTTGAAAATCTTTCAGGCAAGCATTCTGCGTATCTTATGCTATTTGCACTGAAATAAAAACAAATTCCAGATAGGAAATTCGTCAGCCCTGCCGACGAGTCGCTGCGTTGCACCTGCCAAAATTTCCCCCTCGCTACGCTTCTGCTCTGACTGCGCCATAAAATTCCACGACAGATGAAAAATAACATTCGTCAGTCAGTGCTGTGTGCGAGCACTACGTGCAGCGAACAATTTGCCTTAGCATGTTGAAAATCTTTCAGGCAAGCATTCTGCGTATCTTATGCTATTTGCACTGAAATAAAAACAAATTCCAGATAGGAAATTCGTCAGCCGTGCCGACGAATCGCTGCGTTGCACCTGCCAAAATTTCCCCCTCGCTACGCTTCTGCTCTGACTGGGCCATAAAATTCCACGACAGATGAAAAATAACATTCGTCAGTCAGTGCTGTGTGCGAGCACTACGTGCAGCGAACAATTTGCCTTAGCATGTTGAAAATCTTTCAGGCAAGCATTCTGCGTATCTTATGCTATTTGCACTGAAATAAAACCAAATTCCAGATAGGAAATTCGTCAGCCCTGCCGACGAATCGCTGCGTTGCACCTGCCAAAATTTCCCCATCGCTACGCTTCTGCTCTGACTGGGCCATAAAATTCCACGACAGATGAAAAATAACATTCGTCAGTCAGTGCTGTGTGCGAGCACTACGTGCAGCGAACAATTTGCCTTAGCATGTTGAAAATCTTTCAGGCAAGCATTCTGCGTATCTTATGCTATTTGCACTGAAATAAAAACAAATTCCAGATAGGAAATTCGTCAGCCGTGCCGACGAATCGCTGCGTTGCACCTGCCAAAATTTCCCCCTCGCTACGCTTCTGCTCTGACTGGGCCATAAAATTCCACGACAGATGAAAAATAACATTCGTCAGTCAGTGCTGTGTGCGAGCACTACGTGCAGCGAACAATTTGCCTTAGCATGTTGAAAATCTTTCAGGCAAGCATTCTGCGTATCTTGTGCTATTTGCACTGAAATAAAACCAAATTCCAGATAGGAAATTCGTCAGCCGTGCCGACGAATCGCTGCGTTGCACCTGCCAAAATTTCCCCCTCGCTACGCTTCTGCTCTGACTGGGCCATAAAATTCCACGACAGATGAAAAATAACATTCGTCAGTCAGTGCTGTGTGCGAGCACTACGTGCAGCGAACAATTTGCCTTAGCATGTTGAAAATCTTTCAGGCAAGCATTCTGCGTATCTTATGCTATTTGCACTGAAATAAAACCAAATTCCAGATAGGAAATTCGTCAGCCCTGCCGACGAATCGCTGCGTCGCACCTGCCAAAATTTCCCCCTCGCTACGCTTCTGCTCTGACTGGGCCATAAATTCCTCGACAGATGAAAAATAACATTCGTCAGTCAGTGCTGTGTGCGAGCACTACGTGCAGCGAACAATTTGCTTAGCATGTTCAAAATCTTTCAGGCAAGCATTCTGCGTATCTTATGCTATTTGCACTGAAATAAAACCAAATTCCAGATAGGAAATTCGTCAGCCCTGCCGACGAATCGCTGCGTCGCACCTGCCAAAATTTCCCCCTCGCTACGCTTCTGCTCTGACTGGGCCATAAAATTCCTCGACAGATGAAAAATAACATTCGTCAGTCAGTGCTGTGTGCGAGCACTACGTGCAGCGAACAATTTGCCTTAGCATGTTGAAAATCTTTCAGGCAAGCATTCTGCGTATCTTATGCTATTTGCACTGAAATAAAACCAAATTCCAGATAGGAAATTCGTCAGCCGTGCCGACGAATCGCTGCGTCGCACCTGCCAAAATTTCCCCCTCGCTACGCTTCTGCTCTGACGACTGGGCCATAAAATTCCTCGACAGATGAAAAATAACATTCGTCAGTCAGTGCTGTGTGCGAGCACTACGTGCAGCGAACAATTTGCCTTAGCATGTTGAAAATCTTTCAGCAAGCATTCTGCGTATCTTATGCTATTTGCACTGAAAAAAAACCAAATTCCAGATAGGAAATTCGTCAGCCGTGCCGACGAATCGCTGCGTCGCACCTGCCAAAATTTCCCCCTCGCTACGCTTCTGCTCTTACTGGGCCATAAAATTCCTCGACAGATGAAAAATAACATTCGTCAGTCAGTGCTGTGTGCGAGCACTACGTGCAGCGAACAATTTGCCTTAGCATGTTGAAAATCTTTCAGGCAAGCATTCTGCGTATCTTATGCTATTTGCACTGAAATAAAACCAAATTCCAGATAGGAAATTCGTCAGCCCTGCCGACGAATCGCTGCGTTGCACCTGCCAAAATTTCCCCCTCGCTACGCTTCTGCTCTGACTGGGCCATAAAATTCCTCGACAGAGGAAAAATAACATTCGTCAGTAAGTGCTGTGTGCGAGCACTACGTGCAGCGAACAATTTGCCTTAGCATGTTGAAAATCTTTCAGGCAAGCATTCTGCGTATCTTATGCTATTTGCACTGAAATAAAAACAAATTCCAGATAGGAAATTCGTCAGCCGTGCCGACGAATCGCTGCGTTGCACCTGCCAAAATTTCCCCCTCGCTACGCTTCTGCTCTGACTGGGCCATAAAATTCCACGACAGATGAAAAATAACATTCGTCAGTCAGTGCTGTGTGCGAGCACTACGTGCAGCGAACAATTTGCCTTAGCATGTTGAAAATCTTTCAGGCAAGCATTCTGCGTATCTTATGCTATTTGCACTGAAATAAAACCAAATTCCAGATAGGAAATTCGTCAGCCCTGCCGACGAATCGCTGCGTTGCACCTGCCAAAATTTCCCCCTCGCTACGCTTCTGCTCTGACTGGGCCATAAAATTCCACGACAGATGAAAAATAACATTCGTCAGTCAGTGCTGTGTGCGAGCACTACGTGCAGCGAACAATTTGCCTTAGCATGTTGAAAATCTTTCAGGCAAGCATTCTGCGTATCTTATGCTATTTGCACTGAAATAAAAACAAATTCCAGATAGGAAATTCGTCAGCCGTGCCGACGAATCGCTGCGTTGCACCTGCCAAAATTTCCCCCTCGCTACGCTTCTGCTCTGACTGGGCCATAAAATTCCACGACAGATGAAAAATAACATTCGTCAGTCAGTGCTGTGTGCGAGCACTACGTGCAGCGAACAATTTGCCTTAGCATGTTGAAAATCTTTCAGGCAAGCATTCTGCGTAACTTATGCTATTTGCACTGAAATAAAACCAAATTCCAGATAGGAAATTCGTCAGCCCTGCCGACGAATCGCTGCGTTGCACCTGCCAAAATTTCCCCCTCGCTACGCTTCTGCTCTGACTGGGCCATAAAATTCCACGACAGATGAAAAATAACATTCGTCAGTCAGTGCTGTGTGCGAGCACTACGTGCAGCGAACAATTTGCCTTAGCATGTTGAAAATCTTTCAGGCAAGCATTCTGCGTATCTTATGCTATTTGGACTGAAATAAAAACAAATTCCAGATAGGAAATTCGTCAGCCGTGCCGACGAATCGCTGCGTTGCACCTGCCAAAATTTCCCCCTCGCTACGCTTCTGCTCTGACTGGGCCATAAAATTCCACGACAGATGAAAAATAACATTCGTCAGTCAGTGCTGTGTGCGAGCACTACGTGCAGCGAACAATTTGCCTTAGCATGTTGAAAATCTTTCAGGCAAGCATTCTGCGTATCTTATGCTATTTGCACTGAAATAAAACCAAATTCCAGATAGGAAATTCGTCAGCCCTGCCGACGAATCGCTGCGTTGCACCTGCCAAAATTTCCCCCTCGCTACGCTTCTGCTCTGACTGGGCCATAAAATTCCACGACAGATGAAAAATAACATTCGTCAGTCAGTGCTGTGTGCAAGCACTACGTGCAGCGAACAATTTGCCTTAGCATGTTGAAACTCTTTCAGGCAAGCATTCTGCGTATCTTATGCTATTTGCACTGAAATAAAACCAAATTCCAGATAGGAAATTCGTCAGCCGTGCCGACGAATCGCTGCGTTGCACCTGCCAAAATTTCCCCCTCGCTACGCTTCTGCTCTGACTGGGCCATAAAATTCCACGACAGATGAAAAATAACATTCGTCAGTCAGTGCTGTGTGCGAGCACTACGTGCAGCGAACAATTTGCCTTAGCATGTTGAAAATCTTTCAGGCAAGCATTCTGCGTATCTTATGCTATTTGCACTGAAATAAAACCAAATTCCAGATAGGAAATTCGTCAGCCCTGCCGACGAATCGCTGCGTTGCACCTGCCAAAATTTCCCCCTCGCTACGCTTCTGCTCTGACTGGGCCATAAAATTCCACGACAGATGAAAAATAACATTCATCAGTCAGTGCTGTGTGCGAGCACTACGTGCAGCGAACAATTTGCCTTAGCATGTTGAAAATCTTTCAGGCAAGCATTCTGCGTATCTTATGCTATTTGGACTGAAATAAAAACAAATTCCAGATAGGAAATTCGTCAGCCGTGCCGACGAATCGCTGCGTTGCACCTGCCAAAATTTCCCCCTCGCTACGCTTCTGCTCTGACTGGGCCATAAAATTCCACGACAGATGAAAAATAACATTCGTCAGTCAGTGCTGGGTGCGAGCACTACGTGCAGCGAACAATTTGCCTTAGCATGTTGAAAATCTTTCAGGCAAGCATTCTGCGTATCTTATGCTATTTGCACTGAAATAAAACCAAATTCCAGATAGGAAATTCGTCAGCCCTGCCGACGAATCGCTGCGTTGCACCTGCCAAAATTTCCCCCTCGCTACGCTTCTGCTCTGACTGGGCCATAAAATTCCACGACAGATGAAAAATAACATTCGTCAGTCAGTGCTGTGTGCAAGCACTACGTGCAGCGAACAATTTGCCTTAGCATGTTGAAACTCTTTCAGGCAAGCATTCTGCGTATCTTATGCTATTTGCACTGAAATAAAACCAAATTCCAGATAGGAAATTCGTCAGCCGTGCCGACGAATCGCTGCGTTGCACCTGCCAAAATTTCCCCCTCGCTACGCTTCTGCTCTGACTGGGCCATAAAATTCCACGACAGATGAAAAATAACATTCGTCAGTCAGTGCTGTGTGCGAGCACTACGTGCAGCGAACAATTTGCCTTAGCATGTTGAAAATCTTTCAGGCAAGCATTCTGCGTATCTTATGCTATTTGCACTGAAATAAAACCAAATTCCAGATAGGAAATTCGTCAGCCCTGCCGACGAATCGCTGCGTCGCACCTGCCAAAATTTCCCCCTCGCTACGCTTCTGCTCTGACTGGGCCATAAAATTCCTCGACAGATGAAAAATAACGTTCGTCAGTCAGTGCTGTGTGCGAGCACTACGTGCAGCGAACAATTTGCCTTAGCATGTTGAAAATCTTTCAGGCAAGCATTCTGCGTATCTTATGCTATTTGCACTGAAATAAAACCAAATTCCAGATAGGAAATTCGTCAGCCGTGCCGACGAATCGCTGCGTCGCACCTGCCAAAATTTCCCCCTCGCTACGCTTCTGCTCTGACTGGGCCATAAAATTCCTCGACAGATGAAAAATAACATTCGTCAGTCAGTGCTGTGTGCGAGCACTAGGTGCAGCGAACAATTTGCCTTAGCATGTTGAAAATCTTTCAGGCAAGCATTCTGCGTATCTTATGCTATTTGCACTGAAATAAAACCAAATTCCAGATAGGAAATTCGTCAGCCCTGCCGACGAATCGCTGCGTTGCACCTGCCAAAATTTCCCCCTCGCTACGCTTCTGCTCTGACTGGGCCATAAAATTCCTCGACAGATGAAAAATAACATTCGTCAGTCAGTGCTGTGTGCGAGCACTACGTGCAGCGAACAATTTGCCTTAGCATGTTGAAAATCTTTCAGGCAAGCATTCTGCGTATCTTATGCTATTTGCACTGAAATAAAAACAAATTCCAGATAGGAAATTCGTCAGCCCTGCCGACGAATCGCTGCGTTGCACCTGCCAAAATTTCCCCCTCGCTACGCTTCTGCTCTGACTGGGCCATAAAATTCCACGACAGATGAAAAATAACATAAGTCAGTAAGTGCTGTGTGCGAGCACTACGTGCAGCGAACAATTTGCCTTAGCATGTTGAAAATCTTTCAGGCAAGCATTCTGCGTATCTTATGCTATTTGCACTGAAATAAAAACAAATTCCAGATAGGAAATTCGTCAGCCCTGCCGACGAATCGCTGCGTTGCACCTGCCAAAATTTCCCCCTCGCTACGCTTCTGCTCTGACTGGGCCATAAAATTCCACGACAGATGAAAAATAACATTCGTCAGTCAGTGCTGTGTGCGAGCACTACGTGCAGCGAACAATTTGCCTTAGCATGTTGAAAATCTTTCAGGCAAGCATTCTGCGTATCTTATGCTATTTGCACTGGAATAAAAACAAATTCCAGATAGGAAATTCGTCAGCCGTGCCGACGAATCGCTGCGTTGCACCTGCCAAAATTTCCCCCTCGCTACGCTTCTGCTCTGACTGGGCCATAAAATTCCACGACAGATGAAAAATAACATTCGTCAGTCAGTGCTGTGTGCGAGCACTACGTGCAGCGAACAATTTGCCTTAGCATGTTGAAAATCTTTCAGGCAAGCATTCTGCGTATCTTATGCTATTTGCACTGAAATAAAACCAAATTCCAGATAGGAAATTCGTCAGCCCTGCCGACGAATCGCTGCGTTGCACCTGCCAAAATTTCCCCTTTCGCTACGCTTCTGCTCTGACTGGGCCATAAAATTCCTCGACAGATGAAAAATAACATTCGTCAGTCAGTGCTGTGTGCGAGCACTACGTGCAGCGAACAATTTGCCTTATCATGTTGAAAATCTTTCAGGCAAGCATTCTGCGTATCTTATGCTATTTGCACTGAAATAAAAACAAATTCCAGATAGGAAATTCGTCAGCCGTGCCGACGAATCGCTGCGTCGCACCTGCTAAAATTTCCCCCTCGCTACGCTTCTGCTCTGACTGGGCCATAAAATTCCTCGACAGATGAAAAATAACATTCGTCAGTCAGTGCTGTGTGCGAGCACTACGTGCAGCGAACAATTTGCCTTAGCATGTTGAAAATCTTTCAGGCAAGCATTCTGCGTATCTTATGCTATTTGCACTGAAATAAAACCAAATTCCAGATAGGAAATTCGTCAGCCCTGCCGACGAATCGCTGCCTCGCACCTGCCAAAATTTCCCCCTCGCTACGCTTCTGCTCTGACTGGGCCATAAAATTCCACGACAGATGAAAAATAACATTCGTCAGTCAGTGCTGTGTGCGAGCACTACGTGCACCGAGAAATTTGCCTTAGCATGTGTACAATTTTAAGCTACCTTCGTAAAGCTCTTAAAATCGCCGACATCGCTAATATGTGTTTGTCGTGCATCTGTTTGTTTAGCTTTATATACGAGGTTTAACGTCCCGAAGCGCTATGAACGACAATGAAATACGCCGTAATGAAGGTGTCCGAAAATTTCAGCTACTTCGTGATCTTTAACGTGCACTGATATCGCACAGAATACGGGCGCCTTGCTTTTCGCCTCCATCGAAAAGCGACCGCAGTGGCTGCGGATTCGATCCTGCATCCTTAGGCACAGCAGTCGAGTGCGGTAACCCCTGCACCACCGCGGCTGGAATTTATGCCACCTATTACTCTCTACAAATTGTCACTGGAAATAACCCTTGCACCCTCCCAAAACCGCCTTCGATGGCACGAAAAACTGCTGCCAACTTCAGTTCACGTATTATCAATGTGCGAGCAACTACATTATCTGTCGAACGGAAAGCAAAAGGATTCACGAAACTTCATTTCAGTTCGTTTTTTTTTTACCTTAAATGCCAACTAAAACGAAAATATATTTTGGCTTCAGTGCCATCGGTGATTCCTAAAAGTAATCCAACATATACTCCCTCAGGAAATAATTTCTGTAGTTACAAGTGTTTCAAAGCTGTGCAGCCGACGAAGCGTGCAGCTGACGGCGTGTCGTGGAGTTGGGAAATTTACCAGATATGACATAGTAATGGCGCTCCTGTGTGAACGGTCTACGCACGGCGTGCAATCAAGTACTTGTGGCTGAAGCGTGCCTTGGCGGTTTGTTGCAATGTTAAAGGTTTTATAATTTCTTCCCTGATTACGATGCCTAAACAGTGTGCTGGCGCCAAGGGCACAAACACACGCGGCGTGCAAGAAACGGGCTTATCGCATTAGTTTCAGAAGTACAGAAAACATAAAACATCACAGTAGAACACACTGTTGGGCTAGTGGTCCACGTCGATGGTTGTTTATCGTTCGCAGTGATGTAAATTTATGCGATCGACGCTCAAGTCTCTCATAACAGCTAAATAAAACCCTTAACCACCGGATGAGTCTGGTGTAAAGAGCAACAAACCTCCAGTAGGATATAACTTTAGCGCCCGAGCGCCCAATTGCGCCTGTTTCTACGTCACTTGCGGTTCTTTGTAATGGCAGCCCTTTTTTCAGCTTCGTTTCGAGAAACTATGGTTTTAGGAGCAATTTCTGGAACAGTTTTGTTATGAATGATATATTTCGCTTTTATTGCTCTCTTTTGGCGTACTACTAGAAAATATACCTTTTACATCGCGAAAAATTTCATTGTAGTTGCCCTTTAAGGACTCTCACTTCTCGAGGTATTACAAGGAGTGGGGGGGAATAAACACGAGAAAAATAAAGAACAGCGAATAGAGAACAGCGACGACTATTTAGCTGCGAAGATAATGTAATAAAGTGGGCCGTTCCAGTCTGTACCTACTCGAAAAGTTACGAAGCTTAAATGACTGCACGATGGTTCGCAGGTACCTGTATAACATAGGTGCGTGAGATGTGTGTGCTGCAGCAGTGTTATACGAGACTGAATAATGAAAGCGCTATAAATTAGGACGATGTGAGTAGAATACGGTATTGTATTTTACAGGATTGAGGAAAATTAGTAAATTCTTGCGCCAGTTAAGTTCACTGTTAAAACCTGTCTGAAGGGCGAGTTGATCCTAGCAATTACCTCTAGTGCGATAAATCACATATTCTTCGGCGAACATGCCAATAGTAAACATGCTGGAATAAATCGTTAAGGCGTTCAAAGCTAAATGTAACAAAGTTTTTAAGCAAGAATAAGCTTCATAGCCCTATGAACAGACCAATGGCTCTTTACAGCAGAGTATCCGAGTTTGCAATGCTAAAGTTTATTTATTGGCATCAGGAACAAAGCCAATTCGTACGTTTTTCAAAATTTTGAAAAGCAGCTGGTTGAAATGTATGCACCAAGATGCAATTTACGTCCAGCGAGTAATCGGCCCGTTCACCAGCAGCTAGCTCATATCCATCGCCCAATTCACACATTAAAAGCCCCATCGGGGCGTATGCTTCGGTGAAAAGGGCAATTAGTTATTTGAAATCTATTTGGGACGCTGCATAAAGCAGCGGGCTCTCATATGGGCGCTTTTATAGCTTGCGTTTTATTTTTTATGCCGGTTAAAGAAAATATTACCTTTAGACGCCGCCTAATCATCCCCTCTTGTGTAACCCCCCCCCCTTTTTTTTTTTTTTCTCGCATCTCACATTCCGTGCACTACCAAGTAAGCGCCCCCCATTTGCATACTCCAGGTTCTGAAAAAAAAAAGAACTCCTTTGTGTATCCAAGGCATCGTGGGTGCGTTCTTCTTGGCCACATCGCCCGTTTGTCGTACTTTCCGACAACGTCGAGGACAGTTGCGGTTTCGCGGGCCATATGAAATGGTACACCATGCAAAAAGAACATGGTGGTTGTCCACTGGAAGAACGTGTATTGAACATCTCGAGAGTTCGGACTAGATCGAAAGAAGTCCGTTAGTGAGACTAGAAGTACAGAGCCACGAGCGCTAGAGGGACTGTGTGGTGAGGTGAGCAATCGGCCCCCAGTGATTGGCGCCGCGGTCCCGAAGGCCGCGCTTAGCTGAGGAACGAATGCGTTGACCTCATTATTGGGTCGGATTCTGAAGTTTCGATAGTTTTTGCAATGACTAAAAAGGCCACGATCCCAAAGAAGTAGTGTTCACAAACCAGTTTCTCTGCAGTGGCTGTCATGTCCTTCAGTCGCCATCTCGAATATTTGTGTGCAACCGAGGAACGGGCATAGGTCCCCCTCATATTGTCTCTTTACGCTTAAATAGAAGGGGAGGGGGCTTTTTCTCGATATTTTATAGTAAATTTCTTGATTTAACTACGGAGTATTTGTTTGGTGGGGACAAATATTTTAGTTGTTTTTCAATGCAACCTATATCTTCATCATTGACGTTTTGTTCTTGAGCAACACAATAAAAAGTTAGCTAATCACCTGCTACTATTTGATTATGTTGGAGAACAAAAATAGTTTACACTGGCCCCTGGTTCCCTAGTCCCCTAGGTTCCCCTAGTCCAGGCCACATTTAACTGGAGCAGCTGAGGTATTAAAGATCGGAGAGAGTCAAGGGACAACGCTTGCGGAAAGCCTGATTTAACTGGGAGGGAGTTAGACAGATTACCGTTAAGTTAACGCCGACCGACTGCTAGCGATTAGTATTAAATTGTTCAATTCACTTAATACCAATAGTATTTATGTTCAGCTCACCTATTTTAGTAAACGATGGCAGTGAGAAACTTTACCAAACGTTTTTAGAATATCTCGAAGCCTGAAGTTGGCCTCCGTCACGATAAATAACAGTACGCAAGTTCTTACATAGGACGATGTTACGTTGCATGTTCCCTCCTCATCTATGGATATAAAACCAGGAAGGCGGCAGGCATGCTCTCGAGCAAAACAGACAAGGATAGCACAGAAGTAGACGGGGCATGACATAACGCCTGCGCTGCCTACTCTGGCGATGGCCTTGTATTTTTTTGTGTTACGTCTGGTAGACATTTACGCCAACTAGCCGAATCGAAGCATCCGTTTAAAAAAGAAAGTCATGTTCCAGTCTAATGAGTTTATAATTTGTCATTCGACATTTGATACGTAATTCACGAGACCAGGCGATATATTCAATTTTGAAGAACAGCGCGACTAACGAGATATATTCAAATAAAACTAATGGTCTGAGTACGGAAACAAAGTCTACAGGAACTAACACAGTAAGCGTCACTCTCGACGCTTAACGGCACAGACGCTACTTGGAGATGACTTTACTTCTATTCAGTATTGCATGGGCAAGCTATTATGCATGCAGCTAGAGCAATCTGGAGAGGGAGTGCTTTAAGCTAAGCATATCAGTCTCTCCGTTTTTGTCTACGCTTTACGTTTGCCCTGCGCATGTAGAGAGGCCATGAAGATGGTTACAGCACAGGATGTGTCAATTACTTCTCGATCCCGTTTAAATAATTCGTGCCCCCTGGTGACTACTTAGGACGACGTTACGTTCCATGTTTCCTCCTCGTCTATAGAAGACGAGGGAGATGGTGGAGGCATGCTGTTGCTTTAGTCGTTTCCAAAAAGCGAGAAAAACTGAACGGAGTGTTTAAATCGAAATAGAAATCTCTTAATAGAGCATAGCTGCTTTCTTGACCGCAATATACGGATTACAAAAGACCCAAAGCTAAATCGTTGAGGGGCAACCGCTCATCACGTAGCATTTTGCGGATGAAGGCGGAAATGTCGGTTTGAAAAGAAAATTTTACACAAAGAACAATTTCCAATTTTACGGCAAACTTTTACAGCAGGCAAGTGTGTTTCTTTCACATGCGGTCCCAGGAGGATGAACCAGAATTTTCATGGATCGCCTTTTGGAGCAGCGGTGTAATACAAGCGCTGCGCTTTCCTGGTAAAATACAACAGACGGCTCCTCACCTCTATAACTATACAAAGCTAAACAAAGTACATTTCCAGGAAAATTAATATCAATGCAGCAGCAACTTTGCTGACCACCGTGACCAGCATTCCTGTGAGATTTAACAACATAAATATACAACAAAATTTTTATTTATTGGTCTTTGGGAGAGAATTACCGAGCAAGTGGCTGAGCAAAAAGCGACTGTCACTGTATCAAACTGAATTAGGGCATTTGCAAATTCGATCATTACATTCGAGACCCGCGAACATCGTTCCAACAATGACGATCTCAGAGCTATAGGCGGGAGAAACACCAGCACGTAAGAGTTCAGTCTTTTTTAATGCCGACATTTCTCAACGTGTCCTGTAATTTATCCGATATCATTTGATACGTAAATCTGCTGGGCGCTCTTTCTATTCAGCAGCTTATAATCAAACGCATGTATCTTAGTTTTTGAATAAACGATCACATAGTGGGCCTGTCAAAAGCCACTCACTTTTTCATTTCGAGCACAAAATCAAATATCCAGCTTGGAGCAATCCTCTACAGATGCAGAGTTGCCTGGGGACTCGCATTCCCTGGTGGTTGGCGTATGCCATGGATATGTGTGGTACAGTGAGCTGTAGCCACCGCGATTTTATTCGTCTGTTCTGCGCACGCCAAACAACGATATTATGAGGCGCGTGAGTTCAAGTGATCTAGTGCCGAGAGGGGACATCGGAGCGGAGATTACTCGATTATTTGTGAGCATACACCTACAGGGTGAAACGAAAATGTCAGCGAGCAACGTCACAATGAATACGCTTCTTCCGTGTAGGCGCCACACACCTTTGGATATCTTCCAAAGGCCGCGCTTCATTTATGTATGATCTATCAGAAAAGTTTAGAAGCCACAGGGATTTGCTTCTCATCCACACCATCTGGCTCGTAATGCACTGCCTGTGTTCCAAATTTCCTAATACTAAGGATTTTTTTTTTATTCTCCTACCATCTAAGAATGCTTAAGGAGGTACCCCTACACGGCTTAGAAGCAGACACAGGGCTCTCTACTTTTGAAACGAGTGATACCATCGAAAGACGCGAACTCTTAGTCACGTGACAAACTTCGTACCATGGGGGCACGCATTTGTTCCCTACACAAATGCATTAGCTGAAGGCGTCGTTTTCCCTCTGCAGTCAGTGCATTCTCTATGCTATTGGTATCGCCTGACGTCCCGACGAGCGCACGGCCATTTTTAGCCATTTTCGCTAGGCCACGTCCTCCATTATTGCCACCGTGTTGGGGCACGCAGTTGTTGCACTCGGAACCAGGCTTCGAAGTGATAGCCGGCGGAGAGATATACGCCGGAAACGCTCGCTGCAGCTGTGCTACGATATGTATCCGCCTATCAGGATGCGCGTGCGTCTCGTAACGTGCGCTACAATCATTTTAATTATATTTTTTCCGTTCCCCTTTTATTTAGAGGATGAGCTCAAATTCTGCAAATACGACATACCCCCGGAGACTAAAATTAGGAATATTAATATCGCGTTTATTTAAATAGCAAGCTGATTAAAGCATTATAACTCTGACCTGGTGTCCGCCAAAGCCGCAAATACAGGCCCAGAACATCAATAAATCGAAGCCCTTCTTGTCGCGTAAACGTTTTGAACATTCCACTGTTGAATCATTAAAAAAAAAAAAGCTACGGTTCGAACGTTTGTTGGCATTGAGTTTCAGTTTGAAAGGTAGTCTTATTTTTTTCCTATATTTAACCTTGACGTGTTTGGGCTTCCACTGTGCTGTGTTGCGCACACGTATGCGTGTGTGTGTGGGGAGCGTTAATCAGACTAAATGTATGGAAGGCATACATCGTCCCTCTATCATTTAATGGATTCCTATTTAATCATTTAATGGATTCAGTTATCCCTAAAATAACTTTTTGTCAGTGCGGCGTTGACCAGTATCTGGACTAAAGTGCACGGCTTTGGTAAAGCAGCATGCTTCCAATGGATGCAAATTCTCGGCTAAGATGAACCTCTCTAGATTTTAAATCACTACTCCGAAAGAAAACAAGATTGGTTTAAAGCTACGGGTTTCCAGCGCAGACGAGGCCTTGCACTTAGAGCCACCACTGCTCCTCCCCTCGGGCTACACCTGTGGACGGGAAGTGCCACATTATGTGAGATAGCCAACAGACGAACCCTTTATTTCGCAAGTTCCACGGCTAATAGCGGGTGCACTGGAAATCCAATGTGGTTGCCCAAAAGGTGGTCCGGCTAGTCGGCTGCAGCGCTGCGCTGGCAGAAACTACATTAAATTTATTGCACGAATCAAGTTTGCGGGCTTCGCACAGAAGCGAGGTTCCGAAGGGGCGGCCAAGGTCAGAGGGCAGTTTGACGCGGGCAGATTTATGACGGTCGCGCGGGCGACCGCTTCTCGGAAGTGAGCCCAGAACACATGGCAGCGGGCGACGCCGCTGGCTCTCTCCGTCCCGTGCCGCGAGGGGAAGGCCATCGATTCCCCAAGCCCTTCGCACCGTTGAGTTAACTGGCGCAGTCGAGACAGGATCGGCCCAGCGACTTCCTGCGGAGTGGCGAGAGATCGACGACGCCGCGGACTGATGTACACGGAGGGCGGCACACTACCTCGGTGAGCCAAGGCTGACCAGGTAGAAGTTTGACGTCGAGGTGCCCCGGAATCGACGCTACCGGCCCAGAGAGGCAGCGACAGTGAGGCGACATCCAAGTGAGAGGCCTCAGAAGCCAAGGCTTCATTCAGGACAGCGCCGGCGAGCAAGAGGCCGCCGTGAAAGTGAACGGAGCGCTGCGACAGGGAGACGACGGACCCCGTTCTGCGCGGCACCTGCGTGTGGGAACTTCCCAAGCTCCCTGGTTGACAGTGCCGACTGAGTGAGTTTCTCCGCTCTCACTTTACTTGCCTCAGCGTATGCGCATGAGTCGCAGGGTTAATGTAAAGTAACGCATAATGGCTACATTGGGTTGGTGGAGTGATTATGACTGTGCATACGACGCTTGGTATGCGCCGATGTCAGAGGCTTAACGAATTAAGGAAAAAGAGGAAAGGGAGAGAAGGGAGAAAAGAATAGCGCAGATCCACGAACGCCTGCGGGAGTTAGCCATAGCCAAGGAAGAGCTAAGGCAGGAAAGGGAAAGGCTCGAGGAGGAGGAGCGCTTACGGAGGGCAGCGCGTGAACCACCGGAGCCGGTACAAATTCAGGCGTACACTCCCGCAAATGGCACTGAACAAACGCTGATCGAGGCGGTCGGTAAGGGGAGTGCAGTTGAAGTTCGCGTTGAGGAGACGCGAGTTGTAGAATCAACCGATGTTGAGAGGGAGGAGCAGTCTCATATCCCTGAGGTAGAGGTGTGCTCTACGGAGGCGCCTCTGACATGGAATGTCATTAGCCAAAATGAGCAGGTCAAGTCTTGCGAGGTAGCCGAATGTGCTCACCATGCTAATGACGCGAATGTGAGCAAGGACGCGAAATGCTTGGCTGGCGCGAGCGCTGAACTTGTGTCCCCGTCCGAAGCGGTAGAGTGTCAGGCAGGCTGTGTCGAGAGCGCGACAGTCGAAACAGTGATCGCTACACCAGTAGTAGCGTCCGAGGAGCCAGCAGCCGCATAGCTGGATGGACGAGGCGATCCTAACCCGAAAAACACGGGTTCGCGTGAAGATGCAGATGAGCGCAGCCGGAGGCATGGTCTGAGCTATGGCGATGGAAATTGCGTCCCACGCTTAGAAAACCGCAAAATAACTTTGTCACATGCAGCGATGGACCATGACCAGCGTTGTGACCTCGGTGCGCATCTGCGTAAAGGAAGGACTGCTAAGGCGGAGCCTCCGGAGAATGAGCTTTTTGAGACAGGCACAATAGTCTCAGAGGCGCCTTTTGGGTGCATTCTTGTTCGTGCTTCCGAGGAAGCGCGTGTGTCGTGCACGCAGGCAGCTAGCGTTGTGTGCGATGCAGGAAGGCGGCACAGCCAAAAAACACGGCGCGTGCCATTATCTTCCATGCTGCGGCTCGTCTGTGTCGTGCGAGCCGTCCAGCCTTTTGATCCCGGCGGTAAGCGCCGAGCAATGTTCACAGTCTTAACCCACTCTGCCACTGCCACTTTGTGACAGGCGTAAAGGCCTCCTGTGGCTCGACCACGCGCTGAGGCAGTGATTGGGAGTGGGGGAACGTTGACCCATCCAAGAGACTTTGGGCACGGAGTGGACAGTCATTCCTGTGCGGGACTATGTGTTTTATGTGAATTTCTGCTCTGTGCTTGATTATGCAGTGTTTATTGCTTGATTTGGTGTATACGTATGCCAAGCTGTGTCGCCTTGTATGGCGTATGGTTTAGTTACCGTTTGCGAACGTGCACACGGACTATTGTCGTTCAGGGCGCGCACGCTTCTGTACGGAGTGTTGCACTATTGTTTTGCATGCTGCGTTTGTTTGTTTTGTTTGGTGTACGCCACACCACAATGACCCCCCCTTTCCCCCGTTAGAGGAGTTTTATGTTGAGCGTACAGCAAGTGTACGCGCAACATTCTCGATGGGGAGGAGTTAAGTTTGCGGGCTTCGCACAGAAGCGAGGTTCCGAAGGGGCGGCCAAGGTCAGGGGGCAGTTTGACGCGGGCAGATTTATGACGGTCGCGCGGGCGACCGCTTCTCGGAAGTGAGCCCAGAACACATGGCAGCGGGCGACGCCGCCGGCTCTCTCCGTCCCGTGCCGCGAGGGAGGCAGAACAGTGCAGTTAGAGCGCACAGCATAAGCGCGTAGTTGTGGGTTCGGCGCTAACTGCGGTGTCTCCCGGTTCGAGTGGAGAGGGCGCGGAGGCCATAAATCCCGAAACGCGGAGTAACACGGACCTGGGGAGAACGCGCTGTTGACATGTCTTCCCGGGAAGACGCCTGTGTGTCCCTTTGAATCCGCCGCCCGCGCGCAACCGACCAAGAGCAGGGATCGGAATGTTTGGGCCTAAGGTTTGCGCGTGTGTGTTTTTATGTATTTTCGGAAGTGTAACCGTTGACGCCGTTTGTCTTTGCGACTGCTTGGCGCCTCTTGCGTAGGAGGATTTTGGAGAGGGAAAAGTTGCAGATGTATGTGTTTGTGTGCGCAACCACTCGCCGCCTAGTGCGTGCTTTGTGTGTGTTTTATTTGACATGCGTAGGAGAGGGTATATGTGGCACAATGATTGGCCAGCCCATTTTAAAGGACTGCATGTTATTGGCCACATAGTGGCGTACGTCGATTGGTCAACGGACTAAACTGGAATTTTGGGTAACGCTAAGAAAGCGAGTGTTGGACAGTTGGGCTCGGAACAGAGTTGGGCTCGGACGAGAGTGGAGAGCAGACGGGTTGTTCGAGAGGGAGGCTAGGCTGACGGAGGTCTCAAGGGACTCCGGCCTAAAGTGTAGCAGGAGGCCAAGGCCTGATTCTGCTAGCCTCTGACCTCAGATCGTTCACCAGTCGCAGTTAGCCCTCCACGTTTGATGTCGCGTCCGACGACATTTGTGTAAATACGCCAATTGTAAAAAGTGTAAATAAACGTGTACAGTCCGAGAAGAGAAGTCGTCATCTCCGCACCGCAATGTGTCACTGAGCCACGGACGCAGCGGTGGTCACCAACACCACTCGGTACGAGCGAAGGCAGCAGAAGAAACAGCAAGAACGCCTGCTGTACAGGGGAAGCCCATCCATCCCCAAGCCTTCGCACCCCGTTGAGTTAACTGCACGGGTGTGCTGTTTTGTCGAGAAAACTCTCAATGTAGGCTCTGTTATGTTGTCAATGTACAAACATTCTCTGTGCGCGCATATCAAGTGCTGTAAAACCATCCGACGCAGAGGAAAAGCATTCGACCTTACTGATGTGTGCGTAAACCAGGAGGGGAGACTTGTACTGGGTGGGCTCTAATCGCGGCGAAAATGGCGGCAGAGACACGTGCGCGAAGGTCAACAAGAATACCGATAAAATTTACGGGAATGATACTATTCATGGTACTGGTGAACGCCGCATTTGAACATGAAGTGCACGCTCACACCATTGTAGGTGTACGCTAAGCTTGTAATCAATGACCCCGATTTTCATCAAATTTCAGCATATTCGTAGTCACACCATGCTGCCTAGACAAGCAAAATGCAACGAATCTTGATCTGGAAGGTAGAATTAGTGGTCTGCAGGCCTCATTTCAGCCAATGCTAACTTCATTTGGTGCCCCACTGATAGGCATATCATTTTAATGACGTATATTGTGAGCAAATCCTTACGAAATTATTTATCATAATTTATCGCTTTATAATCGGAATAATTCCTGCTTTATAACGAGAAGAGCTACAAGTTCCTGTAGATATTCCCCCTACGTTGTCGTAAAATTCAGTACATACATATTCTCTGAAATGAGTTCACATGCTGCAGCTACTGACTGCAAGGATCGCACGCAAGGAATAGCGCGGGAAACATGTATTGTATTTTTGACAAATGATTCTACGTTCTTTCAAGCTGCATTTGCCGAAAAAAAAAAAAAACGTTGCCCTCATGTGTAATTCACAATTTACGTCAGTCAAGATCTCTTCTGCCTGTCGATGTAGTATGCCAGATGATTGGAGCCGAAATGCGCGATAAAACTGTCATAACCTTGATGCAAAGTTGTTTTTTTATGTTAACCTCGATTACGCAGAAAATATCTAAAGTAACGCTGGTGAACATTACGATTAAAGGGATACAAAAACAACAATCACATCTAGCCATGTCGTTTGCGTGTTTATTCTTCGTGCCCGCTTTTTTTTTTTTTTTACGCTGCTTTGAATGTTCATGATGCTTATAACTGACGTGGCAACACAGAGATTCGTAATTCCACTTCTTCTTGAGCTTACGATCTTGAAGATAATTATATATATATTCCGGTCTCTGCCAGCTTTGGCCGCACAACCGAGTGCTACGCGAAAGACAGACAATTTAAAATCGGTAACTCCATTTTCTGTTTAACCTATATTATGCGGTTTATACGCATGCCATGATGTTATGTTAAATTGTGGCTGTTCAAAAAGCTGCACTGAAAACAAAACGGAACGCTAAAGGCAGTACGCGATGCGTCAAGCAACACAGACATTTGGCGAGGGCCACTAAATCAAGCCGGCCGTCTTCCGTCGCTGCCACCATTCGGGCGGTTCTATAGAGGTAGCAGCGCGGCGGCGGCACCGCGTGTGGAGCTTGCGTTCCAATATCTTCACTGGCCTCTCCTGGTCGCGCACAGGCAGCACAGAAGCAGTCTTCTGAGTGGTGGCTGCATCTTCCCCTTCCGGCGTCACAGTGCATACATGCTCTCTATGACGAAGCGCATGCGTATGCTGCCATCGAAGACGAAAATAGAAGGTGAAGCCGCTCCGCTGGGGGGATGCTGGTCCATTACTAGAGTTATGCTGGCTACATCTCCACAATGTCGACCTATAGCTGACGGCGTCGTCGCTCTGATATATAGTGTAGATCGCAAACCGACAGCGCTCGCAGAAAGGCACGTGGTGGCAGTTCGTGCCCGGCTCTCCGGGGCGCATTGTGTAAACGAAAACGTGTTCTCTGCCGTAGATAAGTGATATTTGGCGGAAGTTCCTCCACTGGAGCGTGCAGCGCTATAGTGTCGACCAAGAAGAACAAGTGGGGTCACGTGACTCCTCATGTTGATGCTGCAGTCTGCGCTCGATTGAATTTATGCTTATTAAAATTCACGTTTTTTTTCGTAGTTTTGCTTGTAGCGAGTGCCAGCACTGCAGATTTCAATTTTTAGATAGTTTTTGGTATGGCTGCAGTTTATTTAAGCAGTTGACTCAGCCCGTTACTGCTCCGTACATATATTATGGACGTCCGCGATAGAACCTGGCGTAAGCTCCCATCTCTACCCCATAAATGAGCTGAGAGAAGATTGATTATTCAAGTGGGCAGAGAGGCCAGTGGCCATTATTGTGTGTGCTGCAAGCGTTTCAGCGAGAAACATTATCCCTATGTAGTTAAATACAAGCCGGTCTTCTTGAAACACAGGTGCCTTCCCAGTGGAAGGAAGCTTCATCCGAAAGTGGAGACGTTTCAAGTTTCTTCTCATTAGAGGCTTAAATGCGTGACAACTTAAGTTGCACTAAAACGAGCTGAATGGTTGCGCCACCATGCCTAGTGTAATACGCTACGAGTCATATATGCAGCTTTAGCAGTACTTAAGTAGCAGTTTCAAATGACCAAGAAATCAAATAAACATGCGTAAGACTCATTAAAGGCCGTGACCTTCAAATGCAAGAGTAAAAAAGAAAAACTCTACGCGTGAAGAATAAACATCCCCTCGAAGCCCCTGGCAATGATCGCACTCAGTGCGCCAGAATTTGCGGCGTGGAATACACTTCTTAACAGTTGGATTAAAATATTTCGCCGCGTCATCCTCATAGTCAAACTGGCCCATTCTTTACTACGTTAAAGGGAGCAATCTAATGGCACCACTTCCGGCAGCTGTCTGGAAGCCCTCTGCACTTGTCAGGTACCTGACAAGTTTTTCTCGTAGAGAAATCATTGTTACCGGGAAACGCGTGACCAAAGTGATGTGCTCATAGACAAAGACGACGACCGTGGAACGCATGCACGATGAAGCGTTCAGAAAGACGACGACGCTGACAGAGTGCAGGCTGCACGGCTACTGAAGTCTTTGCGTCGAGGTCAGCCCATCGCAGCGCCAGTTACATTAGTGTATCCCCGTAACAATATTACCGATATCCAATGGCAGCCCATCTCGAACTGGTTGAATAGCAGCTTCAGTTCTTTCTATAAGAGCAACAACGACGCTCGCCTGCAAGCGTCGTCGTCGCAGTAAAACCTTGCCGGGCTATGCTATGGCACATCGCTGGTATCGCGAAGTGCTTTCTTTTCGTATTAGAGGTCCTAATACCTATAATTAAGCTTAAATATGCCTCACCCGACATTTATAATAGATAAATACATAAATGAAAGATTACCGTGCAACTAAACTGCCTAGAAAAGCATCACATACCAGAAGTTCAGCGAACGTTATTCCACTTAGGGCTTTACGCAAGTGCTGCCGAGAGGTGGCGCCACGGTGTCTTGTCGCGCCCATACTGCTCAGAATATTTCGATTCTGTGAAGAAAAAATGCAGCATAGATTAATTCCAGAGAACTCATATTGCAGGAGAAGCCTGGCATGGAACTGTATAACTTCAGCTTTGCAATTTGATCAAGTGATTTTTTATGCGTTTTCTTTGTAGCGCGCTTTCAGGTCTGATATTTTCACTGCGTCACACTTGCTTCCGGCAGCATTTTTTTTTTTCGCCTTCTCACCAGTGTGTGTGCGCTCCATTGTCTTTTCCTGCATAAAACATGCAGTTACACGGGTGTCAGAGAAGCCACTTCCAGCGCGTACATTTCGCATATTAAAGTGCCACTGTTAACACATGGCTTTACACTGGAAGTGCCATTTGCATTGGCCCTTTTTCTTTGAACTCAATTCAATTATTTTATTTTCCAGAAACATGTTTTCTCGGAACATGGCGTTAATTTGACAGCGTAATAGGAGTATTACACAGCAATGAAAATTATGTTTGGAACTGCGTAAAAAGCAGGCTATTAAGCAGTCATTGTGAAGATACTGCAAATGGCCACACTTGAGCGCTCGTTTACACGAGGCGTTCAAAATTACTTTTCCGGGATTTGAACAAATATAAAAGGAGCACACCACTCTTGAGCTTAAAATAAATGAACATATTTTTTTTAATACAGCTTCGGAAACGAGAAAAACATCCACCGGTATGTCAAGCGTTTTGAGAGTAACGCAACGATTTGCGTGATGCAATAATTTTACGGAATGTTAGTTTTCTTTAAAAGCCCCGCCGGGGCAGCTCAGTATTGTTGGGCACCCGATCGCTCAACTCGAGGACCCGGGTTCGATAGCGGCCGGGACGGCAGCTTTTTGGTGGAAGTGTTATAATTTACAGTTATTACGCCATAACGCACGGGCTATTCGTGGCGAGCCGTCACCGTAACCACGCATCGCACCAACAGTCGCCATTTGTGCACAAAAATTCCTAATTGGGTGACAGGATCATGATGTAGCAATTACATGACCTCGCACAGAAAATGCAACCCCCCCCCCCCCCATTCTCTTGGAAGAAGGCAACAGAGCAGGTAAAAGCAACACAAAGCGTAAGAGGCACACACACGCACACAAGGACAACGCTGCACTGACAACAATATTAAATAGAAACTGCACATGTTCTTCCTTCAGTTCAAGCCTTCAGCCAACTTCTTCCTTGTCTTTAACATCTTGCCGGTTTGCGCAAAAATTCTACTTCCTTCTTCAACAAAACCACTGATGGCATGCTGACACATTGGTCTCCCAAGTCACCGATTGCATATGCTTCATAAATCTCTCTTGCGAACTTGTCCTTCATCCTTTTCATAACCCTAACACTGTGAAGGTCAGCCGGACATTTTTGGTCTCTACAACCAACGCAGTCTTTGAGTGCACAGTGAGATTAGTGCCAGACTTGTCCGATATTGCCATAGCGTGCTCTCTAATCCTGTCATTGAGACATCTTCCTGTCTGTCTAATATATTTCTTTCCACAATGCAAGGGAATCTCATAAACAACCCCCTGAAAACACTTAGAGTACCTAGTCCGGTGCGAAGTTTTGCATCCAGTGTTGAAGTCCTGTTTGTTAACCTGCACACACATCTCTTTAGCTCTGTTTGGTGCCGTTGGAATAATCCGGATGCCGTGTCTTTGACCCATATTCATTAGATTATGGGTGAAGCCATGCATATATGATACCACTACCACTTGTTTCCTTGAGTAAGGTTTTCTTTTCGAATCCTCCGCTTGATCGGCAGGACAATGCTTTCTATTATGCTACACAGCAAATGCTCAGGATACCCTTCCTCCAGAATCCTCTCAGTCCGGCTTAAAAAACTTTTTTTAACATGGTGGTGGCATGATTTGTTGAGAGCTGACGTCAATGCAGCTTTCGCAACACCTCTTTTTACTGTCTTTGAATTTTGGGACATATACGGAAGAAACTGCTTGTTCGCTCTTGGCTGGTAAGTCCAACATGAGTCTTCTGGTAAGAATTCAAGACTCAAATCCAGGAAGCGCCAAACACCTTCCTTTGGAAGTTCCCAGGTGAATCTTAGATCAGGGCAACCTTCTTCAAACGCACCAAGGGCTATGTCCTCTAGTTGATCAATCGCCTTTCCTTTCTCTAACTCACACAATACCAAAAAGTCGTCAACGTAACGAAAAATCTTTACAATGCCTTTATCTTTAATAGCCGTCAGGATCCTTCTGTCTCATGCGGCTAGGTACACATCGCTCAGAACAGGAGCAACTCTCGAACCTATGCATACACCACTCCTTTGTACATACAATATTCCGTTATGGGATACAACAGTTGAGTTGAGATAGGCTGCAATCAGCTCCAAGAATGTAGCTACAAACACCCCCGCTGAATTCTGGAGAACAATAGCCTGCTTATCGAATTTTCTCGTAGTTCTTTCAACAAGCCTTTTTGTGGGATAAAATAGTACATGTCTTCAATATGGAGTGAAAATCCAGAAAGTCTCTTCTTATCATATCCCTTGATCTCAGATATTATCTCCTCAGAGTTTTTTTTATTCTAAAGGAATCATCCACATGTGCTTGGCCGAGATGCTTGGCCAAGTATTCCGAGACTAGCATACGGCTGCTTCGGGTCATAAACGGAGTGATATTACCCTTCCTTGTCAACTCTCAGTGCTCCTGCGAGCCAACTATTGAGGATTGATGACTTACTAGCCTCGGTACACGAAAGGAAGAAGCGCCATGACCATTCTTCCCACGAAAAAGTCGTCGCAGTCGAAAAGCGAGGGCGACGGCTCCGAGCCGAGCTCGTTTCATGGCGACCGCCATGGTCACTCGAGCCATTCTGCCGAGCAGTACAATTTCGCGAACCGCAACTCGCCGCCGCGCTGGGCGGCGGCCAACGCCAGCTCGCGGGGCGAGAAGCGGCCTGCACACGCGTCCGCCAGTGGTTTCGACGAGTTCGACGCTGTCGACAGCAGCCCGAGCCACTCCAAGCGCAGGCACAGGGCATCGCCTCACCGAAGCCTGCGCAAGGCCCACCATCGCGCGTCTGGCGTGAATAGCTTCGCCGCCAAGCCGAGCACGTCACAGGGAGCCAAAAGACCAGCGGTCGAGGACGCGGCCTCGGCGTGCGACGACGCCGACCCAAGCGGCTACAACTCAGGAGACGAGTACGACAAGCCGCTCGAACTTTGAACCACCGAGGAGTTCAAGGAGAGGGAGTACCACTTTGAAAAGAAGCCTGCCACGCTGGTCATCTTGCTCTGGTGCTCCATTGCAACAGTGGTGACTCGCAACTAGCTCAGCGTTCGACTCTATTATTGTTCCCCCCCATTCAAATAAAGCTAAGGAATTAGCGCAGGTTCGAAATAAAGCCAAAATCGGCGAAGACATTATTTTAATTGGGAAGTTTCGGACAGCAAGGGTAATATAAAGTGAATTTGCCGGCGTTTGGGTTCGAACCTCAATTCCTCTGCATACGAGGCGGGCTCGCAACAAACAAGCCGCGAAGGGTATTTGGTAAGAGGCGTGTTACAGTGGCACCTAATGAACGCGTCGCAGTGATTACAAATAAAAAAAGATGAAAAATAACAAGAAAATGAAACACAACAACGAAAACTTCGCTATCGCGTAAACCCTTGAGGATCATAAGCGTCTCGAAAGTTTTTATTTCATTCAGCATTACCAAGGGTTTTACTAAAGTCCCGCGTTCTTCAATTAACGAAATAAAGCAGCGCTAAAAATGGTGCCCGGTTTACCTAATCATTTTTGTCCTTATATCGGGCCCGATTGATCATCCTCGAAAAACATTCTTTCTCGATATCTCATCCTGAAGTGACGCTAATACCCCCTAAAGAGCAAGCGCCCATCAAAGCCAACGTACGCATACTTTCCTTAGGTCGGAACGGGTAACCTCAAAAAGCGATGCTCTATCATCATCATCATCATCAGCCTGATTATACCCACTGCAGGGCGAAGGCCTCTCCCATATTTCTCCACTTAACCCGGTTCTGTGCTAGCTGCATCCACTTCACCCCTGCGAACTTCTTAATCTCATCCGCCCACCTAACTTTCTGCCGCCCCCTGCTACGCTTTCCTTCCCTTGGAATCCAGTTTGTTACCCTCAGCGACCATCGGTTATCCTCTCTTCGTACTACATGTCCTGCCCATGTCCATTTCTTCTTCTTAATTTGTACTAGAATGTTGGTAACTTGAGTTATTTCTCTGACCCACTCTGCACGCTTTCTCTATCTCTTAATGTTACCCCTACCATTTTTCGTTCCATAGCCCTCTGGGTTGTCCTCAGCTTAAGTCGAACTCTCTCGGTTAGCCTCCACATTTCAGCCCCATAGGTGAGTACAGGCAAGATGCAACTGTTGTATACTTTCCTCTTGAGCGATACCGGTAAGCTGCTAGTCATAAGCTGTGATGCTCTATAGCGGAAGCAAATGTTTGAGAAAAATAGGATGCTTGTCAATTTCAAGACATCTATTAAGTGTTGGTTTTCGTAAAGTGTTTTGTAGTACACAATAAACGCTCGAAATGCAAAACAAATTGAAATCCTCAAATTCGCCTACTCAGCTGTGGGCGTGTTTCATGACTGCCTCTGCCCAGTTGTAATCGGCTTCGTATATAAAGTTAAGAAACGTGCTTCTATGGAGTGGGAGATCCCAGAGTCTTACTTTTGGAAGAAGGTTAAAGAATTGGTAATATGGCTATTATATCTACAGGTGCGTGCTTACTTTACCTGCCACCAACAAAACATGGTGCCATATGATCGAAACACTCTTACTTTTTGGTCATGTACTCCCGCATCGCCCCAGTGGCAGTTAATGAGACGAAGCACACTCGCTTAGAGAGCCCCAATCCATTTCCAATATTATGCGGTCTGATGCATATTTTGTGAATAAGTTTTATGAGCATACTGCGAAGCTATACCGACTCATGTGCGTCAAATAAAAGATACTTCACGATAACAGCAATGTTGTGTTATACAATTATACGTGACGCTATTTATATCCACCTGCATTGAGCAGCGCAGCAGTCAAAATTCTAATCTGTCACTGTGAGTTTTATACGGCAGACTGATTTTACCTCGTACCAATATTCTATTATGGGTTCCGATGTTCGAAACTATGATAATGTCGTTTAATGGCTGAGTTAGTATTCTACTGTATCAATTAAATAACTCTCATCGTTAGCGGAACCCGAAACGACAAAAAACGTAAATATTTGCAAGGACGCACAACTCCTCACGTTTGAGTACGTCGCCTATGCGACTAGAATGCGGTTTGTGACAATTTCGTGGTTTTGCCAGTTTTCTATTTGCAATAGTGTATCAACTCATCGATATCCACTACTGCAGCATAGGGCGCGTGCTACTTAGCAGAAGCACATGGGAATACCGCCGATTATGTCACTTTGTGTAGTCTGTTGAGACATGCAATTTATTCGTTGTATATGCGGTCCAAGCATACAAAGTGAAGAAATAAAATTGCAAACGACATTACAAATTAGTAAACAGACACTGTTATTCGGGAACACCCTAAACCATAGGAAACGGTGTAACGCAGTGGTACGGCAAGCGAAAGGCTTCTGGCGGCAGCAGTTTATAAAGAAACCATAAGAAAAATATGTTGCCGGCCGTGGCAATTGATATCAAGTAGCTTAAGCACATTCTAGTGGAAATTAAGAAGAATAAATGGACATGGGCAGGACATGTAGTGCGAAGAGAGGATAACCGATGGTCGCTGAGGGTAGCAAACTGGATTCCAAGGGAAGGAAAGCGTAGCAGGGGGCGGCAGAAAGTTAGGTGGGCGGATGAGATTAAGAAGTTCGCAGGGGTCAAGTGGATGCAGCTAGCACAGAACCGGGTTAAGTGGATAAATATGGGAGAGGCCTTCGCCCTGCAGTGGGTATAATCATCATGATGATGATGATGATGATGATGATGACCTTAAGCACCCGAGCGCGGGCTGTGGGAAACAAAAGGAACAGAGAGGGGATAGCGAAGCACTATGGAGACCGACCATGCAACAGACCCGAGATCGAATAATTCTTACATGTGGCGGGGAGACGCGCACATTCGAAACATTTAACGCTAAGGAGAGACACTGCGTGCGATAGCAAGCCTTAAGAATCTAGGGAGCAGAAACATTCGACTTAACGACGAACCTTTAAATTAGAGAGTGCTGCATTAGGACGTCTTGCACTTGCCATCTCTCATAAACGACCGGGAGACGTCAAAGCCTTCCCACACTGGCTCCTGTGAGAACGGTTTGTTCGTATCTTAACTTGTTTCAGCTGCCGATAATGAAGTGCAATGGTCGCCGAGGAAGCGGTGGCTTGCCGCCAAGACAACACGCAGCAGCACGTACAGTTTGGTGATACTTATGATTGGTATGTTCCGTTTAGTGGTCTAAAATTAATTAGTTGGCAGACTTAACAGCGCTAATACGTAATACGGAGAATAACGCAACTTTTCATCAAAGCAAAAGCCCTTGCTCCGAACGTTCGCGCTAGAAAACTTGGAGCCTTTTTGTGCTGTGGAATAGCTGCGTCGGTTTCCTTAAACCTTATAGGCCAGTACAAGGTTTAACGTCCTAAAGTGGTTACGCCTATCAGGGACACCGCAGTGGATGGCTCCGGACACTTTCGACTGTACGGCTTCATTTAAAGCGCGCTGACATCGCATAATACATGGGTGCCTTGATTTTCGCATGCATCGAAAAGCGGCCGCTAATGCCAGAAATTGACCCCGCATGCTTAGTTTAAGCGGTCGAGAGCCCTGACTACTCAGCCACCGCAAGTGCTTTAACGCATTTGAAAGAACGTATGCTTGCCTTAAGCTCTCTAATTATATAACTCTGAACGAAAACACAATACAAAGTTCACTCCACGTCACTTGCTGTAGACTAGCCAATTTTTATTGTAGGTAAAAAAATTTAACTGCGGCGAGAGATGTCAAGTTTCCTCTTATGTTATAATTTATTTGCTTATTTACTGTTGAAATATATTGGAGAAAACGAAGTTAATGCTTGAGGCTTCGAGCCAAACACTGCCCAGTTTTAAAAGCATTATGTTGAAATTAGGAAAACCACATTCGTGCATGCAATTAGTACTGAGCAGGGGCAATTTTTGCTTTATAGACGCGCATAAAACTTGCATGAATCTATACAAGGAAATACGTTCAAATCAGCGTCATAGACTACAATATAATTGAACACAGGAGCGAAGCTAAGCCATCTGGTGTTGCGTTTCACTCCGTTCTTTTTACTACTTTGAAGAGAACGCTCAGGGTATAAAATAAGGGGTTCGAGAAGATGGCATATGCTATATTATTGTCTCTCAAGTGTCGTTCAGCAGATTGCGGCAAAAACGACATGGAGGCTGTTCCAGTCGGCTGTTTTTCGGGGAAGAATGAGCAAAAGCAGCGGTTCAAGTAGCCAAGCAATATGAAAAGGATGAGCAGTGCAATTATATGCGCGAAGCGAGGGGGGGGGGGGGGCGGTATATGGGTGGGGGTGGTTGAGCGAACTATGAAAGTCTTGCGTAAAAGCAAAGGCTAGCATTGCGACGACGAATGCCATGGCTCAAAAGATTGGATTCAGGTTTTGTTACTGTTACGGTGGTATTGAAACAATAGTCAGAATGATTGAATTTTGCTGCGCGCTTCTCTAAAGCTTCAAGTGCATAAGCGAGATAAGTTTGATTTCGGTGCAATATGAGAGATCCATATTATTCTCTACACCGCATGAGCGCCTTCTGTGCGAGGGATTCTACGGACCGCGGTGCGTTTCGCGCGTGATTCGTAAGAAATTAGAGAGATATGTTCGCTGATGATACGACGTTTGTTATGTAAGAACGACAAAAAATATGACTAGCTAAAGCTACATCTCTACGAAATATACACATAATAAAGGTCCCATCAGCCATATGAAAACATTCATGTAATTGCTTTTAAGCACGCAAAAAAAAATAAAAACGAGAACAGCAAGTCAGTGATATTGAATTTTCGGTCAGTAATTCTGGAAATTGCTGATTTATATTTTCATAACGTCGTATCTTTTCTTAAATAATGAAACTTGATAACCTAAATTTTGCTTTTATGTTCCGCGCGTTTGACGATTTTCTTTCATGTGAAGCGCAAGCACATGTGCTTAAGCAGATGGTTGTTGGTTGGGGGGTATTTTTTGTACATATAAAGGATCCTTGAATATTATTCTCCGTCAGCTCTAATAAAGTGTACTTGATAAATGATGAACGTGATGGTTCGCCATGTGGGCCGCTTATTGTTCAGATAACCCGAGTACGTGCTTCTGTACTTTCTCTGTATTATCGCCCACGCATTACCTTCTTTTCAGAACTTACATTGAGCCGCTTTCGTGAAGTAAGCTGAACCTGGCCATAAAGTGAATAAAGAAATACCAGGCTCCTGGAGCCCCACGTGTGGTATCATATAGACGCGGCGACGTGTTTTTTTCGTAGCAGCACGTCGTTGATTCCATTAACTTCTCGGAAATATCGTCGTTCACTTACAGCACGGTTTTCCCCTCAAGAATACTTCGTTTGTCTTTCGTCTCGGGTTTAATTTTCGACAAGCGACCGACATCGAACACTAAAGAAAGAGGCAATCGGAAGACAAGACGTTGCTCAAGAAATACGCCCGCCTCAACTTTAGGCACGTGCTTGCCTATAACCTTGGTGTTTTGCACGTTCTCGAGCAGCACGGATAGCCAGAATTCTCTCTCTTTTGATTCCGGCAGCAGATTGTGTTCCGTGTTAAATTTTTATCTCTGCTTGTTTTTATCTGTCTGAAGACAGAAGCTTCTTGGGATACGAGAGAGGGGGCCCGCGTCGTCCTTATAAACGCGCAGCCCCGCCGTCGAAATCCACGAGGAGCTTCGCTTCCGAGTCCAGATCCTGCAGATTTCAAGCGCCCGCAGCTATGAAGACGCTTGCTCTTGTTCTAGTCCTGTTCGCCTTCTTGGGCTGCGTCGCCGGCGAGTCCGCTTCATGCAGTAAGTGCAGGCACTCTCTTGCTAGTGCAGAATGATGCTCAAGTCTATGCGTCTCAACAATCTCAAAAACAATCGTTTCTTGCGAGTTTAAAGCACCTGACTATATTGCTTCTAGGCTCAGTTGGTAATCATAACATTAAGAGCGAGTATTTGATTAGCTTGCATGTGTTGGCAGTTTCGTAAACTTTGCAAAATGTGATATTAGTGCAAGGAGATACCACTTATGCGTGGTGTAAGGTGTGTATATGTTGTTAGATACATGGTAGTAAATATCAGTTAGATAACTGTTTCAGTACGCTATTATTTTAAGTTATAATGTGCATACCTAATGTTGCGGGCGTTTCATTACATTTCTGCTAGATTCCTAACATCAGTGGTATGTTTATAGCCTCGTTAGGCAATGTCATCGGCCGCGGTGGTAATCGTATCGGGGCTTTTTGAAAAAGAACCACATCAATAAGAGCGAGTAAAGAAGGGAAGTATATACCACTGCGCAACGAAGAATTCAAGAATTTCATGCGTTGGAGAAATAAATAAAATACTTGCGCCCTCGGTGCAGTCTTTGTTTACGCGTTCGAGCTTCTAAATAAGCAAAATTTTTATACAGCCACTGATAGCGTAGCTCTTAATAATACCAGAACTGGTGTAGCAAATACTCGATTTCGCAAGCACATCTGGCCGTCATCTCCAAAGGAAAAACAGCCGATTTAGTACGTCAAAGTATTTTGGTATGCAATTCGCTAAATTAGCACGCAAAGGGCCCGAAAATATGTTTAGCTCTAAGTCATTTTGCAGAAGACCATTCGGCACGTACGTGCTCCACGTGTAGAGGGAACTGCAAGCGTGGTGGTCAGGGCTGTAGCACCCGAAAACGGAAGGCGCTGCCACAAATCAGGGGCACGGGAGAGGTCTCCTTTAATGTCGCAATAAATGAGCAACTTCTCCGCTAGGCTAGAGAGCGACGCTGTCCACTCTATTGTCCCTGCCTTTCATTGGCGGACACTCCAGTAGTTGTACATTTGTTCGACTGGAACTAAGCACTTTTGCATCTTTCAGAAATACTGGAACGCACAGATTTCAAGCTACTGGTGAAATATTTCGTATTTCGCTCTATCAATCCCTCTTTCGGTAGCATAAAGTATGTTGCATGGCGAATCGGCGCGGCATGAGTATCATCAAGTAGTTCGAGTAGCGAATCAGGTGCTCTCCTATCCGGTAATTCGAGCAAGGGAAACAGCGTATGTTCAAACTCATTTTAACCAATCCAATGGGGTCTCAGATATAGGAACAGTATTGGAATAATTGGAATAATTTCATGAGGTTCGAATAAAGCCCACTATTTGTTTTTGTTGTTTTTGTTATGACTGCTCTAAAACAGGGCCCACACTACCCTACCGCTGTGTACCATCATGGAGGCCGCGAATGTAGAGCGCTCGGGATGCTGAATTCGGCTCCACAGCATTATCCATTCGTATGGGATTCATAATGTCCATACGTCTTTAAGTCTGAACAACGCGGCACAACTTAAGAGTGTCGGCAAATCTTTTCCTCATGCCCGACCTATGAAGCCGTGATTCATACATAGACGTCACCTATCTCACGTCCCGAGGTGTAGCTCTGGCTTTATCTATTTCCTCATCAGTTGGAAAAGGTAATTGACTCGAACGTGCAACTTGGCAGATGTAAAGATAATATATTAACATCGGGCTTCAGCAGTCCAGCTGCGTTTTCTAACAGCTCTATAACTCTCTATAAGTTCTAACTCTATGGGTCATATCGCCGAAGCGCAGGGGCACCGCAGGTGCTCCGATATTTCCCACGGTCGCTCTTTCTCATCACATATTAGTGCATTTAGCGTGTATTAGTAGCTGCAAATTTTCTATACGTATTTCATTTGGCTGTTAGCTGTATCATTCGTATTATATTCGGCTTGGAACAGGTCTATCACAAAACCCATTAATTAGGCTAAGATGCAACCGAGACAACGCGCAATAGACGTAAATCAGCCGGTGATTATTTTTTCGTCTCACATATCCTTTTTTTCGTCGCTTTAATTGGCCTAATTCCCCAACTTATTCGCCGATTAAAAAAATCGAACCAATACATATAACACAAATATCTCCGCCCTAGCTACAACATCAACTTCCCGCACGCCGTGGCCTTTCGCAATGCGCTAGAAGTAAAGTTTCCTAGTCATAATAGTGCTTCACAGCCCCCAAGCAAAATCTCTCGGCCTCAGAGCAGTCGGCTACGACACCCCGCTATAAAAGAGTGGCATATCGTCATGCGACTGTCGCTCCTATCGACCGAGTGCCCCACGTGAGCATCATGTTTCACTCCGTGTAAGCACCCATGTGCAAGCACAGAAATGCACCACCGAATAGCATTCTTCATAAATACGGACAGCTTTCTTCTTAAATCATTCTTAAATACCTGCCCTATAAGCCGATATTTTTTGCCGTTTCCATGCAGGATGCTTCGTCTGGTATCGAGGCTTCGGCGGCAGCCGTGATGTCATATACGGCAGTTGTAAAGCGTAAAGTGCCGTAAGATGGACATAAAACGCTTCCTTAGAATATAACCCTAGGGCCTGTAGGTTAAAATTCATTTCAGCCTAATCTAATCTTTGGTAGTCGTCCATGCCGGCTGGTTCATTCCGGCTGTACACTAATCAGACAGTAAGGTTGAAAAGGGAGTAATTTTCATAAAACGATTATGTTATCCCTTCCTTAGTGGCATATAAATGATCCTGTGAATTTCCAAGGAATTATTTTCTTCTTTTTGCAAACCGAACCAATCTCGACAAACTCGTGTGGGCTTTATTACTCGGAGCGTAACGCGTGTCACCACTGACAATAGACTGGCCAGAAATTCTACGCGCATTTAGTACATTTCCAAACCAAATTAGATACATCCAAACACCGAGTATGAATCGCACGATCCAGGCGCAGGGCAGGTTGCGTTTAAGGTGTAGCATTAAGCTTCGAGGTGTTCTCCCTTTAACAAATTTTCACCAACAAAGCAATACATTTACGTCATAAGCTTCTTTTGAGCAGTTTAATGTCTTATCTTTGGCCAAGCTCGCCTCTGAACTTGTGAATTTTGTCCTAGCACATACTATCGGTGACTCGCTGCGCATGGGTGATTTCGACATAAATGCTTCTAGCTTCAACATTTCTCACCATGCTGTTTCTTCCGTGACCTTGCAGAGCTGGACGACAAGGGCCTGAAGGATTTGGTGACCTGCGTTAAGGAAAAGGTTGAAGCCGAGGTGCGCGGTTTTTATACCTTGTCTTGTCTATCAAATTCTCGTGGTCAGTTCAATGCATTTGATAAAAGTAAGACTGCGAATCTTCCTCTTTCATCGCAAAATACTTTGTTTTAGCCTGCAAGTAACGGCGTCTCAAAGTGATTTGTTTGACGCATAATAAAACTTCTCATTCAAAACTGTAGGTGTATACAGCTATCCTTTGTAATTATTTATTTCATTGCCATGAACCTATATATTATAAGTGCTTAAATATTTAATAGACAGGACCGCGGTGCGCGTGCGGCTGCACGCGGACGTTGTAAGCGCCTCCATATCCATAGCTGTGCAAATACAGGTGTAGAGAAGGAATTCGGTTGCGTCTGACATTGTCTTGCGAAAGCAATTTTGGTGAAGTCTTTCCTCGGCCGACATGACCGACGGGACACCGTCTGTTCATGCTATGGCCTTATATGTTTTCATGTCGTTCCACATATAAATAGGATGCGTACATGACTCAAGCTTAACCTTGAATTTCAAGACTAGCAACTTAAACCTTTACATTTTACTACATATACTTTATCTTCTACAGCCGTCTGCAGGCGAAGCTTTCGAAAGAGGTTGTCGCTTGCTGTGCAGAATTCGTTGCGTATTCGCATAGCAATAAGGATGCGAGCGTTTGAAAACATGCCGCAAATTCCAGTCGTGAGAATCGTCCTAACTGGTTAGCTTAGTGCACTCGATGTATGCAAATTGGCAGCTCGCCGGACAGAACTCAATACTTGAAGCACAAACTCGTGGTTAGTTTGAATAGTTCGATTGTGCCGTAACCGAGAGGTCGTAACTGAGAGTAACACACAAACAAGAGGCCAGGTACTTGAGGTAGTGGTTGAAAATGCGAAATTAAGGGGCAACATACACAAAGCTTAGCTTAATAGCCTGTCTCACCTAGTGTAATGCACCGTAGCGGCAGAAATAAGCGAAAATGAGGTAATAATCCGTCTTTAGTTTCGATTCGAACGTCCCTGTACGCGAGCGATATGACAGTTTAAATGGTGTCCGCCGGCTGATGGCAAACACAGTAGCAATGTTACTAAAACCGAAGCCATGCACTTTTCCCTCCATCAACACTATGTTGCTGAATTCTGGTAATGCATACATAAAAATAATATTGTGATGGTAATTAATATGCCTTCCGTTGTCAACCTGTAGGATAGCAATGGTTCAATCTTCATTTCGCGCTGTGCGATATTATAAACCTAATATGGTTAATATTGATTACTGGACCGGTTAAAGGAGTTTCGTTTCAGAGAGCAACGATGTCCACAGTCTGTTTTCTTGCTGAAGTGTTAGCGCTATACGTATACGTGGGCGTAGTAGTTGTTGCAATTAGTGTTACTGCCATTATTTTTTTCTTGGACAGATTTTGGGCAAGATGAACGCTGTGGTGAAAGACCTGCATTGCGAGGACTTTGAATGTGGCATCAAGAAGGTGTGCACTGAGCACAACGGCGATCTGGTGAGTTTTGCCCACCACGAGAGCAACATGGCCAATTAGAAGTCTCTATGTATACGGTCACCGGACATGTGATTGCTGAAAGAGCATTTTGTTCAAGAAACAAGACCGAGGCGCTAAGCGCGATGCGAAAAGAACTAAACCTAAGTGTTCTTTCTTCAGAAGGCTTCCGCTGCATAGCTTTTATGATTGATTGATAAAAATAAAGGCGCGGGACAAGACAAATTTTCTCTTTCTTCAAAAACCTCTGTACCACTCTTTTATAGCCGTGCAGCTGCGCTTAGGTTAGTACTTACTCCTTTATTTCAAACACGCTTGTCATGGGCCTCATTTTCATAAGTCAGGCAATCTTGAAAACACTCAAGTCTTCCAGAAGAACATCACTGCAACGCTATTTGCATTGAAAGTGCATGATGGCAAGCAGTCGGTCAGATGTCGGTCGGTGGTGTGCAACATACGCCACAGGTGAGCAGAGGCGAATATCAGACCACAGTTGGCAGATGTTTAAAAACAGAATACGTGTTAAATGGGAGTTGTGTGAAACGACGTGAAGGCAAGAAAACAGATTTCTGTAGATTTAATTGGGGTCATCCTCTTACAAAATATAGTATTGTAGGTGTGTGCATAATATATGACTATAAATTTATTGCGTGTATATATATATATATATATATATATATATATATATATATATATATATATATATATATATATATATGAGGAACTCAGAAGGCTATGAGGGCTATGGAACGAAAAATGGTATGGGTAACATTAAGAGATAGGAAGCGTGCAGAGTGGGTCAGAGAAATAAATCAAGTTACTGATATTCTAGTGCAAATTAAGAAGAAATGGGCATGGACAGGACATGTAGGGCGAAGAGAGAATAACCGAAGGTCGCTTAGGGTAACAAACTGGATTCCAAGGAAAGGAAAGCGTAGCAGGGGGCGGCAGAAAGATAGGAGGGCGGATGAGGTTAAGAAGTTCCCAGGGGTCAAGTGGATGCAGCTAGCACAGAACCGGGTTAATTGGAGAAATATGGGAGAGGCCTTCGCCCTGCAGTGGGTATGATGGTGATGATGATGATGATATGAGGAATTTTGCAAATTGGAAGCGTTGAAAGGTTTAAATGTATCATTATTATGTGATATGGTGCACAGCTCGTAACCTATATTTGAGAAGAACGTGTCGGAAATAAACACGCGTATGATTTTGCACCAGAACTGTGACTCAACCACTCTTGGTGCAGGGTTCCGGGGGTGTGATATTTATTCGCTTCCCATTTAGTGCTAGTTAAAGTGGAGGATAATTTACGTAGGGAGTAGAACCGACGACATGCGTTCCTTTGATCGTATTTCGTTAATTCTAAGTGCATGCGTCCACCGAGATGCGAGGCATATCGTCAGCCTTCATTTCCCCCAAAAGCAAACCAATTAAATACTTTTAGCAAACCAATTAAAGACGTTTAACACTTGATTAAACTTTGTGTTAGCCTCTCAATGCAGGAACTTCACACATTGAAAAGGCGATATTAAGACACTGCCGTGTCTACTGTTAAGGCGACGCCTAAGCGTCCTTCTCAATCTAACGTCCGTCCTGGAATGTTAATATAATTCTTATCGCTTTTTTCATTTTCCAATGTATAACGACGCAGAGACGATTTCAATAACTGAGACTTTACTATTCTCTGACGCCCCATATTGCATACTTTAATATCTCGTATGTTCCACAAAGCTATTCAATGAGACCGTGTGTCAATTCAAATTTTTTATCGCCTTAGGTACGAAGTTAAATCACTCTATCTATGTATTAACTGTTGGTGCTTATTCATATATACGGTGCAGAACAGAACGGCGCATTTGGAGTTAACATTCAGTTTGCTGTAAAGCCACTTGCACTGCAACATCGCAATTCCAAATAAATGCATAATATATGGCTATTCTCCAAGATAGACCGTCATACTCCGAACATCCAGTAGGATTTTGCTACAACACGATGAAAAACGAACCCCCGCGACGACGTTTACAATGAAGCCGTTTTTGTTATTCTCCACAGCAAATGTGGGATCCTGCGTTTTCTGTTTACATTTTATAATCACTGTAAGCAAGCACTGTAATTGTGAATTGGTGCGGCACAAATCGACTACACTTCAGTGTTTCTTTTTTTTTCAGAGGAAATTGCTACTTGTGAAATGAATGCATCTGTACTTTTAATCTACTTATATAGATGCTCTCAATGAAACATGCTCATTTTATTATTTTCAGGAGAAGGGGTCGAAGGGAGCTCTGACGGTAAGTTGTTCCAAGCTAGCTCTAATGGAAAGTGGCCGAAGTCTGCGTTAGTGGTGTTCTTAAATACGCAGTTAATGAGCTATTTGAAATCTTGAAGAACTAGCAAAGTTAGTGTTGAAATATTTTTTTATCCATGTTGCTGCTCTTTCATAAAAACTTCGGAACTGGGAACGTCGGTATCAATTGCCATATGCATCTCTTGCATGATGAGTCTTGTATCCAACTCTATTTCCCAGTCCCATGCTGTAGTCTCACAAAGGTGTAATGTCAGTTGAATGGCAAGGGTTAAATATCTATGATTAACTATATGTAAACTCCAAAGCTCGCCTAGTGAAGCTTTTCTCCACAGTACTGATCTGAAATTTGGATAATCTTCATTTTTTATTTGTGCGCACTACCCGGATAAACTTCTCAGATAAATGAATACCTACAGGTTTGTTGTTTTCTGTCCGCTTTATACGCATACAAAGTTATAACAATGGCACTTACATGTCTGGATTGTGTTTGCCGTGGATCCTGAAATTTTTGCTCGGGAATATTTCATTTTCTTTTTCATTGAGGCAGCTTTTTGTTTCACAATGAAATCAGAACTGTTCAATAAGTGTCCTAGTCTTACATGACGCGAAATAATATATCCTCGTTGTCCCATTTCAGAGTGAGGAAGTGGAGAAAGTGCGCTCCACCTTCAAGACATGCCTCGGAAAAGCCTAAAGCTGACTTTGGTGACACAGTTCACAAATGAAGCACTGAAATAAAGTTGCTCACCCCTTAGCAGCAAAAAACTTGCTTTTAGATGTCCTTCAGTGGCCACTAGGCAGTTTATAGCTGCTATGGGAACCTTTTCGCTGCCAAGTCAAAATCATGTCTTCTGTATTCTGTAGTTCTGCATGCACTCTTTATACATTAAAAGAAGCTGTATATATATATATATATATATATATATATATATATATATATATATATATATATATATATATATAGACTTAAAGTAGTTGACACACGGTAGAAAAGACAACACTTTATTCCGACGTTTCGGCCGGGGTCCGGCCTTTGTCAAGGAATGTGTGACATTCCTTGACAATGTGTGTCACGCGTGTGTGTGTCACGCAATGTGTGTCACACATTCCTTTGTCAAGGAATGTGTGACACACATTCCTTGACAAAGGCCGGACCCCGGCCGAAACGTCGGAATAAAGTGTTGTCTTTTCTACCGTGTGTCAACTACTTTAAGTCTATGCCCTACCGAACCCATTTGAGCTTCAACCCCCTCCCTATATATATATATATATATATATATATATATATATATATATATATATATATATATATATATATATATATATATATATATATATATACACATACATACATACATACATACATACATACATACATACATACATACATACATACATACATACATACATACATACATACATACATACATACATACATACATACATACACATGTGACAAATAGCTTCATACTGTTTCCAAGTTTATCTGGAGTCGACGTTTCGGCAGGAATATATATATATATATATATATATATATATATATATATATATATATATATATATATATATATATATATATATATATATATATATATATTACTCTGCAGCGCCATAGATGAGTTTCTACAACCGAAGCTATGACCGCAGTATTCCCAAAAAGAAAATCGCATCATCTGGGGAGTTCGCTAAAAGACAATAGCGCTCCAAAATGAACATATGCCGGGATTTATTGAGGCCAGCAACGCCACATCCTATTTGAAGGAGGCGGTGAGCGTGTCTGCTCAATTCCCCAACATTCTTGAGGCAGGAAGTCGTTAGGCAAGACAAACGGCGCCTTAGTTCGACGACTCGTGAAGTGTCTCCCTTTCTCTTGTGGAGTCAAAGGAAGCACTTATACAGATATACCGGCCGCATTGTCCTCACTCAGGAGTCAGACTGAAGGGAAAAGCTTAAGGGGAAATGTCAGCTGATTGGCATGCCCACCTGCCTCTTTCCAGAAGGATATTCTCGTCACCATCTCTACCCTCAAAGGCGCCGTCGGTGTATGTTTGTCATTTACGGCCAGCGTTATAAATGATTTAAGAGCAATACTGAGTTCTCGCGGCAGCCTGACTAAGTAGTGTGAAGTTCAGCTTTTGTCAAAAATTCAGAGCTCATAGGGTTTGCTTTTAAGCCGTACGATGTGGCTTTTTAATCATCGCAGAAATTCTAGCCATTGGAGAGGGTAGGGCTAAACATCTGATTGCCTTAAGCAAGTTTGGAAACCTGGGATTCCATTACGAGCCACATGATAAGGCTCACAAGCAAGCCCCTTGGGCGCTAAACGTTTCGCAAGGGCTGTACATTTAAGTACTTGAAAGTGCCACGCGAATATTCTTTAGAAGACTGAAGTAGGCGTAGTTTCATAGTTTAAGATAGCATATATAATCAATGTTAAAGTCATGCTTTTAGCCGTACATCCTGCCCCATGCTTCCCCCACGCAGCTCGTAATTAATCAGCTTCAAGCTCACACATCAATCCTCGGCGTAAGGCAGGGCACCGCGTCCCTCTGAAACTGTTGCATAACCTTAAATAACAGACATTTACGTTCACGATACACTACTCCCGCCGTTCTTCTTTGTTTGATTGAGATCTGAACATTTAACGAAAAAAAAAAGATTCATTTAATTCCATACAACCTTGTTACATTGAATGACAAGCTTGAAAAGACGTAAACACGCTTGAAACTTGAGCAAGCGCTCAGACGCCCACCACGCGCTGTATACATAGCTTTGAGAAATGATTTTTTACTTCGGGAGTTCAAGAGCCCGCCCTAATCGGGCATGAAGAAGTTCAATACTGCTGGGTATTAGCGATTGCAGTTAGAACGGTGGAACGCTTTGTGTTTACTTCTCCTTGGCCTGGACATGGACAGCAGAAAAACTCACCACTTGCAAGACAAAATTGCTTTGCGTACATTATGTGGAGATTGATTTTTAGTTTTATGGCGCCGTCGAGCTCGTGTAAGCTATTGTCTGATGAATGCCAAATGTTTCGGATCGGCCATGAAGGGAGCAGACTGACCACAGATTTTCAAGGCCTAAAATCGCCCAGAAAGGGCATTCGAGACAATGTGTCTCTACCTAATATAGATACATGCACGAGGCTAGTAATTACTAATTTGAAGGGGTCAGATTTGCAAATAATTATCACTTCTTTACATATAACAGATATCTAATAAAATCTTATCCACCTTCTGCTAATGGCAGTACCAAAGGCATATGATCGACGTATTCAGCAATACAGTTTATAGGCGCATTGCTCCCTCGCTAGACATCTTGTCTCAAATTTCTCTAAGATTCTGTGCGAGGGCGCTTTTTTTTTTCTGGATTGCAGTTCATATCGTTCCGTGCTGTAGTTGTCGAATAAAAATGCTATAAAATATATACACGAAGATTCAGGCGCAGCAGCCTCATGTATCCTTCGTGACGTCTCTCATCAGACGTGGCGAGAAGTATGGGTATTCAGGTACACGTTGAGCCACCCAATTTCGCACAGTGCCTTGCGACACCCTTCTCCATTTCAAAAATGGGCCAAGGTTCTGCACTCAGATCAATCATGGCGCTTCGCTGCGAACTATGCAGGCGCACGGGGTGTCGTTGATCAAGACGCTGAGCACACAGCGGATCGAGGAAATGAACCGCGTTGACTCAGCCGCGCTGCCGCTGCTGCTGCTGCTGATCTCGAGTCCCACCCGCTTCATTTAATCTTCTTACCCGGCGTTGCCATGACAAAACCCGCAGCCTGATTCGCCAGCGTAAGGTGCCGTTAGACAGTTTTCCCCAGGATATAGTAAAGAGGACATCGGTAGTTTTGCCTAAGTTAACTGCAGACTACACTAAGGCGACTGGGAGCAGACTTATGTTTACCATCCTCAAGCACAGGTGGATGCTGCCTGAGTCTCTCTGTAATTAGAGCTTGCTGATAACATAATATGTCCAAGCAGTAGCGTGATCCAGTTAATATGGCGCAAAGCATGAGGTTGATTTGTCTAGCGGCTATTGTAGCTGCGGCGTCGGCTATGAAATTCGATTTCACCTCGTTCGACCCGAAGATAATTTTGGACAAAATAAGGGACACGATGGAGATGTTGATGAGCATGCTTTGGGTGACCGGCGCGTCTCCACAATGTGCGAAGACTCTGAAGCGACTGATCCATGACACCTTTGGCGGCAAGATTTGGGCTCTCTATGGTAAGTATCTTCTAGAACTTACTGGTTTAAAATTTACCTTTCTATTGATTTTTCTACCTGTCATTAGTATACGGAGCATGGGTGTGTTTTTTCTAGTTTATTTATTCTCTTTCTATGCCTTGTGTACCTCCATGATAAGGCAATGCCTCGATATGTTTGCAAAGAGATTTTAGCAGCGGCTTTTGTGAAAGCTACTTTCACGGCTTTCTTATTACGCAGCTGTCGACCAATATTTACTGCAGACTGAAACATTCCGTAGGTAAATAGCTACTGATGAACTGTTTCACCAGTGAGTACGTGCAGTATGCCAAATTGCTCAAATATTTATTGAGAAATATGTGGTGCCATTTGCGTGTGATCAATGCTGCTTTTAAATAGTTGAAAGCAATGCGCCACTATGCAAAAAGTAAGCACGTTCAGTCGGTTGACGGTTAAAGTTGTAACAAGTCAGCGTGGGCGTCTTCTCCGTCTCGGCTACAGTCGCACTTTGCGGTAGCAACATAATCTGCAGTTGGTATTCCGAGGGATGTGACTCTAATAGGGTAAGCTAGCTGATTTCCCATGGCGTATTTCAACAGTGCATGCTACACACGGACAGACACCAAAAACTGACACCGATGTAACTCCATCGATGAACTGGGGTGCGAATAACCTGAACCCATCCACCAACTAAACGGTGCGTGGCTTCGCCACATTTACTAGTCAACTATCCTGAGGTGTGCCCGGGTCCACACATAACATCTCTACACATTCTCTTCGTTAACGTGAGGTAGCCTGTTTGGTACATATCTACAAACGCTTGTAGGAACGACGCAGGACAGTGTTGACGCTACAAGCATACATATTTAGTAGCCAGAGCAATGTGGTAGTGGCTTCATGATGAATGAAATCTAAAATAATATTAAAGCAAAGCTGCGGCTTTTATGTTCGGGCCAAGGAGCATCTCTCTTTGTTAATCAAAGACGGGTAAGCGACATTAGCTTATGCCTGCCAGCAAGCATCAATCGACGCTACTGCAATCCTCTAGAGCAACAGCTTGCTCACGTTTTTTGCCATCACACTGTATATCTAGTGATTCTTGATTTCGCCAAATTATGTACAGTTTGCATTCAAATCTTTTCCACCTTCTCCTTCAGGATATTGCGTCTTAGCCACGAGGCAAAACGGCGGCAGCCACGGCAACTAAAAGCGTAGGCTCACAATTTATGGTCTTGCACTAGAATCCCGTTACACTTTGAAAAACTTGCACTCTGTATAACATTCATTGAAACATTACCTCGGAAGGAGGAGATGTACGACTCTAGTGTCATGTCATAAGATCTGATGGGGTCACACAACGCGCCGACAGATTAGTACCCGGCCATGTCTTGTAGCAACTATAGCACCGAGCAGAGGCATACTCCGTATAGATTTTCCGCTCACATTAAAAACAGCGTGACCTCGACTACAGATTGTCTGAAGAATGGGTCATATAACTCTACAGCTTTAATATCCACAGCATAAACATGGCAGCCGGGTAGTTACAAGCAGTATAGTGTGTGCCATATTTATATCCCGTGCCTCGTAGAGTCAAAGGCAGGCTGCTACCTACTAGCGCGAGCTTCTGCGGCTTCATTGCTTTTCAGCCTTGCTCTGGGTAGTCCTGTGAGCTTCAGAAAAGATCAAAATACCGCTATCTTCTCAAATACCTAATTACAGCATATTACTTTTTGGGTGATGGTGGTAAGGTGCACACGGAATAGCCCTACGTTAATCATGACCGCCGCTGCTCTGCCTTACGAACAAGCGGAATATATCCCCTACCACAGACTCAGAATGCCGATGTCCGGAAAGTTTTCGAAACCATCCTTGGTCCCACTCGTCTTTTAAATCGTGCGCCTGCTCGTGAATAAAGTTTGTGCAAGTGGAAAACTAGAATCACGAGGTATCATTCTGTACACTGGCTTCTTGGTGTCGCATGCTCAGAAATTTAGGCCAAATAATTTGAGAGTGGCTTGGAAAGAGGTATATATTTTTTAATACTGTATGATTCCACAATCATCAGTAAATCCGCAGATCCTCCCTCGCCAGAATTGTATATTTTGTTCTTTATTTTGAAACCCATGCATCTGTGGTTTTCTTAGGCAGTCTTAATTACTCTTTATGTGAAAACGACCAACTTCACAAGCAAATTGTTGCGACGCATCGGAAGCTTACACAGGTTCGAGTATACGCTCATAAAAATATCTTAAACTATTGCGCAGTTGGCTCCCAATTATTTCCAAAAACGCAGTCAATTTGTACTCTTTAGGAGTTTCCGGTGCGAGTGCAGGAAATATTTTGAAAGTAAACGCAGCTGGTAGATACCTCCTTTAAGTGTACAAATTACAAGGCCACCTTTATAACAATGAAGAGTCGTGCAAAGAGTGACAATTGAAGTGTCACAATGTGCAGGAAAATAAAGAGCAGCCTGTAGTTGTACATACAAATATGCGCGTCTTTTTCCAATTCTTTACTCTGCTTATAGCGCAACAAAAACATCCCAAGGGCTGAGCTCATATTTCTTATTACCAAATGTCGTATTCGCCTACCATTCTGTTCCTGTTTCGTTTATCCTGTTAACTGTCCAAAGTTGAATATCCTTACGGGGATCCTGTAAATAAAGTGAATATCCGGCGACTAGTGTAATATTGTATACAGTTCGCCAACGGCCAAAAGAGCCAGGCGGAGAGAGACCAAATCCTCCCTCTCTTCACTTCTATGGGAAGAGAAGCAAGGGGACGGTAGGTGTCTGACACATAAAACATAAATATAAAGTGTATAGCGAAAAGTTACTTTGCAAAAATGAAAGTGATTATGAATGACTCAGCGGAAAAGACCGCTACCATGAATAGCTCAGCAAAAATTAAAATGAAATAAAACGACAAAACTACGGAGGAAAAAAAAAACAAGCAAGGAGAAGACTCAATTCTAGTGCGTTGAAATGGCATAATTAAAATTGAGTACACGCGTATTTTATTTTTCTCTTTGAAGCATGAGGCCATTGCAGATGACTTCTGGTCTGGTTTGGTTTACGGGACTTAATGTCCTAATGGGACTGAGGCCATGAGAGACGGGAAGACGTCTTCTCTTAGATTGTTTATATGCTGGACTACTATAGATGCTTCGGCAGCAGGCGCTGAGCGTTCCTAAGCGCAGGCCTGTTCTGACTATAGGAGCAGTTTACGCAGTGAGGAGGACCTGTAATGGGTTTGTTATCTTCATTTATTACATAAACGTGTCGTGCCACGGCACAAATCAGCACACAGGAATTACGCTGCCAACAGAATTATTTCTTAACCCACCTATTTTTCTTCTTTTTAAATATAATCTAACTGACTTCGATATGGCTTTTGAAAGCAATGGCAAGTCCAGCTTGAAACTTTTCCACGTTTATCTACGAGAATACAAAGTAAAAAGTACGTATGGCAAGTGAAATAAAACAATTTTTTTCTGCAACTCTGTTTTTCTCGTTAACTAAAAATAGTATTACTTGTGGAACTGTGTACTCTCAGAGACAATAAACAACCTTACCTATGGTAACATAAGAAGAAAACAATGACAGCGGGCATACGTTGTCAAAGAACTACGCTGAACGTCTAGTGACGGCTCCTAGACCTCATTTCCAGTTTCCACTAGTAATCTTTAACCAGCAGTGCTACTTAACTGCAGCAAGCTACGCTTACTGATGCTCACTGGGAGCCTGTAGTGGGCAGTTCTCGCACCAAAGTGTGGGTGCCTGTTTCGCAGTGGTGGATGCGACGGCGAAGCCAGAGCCTGGCATCCTCGAGGGCGCATTCTCGAGCATCGGCTCCCAGGCCGAGTGCCTCAAGGCGAGCGCCTTCCTCAACATCACAGGCAAGGACACAAGCCAGAGGCCCTGGCAAGTGGGCCTCGTGCAGGGCAGCTTCTGCAAAATACGATACCGGATCGGCCTCCGTGAGATCCTCACCGCCATCGATGAGGGTCGCGCCTCAGCCAACATGCTCGACCTCGTCGACGGCATGCTTGGCGACGACGTGAGTTGAACTCAGAAAGGAAAATACGATGAAAAGCAAATTGTTTTTATTTTTTCTACCGTTGTGGATATGCGACGTTCACAAGGTGCCAGCTTTCGTCGCATAGCAACGCACAATAAATGCAGGGTACTGGACGAGCGGGTGGGCGGCAGTAGGACAGAGGGAACAGTTCAAGAGGGCTAGCGTGGCGGCCCAAGAACGCACTCCCAGTATCTGTTTGGTGCTCTAGCGGCCAGCACATTTTGTCACATGTTTTGACGCCGTTCCATCACTCAGCTGCCTAGATCACAGTGAAGTAAAGAGCGCGGGGGAAGGGTGGGAGGGGGAGAAAGTCCTGACACTCTTTTCGCTTAGTTTTGGGGAAACACTGCATACGAGCGCCTCCCCCTCCACCCTAATGGCTCGAAGAATGAAAAGTTCAGAAACGGTGGTATTATAATTTTAAAAATTTGCCAACAATTAAATGGCATGTCATGAATAATATTGTAATTGTAATTACTTTATTTTTCAACCTCTGCTTCTCTGGCATCGAATGAATCGGGGTTTTAGGTGATGGAGGCTGAGACATTAAACCATAGTCCTGCGCGTTCAATGGCTGGCAACAAGTAAACCTTGACGCTTTCTTCGGGGTCTTCGTCTTGTTATGTCCTGGCCAACCTTCTAATCGTGCGACAAGACAGGCACTTGCAGGCTCGACTGTGCTTTATACTTTTATATTTGTCATTCGTGCCTTCTTGTCTAAACTCTCCTTCACCATTGCATAAGGAAATAAGGGGTAAAATAAATCAAAATAAATGTAAGCACAAACAGGTATCACGGTTCCATTTGTGCAGATCTCCATCCTGCCTTTCTTTTCCCTGTTGCCTCTAATAACGCACTTTAATCTTCGCAGCGTTATCTTCTAGGAGAGATCGAGAACGTCGTAGAAGACTTTCCTGGTTTCTTCGGAATGTGTGTCCCTTCGGCATGCTCGGCGAAGGACATTCAGTCCATCTTCAACTTCAGTGAGAAAGAATTTACACTCATTAGGATAACTACGCTGGATTTGTGCCTGTCATTTATAACGCGGTGTGCAAGTTCAGACTAGTAGTCAGTTAATGCTTTGTTGGCCAGCCAGCGCAAATCATCTTGAGACACGTTTCGTTGTTAAATTCACTTCATTCTAAAAAATAGAGCAATGAACCCCAAGAGCATTGGTTAGTGCGGTGCTTGCGCGTGAATTTACTGCGTCAAAGAGAGCTGGTCATTACGCTAGCGAGAACTCAGTATCGAAGCGTGCCTTAAGTCAACCCAACGTGCGGGCTTTGAGTACCGATTAGGCAAATTTTACTAAGAACTTTTAGGCTACTGTAAATTGCTTCGGAAATAAAAGTAGAAGCGCAGTGAACACCGTCTAATAGTGAAAGAAAAATGCAGTGTATTGGTTGCAGTACAGTATATAGATAGGTACGATTATATTTATTTAAGAAAGATAGCGCCGTGGATAAAAACAGTCTGGAAATAAGTGTTTTGTAGAGAATCGTGCTTCTAAACCTTGCGGAGAGTGCCCGCTTTCACGGCGAAGGCAAAGAGGTTCAGACCCTTCCGAAGGGCTCGTCTACTTTGCAGAGTTAGCCCCCTGTGTCCAGTGCTCTAGCTGCCAGTTTGTGAATATCGTGAACTCTCAAAACGAACGCCTAATGGTTTATGTGAGCAGCATGTTGGCCGAGGGATCAGTTTCACATGAACCCTAGAGCAAGTAATCATCGCCGCGTTAAGAAATTTATTGAAAACCGAAATGAATCAATGTACTACTGAGGTAAAGGCTTCCACATAGTTACATAGAGGACACCCCTGTACCGCACTGGATTGCTGCAGCGTGCAGACTCTTCCAGTAGCATCCGTAACCAGACAAACCGAAAAGATACAGAATGTGTGTACGGTAAACTTGAAATATTAATACTTTGTTGAGTTGGGCTAGTTGATGAGCTGACGCTAAGTAATAACTGCCTCGAACGTCTGACTCTCTTTTTCTTCTCCCTTTCCTGTTGTTATTATTCTTCAGGGGTCGACTTGCCAATTAGCCCAATTTAACGTCTTAGCACTTCCCATTTCTAGTCAATAGCTCGTGTTTACCCCTCATCGGTTCGCCGCCTATTTGCGCATACGATATTCATCAAATATCAACCAAACAGCAAGGGCAACTCAGTGTCGTAGTAAGATTGCGTATGAGATTGCCCAACATGACCCTGAAGAAGGCATGTTTATCTAAGACTGCAATGAGAGTAGTGCTGTAACTTGCAGCTAGCATGATAAACTGCTTGTTTATGTAATGACTGCGTCAGTGGCTGCGTACAGTAACGAAAGCGGAGGCAGCTCGTTAACTGCTTGATATATGTGGAATCCTTCAGCGCGCACCAAGTAGGCAACCTGGCATGAGGCTTAGCTGATTGCTTGCCTTTCGTATTTTTCCCCAATCCGCCGCTACTCCACGTGTCGGTTCGTCGGCAATAAGCAGCTTAAAAGGCGACGAAATTGGTTATGGCTACAATTCTTTTCTTATATCACATTATTGCACCATAACAAGCACATACCTTCACATCTCCCCTCGAAACGCGTGCTTTTAATTTCCTGCTGCGTATCGTCAAACCCGCCGCCATTAAGGTTTATATGGCAATCAACTACTTGGAGCGAGTGCAAGAAAAGCTTTAAATGCAACGCGTAGGAAGGTTAGGCCATTAATATCAATTTCTTGATAGGAGTATTTCTCAGGGTTCTACAGCTGCGTTTCTATTAGAAGTTGCTTGCAAGGTGCCTCCGTATAATTGACTTTTTATCCTACATGCGGTGCGCGCGCCTCTCGGACCCCTTATATCTTATCACTTATACCTAAGTGCTCAGATTAGCGTCGGCTCCGTAAACACTGATAATGTCACAATTACGTTCTAGATTAGACGAGCACATCAAGCTACCCGACGTAAAGTGCAAAAAAAAAAAAACACTACCGATGTAGCTATACGTACGGCTCAAACGAACCCGAAGTTCGTTTGAGCCAATCATGGAAGGATGACGTGATTCCGTGGAGGCCAGCTTGCTATTTGTATGAACTAATTAACTTCGGAAGGTTTCTTGTAAATGGGGACCGAGTTCAGTGCAAGGATGCGGCAATAGCCTTTGCCGTGCAGTTTACGACTGCCGTACTGATTATGTTGTCAAAATGATTTTGTTGTTGACACGACAGCGCTTCATATAGGAGAGAAAACATGCTTCTGCACTAGTTTATTATGCCGTAATGGTAAATACGCTAAGTAGCCAGGTATACACCAGCAGATAAAAACATTTTAGCATGACTAACTGGGAGAAAAAAAGTACAGCTTTGGTTTTGTTAGGTTTTCGTGTTTATGCATGGAAAATCCGTTACGCTACTTTTATTTTTGGGACATGAAGCTAAGTTACACAGCACAGTAACAGGCACAGCTGCTGCCTCAATGGGCGGCTTTGAGCAGCGTTGTTCTCTATGGAGAGTTAGCGTTTTAGTAAAAATTAGGGCCGAAGATTTTTTTTTTTATTTGCTAATGACAGGTTACAATTAACAGGTTAAAATCATTTCATTTGTCTATACAGTTACACCAATCGTGAAAACCTTCACGAATATGACCATATCAGTGCAAGTGACCGCCTGCAAAACTCGCGAGGAAGTGGAAGCAATCGACTGGACTCCGTCTTTCTTCGCGGCACTGTAAGTATGGCCTCCAAAGAGTAGCAGCAATAACCGTCCATTAGGCCAACGTTTTCACCTTGCCAACGAATTAAAAAGTTTGGTGGCGATAAATATACATTTCGCCGCTTTGAACAACTTTCAAGTGTATTCTAAAGACCCTCACAAGAAATCGAGATACCGCTGCAGTCGTCGACTTCGGAACCTGGGTTTTTAGAAAAGCACGACTAAAGTGCTTCCACAAAATAAAACTTGGAGAAAGGACACATTGACTTGTGGAAACTTGAAGGAAAGCAAGGAATAAAATTTTGCCCGTAGTAAGTAGTGGCAGCGCATTTCAGCGCTTGTCCTGTCTTCTATGCGCCATCTCTTGTGTCCCCGCTTCTTTTGACCTCCACTTTCTACAATGAATCACCGAAAAGAACGCACACAAGTGATTAATCGATGCTATTTTATCTCGTAGCTCGAAACGGGAGGCGAGAAAAACATTTTTCACTCAAGTAGTGTTTTAAGCTCAGACAGCACTGAGCTCACAACATTCCCTGGCAAGGCTTCTTTAAATGGGGTGCTGCGCATATTAGCTAAATTTATAATACAGCGGGAGGGGGGGAGGGGCGGGGGGGCAGATACTTCAGTAAATATGGCTGTCGCAGCGCTCATGCAAGCCCTTCCGAGCCGTTGGAATGTTCACGCTGAACGTGCCACCCTCCCCAAGCGCAGGTAACCGGCGTTAGACCGGATGTTTTCTACGACCTCTGGACCACCTGCGGCTCAACATGCTTTCGGGAAACCTTTTGTGTAAACATTCGCTCCAAACATTTCGTACGCGCGTGCATGACGATTCCGTAGCACATTCAAGCTATATGGTCATAATGAAGCATATGTACCATTGCCACTTTATGACGCATCATTTCAAACATTAACTGCATATCGATATGCTCGCGGTCGTTATACTAATACACTGCCTCTGAAGCAGCAGGCAGTGTCGAGAAGGAATAATAGCCATTTGGCTGCCTTCAGGAATTATTTGTTTGCGCACCAGTTCTTTAAAGAAATACGAATAGCTGTGCGCAAAGTAATGCACGGATGAAAGGCAAAAGCGTCGTGTCCATTTTTGCTTCGTATTTCGTCGGCTTAAGTTATTGTGTGCTGCAATAATTCCAGGGCTGTGCTCGAGATGCAACATTTACTTGAGTTGTGTTCGTTCATAACTGAAACATGTGTCATGAATAGTGTATAATATGCAGATGAAAAGCCCAAAAGAATAATCTTTAAAGCCTGTTTATCTCTTTATATGCGTTCATTTAGTTATTGATACCTCTAATTACCGGTTGGGGTATTACATGAGCTGGGGACAGTTACAGCATGCAGATGATATTCCTCAGCAAACGCCTTGAAGTGTGCTAGATTAGTGCGACTAATTACAGCAGCAGGAAGGCGTTTGCAGCCGATTACATTGGCCAACAGTAATGGCTCGGAACGAATAAAACAAATTAGAGCTCAATATTACGGCGTTAATAAATACAGGTCTATTGCGCAAATGCCAATTGCAACCAAATTTAACTCGGGCTACAATTCTTCTCAAAGTAAGCTATGAGTCAATAAATTATGCGCAGAAAGGTTTTACGCTTTTTATGACAGTAGTTTTGCAGTTCGGAGCGGTATTTTAAAAACAGTGCAGCAGACGAAGTGTGCAGCTAGCGGTGTATTGCGGAGATAGTGAACTTACTGGATATTACAGAAACTGGCACATGAGAAACATTCCTAAGGCTGGCCAGTTCTGGAAGGCGTGAAGTGAAACTCTGGAGGCTGAATCGTAGCTTGGAGGCGGCATATGTTTTTAGTATTTGAAGTGTAGTATAATTGCCAACGCTAATATCATGACATGCCGGAATAGCGGTCCAGTTCACGAGCGCGCGCGGCTGGATAGGAGGCGCATGTAACCCACGTTTCAACAGTATGGAAAACATGGCACATCAAATTTGAGCTTAGGTTGGCGGTTGACGTTCGTTAACCATGGTGTATATTGGCGCGTCTCTTAGAATACCCGAATATAACGCGTGGCCGCTTAGAGAGGTTTTTACAAGCAGCGGAAAGTCGCCAAAATGCAACAGCTGCAACGGCTATAAGTCCGATAGCGTCCCTTTCTGCGTCATTTCCGGATCTTGCTAATAGTAGCCCTTTTTTTAGGCTTCGGTATGAAAAAACCTCGGTTTTTTTCTAGCGATCCTTCAAATACTTGCTCTTTGAGAATCCCATATTTTGTTTTAAGTCGTCTCTCTTGAAGTGCGGCTAGAAAACATTCCTTTCATGGAGCGTACAATTTCGTTGATGTGGACCTATAAAGAAATCATTCATTTGTGTACTCCTTCTGAAAAAGATAAAAGACTGCTTTTCTGTGTCACACGCGAGAATACTTCCATTTCCGGGACTGAATACGGTCGTTCGATTGCAGCCTTCACGTCTGCACCTTTTTGTGGTTAGCAAGCACCCACACTCACTATATGCTTGGGCCACTTACTTAATTGCATTGATTTATCTGCAGTGGCTCATGCAGCATTGAGAAGGCATCTTTGAGTTAGTCTATGATCTTTCGTTGCTCGGCCAGTTGTGCTTTCTCTCAGGGGCTTTATTCCAGACGGACACTGTTTAGAATTATGGGTTTTTTTTTTCGTATGCCCGGAATGTATTACCACGAACACGAGAAGAAAAGGTTAATAATCAAGACGCGCAATACTAAGGCGGAAGTTCGCTCCTGTACGCGGAATATTGTGATAAACCTACATTAAGTCAATTTTGAATAATGGAGGCCTCGCTTTTTTGCATTCGTTGAGGTTACTGAAAGAAGCAGTAATTTCACACAAAGTGTTGCTATGCACTTCCCAAATCATGCAGAAATGGGCGCTGCATGACGTCGTTTCTTCTATGCTAGCGCTAATGAAGCTGGTATTAACAAAAAAAAAAAGGTATTGGAAATATGAATGCGCTTACCTGCGAAGTATGCATTCTCACCCAAGCTTACACCTTACGATCAAGAACCTATTATTGCCGTATTTCTCCAGTTTCCTTTACTTGGCGTGACAAGTCCAGTTACCGCGCTTATTTCTCTATGGGCTCTTTATTTTCTTGTTTTTTACACCACTTCATCAAGCTACTCTAAGCAGATATCGCACTCGTCACAATAATATATATATATATATATATATATATATATATATATATATATATATATATATATATATATATATATATATATATATATATCTATATATATATATATATATATATATATATATATATATATATATATATATATATATATATATATATATATATATATATGGGTGTATAAGAGAATAATCAGTTATTAACGTCCATCCCAAGCACAGCCGTACGGCTACCAGAGAAAGCTATCAAACTTCCACAAAAATTTTTAGTTGAAAAAAAAATTCTTCCTCATCCAGGATTAGCGGCAACTGTAGGTTATTCATCTTTAGTATTATAACTGTGGTTGGAGTATTAATTACCTTCGTACAAATATGTTGCACCTTGGTGGACTGCCGTGTAAGCATTTAACAAAGAATAATGCAGGATAATCACAGCTGTCAGTTCTTCTCTGCGGAGCTATATCGCTTTATGCAACGTTTTGAATCAGGTGAGGACCGTATCATCTCCACTTAAGAGGAAAGGTATATGGCCTACAGCAATGTCCATTACGCAACCAGAGCGGGAATTACAAGTGATTCGTTCATTCGGCGATATTTTCTTTAAATTCGGCAACTGAGTACCTCCAAGCCCCACTCGTTTGACCTCTACAGCATACGGCATCTCTTTTTCCGGATTCAACATGGATGACGTTTGTGTACTTTTGGCAACGAAACTAAAACAGAAAGTAGGAGCGTTTGCCACGTAGCCTTCAGAAAACTTTACACAGGTGCTACGCCGAAACACACGGAAACAAGGTGAAAAAAAAAGGATTTTGTGCTGTTACCTGCCGGAACTCAATTCGTGCTTGTCAGAGCAGGGGACACAACGCTGAACACCAAACAACGGCCAAGAACATAAATACAAGTCGGCCCCCCTGCAATTTACGACATGCGTTTTTTCGATCTGGGCGTTGCTTTTTCTGTATCTATTTACCGCTTGAATTTTTCCACATTTCTCTTTTTTTCTATTCTATCTAACCGGTCAACGCCAGTTCACCGCATGTGCATTTGCGAAGTGACAAATGTCGCCGTTTACTGTATCCACGACGTTTTTCCCAGCAACCTCCTTAAACGTCGTACCAAAATGTTCTCTTTGTGCACTCCATCTAAGTACAATCTGCTAAAGCCTGGTACTCAGTCTGGCAGTATATTTCTGAATAAATGAACAAAATACTGGCACTGCGCCGCCAGTCGATGGCTGTTATATCCTACATCGTACAATCTGAAATCATTCTGAAATCAACGATGGAAGACTCTTTTCAATCACGCATGACGGCCGTGGAAGCTACAGCACGCGATAAACGCACATATCGTACGATGTGTTGAACTGATTCACACGTGCAACGCCAGAGTTCGAAGTTGCATGCGTGCTGAAAGTGGTTGTTACTTTATATTTCGTTCACTTCTTCTCACTGAGACTGCGTTCATAGATTTCCGAGAAGAAGCTCTAGAATTGGCTTTCAATTTTAGAGCGGCCTCCAATTCCAGACCTCCGATGTGTTCTGAATATAAAAATGTTACCATGCTGCATGGACAAAGACATGTATTATCTTAAATTGCTTGACAGCTTCACTGTGTATAGAACTCGCAAGGTAATAAAGGTTGAAAATCGAATAATTCGGCCAGTGGCATACGTCTCGATATGATTCTGCAAATAACGACATCAATGTTCTGGCGGCTGATGCGTTAAATAGCAATTGTAAATAGCAATAATAATGAATCTAGCCTTACCTTTTTCCACTAATTACTTTTCGTAATTTTATAAGAGCTTTGTTCCCTGTAAATATACATCTGCCGCACAAGTAAATCACTGATAATCATTTCGCACACAAATAGCTTAAGTACGCCGGTCATCTCTTTTGTGCATGACTTTTGGAGAAGACAGGCGAGTACGAAGCACTTCAGCTATTATTTGGTCGTAGTATAAGTTATGGTGGTTGCAACATAGCAGAAAAAGATAAAATTGATAAGAGAACGGTTATTGGTAACCAAAGATAAACGTATTTTAGGAAACGCTATCCGAGCGTTCTGTCAGACCAACTAACCGCGTAAGCATACAACCATACATCCTTCAAGTGCACAAACACATTTAAAAGAAGGTCGCCTTTTGCGCCAGGATTCGATTCTGCCACGCGGGAACTGCTTGCAAACAAAACGAACGGCATCGTGCTTATATACTGTACTACTGGTGCTAAGAAGGCGTAAAGTTTGAAGAAAAATGCAGAACAACTAGGTAACGAGTGTACGTTTTGTGCAAGCATGCGATTAGAAACTAACCTGAAAAGAAAGAGAAGGCTGGAGGAAGCGCGCAGTTGCGCCAATCTGAAATGCTTTGAAAGCAGGTAGGTTTTCACCCTATTGTTGTGGCCGCAGAGAAATGTCATTTAAACAGCCCAGACAATGTTACATGCTCCTCGCCTTCCACTCATTGCAAACAAAATGTGCAGTAGTACACGTAACTTCAAAACGTGTCGCATAAAAATCATAGCATGTCCCATGCTACTTATAAATCATCGCCCAAATGAAGACACGTTCCCTTGTCGAAACGTTGACCCTCTCAACCGTTATTTCCTTTTCACATCGTGAGAATAGTAATTTGGAACACACTTTAAAAGGACACATTGGGAAGCGCTCCTGTAAAGATAAAAATAACAAGATGCTAAAATCACCCGCAGGGAGAAGTGATTTCCTGCAAAAAAAAAAAAAAAAAATAAAGACAAGACAAAGACAAACAGAAAAAGAGAAAGGAGTGCTGGGTCTTTGAAAATGTTTTTTCATCAATGAGGGCTTATTTACATTGAAAGCGAAACATGCGAATTCGGAAGAGTATGGTTGTTTTCAGAAAAATGAAATCAGGGTTGGGCATCGTTTCCAGAGGGCAGCTCAGTGATAATCGCTCACCTTTTTTTGTAAAAAAATATACATAATTCTTAATAATGTTCTTTTCAACAAACTCATATTGCTTTTTTGCCGTTGTTACTCTTCTGTAGTGCATAGTTGAATGGGGGTAGTAGTGTTTCTTGGTTACTCAGGACTCACTGCAGGACATCAAGAGATTTCGCGTAACCTCTGCATTTGCTTTTAAGCTTTCACACGAGGCTTTAAAGGCTTTCCAGAAACTTAATGGAACAGTTTCTAGAAAATGCTCACCACATTTGCTAGTGTTAAGACGACTTTATTCCGCCCGCAAAGGTCCTCCAATCGGGCTGTTTTATTTTGAGGTCCAAGACCCTCTCGAAGGCTATCAAAAAAAAAAAAAAATCATTGACACTGCAGGTATCGCGTGGTGACAGGTTCACGTCTTGCTGAAGGACGGTTGCATTTTCCTTCTCATACTGTTCTAGATGCTTGCCACTCTAACCGCAAACAGGGAAAAATTATTAAAAGTCAAGTCAATTCTGTCTTTTTTTTTTTTTTTCACTGCCAAGAATAACAGTTTAATTGAGGCGCATTATGTGTGGAACTCTCGCTACCTGAAGTCATGCAAAGAGCGCGGTTGAATAAGTTTTCTCTTAAATACCGACCTTGGATATGGTTATTCCATACCCCTAGAATTATGCCGCACTTTTTAAGGGCGACTAGAAGATTACATTTATGCGATGCCCCTAGAATTATTCCGCACTCTTCAAAGGTGACTAGAAGGGACAGGTTATGTTATGCCCCTAGAATTATTCCGCGCTCTGCAATGGTGGCTGGAATTATATGGTTATACTATGCCCCTAGAATTATTCCAAACTCTTCAAAGGCGACTAGAAAGGAGTGGCACTCTTTACAGGTGACTAGAAGAGAGTGGTTATGTTATGCCCTTAGAATTATTCCGCGGTCTTTAATGGTGACTAGAAGTGTATGGTTATGCTATGCCCCTAGAATTTTTCTGCATTATTCAAGTGTGACTAGACGTTATAGCTAATGAAAGACTTCAGACGCGTGATAGCGCCTGAAGAGCGTGCGTATTCGTCCGTGGTATACCTGCCCCGCTCTCTCTTGCTTCAGCGTCGCGCTCGGAGTCATCCTGTTCTTCGTGATTGTCGGGTCGCTGCTGTCTCTTCTGGATACCTTGAAGCCAACGAAGAACAGCGGTCACGGTAAGTTCATGTCATTTTGATTCAAGGTCCGCAGCCTGAGTGCCTTTAGAGAGACACTTGCGCTCGCAGTTCCACCTCATGATGACCGCCACGAGCGCTTCCGGCGCACACACAACATTCCGCTAGTAGCAGACTGAGCAGATAGGGAAGTTGCATGAAACCAAAAAAACAGCGCAATAAAATGAGAGGGGTACAAATAGGTACATATGACCAGAATTACATTATATCTAAGGAATACATTACAGCGTACCTATGTTTTTACAAGACATGCCCAGTAGATAATAAGACAAAACATGCGCGGAGGCGTCGAGCGGACAACCTATGCTACGCAAGCCAACTAAATTTTGAAAGCAAGTATAAAAAAACTGCCTTTCGCGTACTTTATAGTAGATATAAGAATGAAATGGGTTCATTACTGGGAAGCATATGGGTTGTAGGTGGTACTATAGGATGCTATAGCCACAATTCTTAAATGGGTCTAGGGCGAATGACGCACCTCGCAGCTCACCGCACTGTGCGCTGGTTCATATGGTGGCAATTGTGAACCTCGTTTCAATGCACCCGCGTAACTACAGATTAGCGCCAACGTCAAGCTGGGATCATGTCAAAAAATGAGAGCTCGTGACCCGCCATACCAATCCACGGTGCCTATTAAGAGACCATCGTGTATTTTGGCCGGCGCGCGCTTCCCGTAACAACGGCAACTCTCGCGGCCCAGTAGCCTCGCTCGTGAATGTGCCGTCAGGAATGCACATGCCCTGCTTGGACTCCAAGAGAGGGCGTAGAATCTGCGCCACGCGTTCGTTTCGCCTACCACAGATAGGAAGAAGCTTGCGGACGCATGCCCTGCTCTAGTGGCTATGGCAACATGTATGCACCATGGAGTGACCCGCAGTAGTTTGTTTAGGCTCACATTCCTGCTCTCCTTTCGGGTCGCCTTCATCGGCCTCTTGTTCTCCACCCGTTCTCCCTCAACGTCACCAGATCCCCGTCGACAACCGGAGCTAAAATCATCTTATGTTTAAAAACATCTCCTTGCGTGTCATTGGTTTTGCAGAATCCAACTGCATTGCCTATGAAGGTCAATAATGGCTAAGTAACGGACGGGAGAAATTACGCCTGCAGTACCTATTCACTCATTCAGATAGAAGTATTATCAAAATAGGAGCTACGTCGGCATCTGGAGATATGTGTCGGATAAGGAAAGTGACCGGAATAAGATACTGGGCGCTAGTATAACCGTGCAGGCTTTCTTGATCTAACCATGGATCTGAGAAATTCACAAAAAGACGTATGAAAATATTGCTAAAAGATCATCGAAGGGCTTCGAAAATTCAGGTCTACCAAAAAAAAACAGTTAACACCACGCCCGTACTAACTAATCACAGATGTGTTCAAGCGTTCAAGCTTAAACACACACACACACACATTATATATATATATATATATATATATATATATATATATATATATATATATATATATATATATATATATATATATATATATATATATATATATATATATATATATATAGCATAAGTAAATAGACGTACTTGGTTGCTAGAGGTTACATAAAAGTGAAAAATTGCTTCATACTGTTTCCAAGTTTATTTGTAGTCGACGTTTCGGCAGGGCTCCTGCCGAAACGTCGACTACAAATAAACTTGGAAACAGTATGAAGCAATTTTTCACTTTTATATATATATATATATATATATATATATATATATATATATATATATATATATATATATATATATATATATATATATATATATATATATGCGCTCGTCATGATATACGAAGAAAAGAAGACGCCAGTTGCCGGGGCCGGGAAGAGCGTAGGGGATTTTGTCTAAATTAGTACTGTAATCTCTCTAGGGTGAAACATAAATACAAAGCAGAAGGGAAAACAAGGCGCCGATAGTAGGAACCGGACCCACAACCCCCGAATATCGCGTGAGGTGCCCTTACCAAGTGAGATACATCGACGGCTGTCCAAACTACTACATTTTTGGGTATTATTGTTGCCTGTTGGCGAGCTTTGAGAGTGTTCACCAGCATCTCCCTCTTCCATAGGAGGATGGCGGTCGTGGAATGTCCGCCGCTATAGAGGGTGGCGCTCTCACCTAAGCACATTTCGGAGTTAGTCTGGAGTTGGTAAAGATATTCATAAGCGCTCGTATAAGCACTCCTCTCCGTTCCCGTGACCCCCTTTCCATCGATATGTATGCCCATTACAAAAGGTTTAAAAGCAGGCTAGATTTTGGCGTCGTTAGACAACTTTAGTTCTAATGGATATATATTTTACTGGAAAAATGCGGCACTTAATTATTCCACCATCTTTGGCGTTCATCGACAAAGCAATCATTTTTTTCAAAGTGGACCCAAAGGCATTATGACATAGGCCTTTATTTATATTTTTGCCATTATGGGGGATGCGTTGTCCTCGGGTCCCCTCTTCTTGCGGTTTAATTTCTTCTTCTTCAGCTGTCGCGTGGTTAATTTATATTTTATTTGGCAGCTGTAACCGTTCAACGCGAAAGCGTTCAAATCCCCATTCTCGAGAAAATCCAGTGCCAGCGTTGTCGGCGTCAGTGTAGCCGGCCGCTGACACGGCCCGTAACTGATTAGTCTCAGGGTTGTGCATCGTCAGGTGAGTTTGCACGAGCTGCTGACTCGGGCTTATTAATTTATATAGGAGGGAGAGGGGAACAAAATTCTTGAGGACCCTTGAATTCCGAGTCTGACATTGTACCCCTGGACCAAGCAGGCACGTTCAAACAGCTCTGTTAAGCGGGAGTTTATATGTACGCGAGGTGATGCTCCACACAATATCGTACCTTTAGATTTCATACTAAGGAATCTTTGTGAGATAACAGAGGCACGAAATAAAGGATTAGTGATAACCGTGCGACAAAGCGCATGAACTCGAGCGAGGATCCGCAAGTGTAGCCGCGGACGGGAGCCGTTACCGCTGTCAAGGGCATCATTCATTTCATTTTTATTTTTTCTTCTGCCATACAAATTAACATAAAGCTTTTAAACCCACAGCCAGAGAATATTGCGGTATTGGAAAACAAAAAATTCATATAGGCAAAAAAGCAGTGTTTGCTTGAAATGACAGTACAGTAATACCGGTGAAAGACCAAAACACAACATGTTGTCAAGACGAAATAAACTAAAGTGTGTTTTACCGAACACTCAAGAAAATACAACCAAAACAAAGACAAAGTCGCACACGGAAAAGAACAAAAAGATAAAACGATCGTCACATTGGTCGAACACATTTCATAACTGAAGTTTTTATTGCTTTGCGAGTGTCGTGTGATTATTTTATCCATGGCGGTAAGCTATTCTAAAACTCAATTCCTGCAAATTGTGCCAGCTGGCCATTGTAAAGCCATTCACACTTAAAGACGCAACTTAAGTGTCACCCCCCCCCCCCCCCCCTCAATATTTTAACGTGATACTGCTGAAGGCCCTGTTCTCAAAAAAAAATTCAGCGTCGGTATTGTGAGCAAAAATCACAGGCATGGCCCTGGCATGTGGCGGTTGGCAGGTGACATGGTAATGCGAGGACTGTTTCTTGGGTTCTTGGACACCACTAGACCATGTGGTATCGTAACCCCCCCCCCCCCCCCCCCCCCTAAAAAAAAAAAACAGTCCGTGCATTCATGGTCAAGATGGCAGGCAATGCCAACTACAGTTTCGGATTTTAGATGACAGGGGGTGATTGGAATTCCGCCCTCCATGACCCTTAAATCTCGAGGTGACGTGCAGGTGCCCGACGAACAGAACTGCATCACTAAGCTTAATGTACATAATAAGTCAAATAACGCGGAAAGCCCAATTACTTTTGCTTAAGGACGGCCTTAAACTTACCCAAATGCGATCACTTATGGCACAGCCTATTAACATCTAGTGCAAGCATTTATATAAGGGCGATCGTGTAAATGGTGGAGTGCTAGACACTGCGATACAATGAGTCGTGACTTCGGTGGCCTGATCGAATAAAGCACGCTGCGGCTGCGCTGCTTTGAAGCTAAGCAAATGTTCACTGCTGTTGCTTCCCACCTTCTCAGCCTCATTTTAGCAGTCGGAAATACAGAAATAGTGGAGCTCTGTGATTTGGCTTAGAAAACACCATCGTGCCGAAATGACCACTATGCCCGCTGATTCTTTTTTTTAGAAAGTCCAATTTTTTTTAAGGTAACAGGCTTTAGATGTAGTTTAACCTTGCGGCCTTATTGGAGGTTATCGCGGACATCGGAGAAGAGGCAGAGCGATTCAATTAGTTCGCTAATTAACAATTATTAAATTTTAAGTTTCTAGTTTAAGCGAATGTTGTATCTCAGAATTAGAGATCTTCCTTTAAATAGTATCGCCGAGAAAAGAAATTATTTAACGAAATGTTAGCGCGTGTTACGTTACACGGTCGACAAATGTCCCCATAATAGGCGACTTTAAAACGTATTACAGCGCTGGCTCGCCTGTGAGACGTAGATCGCTCCACCCAGAGATATCGTCACTGCCGGCATAACTTGAGAGCCAGATGAAGTGGTTAATTCGTAATCAATTTCAGTTCATCTCAACTTCGCTGGTTTCCTTGCGTGCGCAGCCAGTGCGTTCGCAATCTGGCATCGAAAAGGCGGGGCGGATCGATATATGCCAAGCGCTCTTGCTTGGCGCTGTATTATGGTGAAAAGCCGCCGATCAGGCTGACAATTGTGGACCTTGTAACGTGGGCAACATTTTTTTTTTGTTTTCTTTTGTGGCTATATTATTTTGAAGATGAGATCCAATTCTGCAAAGTTAATAGCCGTATTTAGGTATTCAGATAACTAATTGAAGCATCCTGCCCCTTACCTGGGTCCGCCGTAGCCTTCAATATAGTTGCAGTGCTAAAATAAATGTAAAGCTGGTTTCGTTTAAAAGCGAAAGTCTTTACTACTACCCTCCGTAACGACTTCACCGTGTGCGCGTGTTTGACCTTGAACCGAGGTCATTGTGGACGATCCAGGTGAGACGACTAGTGACATGTCTGCGTCTCAGAGGTTGCGGAGACGACAGGCCGAATCCGATCATCCAGTGGACGTCACTCGCCGAGAGGCTGCCGCACAGAGACGAAGGAAGGGCGCGGGTCGAGCGAAATTTACCGCCTCTTTTGCTCTGCTTACTATTTTAGCACAGTTAAGCAAGGTTTGCGTATTTTTTTTCCTTTTAGGACCTTCTAAATAATGCGTCCGCTATACGCGATTTGCCCAACATAAAAATAAATGAATCGTGCACATTTACATTTCTAGTCAGGTCAGTTTTATTGGCGTTGCTATATAGAACATTCTTCCATTTGATAAAATTCTGTGGAGTCCACAAATTCTTTAGATCGCCAGCCAAAATACCAATCCTTTTCAATAAGGGAGTAATTACTCACTGACATCCCCCCATTCGCAGCCATACAACTACACAAAAAAGTATGCAGTTTTCTAAGAAATATCGTAGTTAAAGAAAAATTTCATCCTGGTTCGTGGATAGAACCCGGAACCAGCGCCTTTCTGGAGCAGTCGCTCCACAAACTGAACTAGCCAGTACGGTTGGCAGAACAGATGGCGGGGCGAGAGCGAATTTCTCAATAACTCAAAACTCAAAGTAGGAATGGTGTTAGTCGGATATTTAGGGGAATTCCCCAAGGTGGAGCAGATTTGTTAACTATACTCATTCACATCCACTCAATGGCTACGCTTGGAATAAGGTGGACTTTTAAATTTACTCCACCTTGGGAGACTCCCCTAAATATCCGACCAACACCAATCATCGCTGACTCGTTCTATAGGAGCCATGGGCCGCATTTTTGAAGTGGTTAGCCGGCACTTGCAGCAAATAGCAATGGCTTGACCCGTTCATTTTGTGACTGCTGTGAGCGAAGAGCTGCTACCGCTGCTACTGCCATGAGTGGGCTTCAGTCTTCAGGCTGTAAGCATTCTAGCCGGAAGAGAAAATGTCATATCAACCTTCCGTGTTCATCAAGCTTATGTAATGCAGAATAAATAGAGTGCATGGAATAAATCATAATAGCGAGCAGCACATATGTTTCTATTGTCGTCGTGCCTACCGCTTACATACGGTGACTTCTTTGTATACATACTCTTTGACAAGGACCGCCAGCTTTTAGTATTGCACAACCTTTGCTTTCGACTTCTTCGCATGCTCCTGACGCTGTCAACCACATTTTCTTTCTTTTTTTTGTCATTGTGAAGTAGCAGGCTATCAGGCCTGCTCCTCCGACCGATCGCCTGATCATTACTGACTAAATCTTCTTTCTCATGTAGAGAAGCAGGGAAGCTGGATAGGCGACCTGTTTCGATCCTTCTCGGCTCCCAGCAACGCGCGGCGCCTATTGTGCACGGACGACGAGCGTGGTGAGATGGCGTGTGTTGTGGGCCTCCGCGCTCTCAGTGTCATCTGGTTTATCATGGGCCACTTCCTACTACTTCACTCCATGATGCTTACTAGTGAGTCCCGTTCTTCTAATTCAGTTTATCGCACCACACTCTCTACCACACATATCGCTGCTCTTGAAAAGGGCTCTCAAAGAAGTGTTCCCACTGTCTGTGCTATAGGTTTCCCCCGCAAAGGAAGGTAATCGTTTGCCTGAATGCTACAGTTCCCCTTTCTACATGGATCTTTCTATAAGCTGATACGAAGCACGCCCTTCCCTGATTTAACGAGTTGTTCCACTGCTTGAAATAAAGGCAACCTTGGCAACAAACGTGCTGAGTCGAAGCATGCGAAACATTGTTTTGAAACGCCCACAACGCTTCCTTTTCTAACTCATAGCGAGGCAGAAAAAATAGTAGGCCAGCTCAAATCACGGTATATACGCAATACGAACAACGTGAAATAAAAAAAAAACAATGGCTTGGCCGAGCGCCGAATTTCTCAAGGCACGGCATCTAGTGCTGTAATTCCAGTATTTCAGTCCACTCTCCATATACGAAGCGACCCTGGCGAGCTCACTTGCTCACGAATCAGGGTATAGGCGCTCAGTGACCACGTGAATAGTAACATTGAGGGCAGTTTTCTACAATATGTGAACAGCACTATCAATTAGCCATCTCTGAAAACAAGTTAAAGTAACGTATGAAAATGTGTACGGATTTTTCCAGGAACTAATGCCTGGACTAACTTCAACGTTGCAAAGTTCGGCATACTTATTTAAAAAGGGGAAGGCGAGATTCATATAATATATGGCAAGCTTTCCCGGCATTTATCAGTTATTATATTTAGTCCTCATTGCCGTATTTTAATGCAGTGCTTTTCACTCAGCTGTTTATTTTGCAGGAGTCGGAAATGCAGAGACCAAGTACGCCACAAAACTGAGACTATTGAAACCATGTAGTCAAAGAAGCAAAATAGAAGCCTGAATCTGAAGCAATCAGAATGTGCATACATCAGTAAAGATGTAAGCACTGGTGGTCGACAAGCAATAGCCTTATTATCAGTTAAAAGGTGCATATGGGCTTTTACTAACAAATGAAGCCGTGTGGAACGTATTTATGCTGGCCACTTATGCATGACTGCATAACGGGGTTCGAACAGGGACTAGCGTTCGTAATTGGGACTTTTACAAATGTTATTTAGCGACGTACGTAAATGCACATATGTTACATCAGCTTTCGATCTATTTAGTTGCATAAGCAAAAATTTCTGCAATATCTATTGAAGCTATAGTTTGTCTTTTGCCACTGGTTTTACTGAACAGCGAATTTGAAGATTTTGACCCTGAAACATTGCTCTCAGGTACGTCTAGGGCATACACCTCTAACCCCTGTAGCAATTTCAATACCAGAGAGCTCATGCGTTCTACTATTTTTTTAGAAATGGAAGATAGACCGAAAGTTTAACTTTAGAAATGAGCTCATTTGTACCCAAACCGCTCAAATACAAGGTAATTTCAGTGTTGACATTTTGTATTCACACGCACGTGTCTTCTAAAGACTCATCGAGTCACTAGTGGCGTCTGCGGATCTGAGGTGCACTGGCCGTAAATTATGTGTACTCCGTGGATTTGTGTCGAAGGACCGACGTTCATTGTTGGTTGCAAGGACACTTACTCGGCATTATCGTTTCGCTACGAAAGTCCTAATAAAGGTGCTATACCAAAAACGGACGAAGACGGGAGACGACGTGTAAGTACTATAGGTGTATTTTATTTCAGCAGGAGGGGAAGGGGGCCATTGCGGGGGAGGAGCCAGCCCTGTTCAAGATGCCTTACAAGAGGCGTAAAAATTGCTGTGATCAATATCACTCTAGGCTGAGCCATGATATTACCACAGTTGAATCGCAGCAGGTTCAAGCAAAACACATCAAGACAGCCCCCTATTCCTAGTTATATACTATGATGCTGCGCTTTGTTTGGAAGGAACGGGAACGCGCAATCTGCAGAAACCTATCTATCTCCACTTAGACCAAGCCATGGTCTGCGTACTAAAGAAGACTGCTTGCACCATGCTATCTACAAACGAAACATGAAAGTTTTCTCTCGAGACGGAGCCATTCCGACTTTGTGTATATCGAGCCCTGCCATTCACTGTTATATAGCGAGCAGATATGCATTAGTACATCTACGACGTTAGCCTATCCTTTGTGAAATAAAAGATGAGCCTGACGCATGTCAAAACGGAACGGGCTTACATTATACGGATAAGTGACCGCGCTTGCCTCTAAACTGCGGTTCCGCAGCGCGAGAAGCCCTGGCCACCTCGCGCCAGTACTTTTGCCGATAGGCTTCGCTCAAAGCTCGTGTGCTCCAGCTTATCCTGATCCACTGCGCCTGTCGAGTGCAAGGGATGTGCCTTCTCGTATGTGTACCGCAGCTCCGAAAATCTCATCTAAAATCTCCCCTCTTCAATGACGGTCGCAGCGGGCTGCAAATCCAGCTTTCTCGCTAAGGCTGCATGGCACTAATATCCACATCTCGGTGTACCTATAATGTTGCTGTTTTGTTTTAGAGAACCTGGTGCTCCTGAAAGACAAGATCAAGGATATCAGCATACAGTTCATCGTGAACTTCACTCCCGCCGGAGACACCATCCTCTGTTTACTGTAAGCACCGCTGAAAAACCACTAACTTGGGTAAAATCCTATCCGTGTCGTATATATATATATATATACATGACTACAACACGGCAACAGTCTGTTATTATTAATGTAAAGGAGATGTTGCTCAATTCCCTTTCGATCAGGAAACTGACTGAAGCTGGAATAGCTGCACATTTCCTATGATAATGTTCTCTTCATTGTAAGCATATAGATAGCCGTAAACAAGTTTCGATGCAGGCGTATGGAATTTTAAATCTAAGATTGAAGATCTATGCCCAGGCGCTTGTAACTATACTAGGAAAGCCCTTTGATCGCAGTCGTTATCTGGCGGCATAACCTTATTTTCGTTGTATATTTTTTATTACTTGTTAATACAGCCTTACCAGCTGTGGTGCACTGGAGCTAAAATTATTAGGATTAGTGTGTACATCTGGAATTTCACACTCGCGATTTTCCTCCTGTTGTCCTTGACTTTTCCCAGAATTCGGACCTTGATCTAATCAGCAGCAGTCAGTGCTTACATCGGTTGTAAGCATGCTGTATATCGGTGCGACCATTAGCGAGCCCGATAACATGGTTGCAATTGTGCGCCGCAGATATAATGTAGAGGCCACTATTTATTTGGGGTGTTGTAGTAGTGGCAAATGGCCTGCTTTGGTTGTACCCAGGCTTCCTTACCAAAGGAAAAACCCATAATAATGTTTATGCCATTCATGATCGTGCTAGTGTTGGAATAAATTATTTATTTTCACAGCGTCTGTGCACAGTAGGTGTACTCGCGATACTGAAGTGGTGTGGGCTGAGGTCTACCTCATGTTACAGCCTGTGTCCATCAGTCCGTCAGTCAATCTGTGTGTCTATCTCCATGTGTGCGTATATCTGTCATTCTCGGTGTCTGTCTCCATGTGTGCGTATATCTGCCTTTCTCTGTGTCTGTCTGCGTCTACTTTGTCTGTATGTATCTCTTTGTATGGCTTTTCATATGTCTGAGCATCTGGCTCTTTGCCCTTTCTTTGTATCTGTCTATGAATAGATATCGACCTGTTTGTATACCTGCCTTTATCTGTCAATCAAATGATAAAACATCATTACGTGCGTGGTAAAGTAAGCCGTTTTATGCTTTATTAAATTGTGTGCACACTAATATGTAGCGCCCTCCAACGTTGTACACGGAGGTTTTATGACAGAAGTAACGGAAGTGCCGGATGACAGAAAATGTTGGGTCGTGCGTGCTAGGTGCGCTAGCACGGCACAGGATATCTAGTTGTGAAAGTCTGCAACGGATCGCTTCATCTGGCGCTCTGCTGTGACTTCCGACCGGGAAAGCTACCTCGTTCTGTTCGGCACGCGACCGGTGCTAGTCACGCACGTCGCTACATGGCTCCCTCTCTAGATGATGAGTCGGTAAAAAATAAAGGAGAGTGGGGACTATGACGAGAGTGAGGAATAGTAAGTAAAAGGTAGTCGAGTAAGTTCACGTCACCAGATAGCAGTTCACGACACACGTCAGTAAATAGCCGTCGGATGGAAGGCGCGAACTGAGGTGGTCGAGACTGGTTGCTGCGCAGCGGCCGAGTGGTGCCAGGAGGGGAACGGGACCACGCCGTGCGGAGAATATTTTTGCAAGTCCTAGGAGGGCAATCACGTGAAACGTTGGTGACGTAGCCTATACGTCGTGACATATATGTATCTCATAGATTTTGTTTTTTGCCTTGAGAGCGCGTTGTTCAATCAAAGCATGCGATGCGCGGTCATGTAGTCTGAGCGCCGATTTTGTGCGTTCGCAATGTTTTTATTTTCGTTCTTTTTCTTTCGGTAGTTTGGCGGAAGCGACGCAGGGACTCTTAGTCGTGCGTCTGCTTCTTGGCAGCGTGCTACAGGGATTGCGCGTCCGTCTCCGCATTATAATGAAGACGTGCAGAAGTACTAACCGTATGCGAGGCTGCCAGTGTATTGATTGACTGCGCGGGAGTTTTTTGCCGTGCATATAGCCCCCTCCCTATACAGTGTAATGCTGCGTTGTTTATCTATCACGTTCACTGGATATGCGCTGCGTTTCTGGGTGTTTTAAACATGTGTCTTCATTCGTTAAAAAGTTTAGTTGCGAGACAGCGCTTTTGTTGTGCACTAACTCTTCCGTCGTCTCTATTCTGGCTGTATATTTCCTCGAGATGAACATAACCCAACTAGCCCAACTTGTCATCCTGCTGTGGAAAGTGCATGTCTGGTGACGCTTAGTATCGGTGTATAACGATCAAAGAAACAGAAACTTAACAAACAAAAAATTGCAGAATTCAAAAGTGAAAATCATCATCCGTGTGCATGATACGTTATCGTGTCCTACTATTAATGGCGAAGCTTGTGTCCCCCTAATTTTCAACACTTACTAGGCGTTTTGTGAGGAAAAATGGTGCGTTTGATTGCGGTGTTTAAACCATTGATGTTTCGCGATAGTTGCGTTCATCAGGTGTCATTTTACGGGTTTTTAAAACAAACAGCCCTTTTTGCAACGTTTAATTTTTGAATTATTTGAATAATGTATTTGAATATTACGCACATTACATTTTATTAATCAGCATCAAAGCATTTTCTTTTCATTCTGAGCATTCTGACACCAAGGAACGGATTTTTTGTAATTTTGTTCATTTTTAATTCATCAATTATTCCATCACAACGATATCAAAAACTCTCTATTGCTTATCACGCACCTCTCACTCATGAATAACTAGAGCCACAAATTACTATAATGCAATTTTTACGTAGCCCATGGTAATTTTTGGCACGCGGGGCCGACTACTACTACTACTGCTACTACTTACTACTACTGCTACGACTAGAATGCTACTACTGCTGTTGCTATTACGCTGAAACCTTTTCGACCGAACCGGCTGTGTAAGCTATCGTTTAGATCGGGCACCACGCCAACTTCCAAGCGCAGATCTCTCATACTCACCTCTGGAATGTGATCTCGGAGCCAAATTCACACGGTTTGGGCAGCGCTCGAGTTTGCAGGGATGTGCGGGAAAAGTCACGTCACTGTGCACGAATCGAAGTGTGGCCTTCTAGCGTGTGGTGGCCCGGCGCTCTTTTTTCCCCGCCACAAGATGGCGGCGTGCGGCTTTACTTACGCAACGCCGTCTCCACTCCTGCAGTTTTTTTTTATATCCTCGTAGGGTACAACATAGTAATGCGCTAAAAAACGTTTGGTCTAAGACTCCTCATACTACTAAACAAGTGTATATTTGGCGCCAATTATACAAGATCAAGTTACGGATAAAAGTATCTACCTTCAATCCTACACACAGGCCACATGAGCGCCTGTATCATAGGGCGGTTATCAGAGGTAACATGTTCCTCAAAGAATCATATGCTTTACTAAATATTGCCAGTATACTTAACGGAAGCAATATGGAAGAGTTTAAGCCAAGAGGAGACATGGTTTTGGTGTGCTGATTGAAGGCCTCTTAGGTTGGAAGGCAAAAGCACTCCGTAGCGCCAAGCTGTGCCAACGGGTAAATTTGGCATTTGTTAATATGTTCCTCACCTCTCGTGAGCAGTGCGAGTGGAAAATCAAAGCGGACCTGTTCCGTTTTGAGGCTAGATATGCTCTGAAAATTGCATTTAGTTTCTTTTTGGGAGTAGTTCGGAACTTAGTGAATGTTTTTATACAGTGAAGAGAACATTTACGATTGCCTGAGAAGAAACTGCTGCCGCTGAGGGACTTTAAAAAATTAGAAATGTGGGCTTTCATGAGGATCTACCTTTGCTCGCAATGATAAATTTATTTATTTATTTATTTATTTATTTATTTATTTATTTATTTATTTATTTATTTATTTATTTATTTATTTATTTATTTATTTATTTATTTATTTATTTATTTATTTATTTATTTATTTAGGAATCCTGACGCCAAGGAATCAGTCGCTGAGCACCAGAATTCAGTAATTTAGGCATATCAGCGCTGGCCAGAAAGAAGCAAAAAACATTAGCGCACTTCGTAGATTCGCCTTTCTTATGCGTTTGTTGATTGCATTCTCTGGGCTACTATGGGTACGCTAAAGAGATTTAATTTCAACCAGTATCCTACCTTAAACGTCATACTACTAAGGCCTAACGCTTTGTCGTCCCACTATTTTAGGACTACCAAGGAACTGTTGCAACTGTTTTAGGCACGAAACAAAACATATTGTTACAGACTAGATGTATGAAGACGAGTTGAGTGTAGGGGGCGAAGAAGTGTGTGGGCGTTCAGGTGGTGGTGGTGAACTCTTTTATTGCACCCAAAAACAGGGGAACAGTCAAAGGACCGGTTGCGCTGACTTAGAGGAGGTCGGCGGGGATCCTTTGGGAGGCCGCGGCCTCCACCGCGCGCTGGATAAGCCAGCGTTGGTCTGCTGGCTCGGAAGTACACAGGAGAGACTCCCACGTCTCTGGGGTGTTTGAGTTATCTGTGTTGTAATGTGTACAAGTCCACACCATGTGTATGAGTGTGGCCGGAGTTGAGCAGTGTTTACACATGGGGGCTATATGAAACGGAAATATCCTGCTGTATAAGAGGGGGTGTGAGAAGCTGCCAGTTTGTAGTTTGCGCCATTGGACGGCCTCGCGTCTTGTTAGATCGCGGTGTGCGGGAGAATATGTGCACCTTTGGAGTCGGTAATGCTGGAGTATGTCCGTGTAAGTGGTGAGTAGAGAAGCACGTGAGATATTAGTGTCAGGGTGGCTGATCATACTCTCGGCACGGCAGCTGAGATCTCGAGCGAGAGTGTGTGCCTGGGCGTTTCCGCTGAGCGACTCGCGGTTTGGAGCCCAAAGAAGTAAGCGAGATGTGGAAGAGGGTGCTGTAGAATGTAGAATGTATAGCGCCTGGCAAGATATACGGCCAGCATCGTAATTGCAAATAGCCTTTTGAGAGTCACTGATGACTTTGGTATTAGGGTCGGCTAGCGCTAGCGCAATGGCAACCTCCTCAGCTGCGGTGACTGTTTCTGCATTGCGAATGCTGCAGGCTGTGTACCAGCTGCGGTGACGGGCGAGAGCTACAGCCTCCATCGCTGGCCTCGATGGATGGTAAGAGGCGTCCGTATACGTGACGTCCGGACGTCCGCTGAAGCGTTTCTCGAATTGACGAGCCCGGTCGGCCCGTCTCTCGGCGTGGTGTTCCGGGTGGATCCGTTTGGGAATGGGAGGAATGCGAAGATTTAGGCGATATTCCGGTGTAATTTCAGCGTAAATTGGGGCCGATCTCGGCGGGGAGATCCCAACTTGCTGCAGTACCACTCGGCCAGCGTGTGTGAGTGAGAGCCGCTCATACTGGGCGGTGAGGGTTGCCTCGATCAGTTCGCTCACGGTATTGGAGATTCCGAGAGTCATGAACTTATGGGTAGCTGTGGACATGGGAAGACCTAGGGCCGTCTTGTATGCTTTTCGAAGTGACGCCTCTAGCCGTTCGCTTTCGCCACGAGTGAGACGTAAGTAGGGTCCAGAGTAGGTGATGCGGGAGCAGGTGAAAGCTTGAACGAGGCGCAGGAGGTTGGCTCTCGCATGCCATGATGCTTGTTGGAGATTCGCTTAAGGAGGCGTCCGATCTGTACAACCGACTGGTCGATGCGTTGGATCGTGATGTTGTTACTGCCGTTGGCCTGTAGATGCAAGCCTAAGATCCTGATGCTGTCTGTTCAAGGAATCGGGTTTCCTTGCACCTGGAGGTTGATGTCAGGAAGTATCTTTGAAGGGCGTCGTCCCGGGGAAGGGATGATGATATAGTCGGACTTTGTCGCCAAGCAAGTGAGGCCAACTGTACTTAGATAATCTCCAATCCGTTCGATCGCGGTCTGTAAAGTCTCTTCAATCTGGCCGTCACTGCCGCTCGTGATCCAAAGTGCGAGGTCGTCAGCATAAATGCTGCGATGCAGGAGGGGGATGTCGGCCAGTAGCTTCGGCAGGCCTATCGGTGCGACGTTAAAAAGCATCTGCGAAAGTACGGCGCCTTGCGGCGTGCCACGGTTTCCCGCAGAGATGATGGAAGGACCTCCTGTGCCGGCTTTAGGTTCCACTGTGCGGTCGGTGAGAAAGTTTCGGATGTACGCATACATGCGATGTCCAACACTGAGAGCTTGAAGTTGTTGAAGAATCGCTTCATGTAGGACGTTGTCGAATGCCTTGGCAACATCGAGGCCGACGATGACTTTCGTGCCTAGTGTACGTCTCATGACTACCTGATGATGGAGAAGAAGCGTAATGTCCGGGGCCGCAAAATGAGGGCGGAAGCCGAACATTGTGTCAGGTAGAAGATGGTTGTCTTCAAGGTATCGTGAGAGTCTGGTCTTGATAACGTGTTCCATCAGCTTCTCAACGCAGGACGTGAGAGAGATGGGACGGAGGTTGGCCAAGGTTGGTGGTTTACCCGGCTTGGGGATGAGGACTAGATTGGCGCATTTCCACTATTGAGGGATGGTACCGCGGGCCCAACATTCTTGAAAATAGTCGGTAAAAGCATGAATGGATGCGTCGTCTAGATTCCTAAGCATTTTATTTGAAATGTGGTCAGGGCTGGCCGCCAAAGTCGTCTTGAGGCGATTGAGTTCTGCTCGGACCTCCGCAAAAGTGATTAGAGTGTCTAGACAGTGATTGTCCGCGCCCTGATAGAAGGGTAGGTTGGTTGTTGGTTCAAGGCGGATGTAAGTATTTATAAGCTCTTGTTTGAGCTCGTCAGACGTGCGAGGATACTGGTGAAAGATTCGCTCGAGCTGTTGGCATGTCTGGAGCTTGCCTCCTGCTGGGTCGAGTAAATGTCGAAGGAGGTTCCACGTCTTACGAGCGTTTGGAGTCTTCTTCATCTGGTCACATATGTTGTGCCAGCTCTGTCGAGTGAGTTCTATTGCATAGTTCTCAATATTCGTATGTGCGCGCACCAGTCTACGCCGGATATCGCGGTCCCATTTCCGAGTGGCAAGTAGAGCTTCGAGCGACTTCTTGTGCTCCCACAGATGGGCGTAGTAGCGGTCGCAGTGTGGGGTACTGTCCTCTATCTAGCTCGATGGTTTGAGTGGCGTCGGCCACTTGTTTGACAATTTTGGTTGTCCACGCCTTGATATCAGTCATAGCAGGAGGTTTGTCCTGCTGTTTCCTGTGCGTCCGGAAGGAGTCCCAGTAAATCACCTGAGTACATTGCCTGGTGGGCTCGTGCATTACGATTTCGAGTACGAAGTGATCACTCCCAAAGTTTTCGTGAGTGTGACACCAAGTCGCTTTAACTCCGCAGGTCGCAAAGGCAAGATCCGGCGTTGTATCACGGTATAGGCCCGTACCGTGTCTAGTGGGGTAGGATACGTCTGTGATAAGGGTCAGCTGGTGCGTGTGCCAGTCATTTCAAAGGCGTCGACCTTTAGCAGAGTCATAGTGGTAGCTTCAAGTGCGGTGATGCGCATTAAAGTCACCGAGAATTAGGAGGGGTTGCCCCTGCGCCAGCTGCTGGGCTTTGAGGAAAAGCGGACCGAAAATATCCTTATGAGCTCGGGGAGAGCTGTAGACATTAATTATAAACAGACTAGTGCAACGTTTACGCGAGAGTCGATGTAATATTTCTAAGAAGACGTATTTGGGGAAAGTTGGATCTAAATTGTGTTGGAGGACAGTGAGATTACGTTTGACGAGTAGCTATTCGAGGTTTTACTCGTTCCGATAGGTATGTACTGTAACCGGCAAGTTTCGTGTTCTTGTCGCATTCCTGGAGAGCTATTAGTCCGGGCGATCACTCGCGGCGAGGAACTGCTGGAGGACCGGACGCTTAAGCACGAACCCACGACAGTTCCACTGTCAGATGGTGGTGTTATCCGAGCTGCTCGCCATGATTAGGCAGGGATAGTTGTGGGGTTTGAGCAGGTGTCGGCGCAGGGGCCGCGGGTACCACGGCAGCGAGGAGTTTTCCCTGTGCTTCTATAGCTTTGCTCAGCATCTCAAATTGTTGCGTGACTTGTGAGCTGATTGTCTGGAGTGAGCGTTCAATGTGTGCTTCTAAAGCCTTGATGCGATTTTGACTGAGGTTGCAGCTCTCCTCAACTTTGGTAAAACGCGCCTGCCAACCCTCCGCGGGTGAATCGGTGTCGGACGTTGCTTTGCGTTTTTGTGCGGATTGGTTAGGAGGAGCGATATCCATAGGTACTGACTCATATGATCCCTGCGGATGCGGGGTAGACGGAGTGAGTGTGGCCGTTGGCTTTTCGAGAGCCTCTACTCTGAGTATAAGTTGTCGGATGACTGCTGTCAGTTCCATAATTGCTTTGTGTGTGTCTAGAGTAGTGGGAGTCCCTTCCTGCATACTCACCGGTTCTTGACGTTCTCGTAGATCGGGTAGAAATGGTGGTAGCCCAGGTAGCTGCTGCAAAGGATGAGGAGAGTCCCCTGTCTGCTGGACGACTGCAGGTGGCCCGGGATTGGTCCGGGAGGACCCCTGAGAACGCATCCGTGGAGCGGGAGACTTGAGCGCTGGAAAAGAGCTCGAGCGGTCTCGGAGCTGCAGCTGCTGGCTATCGGAGCGTTGCCGGTCCCGTCGGCTGGTGCGCTGGAGTGTGATCCGTTTGGCTGTCTCTTGGGTCTTGAGTTTCTCTTCCTCAGCATTTCGAATTTTCTCCCTCTTCCTGCGCTCGACTTCGTAAGGACTCCTGAAGATTTCCCTGCAGCGACTATCGTCCGTGAGATGTTCTTTGCCGCACAGGCGTTCAGGTGCCATCTGGCTCGGGTGCACTTGTTTTTGTGTGAGTAACGTTGGTTTACGTAGTAACATCAATAGTGTTTTAATTGGTGGAGGTGCGGGGTGTCGAAACCGCACTCTCCACCAAATGTAACACTATTGATGTTACTGCGTAAACAGTAAGACGGGCCCCTGAAGCCTCGTCGTAGCCGCCGCCTTGCTGGGCCTCCGCCACTACTTGTTACCATGCCACCGGCAACTGAGTCTAGCTCTGTGCTTTTCACCACTTCAGGTCAGGCGACTTCCGGCCGTTTTCCAGAATACCAGGAGCCCCGACCTTTCTCTGGCGCGATGGAAGAAATCGTCGACGACTACCTCCGACACTACCAACGGGTGAGCCGTTACAACCGTTGGGACTCCGCCACTCAACTTGACAACGTAGTGTTTTTCCTGACCGACACTGCCCTTATCTGGTTTGAAAATCACGAGGACATGCTGACAACATGGGAGCGTTTTGTCACTGAACCTAAACAGTGTTTTGGCGACTCGTCAGCGCGCAAGAAACGGGCCAAGGAAACCCTCACCCATCGTGCCCAACTACCCGGTAAAACGTGTACTACCTACACCGAAGATGTCCTCAAATTGTGCAAGACCATCGACTCTCGTATGTCGGATGAGGACAAAGTAGGACATCTTTTGGAGGGCATTGCACAGGATGTTTACAACTTTCTCATTACCAAAGATAATATCTCGACTGTCCCTGTTGTCATTCGTCCCATCCGCACATTTGAAGCGCTGAAAACCCGTCGAATAACGCCCAAGTTTGGAAGACTGGCAACTGTGACAACTGTCGCCAGCATTGACGAGCATGTTTCCACGAACCTAACTTCGACTATTCGGGAGATCATTCGTGAAGAACTACTTCGGCTCGATTTCCATGACCGGCACAACTCACCAGTGTCCTGCCGCTCATATTTGCCGAGCGAACCTGCCTACACGCTCCAATCGCAGCTCGAATACTCTTCTGTCCGAAGAGCACACCCTGCCTCTTCCAACGAAAGGTCGCGCCAACCTTTCGCCAACCCTGTGTCTTCCAGGCATCCTGGTCAGCATAATGACCTTCGCTCCCGAAGATCTAGGCAACCACTCAGGCTTTCAGATCAGCGAGACCCTGGCTATTATCACCATCCTGACGAATGTCAGGATGGTGAGGCCTTTCAGGACAAAACCCTTCTCCACCCTGCTCCTGTCTGTTATCGACGCGGCATCCCAGGCCATATTTCAAGACAATGCCACCGTCGTCCACCATCGCGGTATGACCGACCCACGTACACAGGCACGACGAATGATTACCCAGTTCACTCCCCTAGGTACTGGCCACCTCCTCCACAGAGCCAGTTTCATCCCGGTGGCGTGCGCAACCACTCTCCGGCTTCCGACCGGAGGCTCACTCCACCACCCGCGTTTCGTGCCCGCCGTTCGCCGTCCCCGCGGCGTCGCGGCGTCGCTCCCAGTCACCACCGCCGGAAAACTAGGCGACGCGGCCGATGGAGGTGAGGCCGGCGGAGAACGATTGCTACTCGCTGAAATACCTCCTTCTGTGACTATGCTCAGAATTAAGATTCGTGTGTCTGTTGACGGTATTTCCACAATGGCATTAGTGGACACGGGTGCAACTATTTCGATTATAAGCTTATCGTTTAAAAACCAGCTGGGACCCAAAGTAATGTTTTCATGGGATGGAAATGTAAACTTTCATGGAGTTAGCAGCGATTTGTTGTACCCTATTGGAGTGTGTAGTGCCAAGGTGTGTCTTGAAGGAACCGTGTTTTCGGTGGAAATCATAGTACTGCCCCGTTCTACACATGATGTAATTCTAGGTACTGATTTTCTGCGCATGTGTGGCGCAACCGTAGACTGTCGCACAAGCGAGATCAGTGTTGAAGGCTACCTTCCACCTTAGTTCTTTGAGGACCCACTTGTTTGTGACGCCGTACTTTGCGTGTGCGACGATGCTGTTGTGCCCCCAGTGTCTGTGCAGTGTGTTCCAGTTTCGTGTTCTCGCTCGGCAACCAGAGCTTTTGCTGCGATCGTGACGCCTAATTATTCGAACTGCGTGAAGACATCTCTCCTGGCCCCTCACTGCTTGGTGTCGGTAAACCAGGGCTGCACGCGATTGTGGACCATTAATTGCTCCACGCAACCAATTCTTTAGCAGCTGGCATGAAGCTTGCCTCTTGCAGAGAAGGCGTGGCAATGTCAATGGCCTTTGTTACGGATGTACCAGAGAGGAATGTCGCAGCATCCCCAGTGAATGCGCAACTGCTTGGTATGATTAACAATTCCTTTAATGCCACAGAGCATGATGCTTTGGAAGACCTTTTTCGAAGTATTCATCCGTTTTTGACTTCTCCAAACCCACGAGCCCCCGCTCTTTTCCTGAGTCACGCACTAATCATCGCTTTCACACCGGACATCCGCACCCAATTCGCAAAACGTCGTACCGTGTGGCACCTTCCGAGCGCAAGGTAATCAATGAGCAAGTTCGTGAAATGTTGAAGCAGGGTGTGAGTGAAGAGTCGTGCAGTCCTTGGGCGGCTCCAGTAATCATTGTGCGAAAGAAAGGTGGTATATGGTGGTTTTGTGTAGATTACCGCCGCCTGTCACCAATTCAGTCACCAAAAAAGACATCTACCCGCTTCCACGTATTTATGGCGCCATTGACTGCTTGTACTCTGCCTCTTACTTTTCGTTCGTAGACCTTCGGTCTGGATACTGGCAGATTCCGATGCACCCAGCAGATAAGGAGAAGGCCACCTTCAGTACTCCTGATGGACTGTTCGAATTTAACATTATGCTCTTCGGTTTATGCAATGCACCTGCGACATTTAAAAGCTTCATGGATTCTATACATCGCGGACTGAAATTGGAGGTCTTTATTTGCAATCTGGACGACGTATTCATCTTTGGCTGGACATTCAAAGAGCACAATGACCGCCTAGTGCTCGTGCTCAACTGCTTGCGCCAAGCTGGCCTCGTGCTGAATCCAAAGAAGTGCTGTTTTGGTGAGCGACAGGCGTTGGTGCTTGGTCCCCTCGTCGATGGTGATGGCGTCCGGCCTGATGCCCAGAAGACCGTAGTTGTTGCCGGGTTTCAACAGCCGCGTAATGTGAAGGAGCTCCGCAGTTTTTTGGGACTTTACTCTTATTTCCGACGCTTCACCCTTCGCTTTGCAGACGTCGCCTACCCGCTCACGTGCCTACTACATAAAGACGTTCCATCCGAGTGGACATCTGAGTGTGACTCGTCTTTCCGGCAACTCAAGTTCATAACATCCCATCCTAGTTAACAGCACTTCAATCCTTCGACTAAAACGCAGGTGCATACTGACGCAAGTGATATAAGCATCGGTTCTGTCCTCATTCAGCGCAATGACGACTACGAACACGTCATTGCTTATGCCAGTCGGACTCTAAGTAAGACTGAGCGCAACTACACCATCAGCGAGCAGGAGTGTTTCGCGATTGTTTTCGCCATGCAGCGGTTGCGCTGCTACGTGTATGGACGGCCTTTCGTAGTGGTAACAGATCACGATTCCCTATGCTGGTTACTCAATCTCCGTTATCCGTCTGGTCGCCTGGCCCACTGGGCTCTTCGATTACAAAAATACGACTATACTATTGTCACGTGGTGGTGACCAGGGTCGATGACACAAATGAAGACACAGGCTTGATGGTACGGAAATTAACCCTTTATTAGGCTGACTTGCGCCCGCAAAAGAACTAAGCAACTCGGCGGAGGCGATAGCAACAAACGTATTGGTCGATCGTCGAACAAAGAATGCCCGTCACAGTCGTCAACGCTCAATTTAAAGGCTGCTCAGAACAATCGAGATAACGTCGCAAACAGC